>NW_026636323.1:1200000-1805000 GCF_028554395.1 Pezoporus wallicus | reverse complement strand
ATTACACACAACCAACTTTCCTATTTACTTCCCATATCTCAGAAATCTTGAAAACCTGATGGACACAGATAAAACCAGCAGTGGGATTTAGGGATGAATATCATGAATGTTGTTAGCAGTTGTTTACAACACTGAAAGTTCACCTATAAACACACCATCATTTATACCCTTCTTAGCCCACCTACTCCCAGATTTATCTGACACAGCTAATACAGGAATGTGTTTTTGTGCATGTGTGCCCAAAGGAAATCTCAGGTAGAAGGAAGCTGTTTCAATTTCTACCAAGTGCAAAGGCTGCTTAGTCCTTGATTAGCCGTCATTCCGAGAACTTTCTGATTCAACATTTTTTTGGCATTAAAAAAACAATCTAAGTGTGGACAGAGTATGTAAACACACTAGTGAGCTGATGAGGTATAAAATCTGTATAAATGACATAAGAATTTAAAGGAGAAATTTACATGTATAAATTTGATGTGACACATGAGTGATACATGCCATCCAGAGGGACCTTGACACGCTTGTGAGGTGGGCCAATGCAAACCTCATGAAGTTCAACAAGGCCAAGTGCAAGGTCCTACAGCTGGGTCAGCGCAATCCCAGGCACAAACACAGGCTGGTCTGAGACTGGCTTGAAAGCAGCCCTGAGAGGAAGCACATGGGGGTGTTGGCTGATGAGAAGCTCAGCCCAGAAAGCCAAAGGTATCCTGGGCTGCATCAGAAGGAGCATGACCAGCAGGTCCAGGGAGGTGATCCTGCCCCTCTACTCCACTCTTATGAGACCCCACCTGGAGTACTGGGTTCAGCTCTGGGACCCCCAACATTAGAAGAGCATAGAGCTGTTGGAGCAGGTCCAGAGGAGTTGGAAGATGATCAGAGGACTGGAGCACCTCTCCTATGAAGACAGGCTGAGAGAGCTGGGCTTGTTCAGCCTGGAGAAAGGAAGATTCTGGGGAGAGCTTAGCTTTCCAGTACTGAAGGGGACCTACAAGAAAGCTGGAAATGAACATGTAGTGCTAGGACAAGGGACAGTGACCTTAAACTGAAAAAGGGTAGATTTAGATTAAATACCAGGAAGATGTTCTTTAGTGTGAGGGTGGTGAGGCACTGGAACAGGTTGCCCAGGGCAGTTGTAACTGCCACATTCCTGGAAGTGTCCAAGGCCAGGTTAAATAGGCAATCTGAGCAATCTGGATTAGTGGAAGGTGTCCCTGCCCATGGCAAGGAGGCTGGAACTAGATCCCTAAGGTCCCTTCCAATCCAAAGCATTCTATGATTATATGAAACATACAGGTGACAGAAGCAGCCAATCTCTCTGAACCATGTTTCTGCTGTCTGAGAGGCTCGGCTTTAAGGTTTGTGGTTAAAGCCACAAAGGGATTTAGATGCTTAATGTAAAATATGACTCTCAAATGCCCAGATGTGCTGCCATTGAACCCTGGTGGCATCTGTCACCCCCAGAGACCTCTGTACTCAATGGTAAACTTCCCCAGGTGCAGCAGGATCTGTTTCTGCACACAGGATCACTTCAAACTTTCAAGATCACCTTGTTCAGAAAGAGAAGCAAGAGGCCTTGGGGAAGGGACACAAGAGAAGAGACATGAAGTGGAGCTGCAGGAGATGGGGCAGACCATTCATGCCTGAGTCTGAGACCGTATAGAGCAAAAGGAGCTGCCTCCTGAAATGAAATCTAATAATATGGTCAAAAGGAAAAGAACAGCAACAAAGGGGGGCTCTGAAGCGGGCTGTAACAAGCAGTTTGGATTTTGTCTCTGATTTTAGACATTATTTAATCAAATGGGACCAGCGTATCTCCAGCACAGCTCTGCTTGCAGGTACTCAGAAAGGTCTCTGTCTTGACTGCAGTGGTATCACTTCAGAATCTGCCTTACTCATCCTCTCCAGTCGTGTGTTGTCTAACCTCCAGCCAGCTTGACAATGGGATCAGCAGGATTTACTCCAGTGATGTGGGCTCAGCACACTGGGTGGTAACAGCAAGTTGGTGAGTGCTGGCTCTCCTCTCACAATCAGTCCCACAGCAGACAGGGCTGGCTAGGAGGGAATGGGTTTAGTTCCCTCCACTGCCTGGGGAAGACAGAGATTTAGTTATGCTCTAAATATTGAGCTAATGGACAGGAGGATGATGTGGGTGTGAACACTGCCTTCTTTGTCAGACGTTCTTTTGGAGAGATTTTAAGTGGCTTAAATGACCAGCTCTAGGAAAAAGATGTAGAGCTGTGGTTTCCAAGTAGAGGAAATACCCTATTTCAGACAAGAATAATGAATGCACTGAAGTTCTGGAAAGAGACATGATTTAAGACCCAACTTTCTATGTGGCATATCCTATTAGTGAGATAAGATGGCTCCCCATGCAAGTTGCTGACAACTGACCTTTTCCTCCATTCACTTCCCAGGCACCCTTAGCATTGAACTCAAGTCATAGAACTGATGTACAGCAACAGAACAGCTGTCTTAAAGCAAGTCTTTCCATTATTTTTTTACTAATGATCAGGCTTTTGGAGACCAGCCTGTGGTTCCTGGTGTGCATCCATTCTTTTGTTTTCAAGATGCACCAGAAAGATTAAATAAAGCGCCTTCTAAATTCCTACTCTACCTGAGATAAAAGTGGCATTTAGAATGCAGTAGAAATGGCAGTGTTCACATATATGACTCACATACATGTCTGTAGATAACCAAGATAAAACCAGAGGAGACTTGAACCAAGGCAAGAAAGCAGGCAAAGAAGAGCAGGAAAGCAAGGAAGATTGTTGCAGAGAAGAAGCCCTGAAATTAACTTCCCAGTTTGTTACCTGCATGTATTTATAACCCATGCTGGTGAGGTTTTAAAGGTAACCACAACTTATGCATGTGAAGTGCAGTATCTGCCGTATGCACTGCACAGGTCTGACATCTGGCCAGGCTCAGTATAAGCCAAGGAATACAGGAGAAAATGCAGGGTTAGGTATCACAGAATTTCAGAACGCAATATCAAATCAAATGGAGTGAGGTGCTCCAGATGCAAGCAAAAGGAGGCCACTTTTAGAGTCAGGGAGGGGTAGATATTTCTGAATGCCGAGTACCTAGATGGTCAGACAGAGTTTTTCTGGATTGCCCAGCAATACTCAGGCACCTCAAAAGCACCTTTATACCTTTGTGGTTCTTGCCGCAATTAATCCCTGGAGTAAGTGCCCTCAGATGAATGGAATTGCAGCAGGGCTGCCTTGCCTGGGTGACAGCCCAGCAGCACTCCACCCAGCCCTGAATGCTTAGCCTGTTACTCATGCTGCGCCTTGAGACTCTGGAGGCTTTCAGCCTCCTAACTCTGCTGCCACTTCTTTTAGCACATCTTTTGGGTGGTTATGGAGCTCCAACCATAATACAGGCCTCTGCTCACCCTGCTCCCTCATTTGTCTTCTGCCTCTATCACCTTGTTTGCTTGGCCCATGTATTATTTCTGTGAGCATGAGCAGGAGTAGCTGCAGCTCCATGCTCAGCCTGGCAGCTTCTGCTCTGTGCATTAGTGCCCTTGATGCAATCGCATTCAAGTTGTTTGCCTGCTTTCCTCCAAAATAACAAAATCTTTGTACCCGGACCTAAAGACTTGTGATCATCCTTCTGCCTTTGGCTGTACATCCTCAGATCCTGTGTAATCATCATATCAAATGCCATGCATTTTGCAGGAAGCCTGCATAGCCTTGAAGTTCCAAATTCTCCTCCTGCTAAAGGCCTCTATTAATTAGGAGTAATCCCTGTTAATTATGAGGAAATACATACAATGGCTCCTAGCTCTGCATGTCTGCACAGAATATTTCACTAAGTATATAACCTTTGGCACCAGAGACCTGCTCTTGGGAGAATTATGTACCAGAACATATTTGTTTAAGCCTTGAGTCACCAGGATGTTCACTAAGATAAAAGTCACTTTTCAAGGTCATCTCAGACCTCATGACCTTTAGGCCCACTCCAGAATTTTGAAGACTTCCTGGTTAAATAATGTTTATCACTGTTTGAAAGAATTTGGGCTCTCACAAGTGATTGTGAGAAGTCATCTGTATTTGAATGTTTTCAGCATACAAGCTTGGCTGCTGCCTTCGATTTTGAAGTTGCCCACTGCATTTATAGCCTGAACAAAGCTGTGAAAGGCATAGAGGGACTCACTAGCACAATTAGAAAGCCATCAAGTGATGTTAATGAGAAACCACAGGGACAGATTCAGCCACTCTTTATGTGAGGGCCATTGGGAACCACTTTGTTGAAGACAATGAGGCTGCTGTGGGTCTAGCCCTGAAAATGAAGGTTGGAGACTCTGGAGAGGGGAGCAGACTGTGGCACATGTACACCCCTGCTGACACAGCTGTACAGCAGCATGAGTGAAGCTGATATTGGAGGCAAGTCCTGCTCATTTATGCTTCTGACACCTCCTGTTGTCATCAGTGCACTTGGTGGCCAACTGCTCTTCACGTGTAAGCCTAGCAAAGACCGAAGTTGCAAGAAGTCAGATTCTGCTTTCAGTAATATCTGTACAACACCTCGGGGTGAATGGGGCAGATTTTGATCACGGTTGCACAATAATCCCACTGAAATCACACTGCTACCTCCAGAGGTGTGAGAGCCCAGGTTCACAGTAGTGTGACTGAAGTCAGCATCTGACACATGAGAGTTTCTCTGACTCATCTGAGGCAATGCTGATTCTCCAGATTCACATTAGTGCACTTTCAAACCAAAATTCATTGAAACAGGCTTAAATTAACAGAATCATACCTGTGGAGTGACTCCACATAGTTAAGCTAAGGGATACCTCAGTTGTGTAGCTGACTTTTCTCCTTTATTCCCCCCTAGGTTTGTGGTATCTATGTCCCCTGGGTTACCTCTCACTTGCGCAACTACCAGGAGAGTAGGAAGATATTCTGGTGCTTCCACACCTGGCTGGATCCTCTCTGTGATATAATGTACAGGTGTGACCAGCATAACATAGAGATCTGCCTGGTATCTCTGTGTCTGTAAAGGAAGGGGTGGCATGAGTTGCTCCACAGTGTAAGTCCTGATGGGTTCCTCAACAAAAGCTATTTCCCAGAAGTGGATTGCCACAGGGCCAAAAGCCCTCTACTACCCTTTCACGCCAGCATTTTCATAGAATCATAGAATGGTTTGGGTTGGAAGGGACCATAAAGATCCTCTACTTCCAACCTCAAATGTGCTTCCAGAAGGCACCGGAGACATGGAAACATTAGAATGGGATAGTGCCTGTTCACTCAACCCCCTGCTACCCCGTAGCTCACTAAGGAGCCCTACTATGTGTGAGTGGCTGGCAGCGTGCAACAGCCTTTACCGAGTGCAAAGCAGTACCAGGGACATGGCAATGGGCCCTACTGAGCCCAAACTCAGCGCAGCCAAGGACTGCCAAGTTCAGCTGTGGGAACAATCTGCATCTGGTAAGTTTCTGTGGGGAGAACATGCACTGAAAATGTGTACTTACTGGGTTGGGGTTTAATTTGAAGGAAGCAAAAGGATTTCACTGAAGGTTGCTGTATATATTGCAGAGCAAGGCTGATCTTTCTCTTTTTTTCTCTCTTTTTTTTTTTTTTTTTTGAGGGAGCCCTTTGTTAAAATGTTGGCAGCCCATCTCTGCTGGGAAGACAGAACTGCTCTGTGCTGAAGCTGGGGTTGGCACATCTTCCCAGCGTGTGGCGTGCGCCGCGGCAGCGGGGAAGGCTGCCATCTCATGGTGAACCTCGCACGGCTCCAGAAAGCTGAGCTAGCCTACCATGCAGCTGGTTTCCAGGACCAGGTCGCTCCTGAGCAGATGTTTTCTCAACAAGTTATGTGTGCAGCTCCAAAAGAAGCCAAGGAGTTTTACCATGGGTTTTGTGCTTCAGCTTGGAAACCAGCTGTCCCGGAGCCTATGGTTTTGGGGTTTTTTGCCTTGTCAACACTTTATGTGAGAGCAAAATGGCACTTACGAAAAACCATGGGGTAAGGCGCTCACTCATCCGAGGAGAGACCGATTGCCACAGATGGTTTTAGTGGCCACTTGAGGCTGATACGCTGTTGCCTGTGACAGTAGCTTTGCTGAGTCACAGCCCCGAATGGAAACTCCCCAGGAACCACTTGCGGGTTTGCAACTCATAATTTGGGATTCTTTGGTATTCATCGTTAACCTCCTGCCGTGGCTCACACGTCCTACACTCTTGCGCTCACCATCTACCCTCCGCTTCCCGAAATGTACCAGCGTTTGCCCGACACAGGCTGGAGGCTCCCTCTCCACTCTGTGGGACATGGCAGCCCTGTGGCAGGCTTCATGGTGCTTCCAGAAGACTCCAGAAAACCCTGGACATGAATCTGTGACAGAGAGGTTCAGCTTTGGCCAGTGAAACCCTCTAGACAGAATGCAAGCATCCTTGCTGAATGGAGGGAGTGCAGCACAGCAGTGTGGGAGTAGGCAGGGACCCGGTGTCTAGGCTGACAGCAAAGGGGATAGAATAGAAGAGGGTATGTCTAAGGATGATGATAAAGGTCACTTCTTCAGAGAAATTACTAGAAATTTTATCACTGTATGTGCTTTGGATGCATCTGTGGTAAGGAAAGGGAGAAACTGCCTTTTAAAATGCTGTGCAAGTCACAACCAGCATTAACATCTGTCTAAAATATGTCCTAGGTATGCACTCCATGCGCATGTGCATGAATATGCACTCTCAGAAGTCAGTGGGCCCTACCCATCAGCCTGTCTCCCATAACAGCACTATCTTATACATTTCACCTTTGGGGCTTTTGAATGGATTAGGAACAAGAGAGAAAAGAAGCTAATTTGCACTTGTTGAAATATGGTAACATTTTACCAGGAATAAGTGCTCAATCCAAAATCTTCATAACTTTGAGTCAGAGTGTGGAATTAAGATGTCAGAAGAAACTCCAGTAATGGAAAGAAAAGTGTTATACTTTATAACAGGATTTTCCTGATTTCTTTTGTGTTTCTGGAGGGATATAGAAAGCCAGGCCTCTCCAGGTGTCTTTCCATGTTGTATCTTAATCATATGTTTCTGTCATGCCTCACAGTGCTGCCTCCCCAAACCCTTCCCCTCAGCTCCAATTTTACTGCTTCTCATTTCTGCACATTTGTTTATAATGACCCAAATCACTTCCTTTCCTTCCTAAAAGGAAAAAAATAAACAGCACCCATCCATTTTTAGACAGTAGCCACATGCACAGTTGAATCTGCACACTGGAGAGGCAGCTGGGGAGGACGCAGCAGCCGGCAGCTGGGAGTGGGCAGGTGAAGGAAGCACTTAGGTTTGTCATGGAAAGTTAAAATGTGCAATTACAGGGCAAAGAGCAGAGCAGCACGCACTGCCAGGATTGTCACACAGCTGGGCTGGAATAGTGTTGTTGCACAGTATATCGGCCTCAGTGGTTGAATCCAGCTTAAAATGTTCCTGTACTCCTGTGTCGCACCAGCCCTACTGCTCACCACCTCCCCAGCTGTGCCAGAAGACCCATGGGCAGTAAGAGGTGTCAGTAGAAGGATGGGGCTAAAAAATTAATCAGTCCACAAGGAGATGACAGGCAGATAAATCGATCAGTAAATAGGTGAATGCATAAAGTAGATTATTTTTGCTCTGAGTTCAAATGATTTCACGGAGTCATTTCAGAGCACAGTCCCATGTTCAGTATTTCTGGGAGGCAAGGGTACAGGAAGGACAAGGAGCTACATCCTGAGGGGTAAAAATGACAACTAATAGAGAACGTTATGATGTGACTTTTACATGCTCCAGATCTCCATGAAGCGCAGGCAAGATTTTGCTAGGCCTAGAAACACTCTGAGAATGTTTCTAGTGGGGATGGTTGCAGATGGCTGGATGAAATGAGGTGTGACCAGCACAGCACCTAAACTTACACAGGCCCAGAGGATGTACTGAGCACTGAGTATATACAAACTCAAGCTGGAACTCATAACGTCTGGTCTCCATCATATGAAAATTGACAAGAACTCCTTTAGAACTACCAGGCAGCCAGGAAAGGGGGGATAGGTGGTGTTCAGGATTCAGTTATGGTAGAGGTCTTCCCTCACTTTTTGCTGGGGAATGGCTTGGGGCTGAGCTCTGTGGGATGACAGAGGGGACATGATCAGCCCTGCTACCCCTGCTGTGCTGTAAGGATTCCTCAGAGATATTTGTATAATGCACATATTACAACACAGTGCTGTTGCAGATGGGAAAAAAACTCAAGTGCAACCACTCAGGGTGAAGAAGAGGATATTCTTCTCCATGGGGACTCCTACTCATACACTGCAGTTGAGCTTCTTCAGTGTGAAGATGAATACCGCCTGCACATACAATATACAAATCTAGCATAATAAGACCATACTGTGCACTAGTTTTCTATTAAAAGCTTGTTTACAAGAAAGGAACAGGGAAAAACAATAGTGATTAACTAAAAAGAACTTTTCCCAATGGAAACTCTACTTTGCTTCATGTTATTAGAAGAAGTAATTATTCCCCATGCACACTCACAGATGCCTCTCTCCATTTGGGTTGTAAGTCCTTCAGATGTATTAAAAGACAGATGTCTGGCTCAGCCGTCAGCTTAGAACAAAGCACATGTTGGCAGAGGCCCTTGCTGATCTACCAGGCTGCAGGGACTTACATGAGATGCTGAGGACAGGGACTGTCTGTCCACTGTAGTGGACGTGGCTTGATGAGCTCCATGGAGCTACTGGCTGTCCCTCTCTGTGCTGCTGCAGGAGCTGGTGGGGACTTGCTTAGCTTTTTGAGTATTTGAGAGATCAGATGAATGCAAAAGCTGGATCTAGGAGGGGGATAGGAGAGCTAGACTGGATGACGATGAGACTAGGATGGAGAGGAATAGGACTGTGCAGCTGGGAGCCAGGGAGCGGGTGGATTGGCTTGGCCATCTCAACAACCCTTACTCCTGTGCCCCATGTGAAGTGCCTGGGTTAAGTGAGCTAAATGTAGGTTGCTAATGCCACTTCAAACATCCTCTTTTTTAAAATAATCTGCAAGGTACAGGAAGAACATCTGGTTCTTCCAATGCTTCTGGAGAGGATGTGGGAAGTCTGCATTCATCATGGGCTGGGAGAGCTGGAAATATCGGGATAGACTGGCTTGAGCTGGTGTTGAACGAGAAGAGGCAAACCCAGAAACATGCATGCTTGAGTACGTGTAGGAGAGGATTGAAGTGTTGTTTCTTCTCTGTCCTCCCATACAGGCAACGGCAGTCAAGGGCATGGAAATGAAACTGCAAATGGGGAACCAGCTCTTGTGGACCTGAGCTAGCAGGATACTTCCAGCACACTTCTGTGTCTCCTGCAGGAACTGGATCAGAGCTGAAGCAGGTGAAGAAACACTCCAAGTTCCCAGATCACTTAAAGAATCTTTTGGCTACCCAAGCATAACAAATGGGGGCCATGCAAAGGCAGCAATTTCAGACCAGTCTCAGAAGGCATTACCCTGATGTTAGCACCAGCTGGGCTCCCAAGTGTTTTAATTTTTTTTCTACTGTAGAACATGAGACTGATTCACTGAAGTCCTGGGGTGCCAATTGTACCCAGGCATGCTTGAACAGGCCTTTCTTACTCCAACATGCAGGAAGGCACAGGGTTACGGAGGTCCTCTTGGGCCTGCCAGCCCTGGAGCTGTTTCGCAGCTGCTGGAGGGCTGCCAGTTTGCAGGTCTTTTAATGAGTGGTGTAGTGTCTGGCAAGTAACTTGTCTTCAAGCGAGTGTGACTAATCATGAATCTTTTCAATAATGCTGACAATCCAGTCTCTCTTCTCTCACTCTGCCTGAGCCCACTGAAATAAGAGTAAATTAGCCTTATTCTGGTAAAGGCAGGAAATGATAAAGAGCCCCTAAAAGGTTTCCAGTGCACCATGCCTAGGTTTTGCAGTGAGTGCAATTACTGGAGTTGTTGTGTGTGTGTTTTGAGAGCAGCTAAATAGCTCCAAAGGTCCGAAAGATTGCACTCTGCCACCATCCCCCGGACCATTTGCCTGAATGTGTAATTTCTGTACTTCACTGGCACAGTGTGCTCCTGCAAAGGCAATAACCCAAAGCCTATTGCAGTTCACAGCTCCATATTAATGGTTTATGTTTGTTTTATTGAGTATATCCTTACTGTCTGCTTGAGTGGCAGAGCCAGAACACGGCGCTTTAGTTACTGGTCTGTGCTAAACTTGACCTGGTTTATTTGATTGGACAGTGAGATCTTTGTCTCATTCTTTAATGAGTTCCCTTAGATGGCTAAGATGGCAAATGGGTGTCATATCAACTGCAGAAGTGTATTGTGTTATTTGTTCTCTGAGAAGAATGGTGCAGGTGTTGTTCCCCCAAATGAAACCCACTGGAATGTAAATGTGTAAGGAAGAGAAAGCAGAGGGCTTGGGAAATGGAACCTGAAGAGGGGAAGAATGGGAAAGTATCAGTAAGTTACAAGTGAGAATCTATTGCTGAGAAACGAAATTTTGTTGTGAGGGCATGGATCTCAACATTGTTTCTAATATTATTGAATGGGACTTGGAGACTAAATGGTGTCACAGCTCTGAGTCATACTGCTTGGTGTGGCAGGGTGGATCATATGCCTGAATGCTGGAGATCTTATCCCGCTCTTTTAATTATATCTGTGTGTATTACTTTCCCAGCAACACACATAATTCCCAGCAAAAGAAAACTGATAGTTCTTGCTGACATATTGTGACCATTGATCGTCAATGCATTTGCCTTTCTGGTTTTCTCTTCTGTATCTATTTTTGTGTATCTCTGCTTGATATTTCAACCTCCTCCCCCATCCCTCCCCTGCTACACTTGCAGAGGTTTGGAGTAGTTCCTGATGGAGTATGGGGTTGCTCCTTTCTCTTTCTTCTGTTTATTTCTAGACCAGAACATTTTGTTAGCTCTTCAGGGACTCAGCCAGAATGATAAATGGTGAAGTGACATTGTGTTGTACAAATCCTACCAATTGGAACCAGTTTAGTGGGTTTCTGCCTACCTGGAACAGTCGCCATTTTGGAAGGAAGTGAGAGGACAAAGGTAAAGCTGCCTAAGGAAGGGATGGATGCTATTCTTTTTAAAGTTTGTTGCCAATTCCATCACTAGGATAAAAGTTTTATGTATGAGAGTTTGCTGGAAGGAAGAGATAGTAAATGCCAGAATTCAGGGAAAAAAAAGAAGTCTCCTGTACATCCAATACAGAGCTGGCTTAATGGAGATGAAACACTGCAAAAAGAATTGTATTTACTACAGGCCACAGAAGGCGGCAGCTTTGCTTTAACAACAAGAAAAAAAGGAATAGAAATTTTATGAGAATCAAAAAATCTGTGTTTTCAGGAAATTCCTGTCCCTTTTCACTGCTTGCCTGATCTGTTCTTTGAAGTTTGATTACTGCCACTTCAAGACAGAAGAGATTTATCTGCTGTAGATGGTAAATCTCGGCTCAACACATAAATATGGTAGTTTTTCCCTAACTTCTGTTTATCAAGATATGTTTGAAGCATTTTTGAGATCTTTATTGCTCAGTCTTGTAAGCAATCACCTGTACTACTATGAGAATAAAAAAAAAAGAAAATCCCAGTTTGCCTAGTTTGTATTTTTACTACATCACCAAAATTCTATCTTGCAGCATCAAGACCTCAAGCTCAATACAATGCATTTGCTTAATTATTTATCTGCCTATTTTTGCTCTCACACAAAAGGTGTCCAGGTTTCTGCTTTTCCTGTTCTCTATGCTGTGGCAGTTTGGTGTAGTTAAATGCATATAAAATTAAAGCAGTTTCTGCCTCTATTGGTATGACAGAAATCCATCTATCTTTGAGGAGTCCCCCCCCAGACACACCTGCATTCTCTGCTTCTCATGGCATTTGGAAACCAATGACCCATAAGTCTCAGATCCTATGAGGACACTCAGGATTTTGTATCCATCTGGCACTGGAGTGAGGCAAAGGAGGAGAGAGAACAGTAATGGGTTTGGAATTTAACGTTTTACCAGTAGGTCCTGGCATTGCAGAAACATCGCTAAAAAACGATTTTATGTTGTGCTTCCATTCATCTTTACCAAATTGCACTGCAGGGAAGACTCCTCCCAAGCCTAATGAATGCAAAATTAATTCAAGGTCAGTGCAGGAGCTCAGATAGTCTTACAATAGAGACCTCAGCAACTGTTTCTGCATTTTCAGACAACCAGGAAAAGTCATCATGCTGATGGTAACTGCACTGGTGCTTACTGTTCTGGCAAAACAGTCATAAAACAAGTTCAAGAACTAAAATATTAGCCTTTCCCATTGCCTGTCATTGCCCTGGGCATCAGTTTGTGCTTGTTCATGTTTTGCTTGCTTGAAATAGCTGTCTCTGCTCTTGCATCTGAATTTCCGGAATGCTTTTTTTCATTTTTACCCTTTAAAACTTCACTTCTTTATCACTCTTTCTTCAGTGATGTGTTTTACTGTCCATTCACAATACAGTAGAAACAATATCTGTAGAGTGACTGGTCCTTTTATTGTAAGGCCTTGAGAGCAGAGCTGGTAAGGTAAATTCTTGTGTTGAGTTCTGTATGTTTACAGTGATGTTAGCGCCTGGAAAAGGAGAGTTGTCCTGGAAGGAATCTTTTTTTTCCATCTTCTGTTTTATTTCTGAAGCTTATTATGGAAAAAACTGGGGTGAGAAATGAACATGAACTTTTACCTGAGGTTTCTTTTTTCTCTCAAATTGGAAAATGAAGGAAGTGAATGAGTGGAAGAGATTATTTATGGAGCAGGTTCTCAGCAGCTGAGTACAGGTGCTCTGAAGATGTATTCAGGGATATTAGTGTTTATAAGAACTCAGAAGAAAAAATATATAGCCTGTTATGTATGTCTTTTTCTGCTTTGCTTGCCTTTCATAGAAGTGAGTCTTTCAAGGGCCAGAAGACATATCAATGAATACTGGCCCAGTAGTGTAAAATACAGTTCCCAAATGACATGGCACATATATCATTAGCTGTATGAAAGCTATATCAAAGTTGTAGATAAATTATCGAAGTAGCCAAACATTTTCTTTATGTTCATGTATGCTGACTCTGTGTGTCTTACCCGAGCAAGCTACCTCCAGGAACCCCACATGGAGTTACTTTGAAGTTTGCCCTGAAGTGTGGCTGCAAGCACATTTATGTTGCCTTTTTCCTTTTTTTCTGAATGTCTTCTAGTTAGGTTAGACTTCCTTTTTGGTAGACAGAGAGAGTATAATCCAGTCTGTGTTTGTTTTCAGAACAGTAGTGTGAAAAACACTGAGAAACAAGTGGGCCTGGACAAAAAAAACAAACAAAATTAGACATGAAAGAGCACTTAGACCTGAACAGATACAAATTTGCTGTACCCTAATACTTCTGTAAAGTTTAATGTTCAAATACCTGATTCACTGCTAAAAGGAATACCACCAAGCCTCAAAATGTGAGAAAACAAGAGATTGCATGCACAAAGGTGTTCCAGTCACATGAGAATGTCACTCAGTGTTCACTCTTGAGGTTTGGAATATCACAAGGAATCTTACGAAAATGACAGCTTAATTTTCATGCTACATGTAGTATACACTGCACCTTGTGTAAATTGCTGTGAGGGGGCAAAGTACTTTTCTTGAATCTGCAAGGCACCACTGAGCTTTGATATCTGTTCTTTGATACTGTCAACCATGAGAGAACTTCATGTGTAGGAAAGGCAAGAAAAACATCAATGCTGAGTGCTGGCATATACTGATCTGATAGGAGAGTCTTGCCCAGAAAGGATTTAAATGTGCAGAATTTTAACTGTTTCTTCGGGTTCTGCTGAGACAGCTGCAAGTTATAGAGCACTGCAAATAGAGAAGATGCATGGGGCAGGACGTTTTCAATCTAATCTGGTTTATCAAGCCTGGGCATGAGCTGTAACTGTACACCGCCAAACTGGAACGCCACCCTTTATTGCCTGAGTACTGCCAGTAGAAAATGAAGAACACCATTAGCAGAGCAGTATATCAGTGACCAGAGCTTAATTTCTCTCCCTACTATATAGAATTAGCCATTCTGATGCATTTTTGTGAAGAGTCCAAAAATGCAATCACCTCCACTGACAGAGAATGTGACTCCAGTAGTACTTGAAGTGAGGTCCCTGGGGAATATTTTGTAAATAACCAAGACTGATTATTCAGAAAGAAAAAAAAAAAATCAGTAATCCACTTTTTTGACTCTTCTGCTCAATAATTGTCTTTGCTTCAAGTATGTTCATCATGAGCTCTTTTCTGACTAAATACAGGCTATAATATATTGAATAATTGCAGGAAGGTAACAAGCTTTATATTCAACTTGGTCACCGTCTGACCTTTTAGAACTCTCCGTGATTTTTCTTGGTAACAAGAACTGTTGTTTACACTGTGGTTTGAAACTGTGATGAAGACCTATTCCCCTTAGCCTTAAATACAGCCAGAAGGCTGTAAGAAATCTCTTGGATTTCATCTACTTCTGCTTTCAAAACATCATGAGCGAGAGGAGCTTTGCAAGCAGTAGGTTGGTGTGCATCTTTTGATCACTGGGAGTGAGTTTTAATTTAAACTGGCACTTGTAGTTGGTAGCATCACATCGATAAAAAATTGCTTCAGGTATTTTTGTGGTTTCTCATTTTCTGAAGCCTGGCTTATTTAGAAGGAGGCTTAGTATGAGCAAAGTAATCACATTTAACATGGTTACATGCTAGAGTTCCATTGATTTTGTGCTGTACTGTGGAGCAGTATATGTGTAGCACATAGCACGGGGCTGCAAACTGAGGGTGCATCTCTGAGAGGCTTTGGAGGCTGGTAAAGCACTGACAAGCTGGGCTGCAGAGGAGGTCTGCCTACTACAAACTAAGATGGAAACCTTTCATTTTCTCAATGCCATTCTGGACAATTCATCAGGCAGATGAATTGCTGTGTGCCCTGAGGCCCTGCTCTGTGGTACACAGCCTGGCTCAGCCCAGTTGCTTGTGTAAGGCTGAGGCCTGGCTGTATGTACATCCTTACCCCATCACATCTTTTGGCAAGGGAGGGTAAGGAAGGTATAATTCATTAAAATAGGTCTTCAGGCTGGTATGGCTGTAGTACCCTCCAGGATGAATCTATCCCTAGCAATCTGTTGAGTGTGTTCAGGGATTTAAGGCTATCAAAGCTACAAACGATAGATAAAAGATAACATGCTCGAAGCTTAGTAATAGCCAGCCTAACCAGACCCAGGGATAATCATACCAGTGCATTATTAATAACAGGAGATATTGTATGTCCTGCATACACATTCACTCATATCTCACAAATAAGTCTGCTTGTGTGTGGTCCAGCCACTGTAAACTGAGACCTCCCATGTCACCAGAGATTCGTCTTGGTTTGTAAGAAATAATAAATTATATAAAAGAATAGTATTTACTAAGCTGACATTTCATACCATGGTATGAAAAACAATGTGTTATGGGCTATGTTGTGCTTACAGTTTTGGAGGGCTTCGTATGCATCAGTGTTTAAACTGGCAATATGCACACAAATTAGGGTCTGTCAAAGTTTAAAATAAAATATTTTGTACCATCTCTTCAAGTGGACATGAGAAACGTACAGAATTACGCTCTGCTCAGTTTCTCTTTGGGTCTCCTACAGTTTCAAGTTGCACCTCAAATAAGCCAACTAATGCAGGTTAGAAGAAACCTTTTATTTTAATTGTTTTTTTTGTCTCTGGATGTGGGATGCAGTTCTTTTGTGCCTCCTTTACCCTGTTTGTCCTGGTTTCTCATAAAGCAAAAGGGGAAAAAAGTACATAAATAATGACAAAAATACACAACCACTTGGGGAACAGAACCACAGTATGCTGTAACTATATGTCAGTGTTGCTTTAAAACACCACCAGCATGTTTTGTTTTGCACTTTATTTTTGAGGCACGGCTTTGTCAGTTTGAGCCTTCTTGGCTCCATTTGAATCAATGGCAAAACAATAATCAGTCTCAGCAAAAAAAATACTTAACCTGCACATTTCCTCTGGCTCCGGGTTCCTCAGCCCTGATGGCTGACTAACAGAGTGTAACTTTGGACTCATTTAAAATGCAATTGCAAAACACACCAGAAAAAGTCATTTAGCAGTATATCGACAGAAGGGCAGACAGTAAACCTAATAAGCTTCTTCCACTTCTAATTTCTAGGATCCCACTATTAACAGTATTGGCAATATCTGAAACTCACATATGGCAATGTACCAAATGGTCTATTAATATGACAGATGCATTTCAGAAAAGAGTAACTCTCTCATCCTTCTTGGATACTGAGATGAACTGAAGAATATTTTGAACAAAGCTCCATATTTATTCTTTTCCTGTTCTCATCCTGCTTATTAAACTGGTATGATGTAAAACCGTGGTATAAAACAGACTGCTACACCAAATGTAATTCAGTAGCATCACTTCAAAGATAAGCATGCTGTTAACTTTCCATTGGAGTGAACCTATCTGAGGCAGCTCTTTGTAGTCACAGAATATTAACACATAACCTTGTGAACCATCACATGCAGCTAGTGAATACCAGTGATTTTCACTTCATAACGCAACCATCTCAAACAGCAGAGAGACAGAACTGAAGAAATGCAGGCATATCCAGGAAACAAAACAGGTCCGATAGTGGTCCTGAAGCAAGAAAATCTGACATTTTAAGTGTAGCTTAGAAAGAAGTCTCTGGGAAATTCATATTCTCTGATTTGAATCCTTTCTAAGTCCCTAGTGACACTGTCTTGAAATAAGTCTTACCTGAAGCAGATGCTTCCTCCAATATACCTATAGAAACCTTTTGTTCCAGCATACACAAAGAACACTTCAAGTTAAATACTTTTTTAGAAGGCTCTTGCAAGCTGTCAGCATTAAGTTTCATAACAAACAGATGTTCATATTTTATAAGCCTCCGCCATAAAAGACTTCCAGTGTTCTCTATTTCAACAGAGACACAATGGAAAATTATAAGGGTCTAGGAACAGTACTCTTGTGGGATCCTGAAATGACTAACTCTGGCCCTGGTGAAATACATTTACAGCTGTGGAGGCATTGATAGCAAATGGTGAAAGGGGTGGGTGGGCAAGATTAGATAAGGTCCAAAGATTTAACATCCTGATGCTGGAGGGATTTCCACTGACAGTGGAAAAAGCTGGCTACCCTGCTTCTGTGGGGGCATGGATTTCAAAACTAATACTTGGGAGAAACAGTTTGGGGCTATTTTCTAATGCCAAGATGGGTACCAGAGCTGTGAATCCACTAGCACCCACCTGAGCTCAGCTGCAGCATGTCGTTTGTGCCCTTGAAAGCAGGGGAGTAGAAGCAGCCTGGCAGGCTGTGGTCCAGCAGTGGGGAAAACAAGACAGAGCCCTTCCCCATGAGGCTGCAACACAGCACAAATTTGTGGAGCTTCTGAAGCATTGGCTGGGTTTAGCCCTCTCAGCCCCCTTGGAGCACAGGTACCCCCAAAGGGGCAAGCACATGGGATGAGGGTGAAGGCCCTGGCATGCACCTCTCTGTTTTTACGAATGCTGGCAACTCTGAGAAAGGGCTGAAAAACCTCATTTTCCAAGCCAGAGTGTTCTCATGTGCTGCTTTGCAGCTTGCCACCTGAACACCCCTTATCTGCTACTGGAAACTGAAACGGTGTCTCTGCTTTTCCTCCTCTTCAAGACAAGACATCCAGAAGAGTCAAAGAAGTAGCTAAAGAAGTCTCTTTCCACACTTCTTGTGGGGGATTATCTCAGGGGGAGAGGTTGCAACTGGCTTAAAAACAATTTAGAGGCAGCCCCATGTCCTGCTCCCCCCAGACCCTGTGCTCCTGTCATATCCTCTCTACAGACACCTCTCTTTGTACAGCCAAGCTGTCAGCTACATCAGGGGGGCTCATTGCAATGGAAGAAGTCTTTCTCAAAACAAACTCATGAGTCTTTTTTTCTGCTGGGTCAGCTCATAGCTAAACAAAAACATCCAGAGTCCCAGATGTGAGTGAAGGAATGGGATGGCATACACAGGGCTGGCAAAATTGCCCTTTTCACAGTGGCACAGACCGAATTTTGTCTAAGATGAATTTGGAACAGTAGTAAAGGGAAATGATGATTTGCCTACTCTGTGCTGTTTAAAAGTCCCCAGAATATAAAGTTATTTTATTGAGTTTGTTAAGTCAGCATTAGTTAACCATTAGGCAAAAAACAATTGGACTCAGTACCTTAGAAGTATGATAAAATTTTGCTGCATTGAAGTGTATGGGCATTCTCCTACTGAATTCAGGGGAACTAGGATTTCACCCTTTAAATAAGACCTGGCTTTTTGAGTTTGGAAGTGTCATTTCAGTTACTCTGTGTTCTTACTGCTTCTTGACAGCAAGAACAAGCCTAATATTTCTGAGTTTTTTTGTTTTTCCGAAGCCTTGCAGAAAGACGATGCAAAATTTCCTTTGCACATACATTTGAGTATTCATACTGCACATTTACTTTGAGAAGGACCTTGTTTCAACAAAAATAATTACATGAATATTTGTGGAAATCAAAACCAGAGCAGATGCAAACAGCTAAAGTGGGTTCATTAAAAAGCTTCAACTATTTGTGCATAACTACTTCAGAGTATTCACCCAGTCTGGCTGGTAAAATGAAGCTTTTCGGATCTTTGAGAGACAGAAAATAAATTCTTGCAAAAGATATTTTCTTGGACAAACAATTTTGAACAACCCATTCTTTCTTTGGAATCTCTTGTTGACTAGTTAGAGATGGAACAAGAGTTGAGGAGAAAGGGGAGATTCTCACCATTCTGTTTTTATACTATTGTGGAAATTCAAATAAATATTAAACTATCTTTTCCTGTCCCTTCTTCTGCTAGTACATGGTGACCTTCCAGTGCATATTTTCCATTGGTTTTGTTCAGGCTGGTGCTATCAGTTTGTGATGAAACAGAGGAAAAAGAGCAGTCTTCTGAAAAATCTGAACTTTCCTCATGGCATGAAGCCAGACAATTCACAAAGATCTTGTTGTCTCCCAGATATGACTCGGGAAGAGTGAAGATGTCCACTGGAGGGAGATACAACAAGAAAGTAGCTGGCTGCTGCAAAAAGGTGTCTATAAATGGATAGACCTTTCCACTGAAATTTTCATCCAGCTTTATCCTGAAAATCATGAGATGAGTCTAAAGCAGTCATTTTGTCTCTCTCTTCAAATCGTTCCCTGGATGTTCCTCAGTTTATCTCTGTAAATGGAGAAGACTACTAGATTAAATCAAATGTTGAATTCCAAGATAAAATTAACCCTTCTTTTCACGAAGTCATCAGTCTTTAAGTGAGGAATCACAGTAAAACAACACTTATAGTCTGGAGTAACCACAACTAAGACCTGGTTCAATCCAAATCTCACAAGAGGTTGAGTCCCAAGGTGCTCAAGGAGTGTCAGCACATGCAAAACATCATCTGTGAACCAGTCATCATCTATTTTGGGTTAGTCCCAGTTCAGGCTCAGCTGTGGATAAAGCTGATCCTGTTTAGTTCTGGTTAAACCCAACAAAACTTTCAGAAAGCAGTTTAGGTTCACTATAAGAAAAAAAAAAACAAACCTGAATTATTTGGACCAAATTCAATTCCTCTTTCTATGTTAAGAGAATCTGGAAGGGAGCTGATCTCCAGTGGAGACCATAAATACATACTGGAATAAAGAGCTTTATATCCCTCATTTACCACTCCGATCATTCAGAACAAAATAGGAGCTACAACTGGCCTTGCATGATTTTACTTGTGTTTGTACTTTGTATAATGTATGCCTGCCATGCTGACAGAGATCTAGCCCAGAAAATAATCCATGACCATTATGGATGTGAATTACATTCCTTTTAAATAACAAGAAGAGACTGGAAGAAATCTGAATTACCTGAAGAGATGACCAAGAGGTGCTTTTCAATGAAAGGGATTTTATTCTCCTAAGAAGGAAAAGTCGCGTTGTACAATAGCTGTATAATCCCATCCCCTCAGTAAAGTCTATAAAGAATAGACTGACACAGCTTTTCTTGCTGCTTATATGTTATGCTGATATGCGTCAATAAGTATTAATTTGGTAAGTTGCTACTTCTGTGCAAAAATGGATTGGTATATATAGAGCAAAAGCCGTCTTGAAGTGATGCTGCTAGAAGTGATTTGCCCTCAATCAAGCCTTGTTGTAGTGCTCAGATACAGTATTCAATTAAAACAAGCCAGAATAAGGTTTCCAGACATTATTAATAAAGCATTTCTGCTTAATCCCTGTGGAAGACATAAAATCAACATTGTCTCAGTTCTTCTTTGAAAATTCTTGGCCCAGCCAGTTCTAGAGCTTGCTTTTAGAAGTTCAAGTGAAGAAGTTACGTGGAAGGGAAATGCTGAGAGTGATATGGAAACACTACCTAGATGTAGCATCACTGCATCCTCTCCCATATGTGGCTACCTCTGTATATGGGTATGTGCTTTGCTCATGAAAGCCAAATGAAGTGTGTGAGTTCACTACCCTTTGTTTGTGTACCTTAACTCCTTCTTCTCTGGGTACACCACCAGATCCATCATCTTTCCAAAGGGATAACTCTTTTCCATGGTCAGAGAGACAGAGAGAGCTTGAAATGAACCTGCTTCAGAGTGCTGCAGACTTTTGAAAAAAGTATGTTTTTGCAGGTGAAAGGAAATCAGCCTGGCTGAAGGCAGACAAATTGGTATATATACAAAGCAACAAGAACTTCTTATTTCAATAGTTTTTATTTTCCTAATAAGGAAAAGTCAACCGGATGCTAAAAATAGCATATACCTGTGACGTGAATGAGCCACTGTTCCCATCTTGCTGAGAACTCACGAGACTCTGCAGGCTTTGGAGGGCTTTATAATACCAGGTAACACTATAGCCTAACATTTTGCACATGACGTCTTTACAAGAAAAAGGACTTTGAGTTCCTGCTAGTGCGTATGTCTACCAAATAAAAAACATCAGGGGAAAAAATATTGCTCCTGTCTTACACTGGTAGGGCTTCAGTGATTTCAGGAACCTTGTGTCAAGTGAGTAGAAACCAAAATCCTGCACCTAAGCTTTCCAAATCTATATCAGCAAAACTCATTGCACTATTTGCTGGGATCCAACCTTGGCAATTAAGATGTTAAAATCATTTGAGGTGCAAGTAAGCTGGAGTAATTGAAAACAGTTTGAACCACTAAGCAAAGACATAATTATTCAGTGGACACTGAAATGCAGCTTTATAAAGTATCATCTAAATTCTATCAAGCATGTAATATGAATAAACTCAGCTATAAAGCAATACCATGAGACTGTGTCCCCTGATTTTTTTCAGGCAAGAAACTGCTTCTTCCAAATTACACATTAATTCAATTTGCCCTTAAGACATGGTAATGTGCTTGAAATGTTGCAACGTATCCATATACATGGTTGTAGGATATATTCTCTTGGCCAATTTATTGGCAGGCAAGTAATAATTGGAGGGCTTCCCTTCTCTAGACAATATGTGATCTCTCTAAACCTCTGTGAACAACGGATCTAAAAATCTTTGCCATGTGGAATTCAATTATTTTGATGGGAATGAGATAGACGAAACCTGGACCTTTAACACCAAGGGCTTTTTCAATGGCCTACTACAGACGGAGGTTGCTTCATTGCTCACTTAAATGGTATTTAAATCTTCTCAGATGAAGGCCCTTGATAGCTACTTATGACCTTTCTAATACTAGCAGTGCACTTAAAAACATTACTTGTTCTGTAATCATGTAGTCCTTACTAGCTAATAACATCAGTATCATTCTCATCTTTTAAAGACTAGCTGGAAGGTGATGCTCTGAGAATTGTATCAGTTACTCCATTTACAAGGTCCATTACATTATCTGGAGGGCAGAGCTCTGGATAAAATGGTGTTTGACAGGCTTTCACCAGCACAGTTAAGCAGTATGAGTAAGATTTCTTCCTTCAATAATGACTTTCCCTAGTCTGAAATAAAATCCCAATCAAGCAAGTAGGGACATGTTTTATACACCTTTCTGTCAGCTCTCATCACACAGAAATTCCAGGTCTTGAGTGTTAGTCATGACCCAGAATTTGTCTTGTGGTCATGAATCAGACAAGATGTTAGGCTGGGACCCATTTGTATCAATATAAGGTGAAAAATATCTGAACACTTACAGTGTAACAGTGGGCTCACTGTTGTATATGAGCTTTAATATTTAAAGCCAGGCTACAGCATGCCAGCCACTGACACCAAGACACTTCTTTTCTTGCCAAATATCTTTTTAAAGAGAAAGTGAAACAGATCCACCTTTGCTCAAAAAAAAAAACGTGGGCAAATGGATGACATTCATACAGTGCCTTCAGGCATTCACAGTGCCTAGAAGATAAGCAACCAATTTAAATAGGGAAATCCAGATCTCCAGACAGTAAATGCCAATATTTCCAAAATGGATAATCTTTTTAAATTTTCATTATTTTCATGATTCAAAAAACAAGCAAACAAAAAAACAAACAAACAAACTGTGAGCTGCTTTTTACAGAATTTGGCCAAATGGGCAATTCATGTAAATGTACCATCTGGACATTTGTAAATAAGAACAACTATTTTCTTTTGAGCCCAAGGTTTCACTTGAGACACAAAGAAAGGCTCTGTCCATGAACACCTGAGCTAAAAAATAAATTAGACTTGTACCTGAGCAGATCATAGAAAGGGAGACTTCTCCAGAGGTATCTGAAAGGAGGTTTTGCAAGTTACCCTGGGAAAGAAGCTCAGAGCTCAGAGGAAAAAGTGTGAAAATATGTATTAATAAAGATTAAAAGGCAAAAATGAAAAGAAAGGAGAGCCCAAGTTGAGAAGTAGGTCCACGAGGGAGCTATACAGAATGTTCAAGGTAAACTTGCCAAGACAGGTCCAAGAGACACCTCATACAGTTGAGATAGTGATCTTTATGCTACAAAGCTGCCAAATTCTCCATGTTTGACAACCACAAGAGATGATGGAATGTGGAGAGCTGAGAGAGAGGCATGAATGCCATGCGAGAGGTTCCAGCAGGAGACGGTGGTGGCACACTGTGGTCTTCACTGCCTCCTTCCAAATCTGGGGATCAGGATTATCCATGTGCACATATGTGCTGCAGGCTATGCTCTTTTACTTTGGCCTTGTATGAGCAGCTCACAAGCTGCTTTTGACCCAGAAGTCATACTATGCCACTGAGTCTGTGCCCATAAATTTTACAGCCACGATTGAATGAGCTGCCTCTATTCACCTCTTTTAA
This sequence comes from Pezoporus wallicus, assembly GCF_028554395.1. NCBI lineage: Eukaryota > Metazoa > Chordata > Aves > Psittaciformes > Psittacidae > Pezoporus > Pezoporus wallicus. The sequence continues at coordinate 1,781,737 of NW_026636323.1, read as the reverse complement.
CTGACTTCTAACACATTCTAGCTGGCATCCCTAGAGACAATGACAATGTCTTAAAAGTACCTCAAGCACTGTGCTTGCACAAAGAAGGGGGAAAAAGGCACTGGAACTATCTAGGACATTACATTTATATGGGCCTTACAGTATGCCACACAGATGATATATGTAGCTCTTCCTTTGTCCTCTGACACAGTCATTCCATTTCAGAAGGCCACTTGATTACTCTGCATGATTTGCTCTTGGTGAAGCAGGTTGGCTTTCTATAATCACCTCCCTGTCTTCCATATGTTTTGAAATATCTTCCAGGAGCCTCTGCTCCATAATGTTTTTAAAAAATAGTGTAAGGGATGAGCCTTGCCTGGGAAAACCACCTCCCCTACCAGGTAAGTATTTGCTTCACAAAATTTAACCCCACTCCCTGTCTTGGGAGACTATAGCATGGCTTTGAATCTCTTGTGTCAGTGGCTTAAAGTTAACTGTTGGAATCAGGTTGTAATTGTGTCTTGGCATTTAGATTATTGTGTCATTAAATAATTATTAGGCCAGAGAAGTTATGCTGAGTAAATCCTTTGTGTTATTTGGGCTTCAGGGCAGTAACAGTAGAGAGCGTCTAGGAAAGCAGGATCATTTTAAACATTGATATTAGTGTAAAAAAAAGGAACCTTTTTTCTCCCTGAAAAGTGGGGATGTACAAACAGATTTTCCTTTTTGAAAGACTCCATTCTTGTCCTTTTGTGCTAAAAGGCTCCAAAGGTGCAAAAGCAGGAAAGGTTTGAAGGGAGCATCACCAGATATTTACATGAGAAACCAGAAGCTATAGAGCAAGCTTGAGTGCTATTTTCATTTCAAAAGTGTGATACACTTGACTATATCTCTCAGTCTCCTGAAGAGAATTGGGTCAAGAAGAAAATGTATTTCTCAAGGACCTACTTAGGAAAGCATTTTACTCAACAACAACAACATAGACACTACATTTCTTTTAATAGACAGTGTATGTTGCAATGCTGAGCTTCTCCACACCTTAATGATAAAGTGGCCAAAAGACACAACACTCCAGGAGGCAGAACTATGGTATATGCTGATTGCTGTTAGCATGATCTGCTTGGTGCTCCAGACAGTTTTGGAGTTGAGGGGTATGAAAGCTAAGAGTGGAATAAGGCAGAAAGAGAAAATAACACATGAAGAAGACCAGGGAAACCCAGGCACAAGAGAGCATACAGTGGTGTATCACTCCCAGGGTCACAGCAGAATGACTGTGCCCACATTGATAGGAGAGAGGCCCCTCACATCTGTTTGTCCCCTTGACCTCTTTTCCTTTCATGAACTGAAAACTGAAGCCTGTTACATACTAAAAAAAACAACAATGCAAAAAATCCTGTTCCTGGATATAAAAACTGTCTCCTGTACTGAGGGCTGCCTCTCCATCTTTTCATTTCAGCCTGGAGACACATTTAATCTGGGTGCATTCAACTGTCATAGGAGGAGGGCTTTTCATGTTAATGGGTGCATTTTAGTATACTTCTCTGCTAAAAAAGTAAACATGAAAGCAAATAAGCAAAGCCTGTTCCAACTAAAACTAAATAGGTAGTCACTTCAGTTTTCACCAATGCAAATCACTGGTTCTGTGGGTTAAAACAGCTCCAGCTAATTTGAAAGCAAGAGCTAATTTTCATCATTGCACAAACACAGAAAAATGTGTGAAATCTGCATGCATCTGATGAAATCAGCGCAGACTTCCACAGAGCGCTGAAAGTGACCTTGCCAGGAATGTCGTAAGAAGCTTGGGAATGGAGTTTGGGGCAGGACCCGTGCTCAGGCCAGGGCTTGTTGGGGAACAGCTGCGGCTGTGGGCAGCTCACCCCTGCAGCATGGCTGGGGATGCAGTGCCCTGGCCACTATGGCCCCACACTGGGGAGGTAGCCATCATCTGCCAGCCCATCCACAGGCAGTGCAGGAAAGGTCAGAAAAACGACAAAGCAACGTACTGCCAATGTGAATTGTAATTATTCTTTCTTATTTAATGTATGTTGATGTCTCACCTAAAGAATTTCCAAGACAAAATAAACAAAATATATCTATATCTCTGTGTATTTCTAAATCACAGCACAGCTCTGCTTCCACTTCATCTGTCTGTCTTCAGACTACTTCTGTCCCTGCTGCTGCAGAGCTGGGCTGGGGTTTCTCTTTGTTTTTAATTCCTGAGTTGGCTCAGTGGTCTCTAACCTCAGTCATTAATATCAATTATCGTAAGGACAGCTGCCTTGTTCTCCTTGTCAGAACTTCAGCATGGAGGGTAATAAATGGCTTCAGGCTGGCCTCTTGCCAAAAGGGCTCCATTGTTTTCATCTGTGATACACGAGGAAGAAAATAATGGGGTTAAATGAATTTGATTAGACCAAGCTCAGCCTAGCATAGCATTTTGGCTCTAATTTTTCTATTCTACAGTATGATTTTACATCCCCAAATTCAGCACAAGTTTAACCATTGATTTAAGGCTTATTTTAAAAGTCAGTGACCCTTTTCTAACTTTATAACCTCCACCAAGACTCTCCCAGTGCTGGGCATGTTGAGTTTGTTTGTATTATATATATTCTATTAATTTTTATTAATAAATACCAAATAAGTTTGGGGAAAAAAAAAAAGAAATTATGAAGATTGATTATTTCCAGACAGTGACATTTTTGCAGCTTGGCAAAGCAGTCAGTCTTTATTATGGAAATTCTTCCTCCTGACACATGTCGCTTGCTTTTTTTTCCTTATCATCCACTGTATAACACCTACTTCCAATTCTGCACTTGTACCAGCCATGGAAGCTCCACACACCAGCATGATAAACGCCAAAAAAGATAACAAAAATAAGGAATAGTGGAGAATTCTTACACAGCTCTTCATTATATAGAAAAGAGCTACCAAAGAGGAGAATTTTGCTGCGAGAAAATGAGAAAAAAATGTGACAGCTTAATACATGTACTGTTAAAGTTATTGGGGAAAATCCAAATGGGTTTAATCAGTGTTGTGTGAAGCTCCAGTCTTTTATTAGATAGTTTTTAGATTCTGAGAGCTGTATCCTAACAGACGTTGGCCTGTTTAGGAGACCTGTTGGCAAAGTCTCTTGGGAGGCAGTATTAAAGGCAAAGGAGTCCAGGAAGGCTGGATATTCTTCAAGAAGGAAATCTTCAAGGTGCAGGAGTAGGCAATCCCCATGTGCAGAAAGATGGGCTGCTGGGGAAGAAGACTGTCCTGGCTGAACAGAGAGCTTTGGCTGGAACTGAGAACAAAAAGAGGTTATGACTTTTGGAGGAAGGTGTAGACAACTCAGGAAGACTACAGGGGTGTCATGAGGTTATGTAGGGAGAAAATTAGGAGGGCCAAAGCTAAACTAGAACTTAATCTGGCTACTGCTATAAAAGGCAATAAAAATGTTTCTATGAGTGTATTAGCAACAAAAGGAGGGCTAAGGAGAATCTCCATCCTTTATTGCATGCAGCAGGAAACATAATGTCAAGGGATGAGGAAAAGGCTGAGGTACTTAATGCATTCTTTGCCTCAGTTTTTAGTAGTAACACCAGCTGACTTCTGGGTACCAGCAACAGTGATGAGGTCTGTACAGGCACTGCTAAAATGAGTAATGAATTTGCCCATTAGACTAGGAAAGCCCCTGGGAAGGCCTGCTCCATGAAGAGTGACCCCATAGGACCTTGTTCGGGGGTGGGCAACCATATGAAGCCAGGCTAGTCTACTTGAAGATGAATCTCAGGTTTGGTTGTCTTTATTTATTGGTTTGTTTTGTTGTTTGGGGTTTTTGGTTTTGAGGTTTTTTTTGGGGGGGTGTCTTTTTGTTTTTTTGTTGTTTTTTTTTTTAAGAAGATGTGCAAGGGAAAATATTTAGTAATTCAGTAAATCATCAATACTTACAGACATGCTTACCCAATTGTCTCAAATAAGATTGCTCATGGCAGCAAAGGAAATCATGTATATGAACTTTGGTAGGTTTCAGCTCTCAGCTATGCACTTCTTGTGTCAAGGAGTAGGTTTTTTATATGCGCAGAGTCAGCCTGCCACAATGAGCTTTATCAAGTCCTTATCAGAAGTTTTAGGGCAAGCAGAAATAAGTGAGCATGGTTTTCTACCTGTTAGGACCTATAAGACTGTGTATTCACAGCAACACTTAACTAGTTCAACTTCTGAGCACATTTCACAGGCTTTAGAAAGGGGAAAAAAAAATATGAAGGTTTATTTTCCCTACTGCTAAGAAATAACCAGAAATGGAAAGGTCTGACACAAATCTGAAGTTTCCTGACATCTTCCTTCCTGCTATCCAGACTGTCAGTAGAACAGCAAACACTTCAGTACGTTAAACTAGAGTAGTAGATTTTTATGTCTTCCAGAGGGTGCTGTGGATGGATTTGTAACCACATCAACTGGCCAAAGGACATTTAAGCAGAGATGTTTAAGCATAAATTTCTCTGTAATGTAAGACCTCACCCAACTGTAAAACCTATTTAATCTGAGGAAAACACTGTGAGGTATCTGAGGATCTTCTGGAATTATGGTTACTATAAATTCAGAGTAGTAAAGATCTTTAGCTAGGTTTGAATAAGGGGGACAGCACTTGGTGTTCTTATACATGATGGAATTTGTAACAAGAGATGTTCTGCCATCTTCATTTTATTTCATAAATGTAGAGGCACATGTGGAAAACCAACTGACAGTGTAAAAATAGTGGAGCTGAAGGATGTAAGGCAACAAGATTTGCTGCTGCCTCTGTGCTTCCTGTTCATGTAGCATGAAGGAAGATAAAGTGTCAAAACAGAACCAAGAAAAGAAAAAGTCACAAGGAGGGCCATCCTTTCTGTCTCAGGAGCAGATTTACCCTCCTAACAGCAGGGACCAGCCCTGGGATCTCTGTGTATTTTGTGAAAAAACTTGAGGTAAAAAAACACGTGGCTATGCAAACATGGCAAATCCTCTCAGAAAGTAAACACATCACAGATAACAACAGGTCCACCAAGTATTTCCAGAGGAAGAAAAGATCAGTTATCTGAAGGAAAGCAAGTTCTGACTCTATTTCTGTGTCTGGAAACAGAGTGAGGGTTTCTCACTGAGCACCTCAGCAAGCTGCAAAACATCAGCGACTTCAAAGAATCAGGGGGCTGCTGCTTGTTCGCTGTGTTCAACAGGAGTGCCTGTGGGAAGAGCCCACTAACCTCAAAACTGGCTCTCCTGACTCCCTCTTTATCATTCCTAGGTTCTTTGCAGCCGCAGCAGCAGAAAGAGGGCTGCCTGGGAGCTGCCCTGTCAGCCTGTTTGAGCAAGTGACAGCCCCCACAGAGACGTGCTGACCTGTGTTGCCAGCTGCCTGTAGCACCAAGCTGCTTTTTGCCAGCTCTTTGCTGTGTGCTGAAAGGTCCCATACCCCTGGTGCAATGTAGACAGTGAATTGCAGATAAGATGCTGCCAGCTATGCTGTGGGTGCCAGGGAGCGAAGTGGAAGCATGTAGGTCCCAGTACCTAATTCCATGTGGGTTTCCATGTGGCAAGAGGTTGCAGCAATGGATTCCTGGTAGCAGGTGTGGTAAAGACCTGGGAGAGTTGGGAAATGTAGCTCCAAGGAAGTGTGAGGGTGCTGGGGAGTTGTCTGTCTCACTGGCAGAGGTGAGAGGGAGCACAGGGGAGGACACTTGGCGCTGCAGAGCTGTCTGCCCTCCAGTGTCACTTTACAGCAGGCTGGGAGATGCTCCAAGGGGTGCACATGTCCTCCAGCCATGAATTGCAGGGGCACATAGAGCTCTCAGCCTGACTGTTATACATCCTGCAACATGTTGGCTTAAGGGCTCAGCCTGTTTGCCATGGTTTGATACAAAAATTATTTCAGTCTTCCATCTTAGCTTGAAGTTCCTTTTTATTGCAGAGAAAAGCCTTCAGCCCACCCTTGCGGGTGTAGTGCAGCAATGCTGTGTGCTTTGTGTCCTGGTAATGTGACTGAATCAGCAGTGGTGGAAAGCACGGCCCTGGGGAGGTAATGCCAGGAGGGACTACTGGGGAGCTGCTCAGCTTTGTGCCCTACTTCACAACCTCTTTCTCCAGGCTGGAGCTACCCTGGTGCTGGATCAAGCAGGTGTTGGCACACATCAATACCTTGCCTGTCTGCTGGGAAAGCTTTTTAGGAGAAACCACCTGCAGTCCTGCCTTGGGTTTTTGGAAACTGTTCAACATTATTTCCACATTGCCAGGAAAACACATGGCCCAAACTTACGAGATTAATAATCACTTTAGCCCTCAACAGCAACTGATAGTGGCTTATCTTCTCAGGCTTGTCGGCATTGCCTACTAAATGATATTCCTAATTAAAGCCCTAATTATGTTTCTGCCCATAATATTTCTAGATAACCCTAACTCTTGATCTGTTAATCTAGTTTTCCAGGTGGCAACAGATTTAGAAACAGGTTTTTAAACAAGATATGACTATTACATTTCTAATAATAGGAGAGTGTGATCTCAACATTGCCTGCTATTTACTGACACGTGATACAATCAATTGGTGGCTGTGGTTGTGAACACAAGCTCATAAATACAAGTTCACTTTTCAGTTATTATTTGTCTGTGTTTCCTGATTTAACTCTTTACGTATCGAATTGGATCTGTTTTGTTTTTGTTTTTTTTTTTTTTGCTTTGCTGAAACATCAGTGTTTCAGATACTTTTGGTATTTCAGATATCTCAGATTAAGAGCAGGCATTATCTGTACCAGACATTGCTTTGAAACTCACCCTTCAAGGAACTGCTTACTTCTCCTGGGTATACCTTTTTTATCCCAGCTCTTTCATCTCTTACAGGAGTATCTGAGTCAGACACGCACTGTCTTGGGTTCAGCTCTCGCTCTCCAGAGGTTCCCTGAAGCACAGCAATTTTGTCCAAGGTCACAGCATGAGTTGTAAAAATGTTTTGGGTCTGGAAAAAATGCCTTACAGGGAAAGTCTTGATGAACTAGATCTGCTTATCCAAACCAAGGCTTAGCTGTGACCTGGTTACAGAATTACCATAATAGGAACTGTTGTCTCTTGGGAAGGCAAAACATATAAAACGGGCTTTCAGTTTGGCTGAGAACTCAGACCAATGTACAGATACAGAAATCAGAGGCCTTCAGATTAGAAAAGACAGGATTTCAGTAAAGGAATACAGTTAACAAATGGAACCACCTATGCAAGGAAGAGATGGCTTTGCCATCTCGATATTATTCTGAAAACAAGCTTTCAACCAGACCCAAGTACTAAACCCAAGTAAGGACAATGGGGAGCATCACTATGGGCTATTTTACAAAAGGTCTGAAGTTTTCCCTGGTCTTAGGCTCTCAGAATCTATTAAGTAGATTAGTCCATCATGCTCACATGATACTGTCTAGGAATGAACAAATTCCACTTCTATCAGTACTGTCCTTGAAGCTGGTAGACTCTTTCTCTATATGATCAAGAGCAACATGATAGTACTTACTGATGGTATTTTTCTTTCTTTAAAAGGCACAGCATAAATTACTCTGCCACTCTTTTTTTTTCATTTCCTACCACAAAACACTGCAATGTTGTGCGAAACTGATGAGTTCAGACTGGCTCCAGAAAGGGCAATGTGTTTAATTTCTACTACTTTTTTGGCCCTATGCCCTCCTCTGAGCCCTCCAGTTGCCCCATGCACTGTTAACAAGTCGCTTCAAGGTCTGCTCTAGGCACGCCATGCTGCTTGGAATCAGGATGAATCTCCCTTAAGGGTGGCATGCGCAGAGCTGTGCCGGGGGCTATCATTGCTCAGTCCTTCACTCTGGGGTGGGTTTTGAATACAGGTTGTCTCAGATTATTGGCAATGAAATCAACTACGTATGTTCTCTTGAACATGGAAAAATACTGGCCTACTTCAGCTTCAGTAAGTAAAGCATGTTACATTACACTTTAAAACCAGAAGGGAACTACATCCCACATATAGAATCATAGAATAGTTAGGGTTGGAAAGGACCTTAAGATCATCTAGTTCCAACCCCCCTGCCATGGGCAGGGACACATCACACTAAACCATATCACCCAAGGCCTCGTCCAAGCTGGTCTTGAACACTGCCAGGGATGGAGCATTCACAACCTCCCTGGGCAACCCATTCCAGTGCCTCACCACCCTTACAGTAAAGAATTTCTTCCTTATATCCAATCTAAACTTCCCCTGTTTAAGTTTTAACCCATTACCCCTTGTCCTGTCACTACAGTCCCTAATGAAGAGTCCCTCTCCAGCATCCTTGTAAGCCCCCTTCAGATACTGGAAGGCTGCTATGAGGTCTCCACGCAGCCTTCTCTTCTCCAGGCTGAACAGCCCCAACTTTCTCAGCCTGTCTTCATACGGGAGGTGCTCCAGTCCCCTGATCATCCTCGTGGCCCTTCTCTGGACTTGTTCCAACAGTTCCATGTCCTTTTCATGTTGAGTTCACCAGAACTGCACACAATATTCCAGGTGAGGTCTCACAAGAGCAGAGTAAAGGGGCAGGATCACCTCCTTCGACCTGCTGGTCACGCTCCTTTTGATGCAGCCCAGGATAGGGTTGGCTTTCTGGGCTGCAAGCGCACACTGCCTGCTCATGTTCATTTTCTCATGAAGTTTGTTATCTGGCCCCAGCCTGATGTTCGGCTCATTATACAGCCCTCCAGAAGAAAACATCAGGAACCCTGATCTCAAGTCTTTTAGTGATGCTAAATGGCTTGAGCATCAGTCCAGGTGCTGAAGGAAATGCTTTTCAGCTACCTCTGCTCGGTCTGTGTATCAGGGGACCTGTAGATTGTCAAACTTGTTCCAACACTAGTGACTCAGCCAGGCTAATGCAGACTCTCCTATTTGCTTATGCCTAATTCCTCCCAACCTACTGACTTACTAGGAGTTATTTTGGGTTCAGGAAACAGGATTTGTCAAGGCTTTTGAAATTTTCCTGACAGATACTGAGGGCTCACTTAATCATCATCTGTCATCATCATCTGTAGGCGATTAGTACTACACACTAGTACTTAAAACCATGGAAAACCTGGTGGCTTTAGTAAAAACCTTTCTGTGCACAGAAACTAATTAGCAGATCAAATAAAAGGTTTGCACATCTGAGCAATGAGGATGCCACAAGGTTTCAGCTTCAAAATGTAATTTATAAGCCAGTGTGAGAGTCATAGACCTTATGTAATGCTTGTGAGAGTCAATCAACCTGGAAAGGGATCCAAAGTAGCCAAACGCTAAGCAGAGGGCCTATTAAAATTGATAAATAGTAGCTCAGGGACAGATGATAATGAAAGGCCAGTGGCAAGTTTTCCTTTCTGAATTACTTTTCATTGATCAGAAAAAGGATCTTGGACCCAGGGCTCTTTCCTCCAAAGTGAGTGCCAGACCTACTGCCCCTTCCTGTGATTTCTCTCTTCATTTTTTGTTTCATGTCTTACATTGCTCCTGTGGGAGTTGTGGGAGTACAGCTCCATGAGTGGACACGGGTGATCCTTTGCTCTGGAGACACAAGATGAGCTACAGTTCTGTAGCAGCTGTGGCACCTCAATGCAGAAGGAGTGCAGAAAGTGCAGAGCCAAGCCAACCTCTCCTCAAGTCTCAAGCTACACTCCCAGTATTTTCTATGAAGCTGAAAGGGGCGAGTTCTTAGCTGGCATCAATCAGAATAGCTCACAGGGGTGATGCTGAAGAGGTACAGATAACCCTGGATCTTCCACTCCTCCCAGTAGAGAGTTTATCCTAAAAATTCCATTACCTTAGACTGATCCGGGCAGGATAAGCCCCAATGTGCTTCATTTTTTCAAGATCTCTCCTGTCTTTTTTAAGGAAAAAGAAAAAAGCATACTGCACAGAGTCACGTTCTCTGTTTCTCTGCCTTTCAATTTGTTTCCAATGTTTGGTATTTCCATTAACACATTAGGTGCAGGTCTGACAGACAGCTGCTATTCTTGGTCTTGTCGACACATTTCACTGTAGTAAAAATGACAGTCACAGCTGTGACTTACTGCAAGAAAATGGTCTAAATATAAAATAAAGACCTGGTCAAAAAAGCCACAAGAGTTAAAAAGAAGCTGAGATTAATAGCATGACTGGGAACAGGCTTAGGCTTGGTGAATCAAAAAGAGAGGCAGCTGTTGCTTTCACCATCTTCCAAATAAGTAGAGTGAGTCTTTGCAATAAAAGGTTTCCCTTTAAAGCATGAGTCCATCAGCCCTCACCAAACACCTTTGAGCACCTGCAGACTCTGCTCCTGGATGTGCCCATGCACAGCACAGAAACAGGCTGAGTTATAGTAGAAAGATGACAAAGTGACTATGTGCACCCACAATTTTGATCTCTTTTTATGGGAAGTTAGTCACGCTTTACAGTATAATGCATTCATTAACAGGTTAAGAAATGATTCTTACACCTCTTAATAAATGACTAATTTTGTAGAGTCCAACAGTTTCTGAATCACATCTCAGAAGAAGCTGCAACCAGCTCTAACATTTTCTCTGTGTTTTGGTAAAATGGCTTTTAAAAGTCATATTGTTTGTGTCTGCAACATTGCTTATAAATTGGATCATTGTCATATGTAAAATAGGAACCAAAAAAATTTAGGACCTAATGGCAAAAAGCAATTTAGTGTGCAGGACTCAGTAAGGTGGGCTCTTGACTTCTATATCCATACCTGCTAATGACTCACTGAAAAGTAATATCTGAGGAGCCATTTCATTTTCTCCTCCTCACCAGCAATTTGAGAATCCATTACAAGGTGTGTGCATAAATAATGCCTTGAATGAATAAAGCCTCAAATTCGGGACTGCAGGCAAAATTCCTGTTTTTAATGATGGCACTGCAGAGCTATTTTACATGGTGGACCTACTGGTCCTACATTATTCAGCTGTAACTCAAAACTAAATACAAAAGCAGTTCTCTCATTCACCACATGCCACACAGATTTTGGATACTGTGAACAGATTGCTGTGGCTATGGCACAGGAGAAAAGTAGATGTAAACTTGCAGTCCTCTTCTCTCCCAGAAAAGCTGTGGCTGCCCCATCCCTAGAAGTGTTCAAGGCCAGTTGGATGAGGTTTTGAGCAACCTGGTCTAGTGGAAGGTGCCCCTGCCCATGGCAGGGGGGGTTGGAACTGGATGATCTTTAAGGTCCCTTCCAGCCCAAACCATTCTGTGATTCTGAGAGGAACTGCCCTTCCACTGTGCAGCTTCTGCCTACGTATTAGACATTTGGAAAAGCTGTAGATCCTCCACAGTGCCTTTTACCAGCATCAGAGCTGAATATACTGCAGAGGAGAAGAAACAAGCGCAAGAAATTTCAAGGCAAAGCTGAAGAGAAACACCAGAGGAAACAAGGCTTGGACAAGCCACCTAGGCCATCCAGCCTGCTACCCACCATTACCACCAACACTATGCCAAAAACGAAGTTCCTGTTTTTCCCAGCAATGGCCATTCCCCAAAACCTCCAGCCAAATGTACAACAGTTTGGTGTGGAAAGAGTCTGCCTCATGCAATCTCCTTATTAAAAAAAAGGGGAGCCAGCTAAAGGTGCAGCATATTCAAGGGACTGGCTAGATAAGGTCTTTATTGTGTAGTGTGTCGCACGCCTGGGCCATTCTCAGTCTCCATCTCCAGGGATGCGCTGAAGGAAGTGTGTGCAAAATGAGCAGGCAAACCTGATGGGCAGGGTGAGAGCTAAGGCTATGCTTGTTTCAGTACCCTCCTCCTGAGCTGTGTCAGCAGCATGTCCTCAAAGTGGCCAAGGCCAAATCTTTCTCCCACATTTCAGCTCTCTTCAAACTTATGACAATGAGAGGTGCAAAGTGCCACAGCTTCGAAGTGCCCTGAAATCTGAGGATCCCATTTAGAGGCAGCCTTGTGTCTGGGGCTGGCTATGAATGTATCGCAATGCATGACACAGCAGTTGCGGGAGCCCAAGCCTCCTTGCCTTGTAGCCTCTTCCAAAACAAAGTTCCCCTTCTGCTCATCACAAGTAAGTGGGGACTGAACACTGCAGGATGAGATACTGCTGCTCAAGAGTGTGCTTTTCATTTTAAACAGAATCTCACTGTGGGAAATTAGTACCAAATGGCAAAAAATGAAAGATTTGTGCTTTGTAAGAGACGAATGGCCTGCTTTATGTAGCCTTCTTCAGTAGTGTGGGAACCACTGTCTTCCACATTCTCTACTGTGTATCTCCTCTTTGTAGCAGGACAGTATAAAGTAGCAGAATTGCAAAGACTTCTTCCATCGTTCTATGTTCTAAACCATTTTTTAGAGAAGGAATGTCACCTTGTGTAAAAGCTTATATTGTAACCCCTGTGCAAAGTTTCACCTCCTGCTCAACCCACCTGCAGTCACTCAGGCTTGGTACAAAGTGACATTGCAACCACATGAGAAGAAAGATCGAGGGATTGTACTCATCCGGATCCTGTGGACAGTGTGGACCTGTGTGCAACATGCTTTGCAGATTAAAATTTGCTCTCAACTGCCTTTGTTTGAGCAGATCATCAGCCTAGATGATCTCTGGAGGTCTCTTCCGAATCCAAATATTCTGTGAGTGTGTGACCTGGAAAATTCTGCAGAACACTGGGAAAACAGGTATAAATGGAAAATTTCCTCCATGCTGGTTTTGTGACTCTATCCTTAGTTTCCTTTTGTTTTTGTTAAAAATTAAACAAAATGAAACATTTGGCATCTGGTTGAGTTCAATGTTCTTTTCAACAAGAAAAGGAAATATTTCAGTTTTTCATTCTGGCAAGAAAACCTCCAAAATATTGGGTTTGGCTTCAGCTGTGTTCTGCCACTGAACTGCAAAATCAATTATTTATATAGCCCTAAGTGTAAGGTAAATGTCATCAATCTCCATAAAGTAAGGGAACTTAACAACTAAATCTTTTCAATGAAAGGATACATTTACTAGCAGAGATGTGATATATTAGACTGTTTTCCAACAGTTAAGAGTCCTCAAATTCTGCAAAGCCCATGAAAACCAGTACAGGGAGGCCAAAGTTGCTCATGTGCTTTAATCTCGTAATAGAAACTACAAATATAACCTCTGGAACTAAATATCACCCCTTGAATGTTTTCTTCTTGAGCCTGAATCTGCTGCTAAGAGAAGGGAAATAGAAATGCTGGGTAGCAAATGGTATCCCTGTCACAATCTTTTAGTGTTTCTTACTTGTGTGCATTTAAATGGTCTACAGTATAACTTAATGAAGCTATTACCTCTTAGCCATAGCAGAAATAGTTGTCTTGAAAAGCTACATTCTTTGCAAAAGCAAAAGAGGTTTTAAGAATAGGCTGAGGAAAAACACTAAAAATTTTATGGGCATTTTAATGAAAAAAAAAACCAATTAAAAAAATCCTACTTCAACATTTTTTATCAATTCTGCATTTCTGTAAGTAATTACAGAGCCTGATTTATTGTTTTTTTTATTTTTTTCATTTTGTGTTCTGAAATGGCAAAACACAAAGCATGGGAAACTGAAGGGGGAATTAGAAGTCTGTGTTCAGTCACAAGGTTATGGTGCCACTGGGATCACAGAGATGCAATGGGAGAGCTTGACTGACTGCTGGTGTCATGGGCTGTGTTTAAGAAAGTCAGAGAGAGGAGGGGTGGGGAGCTTCCGCTCTTGGACAAGGGTGGCTTGAGAGTATGAAGCTTTGCTATGAAATTGTAACAAACTAGTCAATTTATTATTGGTAAGTGTCATCCCAACCATAGTCCCTGGGAATACAATGGAGTAAGTTCTGGAAGCCATGTCCAGGCACATGAAAGAGATGCCTGGGAACAACCAGCATGGACTCACAAAGGGCAGATCATACTTGATCAGTCTGATTGTGTTCTTTGATGAGATGACTAGCTCAGAAAACAAGAGAAGACTGTAGCAAGCCTTTAGCAAGGCTTTAGACACAGTCCCCCATAGAACTGTTGTGGTCAAACTGGGCACTCTGGACTAGGTGGATGGACTATAAGACTGGTGAAAAAATCCTGCTGGGCTGCCCCATTGAAAGAATAAAGGCCAATCAATGGCTTGAACTGGTGATCAGTTATAAATGACATTCCTTAGGGTTTGATAAAGGGGCAATAACTGTTTAATATCTTTACTAATGACATGGTTGATGAGGCAGGATCACAGTAAGTGTGCCAGTGACACCAGACTGGGAGGAGGAGTAGAAAGAAGAGCTACTATTCAGTGACGTTTTAGCAAGCTGATGAAGCAAACTGACAGAAACCTCAGGAAGTTCAACAAATGTGAGTGTGAAGCATCATTCAATCATTCAATCACCACTATAGACTGTGGACAAACTGCCTGGAAAGCAGCTCTGCAGACAACTGCCTGGGGGTCCAGGTAGACAAGTTTGGGTGAAGGAGGTCAATAGGATCTTGAGCTGTATCACCAAATGCCAGCTGGATCAGGGAATGGATTTTCCTCTCCATCTGACACTTCTGTAACCACTCCTGTAGAACTGTGTCCAGTTTGGGAGGCTGTCATTCACTGGAACCAGTTTTCCAAGGAGGCTGAGGAAATCGGCATAATTGGATATAATTAGATCTTGACTGGATAGGATCCTCTAGCCTCTGATCTAGCTTTGATGTTGTCCCTGCCTTGAGAACAGGGTTGGATGAGGTGACTTCAGTGGCCTGTATTATCCTGATTTTTTTCTATTGATTTCCACCTAGTTTGTCAGTCAGGTATTATTGTTTGAGGCTCCATTTCCAGTATTGTTTAGAGTGGCTGATGGGTTTTGAAGGTGAAGTGTACATGGGTCGAAGGTGAAGTGTTCATGCACCGTATGTCTGCACAGGTACTTGAGCTTCCTTACAGAGCGAGCAAAATGCATACTGCTTTCCACAGGTGGTGAAAGACATCCTGGACCAGCTTGAGGAGGTTTAAGTCATCACATCCCACTGCCTGGGAAAGAACTCTTTACACCAGGTTATCTGCTACTCTTGGTGTAGGCATTGAGAATGAAACTAAGAGGTCTCTAGGAATCTGAGGCATTTCCAACCGTTGGATCAATCTTTTAGTGCCTTCTGAAAGACACGTATCTGAAGTTCTCAGATGAGTAGCAAATGAAGCATATTTTAGCACAGTACTGCAAAAATGTCAGTGACACTCGATAAGCTCATCTGTCAAGCAAAATCAGCACTAGCTGTTGAGAACAAAATGCTCTTTTATACCTACGAAAAACCAAATGCCTCTGCTGTAGCTCATCAAAGCTTATTTTCCCTGGTTTTAAAGCGTTAAAAAAATCCTAAGACTTTAGCTCACAAAGAAATTATTAATTTTCTTTTTAATAAGCAGTTATGGCATTAGTCATCTCTTCTGATTCACAATGAAAGCTACAGGGCGCAGTGGAATGTAGTTACCCACAGAGGTGTTGAATTTTGTCTGACATGTAGACTTTTCAAAGTATTATTACTTGAAGTTTTATGTGTGAAGGAAGAAAGGCACAAAAGACTTAGAAACTGGAAATGGCTGAGTATAGAGAAACAAACGGTGTGTTGGGAAAAAAAGCTCTTCAGAAGGTCCTGGCTCCTCTTACATCAAAGTCTCGTGTGTTTTTTTCCTGCACACTTGTACCTCCTTTAAAACTTCCAGGAATGCCAGCTCTGTCTATCCTGCTTTTGGCAGGAACTTCACAGGGGATGTCTCTCAATGAGGATATGGTGCTCATTTTCCTGTGCTTTGTCTGCCAGCTGCTACAGATTGCTCAGTGTTCTCCTTCCTGGCTGTGCAGGAGTCCAGTTTTGACAGCATGGATGAGATTGCCTTATTTAAATACGTCCCGACTGAGAACATAGCTCCTGTGAACTAGGCTCAGAGACTATATGAAGGCATACATTTCCCCCTTCTTTCAGAAGTGCCATAACCACCAGGCTTAGTACCTCCATCAGGATATTTGAAGAGAGATGGGGTGCTGGTCCTCTCACAGGAGGTCTGGGACACGTTGCAATGAGGATCGGTAGCAGACCTATGCTTATGTGCTCTCTGATTTCTTTCTGATGGGTTGGGGACAGTTTCTAAACCCCAAATTTATCCCAAACATCACCAATTTTTATACATAGAATATGCCTAATTTTTTTTATATGAAGATTATGTCACTATCATCCTTTTAACTCTAGATTTAGTTCTGAAGTTAAACTGACCTTTTCTAGAAGGTTTTTAAGAGGAATTAAAAATTACTTCTAACTGTATATAATTAGGCAAAGTACCTAAGTAATAATACTTTATTGTGTGAAGGAAAAGAAACCTGTTGGAAAAGAAGTTCTGAAAGCACAGACTGTGTTGCAGTGGGTTGGGAAACAAGATAGCTGACCTGAAAACAAAAACTGACTATCCTGCTTCTCCTCAGCTTCCTCACAAGTCAAAGTAGTCAGAATAGTTATTTCAGCCATAGTGAGAAGGTGACTCAAACACAAGCCTTTGCTCTCACCTTCCTGCCTCCTTCAAGCAGTCACTTCTTTCTTCAGAGCAGTGGGGTGAGGTGATGTGTCCCATGTTCTCCGCATGTTGTCATGCTTCAATCAGTGTTTTAAGGTTTGGTTGTTTTGGGGTTTTTTTACTGTTTGCTTTAAAGGAAAGTGATACCCACTAATTTATATAGTCTAAGCTCCATGGTTCAGAGCTGAGGTTAAGAGAGGCTAGACTGAATTACAGTTTATAAGTAAATCCGTGAATGAGACAAGTTAGCAAATCATCTTTAAAACATTATACATCTGTATAATATCTCAGACATCCAAGGTTTATACTTTGGTTTTACTCTGGCACTGTGACTGTTACATGGATCCACCTTTCAAATTCTTTTAAAATCACTGTTTCTCTGCTCTCTTACCTGTGTTAGGGTTTTGTGAAGATTTTTTGCATGTTTATCAGCCTGCAGACATTTTAGCTGGTTTGTCAGTTTAAAAATCTGCACCTGGAATTGCAGAGTAGCTCAAAAGCTTGCAAAGAGCTTCAATGCTTATAGAAGTGAAAGAGCAACAGCACTGTCCTGACTCATACCCTGTAGGAGTAAGTGCTAGCATAAACCTCCCCACATATATCTGCTGGTTCATCTCAGCCCTTTTAACGAGCTGCAGTCTGTATTAACTCATTACAGTGCAGTAATAGCAAGCTTTGGTAAGGCACTCTTTCCTTTCCTGGGTGAAAACAGCTTCTTCAGCAGCTACTGAAGTGAATTTTACTGTCAGCAGTTTATATCATTGTATGCAATTAGAGTGCTTGAGCCAAAATACGACGAGTTTTCTGTTTGAAAGTACTGTATGTGTTAGTAAATGTATAAATTATCAACCCCTTGCCAGATTTGGGGTGGGTGTTGTATTTGCATGCAGTATGTTCCCTGCCTCTCTAACTTCTGTTGTGCCCTACAGATGCAGCCTGACCTGTGGGGGAAGCTCCATTTCAAAAGTCTGATCAAACACAACACAGATACAGGAAATACATCCAATATGAAGTGTTCTGTCAGCCCTGTGCTTTGCATGGTGCTGCAGGTACAGGTAAATGGTACTCATCTGCCACCTCTCTCTAGGAGAGTACTGCGTGCCCAAGGCAGGCCAGGAGGTCAGTCATATTGCTTGGCTTGGACCTACATCATACCCCTTGCTGGCACTGACCAATGAGGAATATTTGTTATGAATACCACTGTGCTGCTCTGGTCTGCAGCCAAGAGAGAAAAACAGGAGGAGGACCAGAAATCCTGTGCTTTCCTTTGAAAGCCCCTCCGCGGTTGTATTTCCTCTCCAACAGGCCCCTAAAGGAGATGAGATGAACATACGCTTATGTTTCCCAGTTATTTTCTGAAATAGTTTTCACTGAAGTGTTCATTCCAGCATCATTAGTGGATTTTTATTTTTTTTTTGCCCCTCAATGTGTTCAAAGTCCTTTTCCCTCCACCCCCTTCCTGATTTTTCTTTTATGGTGTGAACACAAGTTACTGTAATAATTATTCTACAGGGACAATTCAATTTTCTCTCCTCTTGACATCCTAGGAACCCATAGAACTGGTCTCAGGTGCAGAAATCCACTGTTTTGAAGAAAATAGGTGTAATAAAAGGACGCTTGATTAGGGCACTTTGTGGTTCAGGAAGGGCAAGTGTCCATATCGCCTATAGGAGTGAGGTACTTAAATAATTTTAACAGTCTTGGCTAGCCAGAGAATGGTATGTGGAGCTGCAGTGTGCAGTAGTACAGTATATAATGGGAGACGAAGTGGCAGAATCTTGTCTAAAGTCACATTCTGGAATACTGCTGAATTTGTAAACCATTCATGCACTTACACACACACAAAAAACCCCATGCAAAGGGACGGATGTGTACTTAGCTGAACTGTGAACAGCCTACTCCAGCACTACCTTGATTTTCTCATACTGATAACATCTGCAAGAAGAGGGTGTTGGAAATGAGAGCAAATCATTTTGCAGAAAGAAAAAAACAATCGCAATCATCAATTTGCAAGTGATATAACTTCTTCTGGTATTTTCCCTTCAAATTAAAACCACTTGTCAGGCAGATTTCCAGCATAGCATGTGGTGAATTTGTAGCAAAACTATGATGAACATAAAGAAAACACTGACAGGTTTGATTCAGCTCTATATCTGGGGGCTGGGAAAAAAATAAAAAGGCACTGAACCCAACAGAAAAATTTATGGCTGGTTTGTTTTTTAGCTTCAACGAAAATGGATAAGGAAAACAAGGATGCAAACACTCCTGTTGGGGTGACCATGAGTCACACTGCAGCTCTGTGCTGGTGCAGAGGTTCCCCAGCCACAGGACTGAGCTCCTCCTGGGATGCAGACCGCTGTGAAGTCTATGTGACCCAGCACAGGTTCAGCAGCTATGGCTTCCTCTGGTATTACCTCCCTGTCCCAAAAATGGGGGCTATAGGCACCTGTCTGAAAAACATGGCTTAAAAAAGAGTCTTGGCCACCAGCCATCCTGTCCTTTGGGAGAAACGAGGGAGAAAGGAGGGGCAGCTTTTACAGTGAAATTTTAGTGTGTGTAAGATTTGAGTGCTTGTTAATAATAATCAAATGTTTTTACCCCAGCTGTAATCCTATGGCTGTGAGCCTGCTGTGCAGGTGCCATTACCCATATGTGACTCTGGTACGAGTCCCCAGAAAGCACTATTATTTCCTGAGAAGACAGGTGGGTGACAAATGGCCAGGGTTTGGAGGGGCAAAGTGGTTTCTCATCAGGAAATACCAGGGTGTTAAGCCTGTCACTTCCAGCGAACAAACATTCGTGAAAGGCAGAGGAGAAACTGATGAGGAGGACAACCCTCCAGTGCTTGGAGACCTCACTCAGACTGCTGCAGCATTTTCCAGGTTTCCTCTGTAAAAATAGTGAGCTACCATTTGCTTGTGTAAGTGGGTGAAGCTGTATTATTCAAGCCCAATTTTAATGAGCTGGGCCTTGCAGTCAATAACTCCATGGCCATTCCGTAATCAAGCATGGTTATTTTAAAAGCTGACAGCTCTGGTAGGGCAGAGGCAAGCATCAATTCAGCCAGTATACCTTTCCCAGTCCTGGCCAAGCATCCCAAAGTGGGCTAGGGATTTGCTGATTAAATGACAATACAGCAGCTTCCAAAACCAGGATGATGCAAAGAAAGGCATTAAAGAGTCTACTACATAACCGTAAGTGAGTAATTTGAAAGACAAATTCAGAGTCCTGGGGTGGAGAGAGCCAAATGTTCCTTTTCCTGTCATCAAATATTATTTACTCTAATGTGCAAACAATGAACAGAAGCTTTTTTTCCCCTCCCAAACTTGTGAATTACTTAAAAGAGTTTTCCAGTGCTGCTGATCAAGTCCATGCACAGAGTTAAAATACAGCCCACCACACTGTGGCCTTTATTCCTCTTAACACCTGAAGCACTTCCCTGAAGTCTGCAAACTAGACTTCTTGTTACTTGTCAAAAAGAGGCTTTTGTCTTCTTAGCATGCACTGTTAATCTGATCATTTAAAGATTACATGCACTAGTCAATTCACTACCCTGAAACTACTCAGAAGAGCTTAGTAGTAGCAGTAAATACAATTTTTCACTCAAACTGTTAATTATATTCAGGGCAGGCTGGGAAATTCTTCACAATAATTGTGAATATTAAGTGCTTGAAAAATAGCTGCTCAGGATACTCTCCTGCAATTAGCACCAATGTATGTGAATGAGAATCAAGTATGCCAACAGCCACCCTATTACTCGACAAATCAAGACATTAAAAATCAGCACAGTGGGATGCAATTTTGTTTGTCTGGCTCATACTTGAGATATTATGGTGAACAGCCTGGAAATAATAATAATGAAGAATATGATCCGTTGTGTTACCACTCTGAAGGTCACTTGAAGGCAGTTATTTCATGCAGCATTGCCAATAGAGTGTGTTTATATTCTGCTGCAGACTCAACAATATCGAGGCTATCATGTTTTGGATGGTGTTTCAATGGCATCAAAAAGGTTTTTCTTTTATAGCAGAAACACCTTAAAAATGTGGCAAAAACTTGGTGACCTCTGTTTTTTGTCTTGAATATTCTGCACATTTTAAGGTTACATGCTGACCTTGAAGCCAACAACAAAACTCTGACTTTCACAAGAGACCTCCTTCCACTTTTTAAGGATACTCTGAGGTACCCTGGATATTTGAGCTACATAGTACTTCTCTGAAATATGCATTATTTTGTTGCATATCTGGTCTTATAGCTGATTCTGTGCATTAAACCTGTGAATAAAGTAGTGCTTCTCTGAGGGTAGAATTGTGATGATAATGAAATATTGTGAAACTAGAATGACTGATATTTTCTTGTATCCTACAGCTCTGGAGAACTTGTTTGGCTGCAGTTTAGAGCATTCAGAAACTGGTCTCCCAATTGTCCTGCCTAGAAGAATTTACAGAACATCATTTAATTATATACTGGTTCCTGCAACTTGCCTTTAAGCTTGCTGTAACTTTTCTGTAATACTGTCATACAGCAGTGCAAAATTGCCATGGCAGCTTTCTTGGTCTGGCTGCAGACACCTTGCTTTAGAGGTAGAAAGGGTAAGGGGTTCAAAGGTAGAAAATGGGATCAGAAGGAGCAGACAACAACTGTGGTGAGAATACAGGAAAGTTTGGGGCTGACCAGAGAAACTAAAAGAATTGCACAACCACTCCTGGGGCAAATCAGCTGAATGCTCCCAACAAGGAAATACATGTGCTAAAGAGCAGAAAATAATTCATTATGATTGGGTTGAGGACATCCCATGGAAAAATCCAAGGGGAATTTAGTCTGCTTGACAAGGGTACCAGACTTGGACACTACTGCCAGTGTTTTAGGCTATTTTCCAGCAAGTCTGGACTGGAGTGGAAAGGGGCCAGAGCACTTTTCTACCTCTGGAGACTTGAAATGGAGATGGGCTCTGTCCGAATGCTGAGGTAGGAAGTGACTTGGTCTGCCTGTCTGGGTGTCCGCCTTTTCCACTGAGACTAGAGGGACATACTACCAGATATTGCATGCATCCATTTTCTGGATACTACCTCTGATGCCTCATCCTGCCTTTGCTTGGTGGCCTTGAGATCAGCACACTAAGTGGGGTCTAGAGGACTTTTTCTATCTCAGGGTAACTTCTCTTCCCAACTGCAATAAAGTAAATGCTGGTTTGAAAGGTCACAGACAGATAAACTGAATCTTCATCTGATGTCTTTTCATATTGCTTGGGTGAATACCACCTGTCAGGCATGAAAGGATAGACCTAGCTATTGTTTCGGAGGAAGGGTGATATAGTTTCAGTGCTGGGAACTGTTTAGCATTTGCTGCTATGGCAATAATGAAGAAATAATCGGCTGTGGATAAAATATACTAACAGAGACAAGGAAGACAGGAAGCATTAATCCTTTGGGCGTACCCCAATGTATGTAATGTATGTAATTATCTTCAGCCTTACTAGATCCCTTTTAGCATTTAGAGTGGATATAGTGCCAAGTAACCCTTTATCTCCTAGGGTTGAGTACTTCCCACTTTTTTCTGTGTGAAAGCCCACAGGAAGCTCCATTGCATCAGGAAGAATTCCCCTCTACCCCTTGAAATATAAACCTGTTTGCTAATGATATGCTGGCTTGAAAGTAGGCAGGTAGTCAGACAGCTTTGCCTAAAGCTTTGACTTCAGTAGTTTCCTTTTACTGATGTCTCTGTGAGGCCAAGGACATGTGCCAGCTCTGTGTGAGGGCAGATCTCATGCTTTTACTCATCTGTGTGTCAGGGACCTAGGAACTGTGGTTACTCTCACGATGCCAACCACAGTTATTTCAAGTTCAAAGGCTTCACAAACCATACTCTAGCTCTCAGCCAGCACACTCCCATGGCACAGCAAAGCTCATTACCTCAGTCCAAAGCAAAAAGAAAGCAGATGGCTTGGGGGTGGCGGAAGTGTTCATCTCCAGAGATAGTGAATGAGGGGAGAGAGTGAGAAGCAAGGGAGAAGGAGGTGCTTGGGCCGAATCTCATTCTTTATGCACAAAGCAGGAGAGCTGGTGCAGTGCTGAAAGCATTTTGCTCTTGCAGCTCCAGGCAGTTTGTAGCCCGAGGGGAAGGCAGTGCTACTGTAGGAGGGGGGAGGTTGCAGCACACTTAGACTTCCTGATGTCTGCTCTAACACTGGCCAGAGAGGCTCCTACAGGAAGCTGAGACTCAATGGATACACAGGCAAGCTCCATTTCTGGTTCTCGGTACTGCAAACTTCTGTGAGCCTCAGAGATATCCAAGGGACAAGTGCTGTCTTCAGGCTTGCAGCAGGATTCCCCTCTCCTTGCACTGGCTCAAAAAATGTACTGACTTGTCCCTTCTTGCCAAGGACACAATTCCAAAACAGGGTCATTTGGCTGTCAGCCTGAATCACAGCCCTGCATGGTATAGATGGAGAAGGCCCAAACCAGGTCCTTCAGGCTGAAACAGGTTTGCTTGCGTAAAACCAGCTCGGTGGCTATTCTAGCTTCATGTGGCATGTTTTGTATTTAGTAACAAAACAGCCTGTATAGGTGACAGAAAGGAAACCTGTAGGCTAGAAGCAGTGAAATCATGAAATTCCCCTGTAAAAAAAAAAAAAAAAAAAAAGAAAGAAAACGTGAAGTTGTTTTTTTTCAATATCTGTTGAGTGTCCTTGTCCAGGAAAGGACAAAGCACTAAGAGAAGGGAAATCCCAGCTTGGTGAATTGGAGATGAAACCGTACTAGAGATGTGGAGCATCTTTAGTTCATGGATTTTGTATAGTAAAAATAGGTGGAGGAGGTGGCTGGTGCCTTTGAAGTGTGTCAGGCACCCGGGTAAGGGAAGAGCTGGGAAAGGCTCTCATGAGGTGAAGGATAGCTCTGGGATAACAGCATTTTCTGTTAGTGTTCCTGTAACTGCTTGCAGTGTGGAGGGAAGAGTACGCTGACTTTGTCTTTGCCATGGGAGATGAACACAGCAGGATTCATGGGTTTCGCAGCCATGAGATTTGGAAATCCTTCTGCGTCTTAGCCAGAAGAAAGGGGAGTCTTATTTCCCCCTGCTTGACTCATTCATGGCCCCAGAGCTGGGTCTCAGGGTGCTGCTACTTCTCTGAAGCTCCTAATGAAGTTTGGATGTGTTGTTCCATTCTTAGGCTGCCACTCATGATTGAACTCAAACATGCAATGTTACATCTTTGTGTGCAGAGGGCAGATCCTCCCTCCTGTAAACACTGCAGAAAGGTTTCAAGGGACCTGTGCCAATCTGAGCATGGCTTTCACTGCAGTCCTTTCTTGGCATTGGCAAGGCAAGTCCATCCAAATTGGAAGCCAAGTTTTACAGCCCTTGCTTTGCACTGCTTCATTATTTCCACTCTGAAGTGATCCACAAGCGATGCATCACTTCCACACAGAAATTTTGGGATGGTTCAGATAATGCACATCACACCTTGCAGCCACCGCAGTGCTGTATCTCGGAACAACTTGGATATTAGAGAAACTTCCCTTGCAAGGCCCACTGGGAGTTACTGGTGCGAGGAAGTGGGCTACAGAACAGAATAGTAACGGTTGCCCAACAGGCCTCCTCTTCATGCAACGTTGAAGAGAGTGTGACTCCCTTCCATTGCTGCAGCCTTGTTCAGGCATTCCACTACAGACTTGCTCCAGGCTCTGCAGACAGCTGTTACAGTTGGTGCTTCTGAAGTACTTGTGGAAGGTGGATGTGTGCCCCACAGGCAGCAGCATGTGGTGCCTGCAGGACCTTTCTGCACAGCCAGAGGCAATCCTGGAGTCGCTGTCTTGGGACCCAGCTCCTTTCTTCGTGCAGAACAAAATGAAGCTCATGGACCCCAAGTCCTTTATTTGAGTTGTTTACTTTTAATCACATTTTAATGATGAAATAGGCTTAAGAAGAGGAAAAAACTACAAGCTACAAAAAAATATTTACCCACAGGCTTAATTTCAGCTTGGTCTCCTTTGTTACAAAATTTTTGCCTGGTAATTTATCTTATCTGGGTGGTACTTTTCTATACAGTTCTCAAGCTAATTCATTATCTCAGAGATTTGCTGAATAATCTACTCCACTTACTAGTTTTTCAGATTTACAAACAGAATACCCTATTAAATTTCATTTGGCAGAAGAGTTCCTGCACTTTGGATGAATTCACATTTCTTTCTTTAAACTCATCCTGAAGAAAGACAGTAGTTGAGGACCTGTAGGAAAATAAGACTTAGGTTTTATCTACATGGGGGAAATGACCAACAGATTGCATGACTGTATGATAGTTCCCTAGGTACACATTCTCTCCTGAAATAAAAATTATTTTATCCTGGAAGAATTACCCTACTCTGATTCTAATACTTATTAGAGGAGGTCAAATATTCAGTTAGATGCTCTTTTATGTTCTGATATTCCTTATTCCCTCTAAGGATTTGGATGGGAGAGATTTTTTTCTTATAAAGAATTAGCTTGTATAAATAGCAATTAATTGGTTAGAGCTTTGCAAGCCAAAGAAAGGTTAAGCTCTCTTCCATAAAAAAACCCTCAGCATGATAGAAAAGGAATGAATGTGCATCCCCTAGTGACTGCCTGCAGTTGGCTGCTTGCTTCCTAAATGTAGTCACATGGTTGCCTGCAAGATCCTCCCGGAATGTTTGGAAATATTTTGGTCAGGGGAATGGAAGGACAGAATATTTTTCAGTGACTCCCACAGGAAACAGTGTGGTGGGCTGTGCCTGGCTACAGACTTCTCTGCTCCAGAATAAATTTGCCCAATGTGCACAAAACATTCTTATCTGATGAAGAATTGGAAACAAGATTGTTTGTTGAAGTGCTGGAAAGACCATTAGGTTTTGGCTTCCTCCTGTGCTGGGTGTTCAAAGAGGGGCTTTCTGCTCTAGTTGCACTGATTTCTCCAAATTAGAAGACCCTCTTGCCTTAGTTTAAGATTTCACTTCAAGGTGAAGGGGAAGGCATGAAGGGGCAGTTCTTTCAGTTGCTAGTGAGTTCTTATGAAAAGGCAAGGCTGTATGTAAAGTGGCCAGCCTTATGCTGACACCAACAGCAGGACCACCTCAGCAGACAGTGGATGCAAACAAGAGAGATGTCTGTATTTGGTCTGCTGAATCTTATCCCAGTCCCTACTACACAGGGGATGTTGGCATAATAAACAGTGTTTTGCTCTTCTTATGCTGTCTCATAGTCTTCACTGTGTTCCTGTGAGTAATATTTGTTGTAAAATATAGCTCTAATAAAAGAGAGGGCAAAGTCTGTAGGTAGAGATACTATCTCTCATTGGACAAACAAGTGTAGTTTGAAAAAGCAGACAATCTTTCAGGTAGGTAAGCTGTTTTTCAGAGCTGAAATAGAAGCAGCAAAGTTCAAAGCTAAGCATGGATTGTGAGCAGTTGCCTTGAGCGTAATCAGATATTTATCAGAGCATTGGAGAGGAGGTCATTGGGGCTTGTGGAGCATACGTAATTTCAGTAGAGAAGGAGAGGTGATGTGTGTCCTCATTTATAGCCAATGGGACAGAAAGGCTTTAGAGGGGAAAGGAGGATAATGAAAAGCTGTAAAATCCACCAAAGTAGTCCACCAAGTATCTCCACCAAATCCATGGTATTTGATATTCAGTAGAGTTACAAATCTCTGTTCCCTGGCTTATAAAGAGTGGGATTTGAGGTCAGTATGAGTCTGCAGAATCAAGAATAGAGATCTAGAAACCATAGTGAACACTAGCAGAAGCTTGTGCAGAAAAGGGAGGCAAAATTAAATTACTTTAAAATCAGATTCTTCTGGAAGCTCCTTATAGTGGGGACATTTGCTGAAACACATTCCCTCATTTAGAAAAGGTTGTGTGGGAACCAATTTTTTGCATTTCAAAAGAAAGTCAGTGTTAAAAAAAAGTCCTTTTAGAAATGGAATGGAAAATGATTTTAAAAAAATAAATTGCTTAGTAGACAAAATTGAAAAGAGAATGCTTCTGGTCAGATAATTTGGGGGGAATGAAAATGAAAATACTACGTTTTTCTGAGAATTAGAACATCTGAAAAGTTCTTTCTTAATACAAAATTGAAAAGTTGCTTTGAAATGGAAAATCAAATTTTGTCTCACAGAGATTAAAGAGGAATGCTTTCGACTGACTGCTTTTGACCAGGTTTTAGAAAATAAATTCCGTCAAAGAAAACAAATGACTTCATGGAACCAGCATGTTCCAGCTGAGACGCATTTTACTGCAAAACCAGATTAGCTCATGAATTTTAAATCTCAGCATCCTGGTTGACAGTGGCTGACAGCAGAGCGATCACAAGGGTCCTGGGCACACTCCCATTGGCTGCTGCTCTCAGCTGCCAGCAGCACTGGAGCACTGTGCCGTTATAAACACATATAGAAGGGCCTGCAACCCACCCCGACCAACCGCCTGCCACTGGCTCTGCTGGGGTGGCAGGCAGCATGAGCTGCGGGTGCTCAGAAGTGCAGACAAGTGTGACCAAAGCTCCATGGCCAAATTAAATTGTCTCTGAAATTGGTGTGGGGAAGAGCCACACACAGCGTACAGGTTGGTTATATCCCAGCCACGGCCCTGTGCTCGGCTGGATGTGCAGCCCAGCCACAAAGACTTCTTGTGCCCAGAGCAGGCAGAGGTAATACTGCAGAGAAGATTCCAGATGACTGAGTTAGGGTGATGGTGATAACAACTCAGAGACCTTTACTCCAGCTGGTGAAACCAAGCATTCGGTTTGCTGCTGTCTTTTTTTGTAAGGGGCCTTTTTATATTTACCCTTTTAAAACTTACTGCTTAATTAATGGACAATAAAAACAAGCGACAGCTACTGCTGGGCTAAGCAATTCAGCAGCTAAGTGGTTTTCAAACTTCTCTCCATATATTTTTGCTGATTAGAGTAACCGAATCATCTGTTCTGACTAAACTGTTCCATCGGTATAGCCTTCCAATCATTCCCTAATTTCTGGGAATAGGTTGATTATTTTCAAGGATTACAGGAATATGTTTTTCTGTAGGCTGCTCCTGCCCTGGACTTTTTAGATATACAATAATTGCTCTTAATGAAGTGTAATCGGTCACTCAAGCCATGCAGTATTTGTCCTATCCCTTCTTTAGAGAGCCATCATTCAACTAGAAAATACACAGATACATGTTTGATGGAAATAAAATTTCTCTGAAGTAACTTTATTTGAAAACATAATCTTCCAGACTCTTAGAACTGGCAAGCAGGAGTTGACTCTGACATTGTTAAGCCATAAGATAACATGATGTCACACAGCAAACCTGTTTCTGTTCCTTTCTTTTCACTCTTCTCCCTGCACTCCTGCTGCCATTTGAGGCCATGACCCTCAAGTCCTCCTTTTCTGTCTTGAACTTTCTCTTTTGTATTCTGGCTTGAGATCTGAGAGAAAATTTTCACCACTTCATGGAAGAAAAGTTCATAAAGGACATGAATAAGGACAGCTTCGGTTCCCTGAGCCATAGGCAGCTGGAATTTGGGAGGGTGCATCTGAGAAAGTGCCTTCAAACTTTTCATCTTTCACCGAGACTCTTCAGATTGCACTGGCAGAGAAAGGGTGTTGAGACACAGAGATCTTTGGTCGGCATGTATGGGCTCCCTTATAGTCAAACCTGCCTTATGTCTTACAAACACCAGATGATTTACTGAATGAAAACGTAACTGAATCCTTCTGCTGTTGGTTTAGCACACTTCTCACCATCATCATTTCTGACTCAAACCTTTCTGGAGTATCACAACTGACTGGTCCCCTTTGCATCTATGAGCAGAGACACAGCTCCCATTCATCCATTCTCACCACTTGTACTTTCAGAGATAATTTTGTTAGGAATCCATATTTTTGAGAGAAAAATGTTGCTGTTTCCTGTGTTTTTTTTTTATCAAGTTTGAGCAAAAGCACTTTGGAAAGGAATGACAAGGTAAAGAGTATTGTGTAGAAAGACATCTTTCAGCAAGGATCTTGTCAAATCCATAGAGAACAAAAGCTTTCCAAGCTACCTAGCACTATGATTTTTTCCCTGATAAATCAAGGCAAATAAATAAGTACCAAAGTAAAATGCTAAACTAGACCTTGATATTTTTGAAAATCTCTGTAATTAAGGCTATTTCATGGCTGGATTTCAGTGAATGTAGGATATTGCCTATTCTTTCTTTTCCCATAACATACATTGTGGGGGAGAGGGAGGCAGGATATAAAAAAAAAAGGAACAGACGTGACTTTCCCCTGGTGACAACTAGGCCCACATCAGAGATTACCAGCTCTGGGAGAATCTCTCTGAGATACTCTGTTTTTCAAGCCTTAGTGCTGCCTGGCATCTGCTGGTACTTATTTAGGACTGGGGAGGTGCTTCAGTAAATAGAGTAACACTGATTTTGAACTCAGAGTTTAGCGGGCAAAAGTACAAATGAAAGTCCTTCTGCATTCAGGAGTAGGTGATGCTATGTTTTAATATAATGCTAGAAACCCTTTGTCACTGCCTGTTCGAAGGCAGAAGACTCCCAGCCCACATCCATCACAGCCTTCTTGGTCCCACTCTGCCTTTGAGGTCAGTCAGACATGCTGCAGCCTCAGCAGCATTCTGAACATGCTCTCATTGCACTGGTATTTTACACAGCTGATTACTCCAAAGACTTTTAGAGAAGGCTACATCTGGCCTTCTCACTGGTGAATCTTTCATAACTCACTGGCAGCAGCTTGTAAAGTTACGTTTTCATAGCCTAGCTCCTTGATACTGGAGTATTGGATTTAACCTTTTTAACTCCATTTTTTAGGATCATTTTGGTGAAATAAGTGACAGTATAACAGCCTGATAGAAAAAGAAGAAACACACAGTGATACCAAAACTAATTAGCAAAATTTTGCAAAATATCTCACTAAAGTTTTCAAATTGTTTTATAAAATACAAAAAATAGCATCATGGTATTGAAGAAGCATGTATTTGAAAGCATCAGCCATGACCCTCAGCTAATGCAGTGTCTGCTTTTCCACTGCACAATTCTCAGGGTTAGCCTCAGCTTTGGTCTTTGTCTCATGTTATCCATCTAATATAACATCTTATTCTGTGTGGTCCTGAACTCTCTTAACACCAGAGACTCAGACCCACAGAGATTGGAGTGATAAGGCACAGCTGAGCTGACATGTCTTTGGAGAGCAAGGCGGAAAGTAATGCAAGCTCTCTTCCAAGTGGGCTTGCTTGTCCTCCAGTGCTGAGGGGGAAAAGCGAGAAGCAGTATTCAGTCACTCACTTGAACAGAGTTCAAGTATTTCTGCTGGGAAACCAACCCACAGCATTTTTGAAAGGTGCAAAACTTCCCTGTTACCTCAAAAGCTGGGCCAGGCCAGCTAAACTGGAAATCTTGTAGTACAGTTAATGATCTGTGTAGCTAAACAGAATTTCACTGCTAATCTTCTTGACCTCAGATGTGTTGCCTTTCTTAATTCCTCTTTAAAAGTACACCTTTCTACCAAGACCTGGAAGCATGCCGAGCAGCTGATGGAAACCAGGACACAAGGGAAGTTCTCTAAGATGTGGCTGCCAATGTACAGGGCAAGTCAAATTTACTTCTTGGAAAAATGCCAGAGCAATTTAGGCAAAAGTTTCCAGATCTTTGAGATACATCTCTATTGCCATCATATTATCTTTAGAGTTTGGAACATGGAGAGGATTGGTTTTATTCTCAACAACTGTGACCATGATTTACTTGTACTGTAAAGACCTAAGATGTAGATGACCACTCCTGCTTTGTAGCTGTGGCACAAGTGAAGTCTCTAAGCATCTGAGTCTTTGTTACTGAAGTCTTCAAGCTTGCTTTAGTATCTTTCAGGGATTTTTGTGGCTTCTGGTATGAGGATGTTGGAGCAGATGTCCTTGTGCTTGCTTCTGGTCCAAGTGACTTACCACATCTTCTGGCAGCCACACTGAGTGGCCACAGCTTGCCTCCCAGCCTGCCATTTCCCAGTGATGTCTAGAAATGGAAAGAATGAAAGGTCAGGTCATTTTTAGAAAACAGATATTTGCAAAACACCCAGCCAGGCACTTGCTGGGTAAAAGCAGATTGAGAAAATGGGCTGCAGGGGAGGCTGAGGGGCTCTGGTTTTGCCATGATTTTCCTATTGCATCCCTAGTTTGGTGCAGCAGTTGGTCTTCAGGGATGAACCCTGATGTGAGAGGAGTTGCAAAGCCAGGCTTGGAGTTGGGCTGTGCCAGGGGTGGCAGGGGAGGGTAAACGATGGTCTCACTTGTCTTCAGCTTATTGCTATATCCCTCTGACTCTAACAGCATCTGCTTCACCTCGCACTGCACCAGGGCAAACTGTGCGGGCCAGGTTGCACAAACCCCCATCCAGCATGCACATGGAGGCCCCTGGGGCAGTCCCAGCCTCAGATTGCTCAAGCAGAGGTAGTTTTGCAGTGCCAATGCTTTAGGCAGCCTGAGAAAGGCACAGGAGGTCTAAACAGAATAAAATCCCAGGATGCAGGGACTGTGAGAATGAAGACCTTGGGCCCACTGTAGGAGAGGATCTGGTTCGAGACCATCTTAAAAGCCTGAATGTACACAAGTCCATAGGACCTGATGAAATCCATCCGTGGGTCCTCAAGGAGCTGGCAAATGAAGTTGCTAAGCCACTGTCCATCATATTTGAAAAATCATGGCAGTCAGGTGAAGTTCCCGATGACTGGAAAAAGGGAAATATAACCCCCATTTTCAAGAAGGGGAAAATGGATGACCTGGGGAATTACAGACCAGTCAGTCTCACCTCTGTGCCTGGCAAAATCTTGGAGCAGATTCTCCTGGAAGGCGTGCTAAGGCACATGAAAAACAACAAGGTGCTTGGTGACAGCCAGCATGGCTTCACTAAGGGGAAATCCTGCCTGACCAATTTGGTGGCCTTCTATGATGGGGCTACAGAACTGATGGACAGGGGGAGAGCAGTTGATGTCATCTACCTGGACTTGTGCAAAGCGTTCCACACTGTCCCACATGACATCCTTGTCTCTAAATTGGAGAGACATCAATTTGATGGATGGACCACTCGGTGGATAAAGAACTGGCTGGATGGCAGCACACAAAGAGTTGTGGTCAATGGCTCAGTGTCCAGCTGGAGACCAGTAACGAGTGGTGTCCCTCAGGGATCGGTGTTGCTCAAAAAAAGAAGTAGCAAAAATTGCTATACATACTTTAGAAAATGCATATAATGCTTCTCTGGGATGGAACTGGTGGAATGACAGACCCATCTCTGGCTCTACAATGCTGATCTCCACAGCAGATATCATGCATAGTGCTACTTGTTCCATGCACCTAGACTTCTCCCTTTCTCTATGACAACATATAGAAAACATTTGTTCATCTTCAAATTTGGGGTATTCTGGGAGGTTGATTGTCAAGGAAAGGTAATGTGAAAACTGTCATTCATGATCTGAAACAGCTATGAAAGCTGGAAGTCTCTGTCATGTAGAGCCAGCTCATTCTGGCTTGACTCATATCATACATATTGCAAAGGTAGGCTGTGTCCCAGTGCTGGAATGGTAGGTGAGAAAGAAGGGATGGAAACAAAGACAAAATGAGGACATGAAGGCAACAAAACCAATAAAAATTATAATAAAAAAATAAACACCTGGCATGTTATCAGGAAGACTATCTGTTCAACAATTTAGGGAAATCTAGATTTCCCCACAATAGCTACTAATTACTGGTGCAGCCATTGTTGAGACATATTTAGCCTGTCTGTTCTTCAGTGCTGAGCACCCCATAGCTCCCATGGTTTGTTGCTGTTAGATCCCTGGTAGCTTCAGTCCTCAACAGGTACAGAGGCACATTCTGTTCCTGGGTGGCTCTGCAGCTCCTCTTGTATTTTCTGCTGTCCTATCAGGCATGGGGGATCAGGGAGCTGGATGAGTCCATGGGATTCCCTGAGAAGAAACCAATTCCCAACAGGATGGACGGCAGAATTGGAGTAAGACTTAAAATTGACAGCACTGCATTTTTACCACGAGGAGGAGTGTGGTACAAGGCTAAGGCAGGGCTGCAAGTTTCCCTGTACACACCCCATCCAGCTCCTGTGATCTGAGCTGTACCGAGTCAGCACTTCAGTGCACTTAGAGAGGTTTCCCAGTCCAGGCTCTGCTGCACAGGGTTGACACACTGCCTGAAGGGTCTTAATGTTGTAAAGAAATAAAAATAGCTGATAGCAGTAGGGGTCCAGATACATCTGGCAGTTGCATAGTTTGGGTTGACACCTGCATATTCTCAGTGATGTGTAAGGCACCTATGAGCTTTAGCCCACAGACAGCAATTTCAATGAGGTCTGACTTGACAACATAAGAGATTTTGCAGCATGAAGCAAGTTTAGTTGGTGAATCAGGGCATCTGAACTTAAAGGTTGAAGAGGCTGTGCTGTCATGAGATTGGGCAGGGATGGGGAGGTAGCATGTAACCCAAAAACACGCTGTGTCTATCATCATCCATAGGAAGGGTGCGTAGGTGCCATCTCCCTGTCATCCCATCAGCTCAGCCACCCTCAAGTACATCAGGCCACGTTTGCAAGCAGGCTGGGATGGGAGGGGGAGAGAAGGGAGGGTGCCCAGCCTGCACAGTGAGTACCACAGTGCAGTTGAAGTACATCATTACTATATGCTGCTTCCCCATTAGGCAGTCTGCAGAGTGTGCTGGAATACAATCATTGC
The DNA here is from genome assembly GCF_028554395.1 of Pezoporus wallicus. Lineage (NCBI taxonomy): Eukaryota > Metazoa > Chordata > Aves > Psittaciformes > Psittacidae > Pezoporus > Pezoporus wallicus. The sequence goes on along the minus strand of NW_026636323.1, from coordinate 1,748,557 downwards.
TGCTGTTCTTCTGTAATTTGTCTTTTACTCTTCTTTTTACTCTTCTTTTTACTCTTACTTTTACTCTTCTTTACTCTTTGCTCCTGGAACTCTCATATTTGAACCAGAGAACCACCCCACAAGCAGATCATATAACACTCTGTTCCAGCCCAGAAGCTGATTTCTCTTTGCTATACGAACTGCTGTAACCTCAGTGTTACCAGGGAGAGAAGTATTTTGCCTTGCAAGTAATTCACATGGGTTGACATAAAGTTCTAGCCTGTGCATACAGTATGTAGCATTTTGTACAGTATGTGGCTCCTTGCAAAGTACTATTGCATGTACATTCCTGGGACCAATTATTTTCATTGAAACAAGAGAAGCCTTATGATGAGTAAACCACTAACTACGACGTTTTATTCCCACATTTGGTGGATATATGCAAGAGTGTACAGCAAAAGAACACTTTAAAAGCATCCTTTAGTGCCAAGCACACTACAGTCTTATTTTGTCTCAGGAAAAGGAGCTATGGCAGATAATAATGCCTTTCCTTCAACCCCCAATTCTCAAACCTTAGAGGCAAAAAAAGGTCTCTGTACAAAACAAACCTCATTACCAAAGAGTGACTTTGGTGCTGTCATTTTCCCTTCTTTATATTCCAATCAAAACTACAGCCTCCAGCCATAATGGGGTCTCAGTTATCCCAAGCAATGTGAACACACAGACTAGAAAATAATCCCTTCTCCCAAATTCCTACCCTAAGTTGGACCTCTGACACTGTGTCTGTTCCAAGATACAGGGTGCCAGCACCAGGGAGGAACTCGCCCTTGCAAAAATCCCTTACAAGCAGAGGCTTTTATTTACAGCACCATGAACCCACCTCTATCCCATCTCTTCCAGCAAGGGTTGTGTTCCCATACTCGTATCCCCACGGCACCATCTCACTCCATAGGATATGGTCAGGGAGCCACTTCCCACCCTCTGTGCCTGGGAGGACCCTGCCTGGCTGCTGGGGACTTTATGGGCACCCAGCTCCCCTTGGCTGAGTGTGCCAGCTACAAGCCCCAAATGGCATCAGAAGTCTCAGCCATCCCTCTCTTTCCAGTTTGTCAGGCTGATTGTTCCAGGGTGTATTTTTGAAGCATTAAAGCCATAAGAGGCTTTAAGTGATAAAGTATTAGGATAGGGTTTAAGTTGATCTAAGCCTTTGAATAGGATCAAGCTGTGTGCAATGTATCAGCAGCCTGTGCAGGCACATGATCTTATCTCTGCTGCCCTCATTATTATAAACCTTTTCATGTTGATAATGCTCTAATAAGTGTAATATGAATAAACAGAAAGAAATATCACTGCACCGGGGAACAATTTTTCTGCTTGACTGTATCCATGGCATTTATTAATAACTGTATGCTGGGCACTCACTGAGACACTTGTATGTACACCTATGTCCATGCTCCTCACAAGATATGTTATTTTCCAAGCAGTCCCAAAAGCTATTTCTTACAGTTCAGACACAGAGCTACTGTGGAGCAGCACTTCAGAAAAACATGACCAGCTAGTCGGCTCCCATGAACAAAGCTAAGATGCAATATCCTGCTTAGCCTGCTCTCTGGCTCTAGGTAGCTCTAGAGCTGGCCATGTTTTGACAGTGTTAGGTAAAAAATCAAACAAAACCATGTTGGGTTCTACAAGGTCTTTCCTCCCCCATCTTGGTGGCAAGGAGCTGGCAAGTGACCTTGAACTGATCTTGTCACAGACCAAATGATGGGCAAAATTCTATTGCCTGCCTGATGTGCAATGAGAGCTCCTACAGTACTGCAACCACCTTGACTACCTTTTGGTCAGTATTGTGCTCTTCTCAGTAGAAGCTGCCCCACTTTGCAGACACATAGAGGGTGAGGGTGGCTCCAAACACATGGCTGAAGCAGGCCCGAAGGAGAGCGTACACCTGGATTTCAGTCCTCATCTCAATGAGTATTACACAAACTATCCCTCAGGAAAACAACCTACCCTCAGAGTCTTAGTGCTCTTGAGCGTTTCACAACAAAATTTGTTTTCTCTCCCCCATCTAAATTACTAGCCCATATATGAAAGGTGTTGCTCTTTTCTTTTCTTGCTGTGTTGCATAGGTCCATGAGATTCTTAGCTGGCTCCAGAGTTGTGATCCTGTGCATCTTTCAGCATGCTTGCAAATAAAGGTACAGTAAGCTGCTTGTGACTAAGGAATACTATGTCTTGAATGACAGACCAAAGAAACACAAATCCTAGTGCAGCGAAGAATCTGATGCAGAGGTCTACAGTGGCAAGGAGAGACTGGGAAAGCTCCACAATCAGCTGGAGGAAGGAAAAAAAGGAGCTCCTCTTAAGTTTATGCCTAGGAAGAGTACAGAAAAACCACCAGTGTTGCCATAGAATCATTTATGTTGGAAAAGACCTTCAGGACTGAGTCCAGCCACAAAACCATGTCCCTAAGTGCCACATCTACACATCTTTTAAATAGTTCCAGAGGTGGGAGGGACTCAACCACTTTCCTGCGCAACCTTTTCTGGTGCTTAAGAATCCTTCCAGTGAATAAATTTCTCTTAATATCCAGCCCAAACCTCCCCTGGTGTAACTTGAGGCCATTTCCTCTTGTCAGGGAACATTTCTGTGTCCCTGAGGTCCACGGCAGCTACAATAAGGCCTGACAGGATTATCTCAAGTACAGAGGGGGTCTCTGCACTTCTAGGGGTTGGGATTTGATTGAGAGTAGTCCTAACACTGCCTTTTAGGGATTCCAGAGATGTAGCCTACAAAATGAACAAACACCCTTCAAGGGTTTGGCTGCTTATAGCGCTATAGTGTTGTTCTTCAATTCTGTAGACATGTGGCAGGGCTGTTCATTCAAGGGATGAGAGACACAGATCAAATCCTCACTCTGATTTACTTTTGGATTCATGGAATCATAGTCATAGAACAGTTAGGGTTGGAAAGGACCTTAAGATCATCTATTTCCAACCCCCCTGCCATGGGCAGGGACACCTCACGCTAAACCATGTCACCCAAGGCTCTGTACAACCTGGTCTTGAACATCACCAGGGATGGAGCATTCACAACCTCCCTCGGCAACCCATTCCAGTGCCTCACCACCCTAACAGGAAAGAATTTCTTCCTTATATCCAATCTAAACTTCCCCTGGTTAAGTTTTAACCGGTTACCCCTTGTCCTGTCACTACAGTCTCTAATGAAGAGTCCCTCCCCAGCATCCCTATAGGCCCCCTTCAGATACTGCAAGGCTGCTATGAGGTCTCCATGCAGCCTTCTCTTCTCCAGGCTGAACAGCCCCAACTTTCTCAGCCTGTCTTCATACGGGAGGTGCTCCAGTCCCCTGATCATCCTTGTGGCTCTCCTCTGGACTTGTTCCAACAGTTCCAAGTCCTTTTTATGTTGAGGACACCACAACACGCAATACTGCAAGTGACATGTCACGAGAGCAGAGTAGAGGGGCAGGATCACCTCCTTCGACCTGCTGGTCACGCTCCTTTTGATGCAGCCCAGGATACAGTTGGCTTTCTGGGCTGCAAGTGCACACTGCCGGCTCATGTTCATTTTCTCATCGACCAACACCTCCCAGTCCTTCTCCGCAGGGCTGCTCTGAATCTCTTCTCTGCCCAACCTGTAGCTGCGCCTGGGATTGCTCCGACCCAGGTGTAGGACCTTGCACTTGGCATGGTTAAACTTCATGAGGTTGGCATCAGCCCACCTCACAAGCGTGTCAAGGTCCCTCTGGATGACATTCCTTCCCTCCAGCGTATCAACCGAACCACACAGCTTGGTGTCATCGGCAAACTTGCTGAGGGCGCACTCAATCCCACTGTCGATGTCAGCGATGAAGATGTTGAACAAGACCGGTCCCAACACCGATCCCTGAGGGACACCACTCGTTACTGGTCTCCAGCCGGACACTGAGCCATTGACCACAACTCTTTGCTTGCAGCCATCCAGCCAGTTCTTTATCCACTGAGTGGTCCATCCATCCAATTGATGTCTCTCCAATTTAGAGACAAGGATGTCATGTGGGACAGTGTGGAACGCTTTGCACAAGTCCAGGTAGATGACATCAACTGCTCTCCCCCTGTCCATCAGTTCTGTAGCCCCATCATAGAAGGCCACCAAATTGGTCAGGCAGGATTTCCCCTTAGTGAAGCCATGCTGGCTGTCACCAAGCACCTTGTTGTTTTTCATGTGCCTTAGCATGCCTTCCAGGAGAATCTGCTCCAAGATTTTGCCAGGCACAGGGGTGAGACTGCCTGGTCTGTAATTCCCCGGGTCATCCATTTTCCCCTTCTTGAAAATGGGGGTTATATTTCCCTTTTTCCAGTCGTCGGGGACTTCACCTGACTGCCATGATTTTTCAAATATGATGGACAGTGGCTTAGCAACTTCATTTACCAGCTCCTTGAGGACCCACGGATGGATTTCATCAGGTCCCATGGACTTGTGCACATTCAGGTTTTTAAGATGGTCTCGAACCAGATCCTCTCCTACAGTGGGCCCAAGGTCTTCATTCTCAGTCCCTGCGTCTGCCTTCCAAGACTTGTGTGGTGCAGTCAGAGCCTTTGCCAGTGAAGACTGAGTCAAAGAAGTCATTCAGAACCTCAGCCTTCTTCAAATCCAGGGTAGCCAGTTCTCCTGAGAGCTTCTGTAGGGGACCTACATTGTCCCTAGTCTGTTTTTTATTCACTATGTACCTGTAAAATCCCTTCCTGTTATCCTTAACATCCCTAGATAAGTTTAATTTTAACTGGGTCTTAGCTTTCCTAACCTGGTCCCTAGCTTCCCGGACAACATCCCTGTATTCTTTCCAGGCCACCTGTCCTTGCTTCCACCTTTTATAAGCCTCTTTTTTTTCCTTTGAATTCTCCTCAGCAGCTCTTTATCCATCCAAGGAGGTCTCCTGGCCCTCCTGCTGCACTTCCTTCTAGTTGGGATGCAGCACTCCTGAGCTTGTAGTAGGTGATCCTTGAATATTAACCAACAGTCTTGGGTCCCCCTGCCCTCTAGGGCTGTATCCCATGGAACCTTACTAAGCAGGTTCCTGAAGAGGCCAAAGTCTGCTCTGTTGAAGTCCAGGGCAGTGAGCTTGCTGCACGCTCTTCTCACTGTCCTGAGGATCTCAAATTCGAGCATCTCATGATCGCTGCATCCAAGGCTGCCCTGGAGAGTCACATTTCCAACCAGCCCTTCCCTGTTGGTGAGCGCAAGATCAAGCATGGCACCCCTCCTTGACAGCTCCTCTATTACTTGCAGAAGGAAGTTGTCTTCCATACAATCGAGGAACTTCCTGGATTGCTTGTGCCGGGCCGTACCATCCTTCCAACAGATGTCAGGGTGGTTGAAGTCACCCATGAGAACAAAGGCCTGCGAGCGTGAGGCTTTTCCTATCTGTCTATGGAGTGCTTCATCCGCAGGTTCTCCTTGATCAGGCAGTCTGTAACAGATCCCCACAGTAATGTCCCCCATTGCTGTTGTCCCTTTAACCCTGACCCACAAACTCTCTGTGGACTGCTCACCTGTCCCCAGACAGAGATCCATACTCTCCAGCCTATCCCTAACATAAAGGTCAACTCCCCCTCCCCACCTGCCAGGCCTGTCTTTCCTAAAGAGCCTGTAACCTTCCACTCCAGCACTCCAGTCATAGGAGCCATCCCACCATGTTTCTGTGATACCTATTATATCATACCCCTGTAGACGTGCACACATCTCTAATTCCTCTTGTTTGTTCCCCATGCTACGGGCATTTGTATAGAGGCATCTGAGCCGAGCTCCAAATGAAGCCGGCTCATTGCCTGGAGCGGCTGGAATATCTCTACAGTGCTCCAAGCATTTATTATAGGTTCTGGCAACTGACTGGGTGTGTTGGGATGGAATGATGCCCCCCTCCCCCAACACATCTAGTTTAAAGCCTTCTTGACCAGCCTGGTAAACCTCCTACCAAAACTGCTCTTTCCCTTCTTTATCAGACCAGCTCCACCAGCCCCCACTAGACCTGGCCTACAAACTTGGGTCCTGTGCTCAAGATACCCAAACCCCTGACTACGACACCACCCTTTTAACCAGTTATTAACCTGGCCTTTTTAAGGTCCTCCCCTGTATCCTGGAGAATTGATGAAAAGACAATCTGAGCTCCAGAGCCCCTAACCACCTCTCGCAGGGCTTGGTAGTCCTTTATGCTTTCCAGGCTGCTACTATCTATATCCCTAGCACCCACATGGATCACTAGAAGTGGGTAATAGTCTGTGGGACTTACTAGAGCAGGCAGCCTCTCTGCAACACCCCTGATCCGTGCCTCAGGTAGGCAACACACCAGTCCCTCTGCACCTGATGCAAGCATTTTGTCCCCATTTCCTGTGGCTGCAGAGTCCCTCTCCAGCACGCCTATAGCCCCCTTCAGATACTGGAAGGCTGCTATGAGGTCTCCACGCAGACTTCTCTTCTCTAGGCTAAACAGCCTCAACTGTCTCAGGCTGATTCAATCTGAATTCCCCTCTCCTTTAAATTCACCTCATCCATCTGTCTTGCAATCTCAGAAGATATCTTTCTTACGTAAATATTTCTCAATAAAAAATAATTGTTCAATATTTAAACATTAACTGACAGACAAGGACAGAAAAGCCATAGGAACAGTAAACTGGCAGCTGTGGCCCAGTCTCTGCTTCAGTGATTACTGAAATGTTATATATGAAGTAAAGTACTCCAGGAACAGGCATCAGGATCAGCCACAGAATGTAGTTCCCAGCTGGTGGCTGGCACACTGCTCAAGGAAACAGCTAAGGCATGTTCAAGTTTTTCCAGGCAGATGGAAGTAGTAAACCTGGAAAACCCAAAGGCATTCTGGAATATGAGTGGAAAAGGAAACACCAGCTTCCTATAACTATCAGAAATGCACCGATTTCTTCATTTCACCAAATGGTCCCAAACACAGGGTTGCTGAAATACTTTTATGAACTGGTTGAGCTGAATGGTTTGAGCTGACCTTAGTTAGCTTTTCTGAGTCAGACACAGTGGTCTGCATCTGCTAAAAGCATCAGCTTTTTCAGTGAATACTGCTTCACAAAAAACCATCGTCCTGCTGGAAGCACATCTCAGGTATATATACAAGGAGCTAGTAAGTGCATTTCTGGCATATGGACTTGGTGTCTGATGAGCTCTGTAAATGAGAGCTTCAGAGGAGACAGCAGACAACACCACCATACTGCAGCCATTAATTCCCACATGTGCAGGGCTTGCTCCAAAGCCTCCTAAAAATGGAAAAGGTTGCACCCCTATTTACCTGGCACAGAAGGGAATTTTGAGACAGAGCAGCAAAGTGATTGTACACTGAGGTGAGCTGAGGTGAAGATTGAAGCAAAGTAGCCAATTACTTGCTATACTGTCAATACGACGGATGGTTATATGTTACATCTAGTTCACTAGTTGCACTGAGACTTCGTTTAAGGTAATTAGTTCCTTATTATAAAGCACAATTCAGAGATTATAGAGAAAATCCTCCTCACCAAGTTTGCAGCAATGGAATGAATTCCTAGGTCTTTCAGCATACCTCATGACTGACCTCAGTCATTCATTGAGCCTTCACAAAGGAGCTGCAGGCCATGAGTATTGCTTCTCAGTTTCAAGCATGCTTTCCTGCCAGTGCATGAGACTTTCTCAGGCTCCAGGGCTACTCAACCAATAGTGCCCACTTGGCAGTGTGCAGTCAGAAGCTCTTTGGTCCACCTGAATCCTTGTGCCTGCACAGCATGCTGCAGCTGTCTCCTGAAGATGGCAAAGTTCATGGTATCATATAATCACAGAATGGTTTGGGTTGGGAGGGAGCTTAAAGCTCACCCAGTTCCAAGCCCCTGCCATGGGCAGGGACACCTTCCACTAGACCAGGTTGCTCCAAGCCCCATGCAACCTGGCCTTGAACCCTGCCAGGGATGGGGCAGCGCAGCTTCTTTGGGCAACCTGCGCCAGGGCCTCACCAACCTCATAGTGAAGAATTTCTTCCTAATATCTAATCTAAATCTGCCCTCTTTCAGTTTAAAGCCATTCCTTCTTGTCCTAACATTACATGCCCTTGTATAAAGTACCTCTGCAGACTTTCTGCAGGGTGTCTTAAGGTAGTTCCAGTTCAGAAGAGTCATGCAAAATCATGGCCAAGATTGCTAAGCAATGACAATAAAAGCAGCTTTCACAGACCATGGGCACCTTATGGCACAGTGGACTCCTCATCCCAGCCAGGATTGCTAGGGAAAGGTTCCTGGTTTTCACTGAGACAACATTTCCTTGTGTTAATGGCACAAAACGAGATATCTGGTGGATATCAGCCTAGAATCTGAAGCATGGTGCTGCAGGTCCAGCTCTCCCAGTACAAGGGCAGCACAGCAGGGCAATCCAATGCCTCTCAGTGATGGTGACCACACCATGCACAAACACAGCTGTTCTCCAGGAGGTGGTTATCCTGCATCAACCCTGCATGAAGTTCACAGGAAAAAGATTCTAGATGAGGGGAACATGTGTGTGGAGTTTTCCATCCATGCTGATGCCTTCATGCTTTGACATTGCATGGCTGGGCAGGAGCTCAATATGCACTTGACTACTCCACTGAAGTGCAGAGATTTCGCCTTTGATCTCAATGGCATCATGAAGTGGGTAGCTGTGCTATGTATCTGGCTCGTCACAGAGATGAGAAGGTGAATCCTGTCTTTTGTATGGCTGAAGATATATAACAGGGATATACCTTGTAGCTAATGGCATACACATTGCTAAGTTTTCAGTAAGCACTTCTGATTTTATACATTTGCAGAGCTAGGAATTGCTGCTGTACCATCTGCTCTAGCAGATGAATTAGTCTTGTTTCCTGAGGTAATCTTAGGAAGTTTGCAGGCATGTCTGTGTCTGTCCAGGGTGAACCCAGTAATTCAATTATTTGATTTTGAATGTGAATTATCATGAAGGGTAAGCTCATTGTTATCTGAACATAAGAGAATCCACAAGGGAAGTGGTGCCAGTGAATAGGTATCAGGCATGCCACTGCTCAGGGAAGTCTTTTTTAGCTTCTGCTGTCCCTGGTTAGTGCCTTAGATGCATGAGATGGTCCAGGCTATCTCCTCCCTCCCTCTGAGCAACCTTTCTGAATTTGAGAAGATATTTAAAAATTCATGGATTTCAAAGTGATCTTAAGCCCTAACTGTTTTTGGGGGGGCAGGGAAGTTGTCTTTTGCTCAGTGTGAGTGTAACCCTATACTACTGATGGAAATGGGTACCTGAGAACTTAGCAATTTATACATCTCATTCAGCAATAGAAACGTGTGTACTTAGACAGGGCCAACTCCCACATGCTTTTGTTTTCCCCACCTTCAGTTGTGAAATAAGAGCTTCAATCTCTTCCAAAGGTTGGCAAACAGCACCTATCCAAAGAGCACAACAGCACATATTTACCTGCACCACTAGGCACATGTGACAGGAGCAGGGCCCAAGGGTCAGCCTCCTGAGCAACCCCAAGGCACCCCAATGCCCATGGGGGAGCCAGGCTGAGCTGTTTGTTTTCCTTGGTTTTATTATAAAAGGGAAAGCTCATGCTGAGCCGTGGCTTTGGAGGCTCCCTCTTCCTGGCAATTCAGGTGGGCACCCTCTGAGACCTTCAAGAGACAGACAGACTGCCTTTCATAGAATCATAGAATCATAGAATCGTTAGAGTTGGAAAGGACCTTAAGATCATCTAGTTCCAACTGACTTTGTGGCTGGGAAATAGCAAAACAGGTCTGCTCTCTAGGACAGGTTATGTGCATTAGACCCTAGTACTGGCTTGAAAATAAACTGCAAGATTTATCTTTGGACCAGACTCATCAGCAGTGTGAGAGCTACTTCAGTGTGTTGCTTAACTTCTGCTGCTTGGTTGAACAGCACATGTTCCAAATGGAAGCTCTGAAAAATAGAGAAGAGCATCCTTGGGTCTAATAAATTGGCTGGACTCCAGTGACTTCATGATATTGTCTGTTTACTTCAGCTTGGGGGAGCCAACTGTGAAAATATTGCTAATACCAGAAATCCAGAATACAGGAACTCTATCCATCTGCCTTCTGCGGTCTGAAGATCAAAAAGGAATGGGGTTGTTTTCTTTGCTTACACTTTCAGCCAGTGTGTTTGTTCTGTTTTACTTTTCTAGTCTCTTTAATGATCAGAATAGGAACTCTTCAAACCATAAAAAGCCAGCCTCCACTTTGCTACGCTGTTGTTATCTATTTATTAAGGTACATCCTCTTAATAAAAACATCCAAGAAATCAGCCTTTGCTGATTATACATTCAGGTATTCCAGATTTATAGCACTCATTTACCATAATTGAAGCTTATGATGAGTACAAAATTTCTGCTAAAAGAAAAAAGAGAAAATAGCAAAATGGTATGGGGCAGTGTTCATGTAGAGATAAAGCAATGATTGTGTCATTTGTTTTGGAGGGTAGGTTTGCTATTAAGCTGAAGTCTAAAGTAAGGTACATTGATTTACAGGAAATTGCTCACTTACACGCATAGTAGACATTTACATTTCCTACTTCAGAAGCCCCTGAATAGTGATAAGCCTTTGAGATTTCACCCAAGTATGTCATCAATAACATCAGTGGCTGTTTATAAACATTTTTTTTCCCTGAATCAGGTAGTCAAAGTTCAGGAAAATATTTGTCATTGATCTCTGCAGATGAATGGCTTGAAATTCAGTGACATTGTCCTCTTCAAAGGGAACCAAAGGAACCCAATCCTATTTCCTAGAAAAGCCTCAGCGGAGAAGGAGATCCAATGTGACTTTCCAGAGAAGTGGCACCCTTCTTTCCATTTTTACCATTTAATGGAAAAAATAATTGTTTCCTATTATTGTCCCCTTGCATCTTGGGAGCTTTGAAAATTGTTTTCTTGATTTCCAGGATCACTTGTGGAGGAGTTATATACATGACTTGGAAGAATGCATTAATAATTAAAATGCTTTCCTATAATTAAGATAACAAATTTGGACTTGGCTATCCCCCCATCTAACAGCTGGCACTGGAACCTTTTTCCTGAAAGGTTTTGGCCCCATCTGAAGGTCCTGATTTAGCAAATCCCTTAAGCACATGCTGCTGTACAGCAGATGTGCTTAAGAGGTGCTGAAGTGCAACGCTACATTTCACCCATCCTCCCATGTGTAAAACTGCAGAAAACAGTCTGTCTTTTGTCTGTCTTGTGCTCTGAGAGAGAAAGCTTCAGAAAGCAGGTGGTGTCCCCTATTACATTTCAACACAGGGAATACATGAGAATAGAACTTGGCACCAAGGCAAAATGCAAGCAAATATCATGTGGAGCACCTATCTGTTGCTCTAAAGCAAACATTAGGAAATGAATGATCTAAATAATTACATACAAGAGGGCAGAGCATGGGCCATTCCTCTGCTCAGAGGCAGCCGCTGGTCCTGAAGTGCTTCCTTCAGAGCTGGCCATCCTCCATTCCTTTCTTGGCCAGGCAGTAGCTCAGAAATATCCATTTTCTCCAGGCTTTAAAAGCAACATGGGGAGACTCTTCATGGGAAGGAGGATGTTAATTTATTTGCTCTGTTGAGTTTCTACACCTGATTCTCACCCTGCTCTTCTGTACTTGCCTTCCAACCTACGGTAGGGCAAAGCTGTCCCCTCATCACCCATCCCTCTTCTGCCATCTTCTGGCTCCAAAACCAGCAGAAGTGGCAGTAATCAGAAACACTTCTGTTTTGCCTGGGGACAGGTTTTGTGCTAGCTGGTGCTGTAGAGATATGATTGTTCCCCAGTGCCGTGGTTATGCCAAAGTATCTTACGGCACTGAGACCTCATCCTGCTGTGGAGAAAAATATCAGGCTGTGGTCAACATGGGCCTGCAAGCACACCTTAACCACAAACTAAAAACCTCAGCAGCTGTGTTTGCCCACCAGCTCTGGCACTGCTGGGTGACACTACCCTGAAGAGGTTATCCTGCTGTTTTTTTCCCACTGAAAACCCTGAGGTGAATGCAGGTATAGAGAAGAAATACTTTGTCTAAATGAAAAAGGTGCATGACAGTTTCTCAAGGTGGCTCTCCTTACAATGGCCAGGATGGGAGCAGAGGGGTGTCTGGGGGACTGACCGTGATGTGCAGGGCACAGACCCCTGTGGGTCACATCTCCACAGCCATGCTGCTCCAGCACCACCAGCTCCTGCTGTAGCAGCACTTGCTTCAGCTACAAGCAAATGAAACCACACAGTGGACAGCTCTGCAGCCTGTTGAGGATGTCTTTTCTGAATACCCATGAGCTATGAGCTGGGCTTCCCCCTGAAGGTACCACTACCCTTCATGCCCACTCTCTCTGAGCACTGGTATGCCTAAGCTTATCTTATTTTGTACAACTGTGCATACTCTCATTACCCATCTTGGTGCCTTGTACTCATTGATCGGCACAAGCTGTTTGCCTCTTACTGCCCAAAAGCAGGGGGTTATGAGAGGAGAAGATAGGGGAGGATTTGCTGGCTCTTAGTTTATCCTCCTGTCAATCAACCAGCTGCAATCCCTTACATATAACACGTAATATCTGTTCAGATCAGCAACTGCTCTTCAGCCTCTGTGAGAACTTGCGGGGACCAAGCTTGAAATCAGTGTATTCAAACACATTATGCTGGCTGAGTTAATGAGCTGTAAGAGCAAAGGGAAAGGGGGAAAGGAGAGAGAGGGGGAAAGGGAGGGAGAGAAGTTTGATGGTCCAGTTCCTGCTCAAGCTCTACTGGGAGGTGGGTGCTTACCTACCTACAGCATTCCAGCTCTAGAGACTTAAACAGGGGGAAACAGTATTGGCAGCAGAGCAGCTTTGCAAGAGTAAGCAATGCTGAGAAAGGAGGGAAGGCATTTGCAGTATCTGCTGTAGCCACAGGATGCCCTCTAAGGGAGCTCTGCATTTCCCCACAGCCTTTCAGATCATCACTGGCTCCCAGCCTCACTAAAGCTCCATACCTATGGATGTGCTTAGCAGATGTGACTATGTACATACATAGCTATATGACATACATATAGTCACCCCTCCAGATGAATGTGAATAGACAGATGTGGTGCAGCTTTTGGCACACAGTTTTGCACCCAGTCACACCTCTGTCATCAGCAGACCATTTCTGTGTTGTTAGATGTTTGCAAAATGTGCACATGAGGTCCCAGCAGTGATTGCCCCTTGTAAAATGATGACAGCTCCTCAAGAGACACAGATGCATCACCTGGGAGGAAGCCCAGCTGTCCATGGCTCTCTTTTGTTTAAGGGACACCCACTCTTGGAGATGATTTCCCCCATTTTTCAGGCAGCACAAGAAGCACACGGAGTTTATTGCTTTCTCGGCTTCATAACAAAGCCATCCAGTTCTAAAATTATCAGAGTGAAATGGAGGCTTATGAAACGTGTGCGTGGGTGTTAATGGAGACAGAACCGCTCTTATAACTGCCTTAAAAGCTATTTCATAAAATAGTTTCATTGTCAGGGACTTTAAACATACAAGATTAATATCTTAACTGACTATGCCTCATTTTACATTATCTCAAAGGACAAATTTATAAGATGATACACACTATCTAGTCTTTCTAATGCTTGCATCTATAACTGGAATGCTTTGGGAGAGCTTTACTATCATTGCTGGCTATAGAAACATACTAACTTGCCATAAACAACCAGAAGTATATTAATCAGATTTGCAAATATGTTAAGGAGTTTGCTACTGCATATAAACTGCCAAAAGCAACCTGATATCTGCATGAAGAGAGGTAAATATTGCTTAGAGATACTAAACAATACATGTATAAATAAGCTTAATTTAAAGCATACTCAAAACTACTGATGCTGTTTTTTTCTTGTGACATAAGGTTGCATATTTTATAGAAATGCTTTTACTGAAAACTTTTAGATTTTAAAAACATGACAAATACCTTATAGCTTTCCTATTTCTTGAAATTTCATTTTAACATTTGGAATAGCATTGTTAGGGCACCTATCCATTTTATTATGTAGCCTCTATTTGTTAAGAAGGAAAAATAAAAAATGCTAATTATAGGATGCCTTAAACCACATTATTTTTCAGAAATGTTTCATGCCTGGTAATTGCATGCCTCTGGACACATTAGTGCACTCATAGGAATTCCTCTCTCTCTCCAAGCAGAGTTCTCACAGAGTGGAATGCTCAAGGAAAAGGAGACTTTTTCTATGAGTGCACAGGGAAAGAGGTCAGGTTCTTTGGTCTTGCAAACCAGTGACAGAAAGGAGATATGTTTGTTGCCTGTGAATGTTAGAGTAAAATAACCAAAAGCTCTTTCATCCACTGGAAAATATTGGCATAGAGGTAAATATAAGCATGTTAAGAAGACGAGAACTGACAGGTCTATGCAGCCCTGAGATCCTGTTTCTGATGTAGCAATGCTTAGGGAAGAGTATAAAAACATATTCATTTTAAGCTATCCCCAACATCCCTCAAAGATTTTTAAATACTACAGGAATCAAGAAGGATATCACAAAGCTCTGAGATGAAAGAGTGAATGTGATGCCCCAGTTTTCTCAGAAAGAAAAGGCATGCTATCCTTGTCTTCAGAGACTCTAGACCAAAAACATCTCTACTTTCTCTTGGTGGCCGTTCTCCAGATCCTAGGAGGAAAGACCAGTCTTCTTTTCTGGTCTGAAAGATCTGTGCTGTTGTACAGAAAATTCATCATTATTCCTGACATCAGGAGATAGATAAACAAAAAGGAAGAAGGTGTGCTCACCAATGCACACCCCCTGTCTTCATTAGCTAGATAACCCCAGCACCCCGTACAATGTCTAGGAACACTGCATTACTCCCCGAGTGATCTCTCTGGTCCATACACTAGACCTAGACACTGGGTCATAGAATCATAGAATCAGAATAGTTAGGGTTGGAAAGGATCTTAAGATCATCTAGTCCCATCCCCCTGCCATGGGCAGGGTCACCTCACACTGGAGTCCATCTTCACTAAGGAGGCAAGGCATCAGTTTATAGATTATTGCCATGTATGTGCTGGGCAGCTGAAATAAACTGTCTTTGGAGTTACAGATGAAACTGAAAAAGCCTGTTGTGGCAGATGGCATTCCCATCACTAGTGTCCTCTGGAAGACAGTCTGCTACATTGCTGGGGAGGACTGCATAAACCTTGAAAAAGAAGAGATCTACTGGGAAACATGGCATCAGCAGAAGGCATGCCCTTGCTGCAGACACATCACTTCTATGCCTTATGTATCCTTTCTTGCTTTGACTCATCACTGTGGAGCTACATCTCCTGCTGCATCACTGATGATTTCTGCCTTCTTGAAGAGCAGCCTTCAAAGCAATTTGTGCTACTAAAGTTTAGACGCCAAATGAGATAGCTGATTCACAACTGCAGGTGCATGAAAGGGAGACACAACTCCAGAAGGAGACTGGGATGGATTTGGGAATTTCATTCTTTTCTTCCTTAATTGTAGGGTACATCTTAGGGCAATTGCACCCCTAACTTACACATTACTCTTGGGTACTAATTGTAACCAGGATGACTTATGCAGTGTAAGAGAAAAGGTGCTGCCAGCTATCAATTATCTGTCAGTTTGGTGACATCTTTTGTAACTGAAATGGTTTCAGGACTTACGTTCAAGGCTGCTCTCCAGCCTGGCTTACCAAGGGCCTGCTTAGAGCTCATGTTGCCACACTGCCTCCTCCTCTCTCACTACCTTCAGCAAGGACTTTACCGAGCAAGTTGTTCTGCCTGCCAGATCTCTTCTGGACCCTAGTGCCATCCCTGTAAATGAACATCATTGCATTGGCTGGAAATAATTTCCAAGTGCACAGCTGTGGTCTGATCTCTTTTTCATTCCCTCATAGTTTTTTGCATCAAGATACTTTGCAAAGTAGCTTTTAAGTGAAGTACCACAACCCTTCACGCCCACAGCTCTCAATCATTTGAAGACAGTGATGGACTCAAATAGGTACAGCTAAAACATCTCCTTGTGAAAGTCCGCACTGTCTGAATCATACAAAAAAGAACAGAGAAAAAGAACAGAATTCTTCACCTTTTCATAGTTATGTCTTCCAAATGGTCTTCCAATTTCTTGTCTTTCATCTCTGGGTTTATATGCACTGGTGTTGCCTAAACCTTGCTTTGAACCCACAGACTTTCTTTTCCTCTACAGACTTCATTATTCCTCCATTCTTCCTGTCAGGGAAAGTCTCCTGCTCATAGACACAGCGTCAGAAATTCTAGCTGCTATTGAAGGCCAGGGCAAGAGACTTAAAAGATAAGCAAGCAATTGGCACTCTAATGGATATTTGAGGTTAGACACTCTGATAGTAGAAATAGCCACCCTGGTCTAAAAATACCTTGTAAGATTACATCAAGACCAAGGACCCTGTGTGAGAACTATTTTCACATGAAAACTATGTCTGTGACTTTCAAGGGAAGCGTATTTGTTGTTTTGCAAAAACCTTCATCTCAAGAACTTTTCTATCTTCTCCTGCTGCCTCCTGCTCGCAACCCCCATCATGTTTGTGTTCTTTCCACTGTTTAATCTTTATCTTCCTTTGCAAAAATAGAAGTCAGGTGGGAAACTGTTTTTTCTGGGCTTTCTCACAGCATGTATTTGCATTTTTGAGCAGTATCTCAATAGCATGTTGCTCTTCAGATAATCTGAAATCACGGAGGCTATGCAGGTAGCAATCACAGTACTATGCACAACTATAACTGACTATGCCAAGCAAGAATCAACACCCCAGAAACAAAACAGACTGAATGAAAGTGCAAAAGTTAGCTGGCTAATATGTGCAGTCCTGGCTCCTACAGACTGCAGGTTAAAGAGCAGTGACATCCTGCAGTGGAGATTTCTCCCTGTGCTGTACAACTACAATGAATTTCAGGCTTTATTTTACAGTCTTGTGTGGACCAGCAGCACAGAGTGACATGGATTTCTGAAAGCCTTTAATATAAAGATACTTCAAAAGTTTCAGGAAACCTTGATCTAATCTGACAAATTGCAGCACCTCCAGAGGATTCGTTCAACTTGAAGCATTTCTTCGTCTTTTATATATTTTTTTAAACCTAAGTCATGATGTGAGGAGGTGATAAAAGTGGCACCCGCTTTCCGCTCCCCCCACTGCTGAAGTGAAAGGCATTTCTCCAGTGCTGATGTTCTGACATTTCAAGTAGTAAGCAACAAGGATTTGACTTGTTTTTTGTTTAGGATTTTTTTGTGTTTGGTTGCGTTTTGGGTTTTTTTCTGCTTGCACTAGGGCTAGAACTGTATTTAAAAATACACCAGCTTCAGACCATAAAAAAGCTACAGAAGAGGTCAGCGGTGAAGGGACTTGTTGCTAGAACCAATCTGGCTCTGGGTCTTAATTAACACAGGCAAGTGGAAGGTTTCTGTAGAATAGAAAGGTGTTAACACAAGTGTCTGCAGTAAAGCAGGAGTCAAGTGTCATGTTTTTACAACCTCTGGCTTGTGTCTGTTCTTTAGCCTCCCCATCCCCTCCCAAATCAGCATGCAGTGTTCAGCAGTGCTCCAGTCTGGCTGAGCCCTGGCCAGCTTTTTGGACAACTTCATTCAGCACTGTTGTTGCCAGCAAAGATCCCTGCCTCTAGGTTTTCAACTGGAACCACTCTTTCCTGATGCCCTTTTCTGGATAAACTACAGCTAAGCAAACAGCCATCAAAGCAGATTTAAAGAAGCACCAATATAAACAGGAGCATTTTGCTGCTGTTTTGACTTGGCAGGACCAAATGCAGATGCCTGCTGAGCTGGGTAAACAGGGAATAGGGCAGTATTACACTTCACCTTTTTATCAGGGTTCAAGGCAAACCTTTCCCTCCTTTCTTCCTATTTTGTACATGGTTTGGAGTTCTTTTTAGAAGTTACTTTTATTTTTAAGTTTCAGTGTTTTCCATTTTTCTGGAGAGTGAACTAGCTAAAACTGATTGTGAAGTTATTCCCTAGCAAAAAGTAAACATGAGTCATCCAGAAATTCTGAATAGAAAGAGGTTTTCACAAAAAATCTTTGTTTTTAAAAAGACTATTCTTCAGTTACTGGTTAAATGCTTGCATGTTTGAATGCCCTCTGTGTTAAGAATAAGCAGAAGCTGCAAATCTGCCATCCTGGACCAGACCTAGAGCTGAGCTGATTTCCTTCCTGCTTGCAGTGGTCTGGGAGAAGAGCCAAGCAGAATGTGCAGGATTTCATGAAGGGGAGTGGTAGTAGTTCACCTTCACACAAAGTCACCCCATTATGGGATGGAGACTGTCTAAACGTAAAAAGCCTTGCACAACTTTTATTCACCAAGACAAAGTTCTGATATTCTCGTTCACCTTATACAAGCCCAATGGTACTTTAAAATTTGCTGAGATACTGGGTCAGGCCACCTCTGTGTTTCTGATTTCCACAGCTTAATTATAGACAGCAGAGGGCTAAAGACCAGGGGAAACAGATGTTATTTAACAGAACTGCAAATTCAGCTTCCCCATGCATGGTGCATGTCAACTGCTCCAGTACCTTTATCATCTCTTTGGCCCTTCCCAGGACTCACTCCAGTATGCCCATGTCTCTCTAGCACTGGGGAGCCCAGAACTGGACCCAGCACTCCAAGTGAGGCCTCACCAGAGCTGAGCAGAGGGAAGGATCACTTCTCTTACCCGCTTGGCAATGCTCTTCCTAAATGCAGCCCAGGATACAATTGACTTTCTTTGCAGCAAGGGCACATTGCTGGCTCATGTTCAATTTGGTGCCCACCAGGACTTCTAGGTCCTTTTCCGCCAAGTTGCTTTCCAAATGGCCACCCCCAAGCTGGTTGTTGGTGCAAGACTTTGCATTTCTTCCCCCAAGTGCAGGACTTTGCATTTATTTTTTTGAGCTTTATGTGGTTCCTGCCAGCCCATTTCTCCAGACCTGTGTACAGCAGCACAACCCTTTGGTGTATCAGCCACTCTTCTCAGTTTTGTGCTGTCTAAGCATAATGGGTAGAGATTTGACACCAAGAGAAACAAGCAGCCCTCCTCAGACCATAGAGAAAAGCTTGGTAAAACCAGGAACCGGCTTCAGTCAGAAACTATCCTTTTGTGCGCAACAAATTTTCCCCTTTACACACAGCAGCTCTATTTGTTATCAGTTTTTAGGCACATCGTATCTATTTCCATTCTGCATTACTTTCATTATCACTGAAAGCCACAGTGAGTTGTAACAGGACAGACCTATAAATCAGTTTTTCCTCTCTTGAAATTTTTGTCTATATTTATTCAGTCACATTCGCTTTGAGCACCCACTGGGGTCAGGTTCCAGTCTCTGTCACATCTTCCCTCTGTCTTCTGCTGCTGAGAATCCCAGCACCTCAGTTTCACCTGAGACCCCTGAAATTTTGCCAGCTGTCATTAATTCTGCTGCCCTCTGAGCATCCATCTGCCCCAAAAGATCATGATCCTGTTCTTTCTCCTATCTGAATAGCATGAGTCCTGTTGTTTAATGATCCTCAGCAATAAACAGGAAAGACAGGAAAGTGCAGGAAATGCCTTCCTGGGTCAAATCAGTGTGCCTGTCCTGTTTTTCTGAGGAGAACACACAAATCTTGGTGTTACCCAAGGTCCATTGTACTTGCAGTGCCCCACACAGCAGTTGTAGAATTAGGGATGTTAGAGAGTACATCCGGGCTTATTTTCTTCAGGATCTGTTTATGGACCTGTTGTTCATGAAGTTTTTCTCAAGTCATTTTGCACCTGTTGGTACTGTCTGTCTCCAGAACCTCCAGTGGCAACAAGTTCCCAATTTTTCTGAGTTGCCATGTAAAATTTTTCTTGCTGCTGTTATAAATTAATTCATATTTCAGTGAGTGCCCACACTTCCGCTATTGAGGGATCAGGTGAACAACAGCTTTGCATTCATATCTCGTAAGTCTCTGTCACAGAATAGTTAGGGTTGGAAAGGACCTTAAGATCATCTAGTTCCAACCCCCCTGCCATGGGCAGGGATATCTCCCAGTAGATCAGATCCTTAAAGTAATTAGAGAACTGATGTTGAGGCCTTAGAGAAGGAAAAGCTGTACTACTTGGTGCAGTGCTGTGTGGTAAAGAAATCTCAGGCAGCTCCTGTGGACAAAGAGCCAAGAAATGGAAAACAGGAGAAACAGCTTGAGGATCTCCTGGACGCAGAAAGAGAGGGAACCTTCTCTCCCAAGATTTATGGCTGTTAAAAAAAACAAACAAG
The DNA here is from genome assembly GCF_028554395.1 of Pezoporus wallicus. Classification (NCBI taxonomy): domain Eukaryota; kingdom Metazoa; phylum Chordata; class Aves; order Psittaciformes; family Psittacidae; genus Pezoporus; species Pezoporus wallicus. The sequence goes on along the minus strand of NW_026636323.1, from coordinate 1,728,324 downwards.
CAAAAAACAACAAAGAGAGGGTTAAAAAAAATATAGCCCTTTCTGTACGGAATAAAACTTAATAATCTGCAGAGTAAAGAACCTGGAGGAAAATCCACCCTGAACTTCATTTTTCACAGTGAAAAGTAACTAACTGATTGAAAGTAGTTAGAACAAATAGCAGAGCTGCTTCAATTCAGATTACTACAGGGTAAAATCCCAGTGCAAATGCCTATAATTTTATGAAAGCAATCTAGTTAGTCACAAGTGACTAGGACTAAGGATTAAAATAAAACACTGTGGGAGAAGTTTAAAAGATATGATCTCCAGTTTGAGACAGAAGGCAAGGTTCCTGGAAGAGAACACAAAGGCAGGGAAGCTTTACAAGGGAAGCAAGCTTTAAGAGGGAAACTGCATCAGCAACAAAAGGGAGGAAAAGTGGCAAGATAAAGAGAGGCAGATAATTCTGATATAGAAAAGATAAGGCCAGAAGAGATAAGAAAAGAGGAAAAGGGTTTAGAACAAAAGTAGAACCAATCTTCAGATGCTAGGTAATAGACCTTAAGGATTTACAAGAACAACAAAAGTGAGGGTAAATATCTGTGTATTGTGCCCCATCTGTATTCCCTATGACCAGCTTAACAATGTCTTTGTACAGTTGACCTGCAGTGTGTGAAGCTGCAGAAAGCCAACTCTCCTTTAATGTACAAGAAACAGTTCTTCAGATGTTAGACACAGCTCTTAGTGAAAGCTTTCATCTGGCTAGGTGGAAAATGAAGAAATAGTCTCTTTCAATAAACATGAGCAGCAGCAAAAAAGCAAAGCCTTAAAGCTTCAGTTGCCTCAGGTGGATGTTTAGGTAGGGCCAAAGCTATGCCCCTATGGGTGTTTTTACTACTGGAGTTGTTGTCCACAAAAGGCACATACTCAGGTTTTAAGACCTGAGTTATCTTCTGTATAATTTGATGCAAGGCTGTTTTTTCTGGCTTTAGGACCTGATCTGGAATTTAAATATACAGCAATCCCTACTGCTTTACTACCTCATAGTCTTTGCTAAATGACATTTCAGATGGAGGCAGTGATCTGGCATCCATCTACGCCACTGCTGGAGAAGTAAAGTAGGAAGAGCAGATAAGCAGATTTAATCTGCTGCTGCAAGCGGATGCTAGGGGATGGAAGAGGAAGGCTAAGCAGAGCCTCCTCCTTGCTGTCCTTCTGCAAGCTGTGGCCAGATACGGGCACAATCAGAGCGGAAAGATTCAGATTAGACGGACAGCATCAGGGTAGTAAAATATCTGCTTATTCAGTGCTATGGTTTTGGGTGGGAAAAGAGCCCCTTTCCTCACACATGCATATGTTTATCCTCCTCTCACCCCATCAGGGTGAGTGGCTATTCTCGATTCTGGTTGAGTTATTCACAACACCCAGAGCAGGGGAACTGGAGGACAGAGATTAAGTGACTTCCCCACCAGTGGTGACAACCAGGAAACAAACCCAGATTTCCTGCTTTGCCCTTTTGGGCTTTAACCACAAACATTTCCATCACAGGGTATTGCAAACCTCCTTAGCTTCTCCCCCTGTTCCACTGCTCCACATCATGGCACTAGGGATGCTGAGGCTCAGATACGGCTTTTAGTCCATTTGCTCCTCACACCTCTCTATTCCCACAGAGCTCACTGACTTCAAATGCCAGTGCACAAAGCAGAAAGGGTCCTGCTGGCACTGTGCATCCCCACTGTCTCTCCCAAGCATCCCCTCAAGGCTCTTGGCAGCCTCCCCACCTTCTGCACAAAGGCAAGAGAAAGGCACACACCCCATCTATTACTGTCACCTGCAGCCTGCATCATACTGCCCATTGCACTGCAGCAGGGCTAAGGATCATGCAAGCTGCAAGATTTTGAGGCTTATGCAAGAGTGAATGTAACTCTGGTGTTTTTTGTTTGTGCCCACCATGTAACACCTGTAATACAGTGTATTGATGTTTCTGACTTCTGATATAGATGGGCCTGTCTGAAATGTCTGTACCTGAAACCTGAAAAGCCTGTTTTCTTGCACACCAGGGTTTATTTTTATTGCATAGTTAGATCCTTCGCTCAGGAATGATCACTAGCTCTCCTGTTTCACTGCTCAGTGAGCAGCTTCTGATCTTGCCACTGACTCCTCAAACCGTGGAAGAAACAGTCTCCCACTATCTACAGAAATGCTCTTCCCTTCACCCTGCACCCCAGCAGCCTCAGCACGGTCCCTGTCCCCATCACCCGGCTGCAACTGCCTCCTTTATCTGCACTGAGCAGCCCTTCCTCTGTCTTTCCATGATGCCATTGAGGGCTAGAGCAGCTTCCTGTAATATTTTCTGGGCCAGTTGTATCTTAACTTTGCCTCAAGTAATCTGTGTGTTGGGTGAGCATTTTCCATGCCATGTCTTGCTGCAGACCATGTATCTTCCTTTGCCCCCATCCCTCACACTTCGTCTGATGCTACTGAATCTTTTTTACTCACTTGTGATTTTAGGGTTTCCTGTTCTCAGGACCTGGGATCTCCAGGCAATATAATGTAAACTGCCAAACAAATTTGCTTTTAACCTTCTTATTAAAGTATTTAAGATAACTCTTGCTCTGTTACCCTCAAAATATACATTGCATGTGTTGGTTTCTCCTGCTATTCCGCAGGCCCCTTTATGTTTTTGGACCAAAATGCGTTTTTAATCATTGCTGCAGTCAAGATTTTTCACAAGAAATCAGTTAAAAGCAGTGCATTTAACAGCTTGACCATTAAAGAAGAATGTTTATATAGGAAAGGCTAAAAGAAATTGCAAATGTTCTATATATTATGTCTTGAAACTAAAAATAATGGGCACCATAGGGAAAATTCACAGCACTCTATGTATTTCCCTAGGAAATCAGGACATTTAGTGAAGATTATGTTTTTAATATATGGACCATTACAAAGTATGTTTTGGAAAGGAGATATATGGAAAAGAACCGTAACTGAGGATTTCCATGTTCTGTGCTCCTTTGTTTAATAGCAAGTAGCATCAAGTTAACAATTTATTGTGAGATTTGCCTATTTTTCCTTTTAGGAGGGGATAAAGAGAAATAATGAAATGAACAGATTACTTTTAACTCAGGTTAATGAGAGATTCTTTAAAAGTGTAAATACTGGCTAATATACATGTATAAAATTTTGCTCATATTTATAGCACGCCTAAATACAGAAAGAATGATTTTTTCTATTGGTTTGTTAAAAAATTCATCTTTCGGTGGTCTTCTCCATGGGGAGAGCTGGACTGGGAGGTTTCTGCTCAGCACATTTGTCAAATTCAGTCCTTGACTGGAAAAATGTTGCTTCTCCATATATAAAAATAACTCAGATGTGATGGGACACTCTTAAAGGTTATTCCAAGACTCTACCTCTGCTGAGAGACTGAACTTCAAATGAGTGGCTGCCTTACACATCCATGTGTAGTGGCTGTACATGTGCCCTTCGTTTGAAATGACCTGCTTAATCTGAAATACATGGATGCAGCAAGATTACTTAAGTGCTGAAACGCGTGCAACGGTTTCTACAGCATCAGGAACTTACGGAAGAAATAAACCACTAAAAAGTCAGGCATTACCACCTTCACTCTCTGCCACCCCACCCAAGTCAGTCACCTGCGACACAACTCTGAGCTCACTCTGGTTTCCCCTTAGACAACAGTTTCAGCAGCTTTTCTAGACTAGGAACATCATGACTCCAGAAAAATGCATCCAGGGTAAGTACACTCAAGAAGCTAAAAAACATCTGTATCTTAGGACACAAATGATGTATTTTAAACCCACTCAGTTCTGTATCCAGAGAATCAGTAAAATCTATCTCAGAAATGCTGGTGCTGGTCCATTTTCATTTCCCTGCAACATGCACTTACCTCGTGAGAAAATATGACTCTAGGGGTGGGAGAAATGACATTCAGTGAATCCATGTTAAGCAATCTCTGCTCAGGACTTTGGGATTTGCACTGGCTGTAAAGCTTCTCAGGTGGAGGTGACAGTAATTGGAAGGTCCAAGTCTCATTTTTGCTGTTGCTGCAACTGCAGTCATTGCAATCACCTGAGCTTCTCACAAAGTACCTCTTGAATAAGGAGTGTGGAGCAGCAGGCTGCTGATGAGGCTGCTCCATGGATGGGGCTTGCAGGCCTCAGGTCCCATGACATCCCAGGCATGCCAAGAAAGATGGTGTTCAAAAAGATCTCAGAACCATCACGGCCTACACTTTCTGTCCAGGCAAATGCAGACAGGAGTGTGTGTATGTATCTAGCTGGTTAAAAGTGCCCACCAAATTGTTTTATTTCTCATGTGGTTGTGGCATTTAAGGGTAATTTAGGCCATGCTGGGATCTTAGATTACTTAAAGCTATGCCAACCCAAGCACTCAGTACCCAGGTGGTTCTGTGTGAAGCCAAGTTTGCTCTATTTGGTTTTCTCTGATTCTGCCTTTTCCTTACTTATCAGCAAGAACAAAGCAGGACCCGGGGCTCAGACAGACCCAGTGCAGACGGCTGTTTGTGAACTGGTCCCCACTGTACCATCTAGGGGAACAGATGAGCACTTTTAGAGCACAGTTAATGTCTTCTGAAGCAGTTTTCTCTACCTGTTCAGAAATGCATCGCTCTGAGCACCCAGTCCTGTGCTGCTGACATTGCTGGGAGCTATGCCCGCAGCAAGAGCTGTCTTTCGGTCTCAGGTACCTGTTAGATTTAAAGTTAAGGACATGTTTACGTTCCTGTGAAGTTGTTTTTAATCATATGCTGAAGAGCTTTGCAGGGCTGATGACAGAATTCAATCATTTAGTGGGTGGTTGGAGACAAAGTGGTAACTGCAAAGACCTGCAATGGAGAATCAGAAGAAAATGAGTTGGTCTCCAAATAACACCCTTGTATTCCCCACGTGACACTGTTTTATTATTTATCCCCTTATTAACCTTTGGAATCTGCCTGATTGATAGATGAAATTTTGATTTTTCAGCTGTTTAACTTGTGATCTCCCTGCCTGTTTTCTCTTCTAAAGTTAGCCTGAGTAAATATTTGACTTTGTCCCCTAAGCCACTGCATACCGTTGTGTAACCTAATAAACCCTTTTATTTCATTAGCACCAGTTTATCCAATGTTCCAGACTAATTGAGAGTGGATTTCCAAGAAGAAAACGGAAGAACATGTTCAGAGCCACGGACACCTCCTCACCTGTTTACGAAAAGACAACACGGGATATGCAGGACAGAAAAAATGCTGGCATAAAACACCGCATCTCACCTCCCTGCAATTTCCTCAGGCCCTATTGATTCCCTGAACTAAACCCCACAACATCCCGTGTTGAAATAAAAATGAAAGCTAAAAAGTAAAGCTGCTGTTTTCCTCTGCCCAGGAGGGATTATTGGAGCAGGTTCTGCGCTGACAATTCTGCCTTAGCAATGGGGGAGGTGGCTGGACACGCAGGTGGGAAGTGATGACCGTCCTCTTGTTTACAGCTACTTGCTTCAGCAGTGTTTGATCTTTGTAAGGAAGAGAGGAATCAGAGGGAAAAGCAAACCCCATGGCAGCAACAAGCCTGTGTCCCAAGCTTGTATCCTGCTTAACCTCCCTGACCACACCACTGCAGTGGGGGGGGGGGGAGTAGTGACCACCCCCTGACTTGCACAGTCACTGCTCTCACTGTACCCATCATGGTCTCACCTCCAGTATAGAAAACACACAGCATAGGTCCTTTAGGTGAGGGAAAGGCATATAATAAATGGCTGAAAACCTGGAGTGGAGCTTGTACCCTGTACAGTGTTTCTAATTGTGCAACCACAGTGGCTCTGATGCTACTGGCAACCAAACAGCAAAGGATCCACAGTGTCACCCTTCATAGCCTTCAGGAGCCACTCCACTCTCTCTATTGACCCAGTAAGATGGCAGGATCCACTCTGTGAGTGCCCTGTGTTACTCCTAAACATTTATGTTCAGGCATTACTATATCTGGACTGCATACCCAAGCAGGTGATTTGAAAATGGCCTGACACCAATTCCCATTAGAAGAACAAGTACTAACTGATAGCACTCCTCATGCAGCAACCTGAATCATACACTCTTTGTGAAACAGTTCATAGAATCACAGAATGGTTTGGGTTGGTAGGGGTGTTAAAGATCATCTAATTCCAACCCTTCTGCCACAGGCAGGGACACCTTCCATTACATCAGGTTGCTCAAAGCCATGTCCAACCTGGCCTTGAACACTTCCAGGGATGGGGCAGCCACAACTTCTCTAGGCAACCTGTTCCAGTGCCTCACCACCCCCACAGTGAAGAACTTCTTCCTAATGTCTAATCTAAATCTCCCCTCTTTCAGCTTAAAGCCATTTCCCCTTGTCCTGTCACTACATGCCCTTGGAAAATGTCCCTCTCCAGATTTCTCTTAGGCCCCCTTTAGGTACTGAAAACTGCTCTAAGTTCTCCCTAGAGCCTTTCCTTCTCCAGGCTGAATAAGCCCAACTCTCTCAGCCTGTCTTTGCAGGAGAGGTGCTCCAATCCTCAGAGCATCTTCATGGTCCTCCTCTGGACTTGGTCAAGCAGGTCCACATTCTTCTTATGCTGGTGCCCCCAGAGCTGGACATAGTATTCTAGGTGGGGTCTCATATGGATTTCCCCGTAACTTGGTCCTTTTGGGGGGCATTTTCTGAGCCATTTCTAAGGGAGAAGGACCTGTAAGAGCTTAGACAGTCTTTTACGTGTCATATTCCGAGAATTATTCATAAATTCCTGTTAAAAAGTTCATGAGGCTGCTAAGCTACAAATGAGGACACCAAAAACTCTAAGGGAAAAAAGGCATAATAAACTGTGTGTCCTCTTCTGACTCTTATGAACTCAGGACTCTGATCTTTCAAAGTCAACTGCAGATCCAGAGAATGAGCTCATGTCCTGCCTGTGCAGTGTGGCACAGCTACTGCAGAGCCAAGACTCTACACAGCTCTGCCCCTGTGAAACCTGCTCTTGCCCAGCAACAGGAGCATGGCCGGCCAGGGACAGCGCAGGACGCACCCAGGCAAATCTGTTTTCTTCCCTTTTTGCTTTCTCCATGGCTCCTGGAATGTGTTTGCACATGGTGGAAAAAATGCAAGAGCAGGGATAAGCGGCCAGGAACGTCACTCTCCTGTCACCCTCCCTGTCGGCACAGCGGCTCATGCCAGCATCAGTATTAAGGGAAGCCGCAGGAGCCCCGATGCCTTGTGTCAGGTGAAACACCCAGAGGTGAGATGAATTTTGGAGTAATCCATTTTGGAATTAAAGGAGGAAAATGCATCATCTGCACAAATTTGGTTAACGCAGGCTTGCAATGGAAGAGGCAAAACCTGTTTTGGTCAGAAAGCTGGCTTGCAAGGAGTACAAAACACTTCACAAACTTTCAAACCCGTCTACTCCTCCTTTTTTTTTTTTTTCATTAAAGGGCACATTTTATCCTGTCCTAAGCAACAGCAACAAGACTAATTAGTTTAACAAGTACAACAAATGGTTTTATTGACAAAAAAGAACCCTTTGAAATATACATTACGTTCACAAAGGATTAAATTACACCCTATTATCTATTTTCCATAAAATAAAGATTACTTTGATAAATCATGGCTAATGTTATCTTTGGCTGATAAGAACTCTGTGCTTATTTGTGTGGCTTCTATAAATAGTGTGTTCTGAATTTTTTTTCCCCCTAAATATAGTCAGTGATACAGTCTGCCAGGCATTTTCCTGCAATTTGACAATACCACATCTGTGAACTAGGCAGCAAATGAAAGCTTCATTGTCTGAATATGAAACATGCAACAGCCTTCTTTCTTTTTTGTCAGCTGCTCTGCAATAATCTATCAAACACCTTTCAGCCGTAGCTTGCTCAATCAAGGTTTCCTTACTGCTAAAGCAAGAAAGTAGAAATAAACTTTCTCCATTAAGAGAACAGCTTTTGCGGTCCATCTTTCCACTGTAAGCAAGGTCTGTGTAGTGTGAGGGGGGTGTGCCGTATGTAAGAGATGTACATTGATGTGCATAAGATAAATGTGCATTTTCAGGTGTAAAGTGCTCCTTTGCACTTTGTCTCTCCATAGCTTTGCACTGCAGAATTCTGCAGATGACTGAAGATTTACTTACATCATCTCTGAGGGGATCAACAGCCTGTGAAAGATGTGAAAGATGGAAGCGATGTCTGAGTTTATTTCAGCCCTACCAGAGTTCTATGTGAAGTGGCTCTTTACTCAAGGATGTAGATAGCTGCGGTATCAGAAGGTGACCTTTGTGTGTCAAAGGCTCGCCCAGGTTTTGAGAATTCAGTAACTACATATACCGGGCATCCCCACCAGAGCACCAGCCCAGCAGCCTAGCTGGGCAGTGGACACCCAGTTTAGAAAAGCACAGCAGCACGTGCTCACCTTTAGAATACGGACATAGTTTGAGTCTGAAAAACTGAAGTTGGCTTCCTGCTGTGCAGCAGACGGCCAGAGAGACCTGCCCTGCCATACAAACGGCATTGCCTGTCCTGCCCTTCTGGATGAACATCCAAGTTCAAGTTATATTAATTTCCCATTTTCTTTTAATTATTTCGAGAATGAAGTTGGCTCCAGGTTCAGCTACTGCTTCGTATGCCCCTGGGTGATGCCAAGCATCTCATTTTACTCTGAATCACCTGAGGGTTAGAACTGGTGAAGCAGTTGCAGGATTGTCTTGGAAGATTAGTTTGCAAAGAGCAAAAAAGCAGAAGCTGAAGTTTAGTTTGCTTAAGAGCAGGGGGTAAAAATGCACAGGTTCTGGAAACCTTTAATGAGTAAGTATGCGAGGGAGTTCAGTTACATGACATACCTTTCACTTCCACTGCCAGTTGCTTCTAATCCACATTTTGAAGATTCTCCAGACTATACAAACATGACATCAATTTACAGCATCTAACCCTACTATGGCTGTTTTGGATTGGTGCCCTCATCATAAGCAAGTGTCTCTGTCTGCTTTTTCCCGTTAGAAGCAGGTGGCAGAATATTTCAAATAAACCCACACCCATGTCTGTGTTGCTTCTGGAGGGTGTGTTTTACTCATGGAAATACGTCTAACCCCTTTGTTTGATTTTCAGTGTTTTATAAGCTTCCCACCCCCAGGGTTGCCTGTGAAGTGACTCAGCAAGGCAAGCAAAGGGATCAAAGGACAGATTGAGGTTTTTAAGTGAACGGAAAAGTTCTGAAAGTATTTTCCTCCAACACATATTTCAAAAACGTTAATGAAAATAATTACAGCTGAGTGTATTAACAGACAAAAATCAGGGCTAGAGACATAAATCTCTGAGAAGAGGGAAGAGCACTTTGAAACGCTGCAAAATGAACTTACTGCCACTTTCCAAGCCTCCTCAAGCTTCTGTCTTCCTATGATAGAAAACAAATCACTGTGGCTGGGCTGCTGTGGGCTTGTTGCAGTTAAAACCAGTTTTGTATTTAATTTCCATGGTGGTGTGTGCATTTATAAAGAGGGGAGGAGAAAATTCTATATACAGGATTGAACACAGAGGCATCGTTACCAGTGTGGATGAACTACACTGGGTCTAACCCGAAGTCAGCTCTGCATTTTGCTGTTTGATGGATATTCTGTGGGTAATAGTGTCACAGAATTGTAGAATGGTTTGGGTTGGAAGGGACCTTAAAGCTCATACAGTTCCAACCCCCTGACATGGGCAGGGACACCTCCCACTAGACCAGGCCTTGAACACTGCCAGGGATGGGGCAGCCACAGCTTCTCTGGGCAACCTGTTCCAGTGTCCTAGCCCTCACAGTGAAGTCCCAGGATCCTGATTCTGTTTTGGAGACTCATATATTGGAGGTCAATGATAAGGTCCCTACATAACAATTGGAGGTAGATCTAGACTTGGGAGTCCTCAGAAGAGCCCTCACACACATATATGCCACAGGGCCAAACTCCTTGCTTATTCTGTCTCATGCCTCTTACATTTTGTAATGGTTTACGCACAGCTGCTAAATTCAAAAGAGAAAAAACAGAGCTACCCCATGTCGTATTACACAACTGCCAAGGGCCTGGGTGCTCTCCAGGAAGGTGGGAACTATCTATTCCAAACTCCTCTGGCCCAGAACCCAGCTTGCCCACTTCCCACAAAAGTGCTCTTTGCATCACACAACGATGCAAAAAGAAGCCTTGTATGCATCTGTTCTTGAATTGGGTTGTCAGTGTCGAATGCTAAGAGTGCTGCCTACTATAGCCAGTACTCAAACACCTCTCTTTACCCACTCTTCCCAAGCATATTGCTGCTCACAACAGGGTAAGGGACTCACTCTTTGAAAGCATGCCCCTCAAAATGAAGTGCTAAAGGACCAACAGGAGGAGTGCTGACTTACTCAGCCATGCAGCTGAGCACCAATTCATGCACTGTCACGCCGGTCAGAGCTGCAGTAACTGAATACGTGCCCGGTACTGACACCCATAGTGATTCCATTTACTGCAGTATTTATGGGTCATCCCTCTCACTGAACAATTACAGGACTGCGGTGCCACAGTTCCTGGTGTGTGAATCCTAGGAATTTGCAAAATAAAAAAGCTCAGGAATGCCCAGCTAGAAGAAGCAGGTCAAAATCTATTAATCTTTTCCTTCCTCCTCTTAGGTAGGCAAGCAAAAGGAAATAACAACATGGAAGGCAGAAATCAGTAAACCAAATACTTTTATTAATGTCCATTCTCATTTGTGACCCTTTGTCATTTAGTTTAATTGCACAGACCAACATTAGTGATTGATTTTATTTTTGTAAGTTACAATTTTTATAGCTCTTACATTTGCATAGCTTTTTTAAGAGAAGATAAAATCATGGATAAGTCTCTACATGGACTCAAAGACAGGAAGCAACTTCTTACTAATCCTCATGCAAACTACTGACTGATTATTGGAGACTGAGGTTGAGTGTAATTTCAGGAAAAAGTTCCCTCTTATGAGCATGTTAATCTAATAACAAGCTAATTTATAAACCTTTCACAACTGATGTAATTTTCATATATTAGATAATAATTATAGGCATATTAAGCAATATTAACATTATTAAACAACAATGAACAGACGCCCGAATCTATACTATAATAATGCAAAATCTGAGTAATTTAAAGTGCCTTACCTAATATAAGAGCATAATTTTCCATTACAGCTTTTCTAAGCTTCTAGAATGTTTCCTGTCTTACAGGTCTGGAGGTTTTAAACAGAGTAAATCCAACATTGACGTTTATAGAAAAAATTATGCCTGATCCAAGAACTCCAGGGACACTTACGCTTTCAAATCCTTTCCCATTATACCAACAAATTATGCCCATTTGGAAAAGGAGCTATTGCTTTTTTGCGGTAGTACCAAGGAAGCTCCTTTCTGAGCACACTGGATATATCTTGTGCAATGAGTTTTCAAGAGACTAAAATGTATTGCTGCTGCTCTTCTCTATTTCTTGCTCTTTTGCAAGCATACACTACACTGCAGACTTGCCTGCCACTAAGTATATATTTCATATAAGAATATTATTACTGATAAAAATGAAATATGTAAGTTATTCAATATGAATGACTGCTCATCTCTCCCCTGAGGTACATAAATAAGATATGTCCAATATGAGTGTAAACGCAGGCAACTGTAGTAACTCCGTGGCACACAAAGAGAAGGAAAAAAAATCATGAAATGCTTCCAAAAAACACCACTTACCTTAAATTATCATAAGAAAAAAAAAACAAACCCAAAAACCAAAACCAATACAAACCCAAACAACCACCCAAAAAACCTAACCCAAAACACCCCAAGTTCCTTTTACTATTTTTCTTTCCTTAAGGTTTCTCTGTAGCAAGGCTTTCCTGAAGGAATAATACATTTAAGGAATTTGCAAAGAATTATCATAAGGCCCAACAGAGAACAAGTGTCCTAAGTTATCTATTTTCCATTTTACTGGAAGCAAGGGTCCCCAAAATCATAACTCTCCATATAATTAAGATTTCTATACAAAGCTGATTCAGCTCTGCACTGAAGGAGAAAAGAAGTTAAACCTTTACTCATGGCTTTCTACACATCAGCCTAAAACAGCACTGTGCCCCGGCTTTCGCATGTAATTCCCATGACAAACTGTGGCTGCCATAGGTGAGCTTAACTATAATTTTTAAGAGCAAAGAACACTGCAGATATCTAAATCATGACGCTTTTGGTGGATTATTAATTGAATAAATGCTTGTACTAGACCAAATGGACTTTTCCGTACTTAAAAAAAGGCAAAACAAAACCCATGTACATGAGGAATGGCCACAGTGCTGTGCCAGCCATTCTCCTAACCTTCTTAAGGTTCCAGCCTTGAGAGATCAACAAGTTTCAACCGGTAAAAGGAATGCTACAGAACAACTGCATTAAAACAAAATCCTTCAAGTAAAACAAATTTATACAAATAGCTGAAAGCATTAAGTTCCAGGTTCTGTACTTGCATGTAGATAAAATATTTCTTTTTCTTACAGAAACCACCAGAACTAGCAACGATACTGGATTCCAATAAAGCACACAAATTTTGCCTCAAAGATTTAATCAACAGGATTTGAAAAAACAGCATCAGATACTCCAAAATGATTTATGAGCTGTAAAAGTGATGCACTTGAGACATTCTAAGTATATCAGTTCAATCAAAATTACAGTTATCAGGATTTACTCTTGATAAACTGAGAAAAAGAGTGAAAGAACAGGAAAAAGAGCAAATAAAAGTATTGGTGAGGTTGTAAGAGATACTGGTTCACCCTCTAGTTGAAAGGATTATGTACAGCAAGGAAAAAGTTTTTTCTTTTTCAAAGAGATTGCACATTGTCAAGGTCCATTCCCATAAGAGAAACACATTAAAATAATTTTTAATCTATATTCTATTGTCTGGCCTATGGAAGGTATTCAAAGACACAGGAAAGACAACTGCCAAGCAGATTAAACAAAACTGCACTCCTACACATTTTAACAATACATTTACACATCAAAATTCAAAACAGAAAAATAACTCGATGCAAATACCTAACAAATACACAATTATGGATTCTGAAAAATCTGGGGGAAACAAGATTATGAAAGGAGCGCCTGAACTTGATGAGGAGATCTGAGTAGTATGGTTTCTGGATCCTTATATTCATTTGAAGGATCCATCACAGCTGCATATAACTCACTGTAAGCTCTGCAGACCAGTTCTGTTGACTGCTTTATTATCTGCTCTCTAAAAAAACAAACCAAAAACATAATCTGAAAATTGCAAGGAATAGAATTGTACTACATACAAGGAATTAAAGATACACACTAAAAATACAGATTAAAAACCAGTGTCAGTTACATTAAAAAGCTCTTTGACTGTGAAAGCATCTTAAAAGTTTTAAAATAAAAGGCTTCTTCATCTCCTTTCACTGTACACAGATAAAGTCACATATATGATCTTGATAACCAAGAAATTAGTTTCTTAAGTTTTGTAATCATGTAAAAAATAGTAGAAGGATTTAATTTGCATACATTAGTTTTCCAGCTGCACTCCCCTGCTTCTCCTAAAAGACTGATAATCTTAGTGATCTGCCTTCTGCTTCCTAGGGCTTCTCACTGTCCTTTGTAAACAGACTCACTCTTTTTCATCTACCAGCAAATATATTCTATTTGCTTTATCTCAATAGCACCTGATTCCATAGTCAAAAAGGAAGAGCTGAAAGTGATAATGGACAGAGATATAAAAATTGCTACAGCCTTCTACCAACAATCCTACAAAGTCTGTGTCCTGTTATTTTACTGGATCCAAATGAGTAAGAACGCATGGAAACTGCATGCTAATTTCAACTGGAAAGTTTAATATTTTTTGAGGATCAACTAATATTTTTGTTTTACACTGCACTGAATCAGTTTAATAACCATGGTGATGTGTTTATAGTTGCAGACACGTTTTTATTTATCAGAAAGGGTAGCTGCAACTGTTTTACAGCCAAATCCATGCAAATGGAACACCAGGAGAAGCTGAGGAAAACAAGGTAACCGTGAATGCAGATTCAGCCCTGCTGTAGTACACAGCAAAGGAACAAAGACACCAAAACTGCATTCACAAAAATCAGGGCTGAATTCACCAGCTGCTGGGAAATGACAAATCTCAAAGACCAAGTGCGTAGAACTTCATCTTTTCAGGAAATAATTAAGCAGCAGAAGCTATGAGAAAGAAGACTCAGAGACAAAACCTGCACTGTAGTTTGATGCATGGTATCCAGGTTTTTGATATACTATCAACAGCCAGTATTACTAAGATTTTAGAATACCTGAAAAAAAGACTGGCCTTATAATAGCAAATCTAGAAACACTGTTACAAGGGAAATATATTCATGGCATTCAGGTAAAACACCTGTAATCCTCCGATCATTGTCTGGGATCACTAAGCTACTGTAACATGACAATCTTTCAAGAAAGTACTGCATACAGGATTCGTACAAAACTAACTGTACTGCACCAAATAATATTAAAAGGAAAAGTTCATTAAAATATTCCAGAGGAGTGAACAGCATCAAATGATGCCGTTCACAAATCCATCAAATAATGTCAGTGTCATTAATCAGTACATTAGGATTTCAGTTGCCATAACAACATGATACATTTTATCACAAACACAAATGACAGCACCTTCTAAAAATAGTAATTCCAGCATTCAGTTTCTGTGATCCAACACAAATGCAAAGAGCTTTTCAAGACCAACAGTGACATAAATTAGTAACTTGAAACTTTTTAAATGAGCAAAGGAATTTGAAAGACAAGAGCATGCACTGCCAAATGTTGAATGTTCTTTATAGTTGTAAAGCATAAATGATATTGCCAGTAAGTATTTCACACACTAGTCCCTTATCAGAAGTGTGTGGTCTGATTTTGAGAACCAAAGAGCTCTTGGGTTGCAGCTCAACTGTTAGTACAGTAGATCACAATTATGTGAATTCAAGGAAGACATCTTCAAAACTGACATTGAACATCTGCAAAACTACTCAAAACTTTCAACTGCTATAGCCAAAGATTAAAATTATAGTACTGGTTAAATGTTTTGCTCAAATCTTGAGATACTTTTGGATTTTGAAGGTTTATTCACTACAAAAAAATACTGACTCTTAAGACCATGATTCTACAAGCATGCACCTCTATAAATTGGAACCTTACCTTCAAAAGGACTGTTTATGTTTGTCCTGGGTTGTCCTGTTTAAAACTACATGGTCTAAGGCTGACAGATTATTTATTTCTTTTTTAAATTCTGAGCAGAACCGGACCTATAGCACTGAGTTACAGCAGGTTAACAAACTCCTGCATGTTAGCTGAGCTGTAGCACCTATAGCAACCATCCTCACACAGGCTCCCCTCTCAGCTGCCCACTCTTGCAAGATAACATGAATTCAGCTTAAACTGCACTAAGAGAGGTTTAAAAAGCTTATCAAGGGGATAAGGCTAGGTGTGCATACAGGACCAGTTTATCTTGGATTATTTTAAGAAGAAACAAGTCAAAGTAATTTCACTGTGCCCGAGTCATTACAGTAAAGTCTACCCCTGAAAAATTGCTTCTGTGTTAGCAGAGAGAAGTTGAAGGTTTCGAAATACATTTACTGTTGTTATGATTTTTAAATAGATCTACATTAACAAAATACCAAGAGCTAAAATACAGGTTTAACAGCTTGACACCTAGAAGCAGAAGTTGCAACACCTCACTGACATTACTGCTCAAGCTACCCTGTTTGATCCATACTGGAGCAGAGCAGCTCTCACACACCAGGGTCCACTCGGTGGGAATGGTAACCCAAGCAGAGACACCCAACAACCTACTGAAAATCACCAACATCCCCCATGCCAAGCCATGCACCAAGTATATGGCATGAAACTGGAAGTCTTTGGGTGAGGAGAACCTGAGCAATACAGCAGGAGAATGCAGCAGTTGGATGAGCTGATCATGGCAGGTCTCTTCCAACTGAACTATTCTAGTCTAATAAATTCTGAACAATACATATTTTTCCCTTGACATATGTCACCATGATCCACTAAATCCTAATCAAATTCATCTTTCTGATCTAATCTTTCTGATTATGCAGGCATAACAGAAACTCAAAGGTAAGGTACTTACTTCACAGTGGCACTGAGAAGGAAATTCAGCTGGGCCATTAACAGACTATCTGGAGCAGACAGATAGCGATCAAACTGAGCCTAGGGCAGAGGGGAAGAGAGTATGAGACCAACATACTATGAATTTGCTGTTATATGAAAATAGGTAAAATCACAGATTTCTGAAAAGTGATTACATTAAAATGGCACTCTCTTATATGATAAAATTTCCTCTTTTTATGTATTTAAGATAGAGCCTTATCATCTACAAATGTTTAAGGTAGAACTTACTTGTGCAAAACAAATGGCTAACTTCAGCACCTCTGTCACCGAAATTTTAAGTTTCTGACTCTGAGGAGTAAGGGTGGAAGGGTAAGTGATGAGAATCCAGCTTCCACAATTATCCATCTAAGTTTCCTATGCAGCTAGTGCAGGTATGCATGCATCACTGAAGCTTGGACCTTGCCTATTAGGTGCAGAGGGAGTATAGTAGCCTTCAGGCACAAATCTAGTCAGTTCAAGTTAGATAGGTTGGCAAGTAGTCACTGCTTAATAAGGAGCGCTTACGCTGGGAAAAACAAGAGCAAGGGACCTAATTCAGGCTCCTTGAACTGCTTCTAAGCCTACTTTTCCTCCCCCATATAACAGAGTTGTGTTGCTTTGATTCTAGCAGTTTGGAGAAGAAAACAAGAAAGAATATTACTGCTGTCTTCACCTATCTATCAGTGAAGTTGTGGATGGTCCGCACCTGGAAGTGTTCAAGGCCTGGTTGGATAGGTCTTTGAGCAAGCTGATCTAGTGAAAGATGTCCCTGTCCATGGCAGGGGATTGGAACTAGATGGCCTTTAAGGTCCCTTCCAACCCAAAACATTCTGTGATCAAATGGGTGACTATACAGAAGATGGAGCCAGGGCTTCTCATGGGTGAAAACATGAGGAATACTGGACACATATTACTCTAAGGAAAATTCTGATCAGATACTAAGGGAAAAATTCACACCAGGAGTGTCATCAAACACTGAACAGGTTGCCCAGAAGAGCAGTATAAGCTCTATCCTTGGAATTACTCACTCAGGCAAGGTCCTAGGCAACTTTATCTAATGATGGCAACCTTCCCGAACACTGGATAAATCTTCTCAAGCTGGTAAACCCTAAAATCCACATCTACCCATCACTTAAATTGGCAAAATGTGGGCAAAATGACTAATGAAGTTGCAGTTCTCACAAATTAACTTTTTGGGGTTATCTACCCTTGTTTGGAAAGCAATAGAGCTTTAGCTTAAAGGGGGATATGGACTTACTAGAACAGTATTTGCAAGCACACGTGAGCAACTTAAAAAGATGGGACCTGGAAAACATTCAGTTAAACTGGGAGGCAGTAAATCTGCTTGCAAGTACTCCCTCCACATGGTTTACATCCTGGGAAGCCAACAGATTACTGTGATAGTTGGGACTTTTGTGGGTTTCATTTCAGCATACTGGGTTCTATTCTGGTTAAAGTGTATGGACACAAGCACACATTGAACAAAGTAATGAAGAAAATAAAACAGTTGCGGTCTTCTCTAAGTGTTCAAGTGAAATTACTATGTACCACTATAGATAATAGAGTTACATGTATATAATTTAAGGAGATGGTTCCCAAACTGCAGTCTTTAAATTCCTCGCTGGTGTACAGACCATGATAAATAGAAGATATTTTAAATGCAAAATTTATAAATATTATATTAGTAAGAATGCATGCAATCTGAGTATACCACTGAGTGCTCTGTGCCAGAGCTCTGTTCATCCAACCAGCTTCAGAATCACTGGTTTAAAACTTGAACAGAGGAAACCAGGTTACGCTGACAACATTAGGATTGATTCAACACACAACTTTCTAAAAAAACTTGTTTGAAAAGAAAAATAATTTTAAAAGACTTTTTTTCATGGAGTTATACATGTACTGCTGGATGAGTGGGCCTTATTTACAGTTAAGATTTTCAGAATGAAGCTAAACTTGGCTAAGCAAGAAGAATGACAGATCATATATTATTGCCTACTGAACTGTGATATTGCTATCTCTATGTAAAATAGCCTCCACACACTCTTAAGAAAAAGTATCAGCTGATAATTTGTTTTAAAGTATATTATAACTTTCAACTTAAAAAATGCTACTGTGACATGCCCAGCACCTGATTTCTGACTTTAGCTGAACTATTTACATAAAATCAAAGTGTTAGGACTAAAATTATAAATGATAGCAGAACCTATATTTCAAAGCATACAGGCAAAAAAGAAACTTTGGTGATTAAAACTAATTACAGCTAAGTATTTGCTTTCAGCAATTTAAGATGACTCATGGGATAGCATTCTTGTAAGTAAAGTTCTGTTTCTTGAGACGCAGAAACTAATCTTCTACTACTACCCATTCATAAATAATCTATGTATTTATTACTTTGAGTGGTCAAATTACTACAAATGAAGAAAGTATTCCCAGACATGTAATTTAGCTATTCTTAAAGAGACTGGTTAGATGACTATCTACTACATCACATAATTAATAGTATTCTTTCCCATGTCACAGCATCACCACTGTAGTATGAAATCGTAAAAATGCTTACCATTGCAACCTTTAGGGACACAGAATCCATATTTGGCAAACATGAAAGAGGGCCCTAAGAATAAGTAGTCAAAGGGGGAGGGAAAAAAAGGTCATATTAGCATATGGAAAAAAGATATGAAATAATAAAATCTATATTCAGTTCAGTACTAAATTGTTATTTGGTTGTGCTACAGAATCTTAAATGTTTGGAAACTGAATCACCATATCAATACTGAGATGTTGCAACAGTTCATTTGATTTCTACTGCTTTCTTATATGAAAAATTCAGAGAATTTTAATACGTCCTTTCAAGTCCTTTCCTTCCTTCCTTCTTCACCATTAAATAATACACCCCCCCCCAAAGCCTTCCACAAGATCTAGGATAAAAACTGAACTGCAAACTGGAAACATCCCTGTGGTGTTTCAAAATTACAGAGGACAACTTCCCTCTATTCATCTGTGCAGAATTAAAGGCTGCTTCCCAATAAATCTTCTGTACTGGCATGGCATTACATACAATACGTACATGCTGCCCTAACCCCCTAGCATATTCTGTAAGAATTGTCACCTCTGCAGCCAGGCAATTGTACAGGTATAAATGAAAATTGCTACATTCCATTAACAATCTGCCCTGGTTGATCTGAAATCCGTTTTAGAAAAGGAGATAGCCTCATAAATAGGAAACTAAACCAAATTATTAATCATTATTATTTATATATTTATTTATTCATCTTTATACACAAAAATCTGTCGAGTTTGGGGACTTTATGCAAAATTATTGGCTGAAGAAACAACATAAAGCTATCCAACAGAGTTCTGCTTTCTCCAGAAAACACTGTTCTTCACCTTCTCAGAGGATCACAAAAGGACATAAGCACAGCTGAAGAGAAGAAAGGCTGTATTAACTCCTATCACATAACAACTGTGGTTCATCAGAAAGAAGAGCATGAAATCTGAATTCCAGTTTTCAGCTCAAAGAAATCTCAAGTTTTCACTTTTAGACTTTCACTGTCTTGGTGCTAGAATAGCTGTAGCAGTGAATAATGACAAAAGTAGAAACTATTTCAAATTCTGACTAAACTCATCTGCCAAGTTTTCACAGAAAAAAAAAAAGGAGTAATTACCTACTGCATGCAGGGTATTTATTCACTCCATGTATGGCGCTATAGCATGCAATAGGAGAAACCTCAATGCTTCATGCACACATGTAGGTCCACTATGTTCTAGGTGCAATGGAAGTAGTATACCTACTCAGTATTTGTTTTAAAGCCAGTTTGACACTTTCTGAGGCACATTAAACTACTTATACAGTCAGTCTGAGAATGTACAGGATGTCTGTGGTGTATGGAGCCTGTTGATGGCACACAGATAAGCTGCACAGGATTGTTGCATCCTAAACCTGCTAGGCTTGCAGAACACACAGTGTAGAGGAAATGTTTAGCTGCAATGTGTCAGGTCTAAAAGTCCTGGTCCCATGTGAAAAATCAACAGATGCTACTGAGCTTTTGCCTTCAGAAGCAGCTTCATTTGCAAAAACATTAATGACAAAATTCTTCTAGTAGACAAGCATGCAGTATATCCTCAACATGAACATTAAATAAGCTTACCTGTTCTGGTTTGTGTTGCTGCACTGAGTTATATATGTAGCTTAGACCAGCTCTTGTTAACACGTAGGAAGCTTGTTCATTTATGAGTGTATCTAAATGAGCTTCAATCTGAAATTTTAAGTGCAAGGTATTTATAAAATGTATGTGAGAACATTAAATCGAACAAGCTATGGGGATAAAAGGTCTAGAAGCACAAATGAGAGTGATCAACAAACAATAAAAAGCACAAATACATAAAGCACAACTATTTTATCCATTTACACCTTTTATATTACAAGAAGCCAATAACAAAAATACAGATATTTCTTTCACACCTGACAGGAGAACCTATTTTTTTTGTATTTGTAAATAAAACAGCATTAAAAAAAAAAAAAAATACCTAAACTCTAATCTCAAAAATTGCTATATTTTGCTATAGTTCTTTGAAAATACATGATGAAAATCACAGAATAGTTAGGGTTGAGAAGGACCTTAAGATCATCTAGTTCCATCCCCCCTTACCATGGACAGGCACACCACACACTAAATCATGTTGCCAAAGGCTCTCTCCAACTTGGCCTTGAACACTGCCAGGGATGGAGCATATACGACTTCTTTGGGCAACCTGTTCCAACATCTCACCATCCTCACATAAGGAAGAAGTAAAGAACTTCTTCCTTACATCTAACTTGAACTTACCCTCTGAGCCCATTACCTCTTGTCCTATCACTACAGTCCCCCATGAAGAGCCTTTCTTACTGAAAATACTGACAATGGCATCGCAGTTTTATGATAAACAGAGAGACAAAGTCTTTCACAAGGAAAATAAAACTGAAACTAAATAATAATCAGTAGTGATTCTAAATTCAAATCTGATAAATATGTATTTGAAAAAGGTTAACAGAAAGAACAATAGACAATTAAATTACAGCTATCAATTCATATGAAAAGCATCATAAACATATTTTACATTCTTAGTATAATCTTCACTTTGCAGAGAAACGTAATCAATAAATCCAGTCACAGCACCAGCAACCATTTTTTAGCTTTGTTAGTCTTAGAATGATATTTGGGAATAAACACACTATTACTTTTTTATTACAACTAGCCCACATTTCATTTCTTTTTCTTCCAATCCTAAAGAAAAGCGAAAATTGGTAATACATCAAATTCTAGTAAAATATAATACTTCCATGTCTGATTAAGAGTTCACCTTTTTACTTTTTAAAATTGTTTAGAAAAACACACGTTTTAAATCAGGAGGGAAAACTTAATTTGGTGATTTTTAGCTGTCCTAATAGAATTCTTTTTTTTCTATGAAAAATGTTTCTCTTATTAAATATGCCATTCTATCTCCACTTTAATAACCTACTTATGTATAATCTTAAGAGATAGTTTTTCAGTCTGTTCTGGTATTTGTAAAATGCTTGAAGAAAGTAAATGGTATTAAATGCATAACCTTCAGTTCTACTGCTTATTTGAAGAATAATTCAGTTGCAACATTAACTGTGAAAAAGGAACTGATGGTGGAAATTAGAAATGACCCAGACAGTTTGGTGGAGTTGTCTGTTTGCTGCAGAGCTAAAAGGTGCTAGAAATCCTGATTAGGAGTAGAAAGCAAGAAATGGCTCACAGCCAATCTTTACTGATGCCTTCAAGTAAGAAGTTGTGACTTTTTTCCAAGCCCCCCAGCTCCAAAAGCTCTCCCGAGATAGACTGCAGAGATTTCATGCAGCAAAACTATAAACAGGAAGCAACTGAGTTTTCCCAAGTCAACTGTTTATAAACATACATTTCCATTTCAAAATGGTACCACATATGAACTACTATTCTGGCATACCAGGTGAAACCAAACAAATGAGAAAAGAAAGGCAGAATGACAGATTGAAGTAATAACTTCAGCTATACAATACTGTAGTATAAACTAGATGATGACCTAGTATTAACTACATGATGGAACATAGTCAGCCATGTGGCTGTTTGCGCTTTCAATTTCCATTTTCTTCTCCTCAGTTTGCAGATAAATATTAGAATGATTATGATAATAAAAATATTCACTTATATGGGTTTATCTGCAACTAAACTAAATGAAAACAAATCTTTTAAACATTTTTGCCTGTTTAAAATGGAAGATGCTTTGAACCATAAACTCTGATACCAGCTATTTGCTTATGGTCTCTAATAAGAAGCCCTTTTATCCCATTTCCCTGATTCAGAATTGAGCCAAAGCCAGCATTATCAAAGATAAGTATGTTCACATCATAACTTACAATCCGCAAAAATCAGTAATAATTTCATTTTCTTTGGAGGCTGTTAAAGCTTACCTGAAACTGCAACATTTCTAGACGCTTATCAGTGAATTCAAAGAGAGCCAAAGTAGTCCTCATCATATAAAGTGAATTTACCATGAAGGTTGCCATATCAGCTGTGCCCAAATTACTAGCAGACATAGTACACATCTGTAACAATGGATCTAGCACACAAGACAGAACCTAAAATAGCAAATACACAGAAAAGGGGGGGGGGGGGGGGGGGGCGGAAATCATGTCACACAAGGCTTCTAAGCTCATTCTGTTTCTATCTCGTACTTATTCCCCAAAGTAGAATAAAGAGAAATGAGAGTTTCCAACTGTGAAAGTACTTTTCTGCTGGATTTGTCAGCAGGTTATCAGATACCATATTGTTGGGAAAAGCATAAAAACCTGAGAAGGACAGATTCCAACATAGCAGGAGGAAGAGTAACCCAGATTAGATAATTGGTAATTGAGGGTGTATTTACTTAATGGAGTAGTAATTGGATAACAGAATTTAGATACTGCATTAAGAGTAGTACTCCATAGTGTACTGTAATCTGTTAGTTGCCTTCTTATTCACATTACAAACTCGGGTTTGGTAGAAAGCTCCAAAATGGAACCAGACAAAAAGCTTAATGTTTCACCCATCTTTTGTGTACCAAGACTAACTTACATACACTTCCCCCCACCACTTCTCTTCAGAGAATTCAAACATTTTCATACCTGCACAAAATCAGCTTGACGGGCATCCAGTGGAACAACAGATGAGTCGTGTGATGCCAGAACCTCCCGTAGCAAGTTAAGTGTCTGATTCAGTGCAGAGCTTGGGCCAAGATCAGGAGGTGGGAGTTCAACCTGAAGAACAAGATTACCTGTGTTTGTGGCTGTTGTTTTTTCTTTTTTTTTATTTCATTTACAGCAAACATCACAGAATCTGTTAGCACAAATGCAACCAGCTAATAATAAAATTACATGCAGCCATGCAGAGAAGAACTTCAACTTGACACCGGACAAACCTAGCGCGTTTCAGACAACTGTCTGCAACTTTCAGCATAACCATCCTATTCTGTGACAAATAAGCAATATGAATTTCTCCTTTCATTCAGACTATGCCTTTTTTATGAGCTAGAGAAACCCCAATGCTACCAGTTTTGGTAGTTAAAAAAAAAGCCTGATATCTGACAGATTAGGTGCCAAAGAATAGCCATATTGTTGGTATCGCTGAGCTGACTTTCAGCAGGACCTTCTGCAGACACTCCAGAATCTAGCGCAGGCAGAGCTCTGGGGTATTAAGGATATTAGGGCCATAATGCAGCAGCTCCTGACAAGGCTGCACACCCCTATCATACTGGGTATGGAAGCTGCAGTCACAGATGCAACACTCATCATTCATAGCAAGCTTTTACCTTAATTTACAATTACATAATGAATTGTGCACAAGTAACTCAATTACCCCTACCTAAGCCACAATGACACTACAAGAACTGGAATGCAGGCCTACCTCAAAGATAAGACGTAGGAACCACAGATGTTTAAAAACCAGAAAGAATAAAAGTTTGCATACATCAGAGAAAAAACAGGCTTTCTGAGTTGAATTCTAGAAAGTTGGAGCACCTGAAATGGACTGAAATTCCATGGTATTTTTAACAGAGGCTCACTTACTTTAGCCCTTCTTTGTAACAGGCAAATACTCCTTAAACACTTCATAACACGTTTATATAATTTAAAACCTAGCACAACTCTTTTTCTCAATCCACATTCCTCAGTCTCTACTCCAAACATAGCTGCATCTTCTTGTCTTCAGTGTTACCTCAAACTGGCTTCCTGCTGCCTCCAGACCCCTACTATAATCCAGGCTGCTGGCCTTCTTCTGCCAACAATCCTCTTCCCACTTGTCTCCTGCCTATACCCAAGGGCAAACATAGATCTGGCTGGATCACATGGGATTAAGGCATCATATCAATCCAGAAGCATGTAGGGAGAACTAAATTTGTCCAGGACTGCCTGTATGTCACTCATGGTCTCTAAGTGCAGCACAGCAAGGCAGAGGGCTCTTCTGCAATGCTCTTAAGACTCCAGCTTAACAAGAAAAAGTAACAGCTTTGGATGGACCTCCAAGCCACAGGCAACATGTTCTACACCTTCCCAAATGAGCACTACTGATAAACAGCATAAGGACATGGATGTCTTGAGTCCTCAAGGGAGTAAAAAATCCCAAACAAACTAAGACAAAATCCCAGTCAAACAGGCAGAGGCTGACAGCCAAAGAAAACCAAGAAGGAGAACATAACTGGTATTTTCAGAGGGGAGCATACACAGCCTTCTGGAAATAAATCTGTACCTAATGAAGAACACTCCAGCAGCAAAAGAAGAAACAACTCTCTCTCTTTGGAGTCAGGCTTAGCTTTCATGCTTTGTGCGGCTGGGAATATTTGAGATACTGTACATGGCAGGGGACTGGAACTAGATGATCTTAAGGGCCTTTCCAGCCCTAAGTAATCTTTGACTCTATGATTCTATGTCCCTACACTGTTATCAAGACAGACAAAACTAAAACTTTTCTACATCCTTCTGAATACAAAGTATTCGTCTATTCTCACTTTTCCAATTTAAGGAACTAATGCAAAACTAAATCTAACAGGTTCAGAAAATGGTTATTTGGTCTAAGGAGTACTGAAAGCATAAAATCAGTACTCTAGCAATGAAGTAACAGTAATTCAGAAAGAGGTACTTACTCAGTGCTGATCAGTAGTAAAGTTTACTGACATTTACAGCACTGAGTGACCTTCTTGTTATTCTTGTTATTATTTAGGGATATTGATTGCATCCTGAACACACTGTTCTCAGACCTGAACTGGACCGTGTTCAGGGATATTTTGGCACTAATTTGAGACTAGAGTTTGATGGAGTTTTTACTTCCCACACACACACAGATCATGGCAATGATAATTTCAGGCTCCTTTGCACAGAATTTTTGTCTCCTGAAGTAGCTGATGATCAGAAGCCTCTAAATTAGCTTCATTTTTCCTTTAATCTGCTCTTCTTAAGTCCACTGTCTTCTACATGGGAGCAAGAAACAACATTATGGAAGAAGAAAACATGGCAAAGAAAAAGGTTTAGATCGTTAAGAGTCTATTGGGGTTAGTCTGAAAATTCTGACTACTGCAACAGAGGCAGAATTACCAGTAAGTGGGAGGAAAATTAAAGCTGTGCTATATTCATTTTGAAAATTCTAACTTTTGGCACATTAATATAGATTTTTTTCAGGAGTAAAGAGGAAAATTTGAACACAGATATACCTAATTTGTAGAGGCACCTACCAACTTCAAGTGAGCTATATCACTATTCTAATACAAAAAAAAAAAAAACCTGAATGTTTCATGTGCACTAAAAGATTATTATAATTGATTCTATTTCCAGAAAAATAAACTTGAAATGCATGTGGAATTCTACTTTTGAAGTACCTGCTTCAGATGCAAGCCAGACAGGAGCTAACTAAAAAATTATCGAACATAATGTTCTGTAGCAGCTAGTTCAACAGCATTAGAACCTACTCTAAACCAGTATTAAGTGGCTAATCAGTTATAATCAGCAGTTCAGTCATGCAGAAATGAGACCAACCATATCTTCAGCCTTTTAAAGAAAACAAGAAGAAATTCCCAATTTTTAAAATCCAATATACAAAAATGAAAAGAATTCTCCCAAAATACAGACTTGGAAAACCTCACTGGCAGGTTGTGGAGACAAAGTGCTACAAACCTGGAACCTTGTAAAAAGGTATCTGGATGTATCATCCTGTCTGTTACAACTGATTATAGAGTTCCCTCTACAAACTGAGGCAACATTCAACCATAGTTAAACAGTAGCAGAGTAAGAAACGTGAGCCCAGGTCTACCAGAGAAGTTTCAGAGAAGCTGCTCTTTAAAGCATTATTAGGACACTTCAGAGACCACCAAAGCAGGATGCATAATAGCATGCTTTCCAGCTATCAAGTCAGTCTTAGAAGAAAAGACAACAGAAAGATTCTTGCTAGTTCTTCTTTGGTCACATGGATGCATTCAAAATCACAGCAATCTGATCACATCAGCCTCATTTAATCTGTCCCATATCTGGTTTCCCAGAAACCTAATATGCTTCATTCTAACAGGAACCAAATTATTAGGGAGAAGATTACAGTCATTCCCTTGTAATGTTTTAATACCTCTCCCACTGACAAAATTAACAGATAATGCAATCACAGCATTTAATTTGCATACATTTACTCTACAAAGAAAAGCATGAAGGAATAACAATCCCAAAACTTCATTTGGGGTACTCTACTAACAGTCTTCTAACAGCTCAGCAGATGACAGTTTAGTTTGGCGTAATCTCTCTTTAGCTCCCTTATGATAACGCTCATCCCATTTAATTCAATGTTTACAATTGTTCTGGAGTAACACTGAAGGACAGGTGTGCTTTAAAATTCCCACTTTCCTAATGTATTAGCTGGTCCACTAAAACATACTGGCTTATGTTAGTCTAATAGGCTTGTTAAAATGCCTCACCAGTGGACTCATGATTTTAACAGACAATTCTAATATGAGAGAACAGAAAGAGCAGTCCACCCACTCCAGTGCATTAGGTGCTTTGACCTTTGCTACCAGTTTCATTGGAACATTTTCTGTTGTTCTGGTAATTATTTCCATTGACTGTTTTCTCCTGAATTATCATCACCTGTAAAATGGTAATCTGTACCAGGCTGTTCTTAGTTAGATCAAACAGTGAATTATGTAAGCAGAATCCCAAATTCCTAAATATTTGATTTATTAGCACAGGGTCAAAGGAAACATAAAAGGATAGATAAGGATTGAACCTAGAATTCTGGTCTGCTTTACTAGCATTGCTGGTAGGCCCATGGCTAGGTCCATGAAAGCTAAAGAGAGACAAATACAAACATGATTTTTCAGCACAAGGGCACTAACATTAGCAAAAAAAATATTCCAGATGAACCAACAACCAGAACAAATCAATTATTACCAGAGCTAAGCAGCACTGGCAAGACTGCCCAACACTGCCTCTGAAGGGTAAGGAACAAAAATACAAAGGAAATACAGTATTTGCAGTAAAAGCTGAGGCACTGAACCTTCAGTGACACAGAAGAAAGTTGGTGATGCACACCTTCTATATGATGTCAGCGCCGAACACTGCAATGACCTGAGAACCTCAAAGCTGTAAACAGCATTTTAAGCTCTGAAAACAAAGCGGCTTTGCAATGATTCTGTTAACATGACAGGTTTCAAGAAGTACCACAGCAAAAGAGACTCCCTTGTGTATTGCCTTTTTTTAGTAATGAGGGACCTAATTTCAGGCGGTGTGCTGAACGTCTCTGTTCCACAGATTTCAGATCCTGAAGAGCTACTTGAGAAATCTGAATGAGAATGCCACAAAAAAGGGTTTCTCAGTCAGAACAGTCTAATGTTGTGAGGATTGCTGACTACCTTACTCTCAGGATGCCTGAGATTTTCTGATGTAATGAAAAAAAAAAACCCTGTTCATAGGAAAATGCTTCTAAGCAAGCCAGTAAGAACCCTGAAGCAACTAGGGACTTCCCTGTATCATTTATACTGATGGCTTGACAACCAACTGGGAGAATCCTGATCTAAAAGTTATTATTTAAGTTTCCATATAGCTCCATGCCTCTGACACTCCTTATGTAGGACTCTTCTCAAAAACAGAGAATCTTTCTTGTCCGAGAAAGAGTGCGAAGTCTCAGTTTCCCATGGTGCTTCAGAAATTAACTCCCAGGCAGTTGGAAGGCACTGCTTAACTCAGCATGCTAATAAGTGAGGGAATTTAACTGGCTGTGGTAATGAGGACATCAGAGTCAGATTACTATCCTGACATTCATCTCTATCCACAGGAAGGGATCTTGAAGAGTTAGAGTATTTAATGAAACCTGGTTTGTTTTAAAAAAAGCTCCCAACTAGCTATACTTATGAGAAAGATTTGCTTAAATACTATTCTGGTCTATCAACCAGTACGTAGACTGTAAATGCCAATTATGCATACCACAGCAAGACACAGTAACATACCAGTGTTTCTAGACCATTCCCCCCATGCTACAGCACAAGAGAATTTGCATGTGGCTAAAAGAGACTCCTGTCAAGTTACAGATTCACTGGTAATTATGACTAAGTCTTGTCGAATTTTTGAGCAATTGAGAAAACTCTTGAACTCTCTTTAAAATTGAATAAAAAGTGGAGAACTGATTTCCATTTAGAATTCCTTGTTTATGATTTTCACATTAACAGCAACAACTGACTATACGAAGGGAAAGCTATCACTAAAATGGTGCATCTTACAAAGACTATATTCACCACTTTCCAATGATCTGAACAAAAGAGGCATTTACATTTCTAGAAATAAAAATATTCTTTAAGAGCACCCTATTTACATTTTCATTTATTTCCAAAGTTATTTAGATTTCCTTAAGAATCATATTGCAACCCAAGTAAAGGACAACTGGTATTCTTTGAAACAGGCTTATCAATGCCTTAAGATGCAAAATAGAAGCAGAAATAAGGAACCATGATTTCCAGACTGTCCAAGTGAAAAGTAATTTATTAATTTTACAAGTGACTATTCTCTTTGTATGTAACAGGAGCAGCAAGGAAGTATTTGCAATATGTAAGCACTAGGAGTTTGCTTTCCAGTGCTTTAATCTTCTCTGAAAATAAAAGTAATTTTGGAAGCAGCTGTAGTGTGTACACAGTTAGCAAAATGCTGGTAAAAAGGCTAGATGGGAAGAGACTCCTACTAATACATATATGCAATTTTGGTCTGAACACACATTAATAAAAAGGATGGTTAAAAGCAACCTTGAGATTTCTCAAAATGTGAAAGCACTGTGACATTCACTACTATGTTAATGAAGACATGAAAAGGCATAAAAGCTGGTTATCTGTATATTAACATACAATAAACTAAGTAACAAGAAAATTAGATTTATGATTGAAAGGGGTCTTTGTCTCATGGAAACTAATGTTTCTCTGAGTACAATTCAGCCTATTAATTTTTGTGAAGTAAAACTAATTTCAGTCATAAGACATCACTCTATCAATTCACTAGTCCACTCATGAACAATAATAACATAAGGTGCTTCAAAGGACTGTCTAAAACAGAACTACACACCTGTATAGTATGACTCGCTCTCAGCCACAGTTACCTCATTGTTAATTCCTGAAGCACAGAGATTAATCAATAACTGTGGATGCCCTAGTTACTTGTATATCTAACCCTCTTCTGAGTCTCTTTAAGCTTTTGATCTCAATTATATCCTGAGGAAAGATCTTCATAGGGCATATATGCAATGTTTATGCTTCAAATTTAATCTGTAAAATGTGTTTATGAGAAACAGCAGTATTATGATCTTTTTACATTACACGGTAGGCTCGGTATGCCATTCATTATTTGCAATAAAACACCACTGAAGGTGGCAGAGCAATCACTGCCTTAACATTAGTAAAACCAAATTCAACTCCTTTTTAAAACCATGGCAGCATCTAGAGCCAGTTACATTCAGGCCAGAGGTTGAGGGAAGTGGAACTAAGGGCAAGGAGGATTACACAACCTTCCCATAGTAATAATACAAGGAACACACACTATAAACTGGGAGAATGCAATTCCTTAATCATCCCTTCTTCTATGCATCTCCAAAGGGAAAACAGCATAGCACCCAAAACAAAAGTATGAAGATCGTATTATTCAAGTAGAAAAATTATTCTGGATCCTGTTTGAGTACAGACCTAAGACCCAGCAGAATAAATACAACAGAGCTAAATACAACAGAGATTAATAAAGAGCAGTCCTACAATTTCAAGCCAAGAAAATTTATTTCCTTAAGTGCTACTTTGACTGCACATTCTTTGTAAGTAAAGAGCACTCATGTATTTTTGCTAAAGTCCATCACTGCATGGCCAGTGAACACTTCCAGGGATGGGGCAGCCACATCTTCTCTGGGCAATCTGTTCCAGTGCCTCACCACTCTCTTAGTAAATATTTTTTTCCAGTCTCTAACCTAAATCTACCCTCTTTTAGTTTAAAGCCATTCCCTTTTGTCCTGTCGCTACATCACATTTCAGACAGGGATGATGGATGAAGATCAGATGTGCAGGGATGTGCAGGCTAACAGTTTTCTTTGTCTTTGCTTAGATTTTATCAAGGTGAGACTTCATGTATAGCTCCACCAACAGCAACATGATACAAATACAGCAGGGAGAAATTAGAAAGAACTGTCTTTGTTACTGAACAATCGGAAGTTCACTGAAACATAATTGAAAGCAATCAGCAGAAAAGGAAGATACCAGGAAAGTGATGCTGAATTAGGTACAACTGTTTGGTATAACAAATGTACATTCTGCTTTCAACAGCAGCAATGCTCATGTGGCAAAACTATTTCTACAAAGGACAGAAAAAAAACAAGTTTTGTTTTTACTTAGCACACCCTCTTGGGATATACTGCTTAACTTCAAGAAAGGAATTATGCACGAGTAATTAACTACTGATCTGATGAGGCATTAATACAAATTATCTAGATCAATCAGCTGACTTTGCTCTATTGCACTTAGGGAAATTTCCTGATGTTATTTCTTCTCATAGATTTTAAAAATATGTAAACTGCTCTGTAAACAAATACTCCTAACAAGAGGAGTTCTGCCATTTTTTTTTTAATCAAACTATTAAAACAATTAAACTGTATTTTTAATATAATTTCATAGCTAAAACATATAAACCACAAAACTTCAGTTTTAGAAAAGCTGGCATATGAAACAACTATTTGTCTAATAATCTTACTAGATGAAAGGGAAATGAAGTGTATTTTGAAACATGAAAGCTGTATGATTTTGAAACAAACCTTGTCCATTAGTTTACTTGCATGAAGACTCAAGCTATTAAAGAATATTTTCTTGCTCAACAAATGCATTTCTTCAATTGTTGTCAACAGTGTGGCTGCACTGTTTCCTACAATACCACTGGAAACAAAATTAAGATTAATTAAATAACGTGAAGGTGGGGCAAACATGACAAGGTCAGATACTTCAGAGTGCATTTCAAATCCAACTATTCTCAAAGTTGAAAATTTACAACAAATAATTGCAGTGAACAGTTCTTCATATTAGCAGAGAGATTCAGTCATAAGATGACTCTGAGAACAAGCATTATCAACTATGTCATTAAGCAGATATTAAGTACAGGCTATCTAAAACTCTGCACAACCTTTTTAGTAAAATTTACTGGATTTATGTTTTGTTACTCTGTAAATCTATTTACGTTATAGAAAAAAGATTACATAAACAAAAAGGATGGTTAACTAGTCTGTCATACGGTCTGTTAGGGATAGCATCATCTTTCTTCTTTCTTCATCATGATGAATCCAAAAATACAAGAATTCATGCCTTTCTATTCACTGTCAAGCTATTACAATAAACACAAATACCACACAAACCTTTAACGACACTACCTGACCATGCTTCTTTTAGATACACCTTCTGTTTAAAATAAAAATCCTTCTGAGTTACAAAAATGGCAGTGAAAATTCACAGCATCATAATAGGACTAAGTTAAACCAGTATCTTGATTTCCAGAATATAGTCTTGTTGCACTTAATATATCATTTCTCTAGAAAACTGCGTTTTTCCCTTCAGGTGCACTTCCTCTAGGCAGAGGAAATTATTTCACTGAAGGTACTTCGATGGTCTTTAACGTAATATTAAGACTGAATGCAACAGACCTTTCATTTTAACATCACATTTTCAACTGCATCCAGAAGTTGGGTAACACTAACTTTGGAGACAGAAAAAAAAACTTTTTTTTTTTTTTACAATAAGATTAGGTCTTACAAGCATTCTACCACAGATCTGCAATGCCATCATAGAGGATTTTAAATACGGTGGGAGGTGCACAAGAACCACTTAAACCAATCTGCCCAACATCTAGATACCTCTTCAGACAGAAAAGCTCAAGTAGTAATATTTGTGATTGAAATTCTCAATAATTCAATCCAGGGATGTGGAGGTAGATTTTTCTGCTATTGCTGTCTCTAACCAACACGAACTACTCAAGAGTTACAATGTATAAAACCAGTAGTTCTGGCTTTTCTCCAGTTTCTGTGCTCCTGGTAGAATCTGGAAGGTTGGAAGATGGTTTGTGTACCTTCAAGAGTGAGATACAGAATGAGGCAAGCATCTTCAAAACAAAAAAATCCAAGTGCATTTAGGAAAAATGTATCAAAACAGAATAGTTTAAGGAAGAAAACTTGAAGTTCTAGAGACAATTCAATTCTAACATTTTCTCAAAAAGGACTTGATTTTGTCTTCTTAAATGTTTTATATAGGTTTTTTGTATACTATCTGTATCCACACAGAACAATAAGGAAAGTTTCTGCGGCAAATTGGTGCTATTTTCCAAAGAAGATCTGATACAAATGAGGAATGACAACAGGTATATGGCATCTGCTTGACATCATGCACGTTTCTTCTTGATTCCATAGTACAGAGCAGGAACTAAGCCACAAAATACTATTTTTACTTTAATCTTTATACAAACAATAAAAAAAAAGGCATCTTTAAACATGCTTTGTAATTATGCATACCTGATTGTATGGTGATAGAACTTGAGAAGATTAGAAATCTTGTACAGTAAAACTGCTCCTGGCTCAGCAACAATGACCTGCTCAATTCTAACCTGCAGAATAAAGAAATACAAACTTCCTTCAGGTCATACATTTCAAAAGCCAATGTCTATGATTTTACATGCAATATGTCTCTTTTTGAAAAAGAAAAAAAACAGGAATAAATTTAAGAAGAGAATGTCAACTTAACGGCAACATTCTCCTTGAACCAAAATGCTTCTTGGTTGCCAAGCCTCTGCGTAGAAAACCAGCAGATGTATATATTCTAAAAAAAAATAAATCCTGTTTACCAATACCTTGCTGTTGCAACTCATTATTGAAAATCTCAAAATAAAGAGATGATCTGATAGACTAGAATACCAGTACATACTGGAATTCTCCCCAGCACTTAATAGCAAGAACAGCTGCAAAGCTGCAAAATCCCTAAACTACAACAGTTGATCATTAGCATCATGCAGCAAGTCAGAACATGCAAAGCACTAGGTATTTTACCCAAAAGACAATTTCACTTGGATTAGTTTCCCCTTCACTTGAAGGAGAGATTACATACCTCCTACCAGTATTTTATAAGATATAACTAATAACCAGCTATGTTGACTGATTATCTCAACTAGGAGATGCTGGCTACACAGACCAAAACAGTGCTCTCTTCCAAGTTGAACAGTTGATGTCTTGTCTCCATGGTACACACACTTCCAATCCACTCATAAAAGGCTGCCCCCAAGGTCAATCTTTGGGCACTTATGAAGCAGCGACAGACAGTGACTTACCACTGCACTGTTTTCCCATGTGCCTGTGTCTGAAAGGCCTACACACAAAATCACCAGCTGCCACCCACCCTCCAAATTTATCTGTCTGCTGTTCAATGGAATGCGATGTGCAGCAGTGCCTTCATGTCAGAGCCAGCTGCAGGAAGAATTAGCTAAATCATGACTTCCTCAATCCCCTCCCTTTGCATCTAAGTCAGAGACCAACAACAAAGAATAACTTTTGACAGTCATTCACAATGCTCAATGCACAAAGTTGATTTCAACACTTACGTGAAGTTTGCTCTTCAACGTGTATGTATATACAAAAGTGAATATATACAAACACCCCTCTCCAGTGTTGCATAAAAGGTCATTTGGGCAGGAGTGCCAAGTATAGTCAAGGGAAAAAGAGGAAAATCAAAATATTGAACACCCCCCCCCCCCAAAAAAGAAAGCAAAAGCAATAAAGAAAATAATAAAAAAAAGATAAAGACAGAATAGACAGAAAGAGGAATAACATACAAAAGATTTTGGAGTTAGGAGACAAAAATGAGAATTAAAAGAAAAAAAAAAAAAGCAAAGCAGGAAAAGAAGCATTGTTGCTTCCCATACAGAAGTCTTTACTGAAAAGGAGAATCAAAATTTGCAAGTGACTCAACCTAATCTGCTCAGGGAAGTCCTGGACTTAGAAGTTCTTACTGTTTCTTAATCCTATGCATCCTGTAGTCAGTTGACCATAAAAGATTAGGTAAAGTCTATATAACACATCAAAAACATTGTCTTAGTTTGACCTCATCTTCCTTCTGAAGAGAAAGTCCTGTGGTAAAATATACCACTACTGAGTACTCAAGATTCACTTGGATGCCTAAAACTCAAAGCAACTATCAGTAAGAAATGTGGATAATTTGTACTGCATATAAGCATAACCCTTCTTCGAAAGTAAGAGAACTGCTTCAAACAGTACATTCACATGGAAAAGCATAAACCAGTAAAAAAATTCTGAATAACTCTTTAAGTATTTAAAAGTCCTCATAGAAATTCTACAACTAGGCTTTTATCAGATTATTTTATACTTCAACATCAATTCAAATCAAAGTGACAGGTTTGCAAACATCAGCAGAAATCCACTAGAAAAGCAATATACTGTGGTGCCACACAACTACAAGAAAGAGTGCTTTCCCTGAAATTAATGTAGTTATTTTTCTTACAGTGGACAATCTTCAGAGCAATGTATTGTAGAAAACACTTCTCCAAAGTGAGTCTATTTTTGCTTTTCCTCTTAACATGACGGCTTGCAATTATCTAACTGCACTGTATGAAGGCTTCTCTGCTTGGGTTTTTTTTTCTGCTTTTTCCCTTATGAAACATTTTCACAGGAGAAACTGTAAGTACTGCCTATTTTATTTTGGGAAGTCTAGACTGGCAGTGAATTAATACAAGTTGCATTCTCTTTAAATACAGAATATAATGAGAACTTTTTAATTGCTCTTTCAGTTTTTTTCATTTTTACTAGTACAGTAACTAACTACCAACAACATTTCAGGGGATATTTCTATGGACAGCAGAAGCACATCAGTGTAAAGAGTTTGGCAATCAAAATGGAAGGTATTTTGTACCAAACTGTACACACCACAAGTACTCAAATCAAGACTAAAACTCCCTGATTTAAACAAAGGTTTGATTCTATCCCTAATTACTTTGTTGGAACACACAGAAATACTGAACTCAGACATCAGCATTTAGCACTAACAGACCACAGAAAACCTGGTAAATATCTTAAAAAAAAAA
Organism: Pezoporus wallicus; assembly: GCF_028554395.1. Taxonomy (NCBI): domain Eukaryota; kingdom Metazoa; phylum Chordata; class Aves; order Psittaciformes; family Psittacidae; genus Pezoporus; species Pezoporus wallicus. The sequence goes on along the minus strand of NW_026636323.1, from coordinate 1,692,561 downwards.
AAAAAACAAAAAAAACCTGTGATAATATTTTGTTCGTCTGATATGACTCGGTGGATAAAGAACTGGCTGGATGGCTGCAAGCAAAGAGTTGTGGTCAATGGTTCAATGTCCTGCTGGAGACCAGTAACGAGTGGAGTCCTTCAGGGATCGGTGTTGGGACCAGTCTTCTTCAACATCTTTGTTGCTGACATGGACAGTGGGATTGAGTGCGCCCTCAGCAAATTTGCCGGTGACACCAAGCTGTGCGGTTTGGTTGATACCCTGGAGGGAAGGAATGCCATCCAGAGGGACCCTGACACGCTTGTGAGGTGGGCTGATGCCAACCTCATGAAGTTTAACCATGACAAGTGCAAGGTCCTACAGCTGGGTCAGAGCAATCCCAGGCACAGCTACAGGTTGGGCAAAGAAGAGATTCAGAGCAGCCCTGTGGAGAAGGACTTGGGGGTGTTGGTTGATGAGAAAATGAACATGAGCCGGCTTCAGTGTGCAGCCCAGAAGGCCAACCTGGGCTGCATCAAAAGGAGCGTGACCAGCAGGTCAAAGGAGGTGATCCTGCCCCTCTACTCTGCTCTCATGAGAGATCACTTGCAGTATTGTGTGCAGTTGTGGTGTCCTCAACATAAAAAGGACATGGAACTGTTGGAACAAGTCCAGAGGAGGCCATGAGGATGATCAGGGGACTGGAGCACCTCCCAGATGAAGCCAGGCTGAGGAAGTTGGGGCTGTTCAGCCTGGAGAAGAGAAGGCTGCGTGGAGACCTCATAGCAGCCTTCCAATATCTGAAGGGGGCCTATAGGGATGCTGGGGTGGGACTCTTCATCAGGGACTGTAGTGACAGGACAAGGGGTAATGGGTTAAAACTTAAACAGGATAAGTTTAGATTGGATATAAGGAAGAAGTTCTTTCCTGTGAGGGTGATGAGGCACTGGAATGGGCTGCCCAGAGAAGTTGTGAATGCTCCATCCCTGGCAGTGTTCCAGGCCAGGTTGGACAGAGCCTTGGGTGGCTTGTTTTAGGGTGCGGTGTCCCTGCCCATGGCAGGGGGGTTGGAACTAGATGATCTTAAGGTCCTTTCCAACCCTAACTGTTCTATGATTCTATGAGTCTATGATGGGTGGTTTTCAACAGGTCAAAACCTAAAAGCTCTGAAGGACAACCACAATTACATGGCAACAGGCACAAACTGAAACACAGGAGGCTCTGTCTGAACATCAGGAAATTCTTCTTTTACTGTGGGGGTGAAAGAACACTGATGCAAGTTGCCCAGAAAGGCTGTGGAGTTCAAAACCAGTCTAGACAAAGTCCTGGATGACCAGCTCTGGGTGGCCTGGCTGGAGCAGGGAGTTTGCACCACATGACCTCCAGAAGTCCCTTCCAACCTCAACCCTTCTGTGATCCTGTGACATTCTAAATGGCACTTTCTTCTTACCAAGAACTTACATAGAGTATTCAGAACTTACCTATTAACATTTGAGACTAAGTATTTGACAGCTGGACACGGTTGTTATAGCTACAGCATCCTATGAGAAATTTATTGTAATAGTATTTAGTAGAGTAGATTTTACTTCAAAACCACTTTGATTTATGTGCCGCATGGTCAGACAATTACTGGTATCAGCTTCACCTTGAGTATTTTATTTTGTGCTTACATGAAGCACATTCAATAAATAAGACAGTCTATCATTTGATGGAAATCATTATTAAGGATTTCTATCAAATGGGCCTATTCTAAGGTTGTAACTTAAAAAAAGACAAACGGGCCTATTCTAATGTTGTAACTTAAAAAACGACAACTGTGGAGGGATGTGATAGAAATATAGCAAGCCAAGGCAGCATGAATATTGCAAGTAGGAAACATTTTTCATGGTCTCTTTCAATACAAGAGCTGGAGTTGTTAAATAAAACAAAACCAAAGTGAGTTGGCTTTCCACAGAGTTAAAATGTGCACTTTCCTCCCGGAGGATATGTTATGAATACCAACATTTTGTATCAACTTGACGTATTCATGCAGGAAAAATCTGCTGAGGTCTATTAAATACAAACACAGTAGCTATGGTTCGGTGAATCTTTAGAAGCCCACAAACAGGCGAGGAAACTATTCTACCAAAGTATCATGACACACCTGTGTAGCCTGTACACTTTTCCCTAAACATAATAGTTGCTATGAAAAACAGGGTAGTAAATCAGACAGACATTTCATTTGACCCACTACTGCCATTTCTATTGACTTATCCCAAAACCAATCTTTTATATGTAAGCATTCCCAAACTTAGGAAAAAGAAAACAAAATCAAGATACAGACTTAGTATCCTAGTATCTCTCACTATATGGCTAGTTAATCCAGGTATCTATGAATTACACAGTCTTTAATTTTGGAGGCCTTTATGTTTCTTTATTAGATGAGAATCTAATTAGATGAAAATCTAATGCTTAACCAAGAGTACTGAAAATACACTGCAGAGATGGGGACACAGGTTCTAGAAAAAAAACCACAACACAACATTTTTCATGTTCAGAATGCTAAGAAAACAAAATACTTCACCTTCAGAGGCCTGCAGACACCTTCTGTGATGTGTCCAACTACTTCTTGAATATTTTCTTCCACACCTACAGTTAATGTAAACACATACTAAAATTATGCAAATGTAATTCTCTTTTCTTCAAGACTATAAAACAAATAAATGTAGAAGCTACACCTCCATAAAAAGCATTATGAACTGCATGTTTTTTTCCTCCACTAGTTCACACCTCCACTGAACTTCAAATCTAACCATTAAGAAATAGCTGCATGACAAAACAGAGTCCTGAAGAGTCATTACCTTATGCTATATAACTGCTTTCTAGCACAGCATAGTGCCTGGTGATTTGAGGAAGACGAAGCCAGGAAAATCAAAAATGATCTCGCAAGAAACTGTCAGAGTAACGTTCAATATTAGCACTTCCCGAGATTAAAGAGGGGAAAAAAAAAAAAAAAGGCCAGTGAGATGCTCAAGGAGCAACAGTACAAACCCATTTTGAAAGGTCTGAACCATAAATACACGTGTCTGTCGGCATTCAGTGCTGACGTGCTCATGGCATTGTTATCAATTAAACGACATATGTACCTCCATACTACCACGTGCTGCAGCATTAGCAAATGCTTCCTCCCCAGCAGCAACTGAAACTCATCTTTTACAGAACTATATACAAAAGAGAATATTGTCCTAACTTACCGTGGAACACAAATGAATTGTTGCATGGCAACGAGTACTGTCATAAATCAATCAAACTGAAAGCAACAGATCTTCAAGCTCTCACTTCAGTAACAACTCAGAATAGATTTATGGAGAAAGCAATACTTTAATTCTAATTTAAAACTTGTCAACAGGAGTTCATCTTCAGATGGGACCCATGCAATGAACAGTAAACAAACTGACTGTGACATGTGATAGAAATCAGGTGACCTGAAGCTATATTTTACAGATCTTATTACAGACTAAAAGAGATTACCTCTGAGAGTAAAAATTATCAGAGATCTTTGCCAATAGCCCTTTACACCAAGCTATGTCAAAAGCCACGTAACAACTGATTTCAGTGTGGTGGCTGTCAGTATTCCAGCATATTAAATTGGCAAGGTAATAAAAATATGTTTATCTATTCAAGTATTGATATCAAGACAGAAACCAAGATGACAAACCACAAGACGTATGGTCTGTTATGCAACAGCCAGATACACCCTAGCAATTTACACTTTTTTTTTACTAGGAACAGTCACACTTTCACTGTTCATCAATATAACAAGCACCTAGCACATATTTGCATTAGTGTATCTAGACCAGATTGATGTAACAACAAGTTGTGTATGAAAGTTCTAGCTGAAAGTTCAAATACCAAAGGACATGGAACCTTTATATATCGCATTCTTGTGCCTTCACACGTATTTTCATGTCCCATTAGAGTATTTTAGATTCAGCAAACAGTAAGAAGAAATCTTCCATCACAATGGGTTATGTAACTCTTGCAAGTTTCAGTATGCCACACTGACAGAAAGGAATTATGGAATAAACAACTCTTAGAGACCCAAAATCACTTTTAGAAAACAGTTCATTACTGAAGTTCTGCTTCTGCCTGCCTGCTACACCATTTGTGTATCCTACATGTTTGTGTACCCTTCTGTAAGAGAGATATCTTTCTTGGACTTTGCTTGGCTTCTGCTCTCCAGTTGGGTTCCTATAACTCCATGAAAAAAAATGGGTTTCTACTGCATCCCTTAAATAGAATGCCTGAAATTCTTCCTTCCAAGTGCAAGATCTCTGTAAGACTAGAAGGCTCCTGTCAGCAGAACACCCAAGCTCCAAAGAAGAGAACCAGATGCTTTATGCTTGTCCAATATAATGCTAAATAGTTAAACTTCTCTGAATTTGTTTTCAGTGCTTAAAATTTTAATAGCATTTTTGGTCAGATTAATTTTAAAAAGTTAACATTTGAAAGTTCAACATTTTAAAACTTTTTAAAAGGTACTTGTGAATACTCAATTATGGGCTACATAGTTTGCTCTCTTTTAAAGTAAAAACTGGGATAGGAACACTTCTTCAGCAATGTGGCATTCACACAGTTTTTCTTCCACTAAGACCAAATCCATCTTTACTTCACCCCTGAATTAAAATAAAAAAAAAAATCAGTACCATCTGCAAAAAGCTACTCAGGTTGAAATTAAAGTTAAAACATTTGACTAACCTAACTTTAGAACCCTGGTTAGGTGTCTTATCTATAGCAGTTGCTTGGGCTTCCTCTATAGGGAATGGAAGAAAAACCCCCAAACAATTGAGGTGAAAGCCTCCAGAAATGCCTACATTAGATCTAACTTTTGGTAAGATCTGCCCTCTGGAAATGCAAATCTCTGTTGTTAACTGTAACAGCAATTAAAAAAGACGTCCACTTTTAAAACTGGCTATGTAAAATTAAGTCAATCTCTGCTTGGAACCTGCACAAGAAGACACCTCAAGACTGCAGGGAATTCAACTTGAACCTCTCAGTACTAGAAACACTGTACTCACTGATTACCCACTACAAACTCAGAATCTGTATTTATGTAAAGCATATAATCTCAAGGTACTTCATCCAGCTACAGTTCCTATTAAATATTTCTTATTAAATCTAGAGGTATCCCATTAAGTACTGCTTTGTCTTGCAGATCTTATTGCATAATCATCCTTGTCATCAAAACAAATCTCCCAAAGATGCAGAGGTATAGTTAACAGACAGCACCTCCCAGGCTTTGCTGCTTCCAGTATGAAGCTAAGAATCCTTTTTTACATTTCTTCAGAACTGTACATCAGTGATGGCAAACCCATTCCTGGACAGCTTAGGAAAACATATTTTTCCTTCAGACAGGAATACTGAATCTCTTGTTCCTACTCATCTCTTGGGAAAAAAAGTTCTGACCTGGTGATTTAAAAAAAAAAAAAAAAAAAAAATCCTCAAAACGTTTATATGCTCTGGATTCTGAAGTAATTTACTCTGATCTATGACTGAAATGCTCTTCATACATCTAATTACATGGTCATAGCATCTCAGACTAATGCCCTGACAGAAGTACAAGGGATTTAATAGCTAAATAAATCACTGCATGAAAAGGTAGAAAAATTTCATAATAGAATGAAGGCCTAGGCAGCAGCAGTAGCCCAAGCAACAGCAGAACCATATACGGGAGGCCAACTTGTCCTGAAGGACTCCCCAGTTACAGCAGAAGCATCAGACATTCACCTGCAAAGTACGTCTATGTCTTTTCCTCTACCATCAAATCATCACAAGGCCTGCTTTCCCATCTCCCTGAGACAGTCAGTAAACAATATTAAATTCACTTCTATAGTACTCTGTGTAACTGTAGATAAAACTCAACATTGCTTCAGTTAGATTTACAATATTTCCTAAAGTCTCCTTTCTCATACTGTTAATTAGGAAAGCCAACTGCTTGATGAGACGCTCAGCATGACCTGGCAATGTGCGCTCACAGCCCAGAAAGCCAACTACATGATGGGCTGCATCAAAAGAAATGTGGCCAGCAGGTCAAGCGAGGTGATCCTGCCCCTTTACTCTGCTCTTGTGAGACCTGACCTGCAGTACTGTGTCTGGCTCTGGGGCTCCCAACACAAGAGGGACATGAACTTGCTTGAGCAAGGCTAAAGGAGGGCCATGAAGATGATCAGAGGGCTGAAGCACTCCTCCTACGAAGACAAGCTGAGAGAATAGGGCTTTTTCAGCCTGGAAAAGAGAAGTCTCTGGGGAGACCTTATTACAGCTTTCCAATACCTAAAGGGGGCCTACAAGAAAGCTGGAGAGGGACTTTTTACAAGGGCATGTAGTGACAGGACAAAGGAGAATCTACCCTGACAGAGCAGCCTACTTTGACCTCTGTAACTTTACATGATGTCACATGACAGAAAAAAAAATTATATTTTACTTGTAGCATAGAAGAAAGAGAATTACAGAGAGAAGGAATTCTATTTTTCAAAATTACTGAACAAATAAGCAAGGCATAATAGGAATACTCAACATGTCAATAAGCAACCCTATACGGCAATGTTTTTGGAGACATATGTATTCATACATTTTACAGACAATTTTTTGAACTCTCAGCTACAGTCTAAAATGTCCCTTTGAAAATTTAGTGTAAATCTGTTACAAGCATAGTAAAATGAGAAGAGTGCATCTTGAAATAGTCTTCTTTGTTAAGGGTTTTCTTTTGATAAACTGCAGTCACCACCTATTCTGAAATTATTCCCAGGAAATCTAAGCTCACACTCTCGTAACTGTAGCACAGCCCAAGAAATTTATCACAGATAAATCACAGACTTATCACAGACTTAACTTTCTATCACTTCCCAATTTATGATTTAAAATCTAGTACTACCTTCAATAGTTACAAGCTTTAACATAGCTTCTAGGTGCTCTTTTTCAGAAGCTGTAGCTTGATGCAACCAGGCCAGCATGTCTCCTATGTACCTAAAGACAAACAGAAATTTGTTTAAATCAGAAGTTTATGGTGTCAGGGATTCGAAATGCCAACAGGCAAAAGAAGAATTACTTCACATACATTCTTGCTAGTACTGTACCTCAGAGGATCATGTGAGTGCATTTCAATAGGGCGGGGAGTACCACTCAGACCTCCTCTAGTGAGAGCATCTATAAAGCCACGGACCACAGCACTCCTCCTAGCTGTTCCAAACTCATCCAACGTGTACCTGTTATTGAAAGATGAAAATGGGTAAAACAAAACAGTTCACCTTATCAGAGTTTACTAGCTCAACTTTACAGTTAATACAAGCAACCATTTTTATAGTTCTAGGAATCTTGCATCAATATTTCTGATATAAAGCATTCAAAACTATCTGATTTTCCCATCTAATCTAAGAAGATACTAAAGGTAACTTCTTCTTGACCCTCCCATTCTCTCACCTCACGCAAATACATAAATGAAAAATCAGCTTTTACATTTTTCTACATATAAACACTTATACATGTGTACATGATTAGTAGCAAAAAAAATACTTTCATTTAATACTTGTTCACTGGTTTTAATCAAATTAGTCTTAGATATTTAATCAATGGACAATTACAGCCCAGAGTGCACAATCTCAAATGGCTTTCTGGTAGTAGAGAAGATACCAACAACATACATGCAGCTCATTTTTTGGAGCAGGCTACCTTCCTACTGGGGCTGATGCATGATAGCAAACAAAGGATGGGAACTGAGCACTGCTAACATCCCTGCTACTGCTGCTTAGAAACAGGATTTCTGCAAGCCACGTAGCACTTCTTCAAAAACAAATTTAAGCATTTTGAACAAAACACATAAATTACAAAGGAGAAAAAGAAAATACTCATGACAGTTTATTTTTCCAATATAAATGCCAAAGAATAAGCATGGTGTCACTCACCAATGACACCCAGCAGCTGAACAGATAGAAAAATAATAACAAAAAGCATGTTACTCACTGACTAAAGTTAAATGAGTACTGCATTCACAATTAACAGATGTGGAAAACAAAAACAAAACAAACAAACAAAAAAGCCCCAACCAAAACCCAAAAGAAAATAGTATACTCTTTTAAATAGGTAACAAGTTCTATTAGATTTCTATTATGCTATAAGAAGTCATAGGGATCCTTCACTTTCGCTCTTTTTAATCAACATTACTATTTGGGGGGGGGGGGGAGCACACTGAAGAATCCACAAATTTCTGTTTAAATCCTTCATACACTGTACTTGTTAACTCAGAGAGTAAATAGCTAAGTTAAAAAAAGAAGTCTAATGAAAGTCTTTAATAAATTGCTATTTACAAAAATTATGCAATTAAAAGTGGGAATGATCTGGGAGCTGCCAACTACTCACAGACCAGGAGTAGCAGCAGTGCAGTGAAAAATCAAGTGTTCGTAGAAACCAGATAAGCTTTTCTTTTTTCCTCTTTCATAAACAGCAATATAATAAAACATTAAAAATACAGCAGCAAAACAGATCTTGGGTTCTTGTTATTAGATTTGAAAACAACATATAATAATGATAATTTTGTTTTAAAAAGAAAACTACTAGTCTTTGTTTTGCTCTCAGTAGAACAGGGTACAAATATTACAAAATCCTGCATCTTAAAAAATTCAGTAATAACTGAATTTACACTTGTTAACATTTGGATTTTTTTCAACCCAGCTTCAATTTTTAAAATCCCAGTAAAGCAATGATCGCTGGGGGGAGAGGAAGAAGATGAAGTAAAAGCTCTGAAAACCAGAGTGGATGATGGAAGAGAACACTGCTTTGAGCTATGATGTATTTCCTATGAAACAGTTTTGTGTTACAACCAGGAAGAGGAAAACAAACTGAAATGCTTATTTCACATCCCTAGTGACTGCAGTTCCCAAAAGTCCATCCATGGCACAACCTTTCTGCCATCCTAAGTTAACAAGACATAAGTCCATATAAGAAAACAAGAATTTGTAGCTTTGTTTCTAAACTCCTGCCTCCTCCATCTCACTCACTTTCACCCAATCAAATCACAATCTTTATCAGATGCAAGGGCAATGATCTAGAGAAATCACAGCAATGCTGATACAACAATTTAAATACTTTCTTGTATGACATAATTTTTACATTTTAAACTCTGTTATGTACTGAAGGTATACAAAAATTTTTGGAATGCAATAAATTAAATCTTAAAGCATCAGTATTGCAATTTTCACAATACTTCTGTAGCAAAGTAGTTTAGCACAATAATCTATGATGAGAGACATATTGCTACATCTTCTACAGTAATGTTTAATTTCGCACTTTAGGCAAGAGAGAAGTTCTACCTACCAAGGGCTACCTTCGGTAACACTAGTACTGCTGATAGTCAGAGAGGTGTCAGAAGACAAATAAAGTCTCTTTTGCAGATTCATTTTAACCTGGACAGTTGTGGATTTATACAGAATATATTTGGGTTTTTTTCCCCCTAAATGTTCAGAAATCAAAATAATGGTTTTATGAAGTTTGCAAGTAACATAATTTAACAAAATAAGTATTTCCAGAAAAATAAAACTGTTTCCATAAATGCCCCTATAAAATGCTGTGAACACAGTTGTGATTGATCCCTTGCAGCTGTGAATGAGGGCCTGGAGGGCACAAAGCAAGAAAGGACTCCGTGGTCCGCAGCTATGACACAACGCACTGCAATCACCACATGTAGTAGCTGGGGAGGTCAAGTGACACCACCTCCCTCACATCAACCAGCAGAACTGACTGAGCATGTCAAGATGTGCATTCTCTCGCATACTGACACTATTTTTAAGGTCCACTTGCGCTATGCATTTTCCCCATGAAGAGCTCCATGGAGGTTTACACTGTCACACCTTTGCACATTTCACACTCTTAAAGACAAGGCTAGCCTTTGACAAATCACCTAAGGATTCTGCTGTCCTGGATGCCTGTGGCTGAAAGTAATTTGCAATAGCTGCAAAATGTGATGAATGCAGTTTTCAAAACAAAACCCTAAAAAGCAAAGAAGTGGAAGTACCTCTTCAGCTACAGTCACCCCAAATAAAAGTAGTTCTTACACTGCCACCTCGTGGTTTAGTTGTCTCTACTAAGTCCCTTCAGCAAATTGTGGTTTTTACATATATATATATATATATATATATACACATATATATATGTATGCACCCCTATGCTTTATATGCCCATATGCAATAGATTTTTTTTAATAGGTTACTGTGCAACTCATAATGGAAAACATTCTTACTACCAGAAGAATTTCAGTAAAAGCTAATTTAGCCTTTATCAATTTTAATCTTTGGGTATGTAAATGAGACAATCACATGCTTTGGACAGCTTTTTTTTTTTTTTCTTCAGAAAAACCCTACAATGACAGCAGCAGAAATTCAAAATTCCCTTAAATAAAAACAGTCTGACATTTTACTTTAATTAGAAACCATTAAGTTGGAAAAAGCCCAGTGACATTTACTGTACCATAATTATGTCAGACTCCTGAAATTTGAAGGAGTTGAACCATCATTTTTTTATATTTTTATTTTTAAAAAATATCTGCCACAGGACTATATTGTCACCATCCTTGGCACTGTAATTCATGCCCATCTTTAAATTTTATGGGCTGGAAATACTCCTTTCTGTTAGAGATAATAGTGAACATTTACTTACTTATACAGGACAGGTCTATCTTTTAAAGCTTCCATGGCTTGAGCGAGCACTGGAGAAATGTCACATGATTCTTGTGTCAAAGTCCTGCATTCATCTATAAAATACCAACACAGATAAAAGCGCATTCTTTACACTGTAAGACCTTTTATAACAAGTTGTCAAACACAAAAATCAGTTAAAAACTCAAGAGTCTATTTTTGATTTTGAATTGAAGCCTTCAGAATATGCTACCTGGCCTACTTTGTGTTAATGTAACTAAATTAGCAATAAAGCATAAAGCAATACTTCACTGCAAAATGGATGTCCATCATAAATTTCAACAAGAATAAATATTAAAGGAAGCTTAATATCTATTTGCACCCCCACTTGCAAATGTTAAACCATTCAGCCATCAGAATTCTGTCAGGCTCCTTTATAACTGTTTACTACATTCAAGATAAACTATTAAGAAAAAAAGGAGCGATTATTTAAGAAGCTGTGGGTTTGTTTTGATTGGGTATTTTTATTGGTGTCTGTTTGCAAGTTTTTTGTTGTTGGGATTTTTTGTTTGTTTCTTTTTTGTTTGGTTTTGGTATTTTTTACTTTAATCACATTAACTTTATAATCTTGTACATTCCATGCAGGAATGTAGAAATCACGCAAACTAAATCAAACATCAGCATAAAATTCACTGACTTATCATTAAGGTGCAACCACAACCATTATCTGAGGTTTCAGCATGCACTGAACAACAGCTAATGAATACAGTATCGCACTGCAGCATAATTTTTTTTTCCAACAAATCTTCCTGTCAAGGTACAGGTACAGAGAACTAACAAAAAAGCATCTACATTTTACACTATCAAGATGTAATATCAAACACTGATGCTTGGATCCATGCAAAAAAAATAATCACCTACTATCATGCAAAAGAGCATCCTTATAAAACATGGTTGTGTTGAGTTTTTTTCTTTTTTAAAGATAATAACCTACTCCTCCTACTAAACTCGATCTTACTACCGGATTGTCAAAACTGAAAATGTCCCTGAAACCTGCAAGAAAATGAAATGCCACACACTTAACAATTTGGTTAGACTACCAAACTGTAGTTGCTGTTCTCTGTGGAAAACCATCTAAAAATACAAATAATAGACTTTTACTAACAGAGATGAGATTAGCCCCAAAAAGGAGAGACTCTCCAATTAACTATTTTATTCACAACAGATCTTTCACTAAGAAGGAAACCCAAAGCCTTGTTAATGAATCTTGGAAAGAGTTTTTGCTGAGTTCAATCCACATGAAGAAATTAAAGGAATCATCATAATAATTTTCATAAACATAAAAACATTTAGTCCTACTTTGAGTCCATCTGTAAAGTCGCTCGTAAGATGTCTCTTGCAGTAAAGCCATCTGTTCCATAATTTCCAAACTACAAGACAGAAAGATTTTATTTGCAAGTACTACTTTAGATAGTACTAGCAAAGACATGTGCAAATCAAATACACCATTATTAAAATAATGAAAATTTTAAAAGATACTACTATTCTTCAGTGTTTTGTGCAATACTCTCTATAGTCATAGAAAGTAAAGAATATAACCTTGCTGTAACTTCTGCTTTTAACTAGTAAATGGTTATCTTACACTCATTTATGTGGCACTCACCCTGCCCTTTGCTGATTTGTCCGGAGGAGAATCTTGACATCATCATGAATTTGCTTTACTCTTCCCAAAGCCTTGAAAAAATCCTAAATCAATAATAAATAAATAAAAAGAAAAGCAGAGTTCAAAAGCATTAGCTTCTTAGCCAGATCTCTAGCACTCTATACTCCCCATTTCAATTCCATACTTACATTCCTTACAGGTCTGTGTACCAAGTGCTGCTTTTAAAATACAAGCCCCCCTTTGCCACTCCTCATTTTTCATTCCACCTTAAAAGCCTTTGGAATTTTTTCTTTCCTGTTGTATCATGCTTTTCTTCGACAAAACCCCAAAAAGTAACAATAGCAGCAAAGATGTGTTTTTAACCTGTCTTTTACATAGCGTGTGCGTATTTTACATTTATTAGTTAACACTTCAGGGAGATTCTGAGGACATTACTATGCATTCCATCATCTTCTCCCCATTAATGTTAGCAACTATCATGTTTCAGTTTGCTCTTTAAAGTACAAGGACTACAGGTTGATTTTTTTTGTTTTAATATAATGGGGTAACAATTTCTAAGAAAAAGAAAACATTTGCAGTAGAGTAAACCAAGTTTTTTCAGGACAATCTTCCCTCCCTGTATAACTCAGCAGCAGCAGTGAAGAAAAAAGAAATACCCTAAAAGACACAGACATATGAGCAAATGGAAAAATCCACTAACATTTTCAAACATATGTCTTACAATGAAGACATCTTTCAGACATCATGGAGGGGACTAGTTAATGCAGATATAACTGTTATATCTTCTGTGATTTGAACACAGTTTGCCTCAGGAAAGTAGAGTTTTATTCCGGCATAAGTCACATAAAAATATATACATTTTAAGTGAAGTAGGATACTGACTGAACCTACTGCCTTGCATCAAGTGTGTTGAAGATAATGTTTATTAAAACCCAAATCCTTCTTCCTTCAGGGAAAAATAAAAACCAAAACAAAACAAACCAAACTTTAAAAAACTGCCAAAAGAAGCCTGACTAAAAATGTTTTAAGCACGCTGGTTGATTCTATCATAGGGAAAATGCACACACACGATTTTACTGAAGTCTGCCATTTCAGTAGCACAACTATGACTGTATCTCTGTTACATCTGCACATTTTTTAGACAGATCAAAGTATCAAAGGACTAATCCTCATTCTGCTGCAAGCTGAGCACTGAATAAATGGCACAGCACTGCTGTCATTGTTCCCTGCAACATGTGTTTTTAGAAACCTGAATGCTCTTTCACAGTAGTAGCTGGCACAAAAGCACACAGCAATTACTCAAGTGCACAATCATTTAACACATTCCGTTTATGCTTTCATTAGCACTGTTTATGGTTATCTGTTCCATGTTTTTAATAATGCTATAACTGCAACTACAGACAGGATGCCTGTGGAACAAGATAGTATGTCTCAGCAGGTAGCCTACATTTAAGTGAAGGTTTCTATGCAACTACAATAATAAAAATCTGTTAGGTGCACTCAGTTCTCTGGTTATTCAGTTTCTGCTTTTAGTGCAGAACAATATGCCTTTCTATTAAAACCATAAACACTCAAAAACTTGTTTTGGAAGGTGCCTAAAAATGAATCAGCACATAACATCTTCATCAACCATATGCAAAATGCACACAGGCACAAAGGTGAAGTGCTGCAAATTTCTCATTTGCTTTATTTTAATATGATGAAGTTTTAAAACATTTTCACTTAAAATTCAGAGTTCATAAAGGTCTTTTTGAAATGAAGAACCATACGATAACTCATTTGCCTCTTTAACTCATCATATAAACTAGAATTTAATGTTGATTTTCTTTCTTGTTCCTTGAATCTTTCATGACACATTTCCAACTCATCAGAAACTCACCATTCTGTTAAAAGGTAAGCTCCTCTATAAGAAATTAAACTACAAACTGATAATAAGATCTCATGTACAATTCAGCTAGGATGATTCTACATTTTAGTTCAGGGCAAAGCTTTTAATATTCATTGAGATACCTCAGTAATTGGCTCATCTTTTGTGCCTCGAAGGAGGTTCATTTCATCTGCTGTCAGTTGGAATTTTGCTATAAATGCATCTGCAACTTGTGCTTTCATTTCTAGTCTCTGACTGTAATAAAACAAAGGAAGAGGACATTACTTTTTTTATGCTCATTTCAGATTTACTTTACATATTCATACTTTTGGAAATACAATTAGCATTAGAAATCAGTATTATTAAATTATAACAGTATGTTCTTGCCACCAAACACTTGAGTTACATCTTCACATACAATTTTCTATTAAGCTTACCTAGATAACTGAGTAAAGGCAATATAATGGTAAGTTTGCACATATGAAAAGTAGTAAGTTCTTTCAAAAATATTACTTTAGCATTTTTATCACAAATTATCTAATTCAGATACTTTGCGCTCATACAGTTGTAACGGTTGCAGTTATTTTCTTTCAAATTCATCAAGGAAAGAGTAAGGTTTCAAGTCACACTTTCTGAGACACACAAAGGGCTGTAGCACCCTAAATGAGAAAATAATCATCTAATAGACCCATTTCTTTTTAACAACATACAGTCAGGATACAAATTTACCAATCTCACAAGCAATCAAAACGTAATGGCTAACTCTCTTGCTGATTACTCTCCCTGAAATGAACACAGCAGGGATGTAATATGCCAACGCCATCTTGTGGACAGTATCGTTTTGCACGTTTCGTCATACACATTACAACCACAGGACCTGAATGAATATAGTTTTATTCCACAGGAAGGGTCTGTAATTCTTGTAGCAACAGAAAATTAGCTCAAACTGTGGTTTGAGCACACAGCATTCCAGGAAATAAAGACTACTTTTTCAAGACATTGAGAAGACACTAGTTATCTGTAGAAGAATAAGGCTCCATTACATCTAGATCATTTCAGCTTCCAATGTAGTTACTGCCAGATAAACACACTTATTATAGGGTGGTAAGACAGGCAAGGACACTTCTAATACTGACTGCAATAATTAAATTTCCCTGCAAGATCAAAGCTTGAAAAGCAAGCTTGCTTTTATTTACTCCTTCTCTACTATTTAACTAGTGTCTGGACTTCATTCAGCTGAAGAAGCATGGAAATCCAGCTTCCTTTCCGTAGACATGGATAACCTTCCCACCCTGCAGTACTACAAACTCTTTTAGAAATCAGATCAAATATTTTGCAAGTGTCAGTGCTCTAGCATACTGAACGGCAAAGCATCAATGAAAAACTATAGCAATTTGCAAGCCATCTTGTGGTAGCTCACTGTAAGTGAGGAAGAACAGGAAAGAAGTCTAAAAGGGAGGGCTCAAGAGTGCATGCACAGCTCAGAAATAAGAAAATGAGGATACAGGAAAAAATGAAAGGTATCTGGAAGAGAGGCAAGAGACTGAGAAGCATCATGATGGTTTAGCAAGGACATGGAGTCAGTTTTCTAAGCACAAGGAATGGGGGGGCATGGAAAAGTGACAGACTTAAGAGAGAACAGAAAGTACCAAAAGACTCTGGGTGCAGAGAAGGGAGACATGTCAAGTGATGGGTCTAAAGGGACTGAAGTTGCCCCGTCTTCTCTTTGAATAACTTTATTACCTAAATCTCTCATATTGGGGTGAGGACATGCAAGCCTATTTTCAAACCTAAACAGAGCTGGCACTGTTCTCCAGCCTCACTGATGAACTTTTCTGACACAGAAATTGTGGTAGACCTCAACACAGTGCAAGGAGCATGGAAAAATACCATTTTGAAGACATTCAATAAATTTTCAGCAGGAAGAATAGGCAACAGAATCTGAAGAGAGGAAGCCATGACGTAACTTCAGCTGGAGACAGAGATAACAATACTAACAGAAGCTGTCTACAAAACATACTTAAGAGAATTAACAGACAGGAGGATTTAACAGACAAAAGAGTATTTAAATATTAGGTTTGTGAGAGAGTTTCTGATGATAACTCATCATTCTCATAAAAGAGATGAAAGATGGCTCAGATCTGCTCTGCAGTGATATATTTCATCATTACACTGATGCCATGGCAGCCTAAACCACGCTGCTCAGGCTGCCTTGGCAATCCCTACTCATCCCTCCACTATAATGCCCTTTCCAAGGTACATTTCCCTTGGAATCTGATCAAGGAACAAATCTGGAAGGAAAAAAAAACAAAAGTTTTTATTTTGTTTATTTTTGGGGGGTGGAGGTTATACGTACTCTCTAATTCGGTTTACCACAGGCCTGTACTAAGGCACTGCGGGGTACTAAGTTCTGCCCACTCCTTGTTGTAAGGGGTGGGCCAGCACAGTGAGCTGCCAAAACAAGGGGGCAATAATTGCTCCAAGTCTCTCTTCTTGTGATGGAAATCTCAATTCAATACAAAACCATAAAGCTGGAAATACAGTGGATTATCCCTCCCTTTAGGGAAAAGAAGGAAGGTAGGAAAGAGACTAGAGAAACAAATAAAAGATTTCTTTGGTTTCGACTGAAACAAGATCTTCCACAAACACAGATGGGATGTTGAGAAACTTTTCTGTTCTTTCAATGTGTGCATTCCCAGAGTGCATAAAATTTTAAGTTCTCTTACAGAAAATTTCCATTTACCATTACATCCTGTTCTTCAGATTATTTGAATGTACACTTTCACCAAACTGAGAGCAGGGAGAACCCCGTATTTAAGAAATGCAATATACTGGGCAACACAGTTGTTGCAGTTTGCTTTGCAGATTTTGCTGGAATCACTTCAAAGAACAAGGACCAGAGTCAGGAACTGTACAAACAGCAAGTTCATTAGTCTATGCTGGAATTCTGAGCTCCCGTCACTCCTGAGGTTATAAAAATGAACAATGGCAGAAAATCTTGCTACTCAATCTCTCTCTGCTTGCAAGTCCTCACTCTGCACAGTCCATCCTCTTGCTTTTTTTGCTGCTACAGAGAACAAGGTTCAATAAAACATCTTGCTTTAAAGTCATTCTAATCCCTGGCTGTGTCTTTGGCTAAGATCTGCTGTAACGGCTCACCCTCTACACACTCCCAATAATTAACTTATATAAAACCGAGCAAATATATTAAACTCCAGCACTCTAGCAAGCTGAAAGTTTCACAATGTAAACACAAGATAACACCCTCAAGGTGGCAGCAACGTTTTACCTATCTTATTCTAGACAAGTGATTCGGAGGCGGTGAGAAACACCTATCCTAAACCTAAAAGCATGTGTCTGAAATTTGATAAAGCTATTTCTTTCGGGCTCTTTACAAAGCACATGGGAGTTCAACAAGCTACTCAGTTTCAAAACCCAGGTTAGCCACCTCTGCTGACTCTGGCTATGAAAGTTGCCTTGGTTATCAATCTGCACGAGAGATTCTATATCCTAGATGATGGATCAGTAACAGAACATGTTAAGTGCTTGGACTTTTACCTGGCAGTATACAGTATTAATGAAAGCAACACATTCACACAGGTATTTAATTTTACATATAAATATGTATTTCCTCAGACATAAGATAACAGATATTTAACTAGGATTTCATCAGCCTTACTCAAGTTTGCCATAGGTATTTTACTGCACCAAGTGCTATGAAAAAAACAATGCAGGTAACAACAAATGCAAGAGTAAGGCCATCTTATATGCAATCTACAGCCGTCAGTACCTGTGCAGACACCTCGACATTACAAGACCCACTGGCTTTTCTGTAAACATAATCATTTCTAAGTTGCGTCTAAACAAGAGCAGTAGAGCAGAGGAAAGGGACACACTGTGCTCTTATCCCAAACGTGTCTGTTGTTTTATTTTCCCTTTTACCAAAGTTATCCCTGCATAAAGGAACAAAACTAACAGATTATGGGAACACTGCACTGATGCAAAGGGGGAAGTGCCAAGCTCTGGTAGACTTTGGAGCTTGGGTGGGGGGTGGGAATCCAACAAAGAGCAATTTCCCCAGTTTTAATCGTTGCCAGGGAGACAGAATTCTTTTGCAAGAGAACTCAAAAGGCTGGGAAAACTATGCACTTCATGCACTCTTCCCTTGAATCAAATACAAATGTGCACTGTTTGTTAGGATTATCACCTAGACAGCTCAAAAAATGAGATAGAGGAGAAACAGGCTTTTCAAAAGTTTAGTTTTATCTTGCCACCAAATACAGCATAAAAATCTGTGAGCTTCCTCTACCTAGGACAAGTCACATCCGCATGTCCTGAAGTTACTTTTAATTTGTGGTACTTAGGATTCTACATATTTTTAAAGCCTCAGAAAGATGGAGTATTTCTAACCCATAAAGAAATAACAACCATCTTTAACTGACATGTATAAATGCTTTTCAGCAGCAGCTGGCAAAATTATTTTTCTGTGACGTTTTTTCTGGAAGGCAAATATACAAGACTATATGCACTGGTAAGTGCTAGGAAACCATTCTTAAGAATAAGTACCACGTGCAAACATGCATTTGTAAATGCTGAGAACAAACGTTTTTATTCTACATTTTGCAGTCAAACAACTTCTGTTAAAGAGAGAACTGAAATCCTGTGAGAAGGTATTCAGTGACCAATTCCACCCCAGAATATAATTATGAAATCTTCGCCTTAATTAAAAAAAAAGGAGGGCACAGAAAATTATAGTGAACTGACATTCCCAGGATACAGGAAAATAGCAGTAATATTACTGGAGGCTTTAGTGAGATCTCATCTGGAAAACAGATCACAATCCTGATCATCTGTGTTCAAGAACAACAGACTCCCATTAGACCAGAGCTAGCAGGATGATGATGCAAATGGAGAACCTAATTTATGAGAAGAGATGAAGGAAGCTCTTAAGATAAAGGACAACATAACAAAATAGACAATTTATAACCAAGAATTAGGTTGGAAATTAGGGAAAGGCTTTTACTGGAAAGTCAAGCTTTTGAGGTAAATGTTCCAAGAAAAGCAACACTTATAAAATGCAAAAATAATTCACTAGTTATATTCTAGAAAAGTTAGTGAGTTTATGGAAGTCATCATGCAAATGATAGTGAGCAGCAGTAGTATAAGATTGAACTTAGAAGGTTTCTCCCATCTGTAATTTCCATTTAGAGATACTAGCCTTCAGTGCCGCAGCCCTACCATATTCTGCTCTAAAAATAAATAGGTAAAAATCAAAAAGGCTAAACAAAAAAGTTCAGCAAGAGAGGATACTAACTGCATTGACATGATTCAAATCTTGTCAAATAGATTACTAAACACTATAATTAAAAAAGCTTATATACTGTGAAAAAAAATCATATAATTCAGTAATTTTCTGATCAGGCTTCCTACAAGCACCACTGATATGCATCTAGAGAGTAGTCTGGATAAGCAATTTTCACATGCAAAACTTCACAGCAATCGTAATATATATACTTACTAGGTGAGTCAGTGTTCAGCAATGTTTACAATACAAGATGTGGTTTCTAACTTGCAAACAGAGATCAAGTTAAAAAGGAATATATTTCCAGTGAACAGATTCTTTTCCATCCTGAAGAGGTGACCTAGTTGATGCTGTCATACCAAACAGACTGATAACTTCAGAATACCTTTTATACAATCTGATATAAAGACACTTGAAAGGGGCCAGCTTAGTCTATCTTCAAATTTACTATTAAATCCAAAAATACTGCCACAGGCATGAAAATAACACACTGCTCTCCACATCCACCTGGAGTAAGATTAGAACAAAGGAGCTTAACCAGCAGCAAAAGGAGAACTAAATCAGATAGCAGGAAAACAATAAAGAACAAAAATCAATTCCGAAGGAAGATCATGGGCTTCCTGTTCCTGGGCTTTTCTTCTAAGAGCAGATTAGACAAACATCAGTCAGGCATGGTATCATGTAACTGATTCTGCACTTCACATTAGTATTTCTCAACCCATAACACCATGCCTTATTTCTCTTGATCAAGGAGTACTCCATGACTTAACAGACTACATGGTTGCCAGCTAGAAAAGGTTTTGCATTTTCTCTGCTAGAGAGAAATAGCTAGAACGTGACAAATCAAGGTGTGGATTGTTTTGTTTTTTTTTAGATCCATTCTAGCTGTTTTGATCCCTGCGTTATGCCCAGTTACCTATGCTTTACTTTGGTACAAATGAGGACAAAAAATCTACCTCAGATTTTCAAGCCTTCACCCTCCACCACACTGAATTATAATTCACTTTAGGCTATCACTGCTTTTTCTCATGAAGCATATTCACAGGAATAAACATAATTACAAGTTTCAAAAGGTCAAGACATGAAATAGACCTCATCAGTGCAAACCACCGGTTCACCACTTTTCTTAGCAAAGGCAAACCTCTCTAACCTACCACAAATACTGGATCATTTCTATTTTGACTACGACAAAAAGGTGTTTCTTAAAAAAGGAAAAAAGCACCACCAACAGACAAGCATGAGAGATCTGTAGTACAGCACTACTGAAGCAGCAGATGTTCACTAAGAAACATTTTTTCCAAAGACTTTTGACCTTGTATTGAGCTCAGAAGTGACAGTGAAATCATTCACTGACCTCCAAGAACTGCATTTGCTGAATTTAAATTAAGAGCAAGTCTGGATGCAATTCAACTAAAATACATTGAAGTACACACTGGTGCATCCCAAATTATGTTTGGAAGTCATATTTAAAGGTATTTTTTAAAAGTGAAACAACGCTAGTGCTACAGAAATTGTTTCCCTGATCAATGTAACTAAGGACTCTGATATCAAAACACATTTTGCTCTGTTTAAAAACACAATTAACAGAAGCCAGTAAAACAAGATAATGTGTAAAAGTCCTGAGGTGTATAATCTCAATGAAAGCTCTGTAACTTTAGCCTGACCCTAAAAATATCTGTCCAAGGCATTACCATTCCCATTCTTTCAGAGCACGGATGGTCTTTACTTCCAGAAAACTACTTCTGACTCTCACCAATTTTCTGTTTCTGCAGGCTTATTTTCTGTCATCTCCCTGAGCATACATATACACATACATAATTGCTCTTTTTTAGTTTTACAAAGAATTAATATTGCAGCTATCACCTACTGATTTCTTTCTTCAATTGTTAGATCCACAACTGTCATTTGTGGCTAACCTTAAAGGCAATATTGCATGACACCTTACCATTAAGTGGCTGGCAGAACTACTCTGAAGCGGGCTTCTGACATTCTGCACAAACCATTTTGGAACTGGACTCTTATTTCCCTGGTTTGGGAATTACTGAACTCCGGGGCACTTGTTCCCAATGCAAGGTGAAGTAGTTTAGTATTGCAAGCAGTTTTTTAGCATCACACCAATTAAAAAAAAAAAAAAAAAAATCTAAACTCGGGTGGAAGAGAACTGACAAGTCACAGGAAACTCTTATTAAAATCTCAAGGAGCAAGATCCTTTTCCTGTCAGGCTATAAGCAATGGCAGTAAACAAACCCACATTTCTTAAAATGCAGTACATGTTGTTTAAAAACAAACTAATCTCCTCGTTACTATTTATAAAAAACCTAATGAAACCTGAAAGTGTGCTCAAGCAAACGTACAGAAATTTAGAGGAGATACGGAAGTGGATTTTTAACAATTCATGGAAATTGTCTAAATTAACTACCTCAGTTTTTCTTTATTATCAAAGTTGGTTATGAAATACATTAAAAATCTCCAACATTTTATTCAAGATTCTGCATTACAGAATAGCAATAAATTAACCTTATGCTATAGAGAGATGGGTTGAATGGTTTGGACTACTTTATTTCACACCACATTTCACATCTATTAAGCTGTGGTAAGTCTCAATTTTAAGGAGAGAAGGGTGAGAGGGGGAAGAACCTAGTTCCCATGTTAGGCAGATTTCATAATTTAAATAACATGAAGGAAAACTGTTCTGCTTCTAATGTACAATAATTTTAACCAGTCTTTATGGAGAAAATAAAAACAGAACTAGCAACCTAACTGACTAAAGAAATGCACCAACTCTGACATAAATATAAAACACAATTTTATTAATGTGTCCTGGTTTCAGCTGGGAGAGTTAATTTTTTTTTCTTATGGAAGAATTATTTTTCCATTATGCTTTACAATAGATTACTTTTTTAATTTATTATCTAAGAAACATACTCTACTTAGCATTCATGCCAAATCACGTCTAAAGCTCACAAAGTTACAAGAAAAACAATGCTGCAAAGCAACAGCCTGAGAATGCAGAAGTTTCAACTTAAATCTGAGATTAACATCTTATTTTCTACCCCAAATATTTAAAAAACAAACAAAACCCCAAAAACCTATAAAAGGATAAAAGCATGAACAAGTATTCTACCTTAAAGTGTGCATCCTCATACTCAGATTCCCACAGCCACTCTACATTTTTGGGAAACTCTTCTTCACTGCTATCATGCAGCTCTTGATTAAAAAGATGCCAAAACACTACACGGGTTCAAATGCCACATAGGGAAAAACTTCTGAAGATATAGTTACAACCCCAATGTTGCAATCTAAGAAAACAGTTCACTTACTATTTCAATCTATTCTTTGTACAGCTAGGGGAATAAAGTTACGACTCCAATCAAAAAGACTTTGGCTACTGACTTTTCTTTGGTTGGTTTTTAAGTGAACATTCTGTTCTTTTAATTGCAGTTTGCTTTAAACTTGATACTAATTCTAACTCCTTTTGACAAAATTTACTTTCCACAAGAACTGACCAGGCATGAAGAGGGTTTACCTAAGCCAAAGGTTCCACCTGCCATTTACTGAAAACAGCCTTAAGAATATTACAGAAAGACAGCCAGATATCTTTGATCAAAGCCAAAGCTAACATGAATTCTTAGAAAATGCAGGGATGTAAATAAGAAGCTGTGAAATACAAATTCAAGTATTTGCCTAAGGTAACTTTCTTTGTTATACTGACTGAAGACAGCAGCCCATTTTTCCTAAGATTTCAAATACAAAACCTAAGTATTTTTAAAAATCTAAATCCCCAGTTACTGCAAATGCATGAAATGCATTTGAAAGTGTAATGTCTTCCTTCAGTTTTGGAACATTTGATCGAATCCTAACATTTTTTTCCAACAAAAACACAGCCAGCTGAAGTAAACAGGTAAATGCTAAGCATAATAGAATACCCTTTTTTTTGACCAATAACTAGTACAGCAGATCATTTACTGCAAATCAGAGTAATTTCTATAGTTATTTTTTAAAAATGGCTAAAAGCCATAAAAACAGATGAGGACTTAATGCAGTGAATTGGAAAGTCAAAAAAACTTTCCTGAAGGACACTATAAACAACTGGTTCAGCAAAATGGCATAATGAATTCTCTCTGCTATTTCAAAATGTTCAGTAATTGATCATTGTGAAAAAGAACATAACTGATGTGAAAAAGAAGAACATATAATTTGAATTTTCAGGGTAATGTTTAAAACCATACCATTACTTAGCACTGATTTAAGAACTCACTAACACTGTGGTACCTAAAATGGATTTTTTAAATTGAAAAATATTTTGATGTTATATTAAAAAATTACACAGAAAAATCTACTATATTGGTGCTATTAAAATACAAATTCCCATTATCCTAAATTTCAAGAAGCTTCTACCCGACTCATGTTTTCTTGTGAAATGCCTATCATAAAATAAACAGCTGGTAGGACCAGAGAGAGTAGAGTAGGAATTTGGCACTGAGGAAATCTGAAGACAACTTTTGTGTTCATGGTAACAAACCAGACATTTTTTTACGGGAAGAGCTCCAAAAAATTTATTACACTCAGGAATTACTGCTTTGTTCAGGACTAACTGCTCTTGCTTCAGGGTCATTGTTTCTATTGCATTCTTTTTGAATGGGTCCAATTTTCATCTCTGCATTTCAATCGCCATTTTAGGACAACCCTTGTGTCCTAAAGACAGAGAAGCCATGCCCTCTCAGTATCACCTTTTACTCCTTTATTGGCTAAGAAATGTCACCGGTTAAGTTGAAGGAGTCATCAGTTTAAGACCTGTATTTTGTCTGACTGTAGGCAAAACTTCAGCTTCTCAAGAAACCCCTAACATTCAGCTGCAGACGCCTCTTCATGTGCCTGATGTAAACCAGAGCGATGAATCAGAACAAAGTAATTTAATGAATAAAAGGTGACTAAAATGTCCCAAACAGAATAAAACAGCCTTCCCATTGTAGCTTTGTGATCTTAAGTTCAGCGAAGAAAACTAAAAAAAACCAACTTTATTAATGAATGACACTATGAGTCTTCCATAACCATTATATGGTAAAATGACAAGTATTGTTTGGCTTCTGCTAGTGAGTACTTCATGATATGCTTTAAAAATTGTGTGCTCTCTGAGGCTATAGAGACCCTCAGAAGGACAGGCTACTTCCTAAACCTTTTTTTGTCCACACGCTAGGGGGATTTCTGCCTCTTAAAAGGAATTAGCAGAAAGTCCTTTAAGTAAACTATTGTAAGGACTATATTATAGAAGTACTGGTGTACAGTCTGCATAATCTCCTTTAACGGTATTTAAGGCTAATCAGACATACACCATTTGGGATTGGGATTGGTATCTTCCATTCTGCTTCAAAACAAGCAATCAAAGTAGCTTTTTCTTGAGACTACAAAAAATATGACCACCTCTCTGTCCTACTACTTCACATTTTTATATTTAAATTCACAAGTTTTCTACTACTTGACTTCTGCTCACTTATTAAACTGTGACTTTGCCAAATTCTTCATTTTGTATCAACCAGCACTGTATTTGATACAGCTATTCTACATTCAACTTCTAAAACATGTACAGATTACACAATAACTTCACAGACTCTCACGGGGCATAATCCACTTCCTGCTGAAGTCCACAACATGAACCTACTGATTTTGCAAGTGCACCCAGAGCTCTCCAAAGCCATGATTTCTACTAGAAATTTATCACTGGAAATAATTATTTCTTGTCTCCAGTGAGCTGTATGTAATTTTCAGAAGAAAGCTCATAAAGCAAGGAGATTCATTCTTCTACACTGACAAAGCCTAAAGCTGTAAAACCAAATACCCAAGCCATAAAAACAATAAAGACTACTTGAACCTGTCACAGGCTATTATCCCCTTCCTATGAATAAAAATACTTAAAAGAGCAAAATACAAATCTTTTCTTCCACAAGAGGCTGAAAGAGCCAAGGGGGAAAGTAGTCTGTGTTAGGCTCATTGAACAGTGCTTATGTATTTTACAGTTAGCTTTAAATATGGCAGAGTAGGTTATAATCCAACTTTCTGTTCCCACATATAGTCCCTGAACAAGAGAGTGATTTCCACTGGATATGATGCATTAACAAGAAGCCTGTGAAAATGATGAGATACTGAGGAGGTCCATATCTGTTACAAAACAATATAAATTATATTACCAACTGTAATTAGGTAAACCACAACCATTTTCAGCATGCTTTACCACTATAATTGATTCTCTTCTCTAAAAGACCAACTTTTATTGGTACAAGCACTAACACGTCCTTACCTTTTTGTACCTCCTGTAATAAACTAAGAATTCAGTATTTTAATTCCAATTGAGCTACAAACTCAGATAGTGTTAAAAACAAATTACAAAAAAAAAAACCAACACCTTCAAAGTTATTACTAAAAAATAAGAGTAGCAGAATAAGATCTATACGATAATTCCATCAGTATTATCAAATCTTACAGAAATAAATAAGTTAGTATACATACTTTTCTGCCTGGAGCTTTGTGGTTTTTACTATCAAGTCCTGGGTTTGCTCCTTTGCTGCCTAGAATACAATTAGAACCATTAAGTATGTGAAAACCACAAACATATCAGATGTATTACACAACCCTTAAAATATGTAATACTTTTGAAGCTTTCTGACCATAAGGCCTTCTTGAACGAAGTATTCATTAACTCTATCTATTTTCAGGCATGAAAATATACTTGTCCATATATATTTTCATCTCTTCATAGATTTATATTCACGTACCACTGATTAATTTAACACAAAAATATTATTATAAACATTGGAAATTGTTCTGATTAACTTGTTTGTCTGTTGACTACAAATTGTTTGCTGTTACAAACTGGAAAATGAAACAAGTTCCTTCAGATGCTAAACCACCCAGTACCACTGTTCATTCAGACATTCTTAAATGAATACAGCTCTGCTGGTCTAAGCAAGTTTAGCTCCACTGTCCAAACAGCTTAGAGGGCTGTTACAGGGCTGTAAGGACCAAGAAGGATTATTAGGAAAAATTTCTTCACCAAAAGGGCTGTCAAATATTGGAATAGGCTGCCCAGGCAAGTGGTGGAGTCACCATCACTGGTGTACATGTAGATGTGGTGCTTAGAGACATGGTTTAGTGGTGGACTTGGGAGTGACAGGTTAACAGTTGGACTCAATGATCTTAAAGGTCTTTTCCAACCTAAACTATTCTATCAGGTTTTCCAATCTAAAACATTCTATGTGATGAACATTCAGTTCATCACAGTACTAAATGTTCAATTATGACAATGTAAGGGAGCCCATGCAGAAACAATTTTGTTACAGATAGAAGGCATGACTAAGGGGATTGCTGCAACTGAAGTTAAAGAGTTCTGAAACTTATCACTCTGAAAGGAGATAAAAGACATCAGGAGTTGTCTTCCCACTAGATACCACCAGTGACCATTTAGACAGAAAAATAATAAGATTTAACCAAACAAAAAATACTGAAATCAAAACACATTCAGCATGGAATAATACTGCAAGTGAAGAGGTGGAAACAGCTATAAAGATATTCTGCATGAATAATTTCACTAAATTATGGTGTTTGCCAAAATGAAGATGCCAGTCTTGAAACCCGTGAGATGTCTAATGCAAGAATATACACACACTGATTCACTTCAGCCTTTCTATCTGTCACACTTCATTAGTTACAGTGGAAAAGCAGTCAAGGTACAGGAACGCTTTGAAAGGTGAAAGTAGAACTGCAACCACTCAAGTACAACTCTGGTCATCAGAAGGAGCCTGAGCTGTTCCATGAACATAGACAGTGGGCACCACTAAGGTGCATTTGCTGAATTTTCTAAAGGAAACTATTTTGGACTTGCATGCAAATTTGATAAAAACTCAACAGAATTTACTGAACATTTAGTAGTTCCAAAATACTTTACCTTTAAGCTTTTAATATCTTATATAAATTGTAATATTGGTGGTTTTTAATGTATTTGTATTTTAAACTCATTTTTTAATATTTTCAATGCTTCAGCCTAACAAAAAAAGACTTACAACAAAAGAGCAGACCTGAACAATTCAGTACGTAAGCCTACTAATTCCAGACTGGTTTCTTCCCCCTCTTCCTTCAGAGTTGTAGATTTTAATAAACCAGAAAGACAGAAGAAATTTGCTTCCTTTCCAGTACTTTCTGGACAGAAGTACTGATTGCCAAGAAGAATGCTAACTGTAGGACAGCAGTAATGAAGGAAAAGCAGGATTTTTTAGATCTAGCTAAATATCAGGAAGCCGGTTTTTATTTCCATGCATTCAAATGCAGGCCAGATATTGTTGTTATTGTACCTATGTGATGCAGGAGCTTACATCGAATCAAAACACGGTAACTGGTAGAAAAGAGTCAGATAAGCCAAACAAAAAAAAACCAGAAGGCTGGTATTTGAAGTTTCTTGCAGATCCAAAATAGAAATATTTTTCTCTTCCTTCCCACCTCAGTATACTAATTAAAACCTGCATTATCCTTCAACCTTTCTTTATTCCATTGCAGCACTTGCTTCCTTCTCTCCCTTTCACTGCATTTATTAAGTCATTGTCCTGAAATCAGATCTGACTGGTTATTTGGATTGCATGATATTATAAACTTATAAAACAAAAAAAGGTTAAAAGCTTTTTGGCTTATCAATATATAATCCCTTTCATATCTTGTATTTTTTCTGCTCTCTTAATACACCGCTGTCTTAGCACACCTTTCTGCCTTACATGCTATAGATTCTTGTCTTTGCATCTTCTATTTGCTCTAGTTAATTCATTTTTGTCTTCTCATTCAGCCTGAGCACATGCCTCCAAGTCTTCATGTTCTATTACAGATAAAATACCAGAGTATTTAACAACCTAGTGCTAGTTCATGGGCTTCTTAACTTACACTCATGCAGACATAGAAAACATGGGTTGAACTGATACAAGTTACAAGTTCTGCAGGGCTGTAGAGGAAATCTCCTGCAGGGCACACAACAAAAGTACCTACTGACTTTAACAGAAAATCACTGCAGGGTGGCTCTACTCTGGAAAAATATAATCACAGATGATAGTTACAATTCATGATCTGAAGACAGACAAGCGTA
Organism: Pezoporus wallicus; assembly: GCF_028554395.1. NCBI lineage: Eukaryota > Metazoa > Chordata > Aves > Psittaciformes > Psittacidae > Pezoporus > Pezoporus wallicus. The sequence continues at coordinate 1,663,968 of NW_026636323.1, read as the reverse complement.
AAAATCTGCGTGGACGCTTGACTCATTTCCACATTTAAGAGTTCAACCAAATAGTTCCTGAACTGCACTAGGGAACACAACCACATTAACAATGTTCAAAGAGATCTGAGACCTCTGAGGTGCCTTATCTATTGCCACCACAACTGAAAATTGAGTACGGCAGAGAGCTACACTATACACTCACCGTTTCCGGAAAAAGTTCATCAAACTACAATCATTCTCATGGGAATTATAGACAATGGCTATGAAACCTATTCATCTAAGTAGGAGGACACCTAATGTACCCACACACACATAAGGAGGGGAAAAAACAACTGTTGTCACAGGATTTTTTACTGAAGGATTCTCATTCACATGCTACAGCTTATGTGCTATATTCAGAACAGATTTGCTTTAGCAAAACATCCATACTTCAGTATACATAAACCTTGTACACTAAACCCAAGCCAGATTTAGTAACACATTCTAAAACACAACTTGTCGTGTCCCCGTTCCCCCCCCCCCCAAATGCTGTGGATTCAGGATTAATATGGAACAGAATTGTTTTTGTTGCGTATCAACATACTGACACACTAGACTTGTCTCCCTCTTTGGATGATACTTTCTTATGAATATAATTGAAGTATTTATATGAACACATAACACAAGAGAGGTTGTCAGTATGAAAGGTACACAAATTTTAAATTTAAATACACAAATGTAAGTAAACGTTTGGTCTCGCACACATCCAATCTAATAAAATATTTTCTCTCCACTCCTGAAATGGATTTCACACCACTATTCTCAAAATAAGTATATTGCTGCATACTGAAGTGCAATTTGGAAGAAATTAACACATTTTCTAAACAAGTAAAAAGAAACCAATTAATGTCCTAAAGTAATATAACACACATACTGTGGAAACATCTTGGTATCACTGTTAGTACTTCAACTTTTAAAAGAAAATAGTTGCATGTCAAAACAAAACATACACAAAGAACATCTACTCATATATTACCTTCAAACGACTGGACATATCTTCACAGCAGCTGCTCATCGCTTGTACATCTTCATTTATACTCTCAAGCTCCTAAATAATAGTAACTGTGATTTAAATCAGAAATGCCATGCCTAGGCCGAGCTTCATCCCACCAAAACAAGATGCCCAAGCTATAAGGAACAGATTTGCTCTAGACTCCCTGTTAATGGAGAGAATGCACCTCTAAAGATCAACATGCACCTGGGACCTTAATCTGAAACATCATCTCTCTCTGCGCAAGACTTTTCATCAAATGAAATAAATTGTGAAATGGTTTTATTGTAAAAGTACATTTGTCCTGGAAAGTCAAAATCTCTCTTAAATCTTTTTTTCTTTGTTTAAACTTTAAATTACATAGCAGCACTCTTGCAAGACAGCTAGTCACACTGTAAAAAATGCTACCTCTTTAACTTGCTTGAAAATGTGAACAAATTCTTCATTTATGGCTAAGCTTCGTCGTTCAATGTCTCCACGCAAGTTTCTTCGGGTGCGCAAACTGTTTTCAACAAAAAAGGTCGAGAGAGCCTTGAGCGCTTCCAGCATTTCCTAGAAAATAAACCAAAAAACACTTTAACTTTCCATACAGTTACAAAGAAGTTGGTTACATTGTGTGCAACCATCCCAAACCCATGGTCTCATTAAAAAAACCCAAACAACACTATTACTGGGTTTAGACAAAGAACTAACTAAACACAATCCACATCAGTTCATAAACAAGTAAAATAACTGCTGAGTCTTTCTTATTATTTAATCAACTAGGTTGGAAAAGACCTTTAAGATCATCAAGTCCAACCATTTCCCCAGGACTGCCAAGACCACCACTAAACTACGCCACTGAGGGCCTCATCTACACAGTCATGAACACTTCCATGTTGTCCACCACTTTCCTGGGCAGCCTGTTCCAATACCTGATTACCTCTCTGTGAAGAGATTTTTTGTAATATCCAATTTTTTTGTAATATCCAAAGAATATATTTGCATGTTATAACACAAAACTTTTGACTACTATTTTATAGTAACCTTCATCAGTAAGATCACATTCGGTTAAAGCATGAGCTAACCACAGTTACAAAATATTTAAACCAAATAAGCCTGACACCCACGCCTGAGCTAAGCAATACAAACCTCCCTCCGATCCGAGGGGATCGGGCAGGTACTTGGCATGGCAGCGGAGCAGCAGAAATGAACCCGACTGCTAACGAACGCCGCAAACGTCAGGCTGCGCCTCCGCAGCGGAACTGAGGGTACGACCGGGCTCGCTTCCCAGCCCCGGAGCCTATCGGGGCTCGCTGCCCCTGACGGCTCATCCGGCCGATTCGCCGCAGGACGCTCCCCGCCGGGCAGGCCCCGCTCCCCGCCTCGCCCCTCAGCCGCACGCGCCCCACCTTGTCGTTCTCCAAGCGGGTCTCCAGGATCTTGTTGAGCTTGCGGGACAGGGGGTTGCTGCCAGGGGCAGCCGGCAGCCCCGGACTGGGGACGGCGGGCAGCTGCGGCGCGGCGGTATCGGCCATGGCTACCCCAGCGCCGCGGCGATGGACCGGCTCCGGCGGAAACGCGATCCTAAGGCTTTGGTTCCGGCCTGGCGAAAGGCGCCGGCCCGCGGCCGTTGAGTGCGAGGAGGTTGGATCGCTGGTACAGGTGGCATTCGGGGGACTAAATAAATCATTTTGAAATGGTGATAAGAAAGAGGGTTCGCTTCCTGAGGTCGGATAGCTGTGGTTTGTGTTCAGTTCTGAGCCCCTTAATACAAGAGAGATACTGAGTTGCTGGAGTGGGTCCTGAGAAGGGCAGTGAAGGTGGTGAAGAGTCTAGAGAACAAGTCTGATAAGGAATGGCTAAGGGGCTGGGGTTGTTTAGTCTGGAGGAGAGAAGGCTCAGCGGAAACCTTATCGGTCTCTACAGCTACCTGATAGGAGGTTGTAATAAGGTGGGGGTTGGTCTCCCCAGTAACAAATCATAGGACAAGAGGTAACAGCCTCAAGCTGCACCAGAGGAGGTTTAGATTGGATATTAGGAAAAATTTCTTACAGAGAGGGTGCTCAGGCACTGGAACAGGCTGCCCAGGGAAGTGGTGGAATCACCATCCCTGGAAGTGTTAAACTGTGTAGAGGAGGCTCTTAGTGACCTGGTGGACTTGGCATTCATGGGGTATTGGTTGGACTTGATGATCTTAGAGGTCTTTCCAACCTGGTTGATTCCGTGATTCTGCGATTTAATGCATGAAATAAATGCTTTTGTTACAATCATAACTAAAAAGGAAAGATAAATGACTCTGAAAGTTTCAAGGCCAGGTTGAACGGGGTTTGAGCAACCTGGTCTAGTGGAAAGTGTCCCTGCCTGTGGCAGGGGAGCTGAAACTAGATGATCTTTAAGGTCCCCCCCAACCCAAATCATTTTGATTCTTTACTGCAGAAGCTAATAGCAATGACAGGAAAAACGTGTCAAAATGAGGAGGGTGTCTTGTTTTGGCTGTGCATTTACTGCCACAGAGGTTCTACCTCTGAGGTCTCCTTGGGGATTAAGAGTAGCAGAGCTGCCTTTCACCATGGTGCAGAGATGTGGCTCCATGAACCAGGGTCGTGGTGGGATCCACATCCCCTGCCATAGTAGCATCAGCCTCCACACCCCAGGACAGCCTGGGCAGAGGCCTGCAGCCTTGCCACTCTAATGGTTTGGCGCAAACATCCCCTGGAGCCTGGCTGCATGTCCCGCTTTTGTGCTGCAGCCATGACATGTCCCATCTCAAGCACTGAGGTGCAATGAAGGGATATCTGTGAGCGTTTCCAAAGGACGAAAACCTGATATGCAGATGAAGGCCAGATGCCATGGAAAAAATTATAGAATCATAGATTGGTCAGAGCTGGAAAGGATCTTAAGACCATCTAGTTCCAACCCCCCTGCCATGGGCAGGGACATCTCACACTAAACCATGTTGCCAAAGGTTCTGTCCAACCTGGCCTTGAAAACTGCCAGGGATGAAGCATTTACCATTTCTTCAGGCAACCCATTCCAGTGCCTCACCACCCTCACAGTAAAGAACTTCTTCCTTACATCTAACGTGAACTTCCCCTGTTTTAAGTTTGAATCCATTACCCCTTGTCCTATCGCTACAGTCCCCTTACTCTCCAGCATCCTTATAGGCCCCTTTCAGATACAGGAAGGCTGTATCTGAAAGTAAAGATACAGCCTTTAAGTAAAGAACTTCTTCCTTATATCTAACAGTAAAGAACTGTAGTTCTTTAGTAAAGAGCTCACAGTAAAGAACTTCTTCCTTATATCTAACCTGAACTTCCCCTGTTTTAAGTTTGAATCCATTACCCCTTGTCCTATCGCTAAAGTCCCCTTACTCTACAGCATCCTTATAGGCCCCTTTCAGGTACAGGAAGGCGGTTATGAGGCCTCCATGCAGCCTTCTCTTCTCCAGGCTGAACAGCCCCAACTTTCTCAGCCTATCTTCATACGGGAGGTGCTCCAGTCCCCTGATCATACTCATGGCTCTCTTCTGGACTTGCTTCAATAGCTCCATGTCCTTATGTTGAGGACACCAGAACTGCACACAATACTCCAAGTGGGGACTCACAAGAGAAGAGGGGCAGGATCACCTCCCTGGACCTGCTGGTCATGCTCCTTTTGATACAGCCCAGGATACAGTTGGCTTTCTGGGCTGCGAGCACACACTGCTGGATTATGTTAAATTTCTCATCAACCAACACCCCCAAGTCCTTCTCCGCAGGGCTGCTCTGAATCTCTTCTCTGCCCAACCTGTAGCTGTGCCTGGGATTGCTCTGACCCAGGTGTAGGACCTTGCACTTGGAATGGTTAAATTTCATAAGGTTGGCATCAGCCCACCTCACAAGCCTGTCAAGGTCCCTCTGGATGGCATTCCTTCCCTCCAGCGTATCAACCGAACCACACAGCTTGGCGTCATCGGCAAACTTGCTGAGGGCGCACTCAATCCCACTGTCCATGTCAGTGACGAAGATGTTAAACAAGACCGGTCCCAACACCGATCCCTGAGGGACACCACTCGTTACTGGTCTCCAGCCGGACATTGAGCCATTGACCACAGCTCTTTACGTGCGGCCATCCAGCCAGTTCTTTATCCACTGAGTGGTCCATCCATCAAATTGATGTCTCTCCAATTTAGAGACAAGGATGTCATGTGGGACAGTGTGGAACACTTTGCACAAGTCCAGGTAGATGACATCAACTGCTCTACCCCTGTCCATCAGTTCTGTAGCCCCATCATAGAAGGCCACCACATTGATCAGGCAGGATTTCCCCTTAGTGAAGCCATGCTGGCTGTCACCAAGCACCTTGTTGTTTTTCATGGGCCTTAGCATGCCTTCCAGGAGAATCTGCTCCAAGATTTTGCCAGGCACAGAGGTGAGACTGACTGGTCTGTAATTCCCCAGGTCATCCATTTTCCCCTTCTTGAAAATGGGGGTTATATTTCCCTTTTTCCAGTCGTCAGGAACTTCACCTGACTGCCATGATTTCTCAAATATGATGGCCAGTGGCTTCGCAACTTCATTCGCCAGCTCCTTCAGGACCCGCGGATGGATTTCATCAGGTCCCATGGACTTGTGCACGTTCAGATTTTTAAGATGGTCTCGAACAGGATCCTCTCCTACAGTGGGCGCAAGGTCTTCATTCTCACAGTCCCTGCATCTGCCTTCCAAGACTTGGGTGGTGCAGTCAGAGCCTTTGGCAGTGAAGACCGAAGCAAAGAAGTCATTCAGAACCTCAGCCTTCTCCAAATCCTGTATAGCCAGTTCTCCTGAGAGCTTCCTGAGGGGGCCTACATTCTCCCTAGTTTGTTTTTTATTTTTTGCATAAGAAGATGGAGAGATGACAAAATGAATAAAGAAAGGAGGCACAGAAGAGGAAACAGAAGTAGCAGGTATGAACTGGACAGCACCATTGATTATGTTAAATTTCTCATCAACCAACACCCCCAAGTCCTTCTCCGCAGGGCTGCTCTGAATTTCTTCTCTGCCCAACCTGTAGCTGTGCCTGGGACTGCTCCGACCCAGGTGTAGGACCTTGCACTTGCCGTGGTTAAACTTCATGAGGTTAGCATCAGCCCACCTCACAAGCGTGTCAAGGTCCCTCTGGATGGCATTCCTTCCCTCCAGTGTATCAACAGAGCCACACAGCTTGGTGTCATCAGCAAACTTGCCAAGGGTGCACTCAATCCCACTGTCCATGTCACTGATGAAGATGTTGAACAAGACCGGTCCCAATCCCGATCCCTGAGGGACACCACTCGTTACTGTTTTCCAACTGGACATTGAGCCATTGACCACAACTCTTTGCATGCTGCCTTCCAGCCATTTCTATATCCACTGAGTGGTCCATCCATCAAATTATATCTCTCCAGTTCAGATACAAGGATGTCGTGCGGGACAGTGCTGAATGCTTTGCACAAGTCAAGGTAGTTCATGTCAACTGCTTTGCCCCTATCCATCAGTTCTGTGGCCCCATCATAGAAGGCCTACAGCACACAGCTCTTATATAAAAAGACAAGGGTCCCTCCATGATATTAGCTCTGAAAACAACAGCACCTTGCATATGCAAATTAAAGTCTTTTTCCGTTTGTCTGATGGTGTGTTGATCAAAAAGCAGTCTCAAGCAGTAGCTTACCCCTTGAGGAGTTTGGAGACTTCACATTGTTCTTCTGTAGGCTTTTCCTGAAAAGAACTGCAAGCAGATCCAGTAGCCTTTGCCCAAGATGGAGCACTGATCTTCTGAATGTTTTAATTCACTTTTCTTTTTCTTTTAGTTTGATTCATTTATCTCATGAAAAAATTATACGATCAGAGCCGCCTTCCTAAAATCTTAGCATGATGGGGACAGTGATAGGATATTTTTCTATTTAATTTTTATTTTTGTTTGCTTCCTCACATGGATCCACTACATAAAAGGCCAGGTTTTCTGAACAGCCTGTGCAGTGACTTGTTTCTACTCTCAGCTACTCAGCAAGCAGGTTTTCAAGTATTTTCAGACACTTGTTTCCCTTAGTTTCTGTTCTTCCACCCCATTACACTGATGTTATTTCCTCTTAGATGTCCTTTACTTCTGACTAAGCTTCTGGGAGACAGGATCTCCCTTCTCCATGTCAGAAGAGATAAAAGAGTATGCAGTCATCACAAGTGTGAGCAATTAGTATGTAAGCATGTCAAGAAAATCCTATTATTAGAAAGATTCCCTCTGAGCTATAAATTGGATGCTGTTAGTAGTTTGAACATTTCAAATGCTGCTAACCTGTTGAATGAGTTGACAGAGGGAAGGCACACTTTGAAGTCAACAAGACCTGAATATCTGAACCGCAGGTGTCAGAAAAGTGAAGATCATTGCTGAGGCTCATCCAGCAAGTTATACTATAAATATACAAAGAGCAACAAATATTCTCCTCTATCAGTTGGGACATGAATTTTTTTTAAGCACCCAGTTGAACTTTCAGATGCTCATTGAACGGTGTGCATGTTTGCAAGAATGTGTTTCATGAGCCAGAATGCTTCTAGCTCACGTAACATAGGGCTATCAGGAACTGATAGGATTCTGAAACAGCATGCATTTATGTGTGCATGAGAAGAAGTAATAATGGGAGCACTTTTTAACCTCCCACAGCTGAAAGAAGTATTTGCATGAGGACACCAAGGCTTTTCTTTTGTTCTTCTTTTAGGAATATTGGATGCAGCTACAGAAAAAATCCTCATCTGCAGGAAGCTGGTTACAGTAGCTTGCTGTTCAGCTATGCTAGCCTTCTGAAAGCGATAATAGCTCTCTATGCTGCAGGCCGTATAGATGGTCAGGTGAGTAGAAATCAGCTTTGCCAGGCTCTCCACTGCACACAACATAACCCAGATGAGATCCATCATTGCCTTACATTCTTCACTGATTCTCTGCCGTCGAATTATTCATTAGCTTTTTCCACCATTGTGTGCTGTGGTTGGGCTAGAAAATCCAGCTGATACGCAGGAGTACAGGAAAATGTTCTGTGTCTTCAAGTCAATTAGAGTTATATTTTTTGATCATTTATTTTCCGAGAGGTTAATATTGTAGATTCTTTCCACCACACCACATCAGCCCATTCCTTGAGCTAACAGTTTTTCTAAAGCTCAGACAGTGCTGATCCCATTCTGCAAATTAAGGTATGACTCTGTGACTGATTTGGCCAAAGGTCACCCTGACAGCAACCTGTAGTCATGTAGTGAAACCTGTCTGTGTCCCTTGAAGGTCCAGAGGAATGTACAGTTCTCAAATTTTTGGTTAGCTCATGCTATTTCACTTGAGGATTTATTGTCATGCCTCACAGTCAGCAGTAATGGCTATAATATATGTGATGCTGAATCAGCCACCTGGTTGGAGGGCTGTTTGTTATAACTCACTGAAAAGATAACACAAGCAGTACAATATGCACTTTAATGCATACCAAACCCATGAAATCTTCCTGTTCATCTTCTGCTAAAAGATACCCCCAACCACTGATTTCAAGGGAAGCACTGTGTCAGCAAAACTAATAGGGTTTGATCCAAATATATGTGTCCCTAGAACTCTAGAGGATACAGGACTTCTCTAAGGAAGTGGTTATCCAACTACATGGCCACATCCTGGGCAAGGTCAATAGCCTTGGTGATGGCACTGCCACTCACTTCAGTAGGGGTCCAAATATCACCTAGAAAAAAGGAAACAAATAGCCTAAATGGTGAAGAACTAATATCTGCTTGTGGCTGACTGACAACATCACCTTAGTGACACTGTGTCTCTGTGGCTGAGGTATAAAGCTTATCTGAGTTTGCATGTGCTAATTACTATGCAGATATGTAATACAGGAGATTATTGTTATGATTATAATAACAATATAGCAATGATGAATAATATTTTGGGGAAAAATAATAATTAAAAAAAGTAAAAGCCAGACACAAGCATACACATGCTATATTAACACATATTTATATATATAGAATAAATATATTTATCTATAAATATATTAACACATGATATAATGGTAATGGTGTTTTCCAGGCCTGCTATTCTTTCTCTTCAAGCAATGACTGCCTATATCCTGCTGGCAAAACATCTCTGGAATATGTTCTGTTTTACAAATGAAATAAAAGTAACCCAAACAACTGAACAAATATTACAACTATTCATCATCAGGCAGAGAAACAGTACACTTTACTATGTCTTGATCTCACGTGAGGTCAGTCTCTAGTGAAGAAAATCTGATGAATACCTAAATTAATGGGCAGTGCCTCCATATCAGCTAATCAGCGCAAGGCCATTTATGGGATTATGACATGGCCATGACATGGATCATGAGAAGCCAAAGGTATAGCTAATAAATCATAGGAATTATGGCATTAGAAAAAATGCCTTTTGAGTAAATACATCAGCAGCACAAGTTTTAACACAGACCATGATTGATGCAAGCTTAGCAGAGTTCTGTGACATTGCGATCCCTTAATGGAAATCCAGACCACTGCCTTAAGCCACCACAGCAAGTGGTGAACCATGGCTACTTCTCACTGAAATGCCTGCATAGCTTAGGCGTTCTTGTTATCCCAGGAACCCAATCACCATGTTGCTTTGTGTTTATAGTTCAAGTCACTGAAGACACATGATAAATGTAACTTATATTTCTGCCATTCAGGATTAATACAGAATTTCAACATAATATTACTCTGCTTTGCAAGACAACGTATATAGTAACAAAATCTATAATGAAGTACATTTTTGTAGCCTTTTCCATTTCATTCTCTCTAATTCATTGACTGGCTGGTCTCTGAAACCTATTTGTCTTTTCCAAAGCTTCTTTTAAACTCCTGTTGTTGCCATCTTGCCCTTTACGTACCTAGCCACACACACACTTCTGCCACACAAGCAGGGTAGTATGACTGGCTTCTCTCAGCTCCAGCCTATTTCCTTACCATAGTCACTATCCAAAGTACAGTCATTAGCATTAATAACTGCTGTACTGGATCTGTTAGTTGTTCCTTGAGATGTAGTTGCATAAGATGATGATAGATTTCTCATCTTGCTAACCCAGGAAATCCTGCACAAATGTTCATATTGGCACAGGAGAGACAAGAGTATATTGCCAGCAATACTGGGGGATAGGACTTCCCTTTTAAATGGTGGCTATCAATTTTATCAGGCAAAGTGAATCTGGAACCATGAGGGCACAAGGAACTCTTGAGGGGACAAGCAATGGTGTGGCAGAGAGGCAAAAATGGGGCAGCTTCACCACAAAAGCCATCATCTTGTGAAACTGCAACTTAGGGATGTTGCTAGTGCAAGTCTTATAAAAATACTGACAATCATGGCAATTTTCATAGCAGCCTTACAATATTAACCTGATTTTACATGTAAGGATGTCATAAGCAGGTTTTCATAGTGTTCATACCAGTTCTGTTTGGGTCAATTTAATAGAACTTTATTGCTACAGCAGGAAAAGTTAAAGTTTCCAAAATGCCAGAAGTCACACTCTCTGACATCTATCAGGAGAGAAGCAAAACAACTTCTCAGCAGCAACAGTGTGGTGATACCTGGTATATTTGGATTTGATTTCCTCTGTAAAGTTGAGTCAGAAATGTCCTCCAGGCTTGCCTCCACCATTTGTCTTTGTGTGTCAGCTCATGCAGCACTTCCAAAGCCTTGGCGAGATGCCATCACCCTCAGAGATGCTGTAGAGCTGCAGTGGATAAAAATAACTTATTACTTAACAGCTGACACTGGTCGCAGTCACTGCAGATGAGTTGCAAATAATTTCTCTGCAAAGATCTGCTCACCTCCAGAGGAAATGTGTTTAAGCCTGTGGTTTCTAGCTAAAATTACGTGCCACCCCTTTGTGGTGGTCATTTCTGCCTTCATGATATTATTACATGACTGGCATCCCCATGACTAGTGCTGGTGCACTGGAAGCCAATAATTATGTTCCCAAGTGAAGACAAAGATCACAGGAAGCAGCCTTGTTTCTAAGCTTCGACTTCTCTGGCGTATATTTATCCATTTTCAATCTGAAATAGTGGGGCTGGAATGAGCCTGGTCACCTCTGCCAAGAGCAGACATCATGGTGGTGACCTAGCCTGTCCCAGACCCTGCTGGGTGGCTCTAGGACAGCTGGCAGGAGCATGATGTTGGGCTGCCTGCACTAAAATGTAGAGGGAGGACAGCTCAGCCTTGCCACCCTGGGTGATGCAGCTGTCAGATGGCTGAATGGTACTGATGTCACTGTGATAACATTGGAAGTGAAAAGCTTTGTGCATTTCACTGCTCAGATGAGTTTTGCCAACCCAGGAGCTCTATGTCATCTACTGCAGCCGAGGAGGTTGTTTCAGCTGGTGTACGGCATGGCGTCAACAGCTTTCTGAAGCACTCATTCCCTGGCAGGAGCTCAAGGAGCATTTCCAGCAACCTCCAATTACAGTATTAATTACAAAAGACTGTAAGTTCTCCAGTAGAGGCCCCGAGCTTCCTTTGCATGCAATTAGCAAGGACTTTCCTGTCCATGCAGGTAGAGCTCTCTTCAGAGTATCTTCAGCCTGTTTATACATCACCTATCATTGTCAACTTCCATTAAACAATGAGACATTAAAACGTTGTTCATGCAGAGCACATGCCTTTCAAAAAGCAAATGTCATGTTTAGTGAACTGCTAATCTGGAGGTATTGAAAGGATATTATAATGATAATTTTGATGATCAGTGGCTTCTTTCTACTTCTGTTCCATACTAGCATTTTATGTGATAACCCCTAGAATCTTAATGAAACTGACACAGTAACACCTTAAAGAGAAGCATCAGATGCCTTAACCAGCTTGCAGATCGCAGATTGCAGCACTAACTCGCAAAAATTAGCAGACTGTCTCCAAGAAATATTTGTGCCTCATTGTGGAAAGCTTATGGCAAGAAATGCCCACGGTGGCATGGAGCTAGACTTCCCTTTCACCGGTCAAAAAGAAGATTATTTTGCTGCTCTACTAATGATGTGATTGCTGACTCACATCTGATATAGAAAGTTCTGAATACTAAGTCTGAATCTCTTCTCGCTGTCTTCAATTTGGATACCTGAAGACTTGATGACAAAATTAAGTACTTATGGTAGGGTACATCTCACCAGTCTTCTACCATGTAAAGGTCAAGGGTGAAGCCCATAGTTAACCATCCTATTGGAGGAGTAAAAGAAAGGCACTTTCAGAAGGCCTCATCCTGAGATTCCTATCTAGTCCTCTAAACTGGTTTCATAGAAAACCTGTGTGATGGGTAGTTAACTAGACACTTAAGTTTTTCCATCCTTATTGGTCTGACTGTGGCTTTTGATTTCTCTGCAAATAATACAAAGCGTATGTCCCAGCTTCTGTGCTGCAGAAATGAAACATTGTGCTTGAATCCTGTTTTAAGCCCAGACTCTCCTTATGCGTATGGGGAAGGGGGAGTTATTTTACAATTAAATAAATTAAATGTCTGTCACAGTAAAATGATCCACTTGGCACCTGTAGGCATGTGACATATCATCAAGATGTATATTTTCTTGGGTGACATACCATGGACTTCTCAGCTGCAAAGGTAGAACTGCCCAAGGCTATTTGATTTTTGCACCTGAAACAGAAAAACTTTTAGATTTTCATTCATAAATCAATGGTGCTGTCCAGTTCATACCTGCTACTTCTGTTTCCTCTTCTGTGCCTCCTTTCTTTATTCATTTTGTCATCTCTCCATCTTCTTATGCAAAAAATAAAAAACAAACTAGGGAGAATGTAGGCCCCCTCAGGAAGCTCTCAGGAGAACTGGCTACACAGGATTTGGAGAAGGCTGAGGTTCTGAATGACTTCTTTGCTTCGGTCTTCACTGCCAAAGGCTCTGACTGCACCACCCAAGTCTTGGAAGGCAGATGCAGGGACTGTGAGAATGAAGACCTTGCGCCCACTGTAGGAGAGGATCCTGTTCGAGACCATCTTAAAAATCTGAACGTGCACAAGTCCATGGGACCTGATGAAATCCATCCGCGGGTCCTGAAGGAGCTGGCGAATGAAGTTGCGAAGCCACTGGCCATCATATTTGAGAAATCATGGCAGTCAGGTGAAGTTCCTGACGACTGGAAAAAGGGAAATATAACCCCTATTTTCAAGAAGGGGAAAATGGATGACCTGGGGAATTACAGACCAGTCAGTCTCACCTCTGTGCCTGGCAAAATCTTGGATCAGATTCTCCTGGAAGGCATGCTAAGGCACATGAAAAACAACAAGGTGCTTGGTGACAGCCAGCATGGCTTCACTAAGGGGAAATCCTGCCTGATCAATGTGGTGGCCTTCTATGATGGGGCTACAGAACTGATGGACAGGGGTAGAGCAGTTGATGTCATCTACCTGGAGTTGTGCAAAGTGTTCCACACTGTCCCACATGACATCCTTGTCTCTAAATTGGAGAGACATCAATTTGATGGATGGACCACTCAGTGGATAAAGAACTGGCTGGATGGCCGCACGTAAAGAGCTGTGGTCAATGGCTCAATGTCCGGCTGGAGACCAGTAACGAGTGGTGTCCCTCAGGGATTGGTGTTGGGACCGGTCTTGTTTAACATCTTCGTCACTGACATGGACAGTGGGATTGAGTGCGCCCTCAGCAAGTTTGCCGATGACGCCAAGCTGTGTGGTTCGGTTGATACGCTGGAGGGAAGGAATGCCATCCAGAGGGACCTTGACAGGCTTGTGAGGTGGGCTGATGCCAACCTTATGAAATTTAACCATTCCAAGTGCAAGGTCCTACACCTGGGTCAGAGCAATCCCAGGCACAGCTACAGGTTGGGCAGAGAAGAGATTCAGAGCAGCCCTGCGGAGAAGGACTTGGGGGTGTTGGTTGATGAGAAAATGAACATGAGCAGGCAGTGTGCACTCGCAGCCCAGAAAGCCAACCGTATCCTGGGCTGCATCAAAAGGAGCGTGACCAGCAGGTCAACGGAGGTGATCCTGCCCCTTTACTCTGCTCTTGTGAGACCTCACCTGGAGTATTGTGTGCAGTTCTGGTGAACTCAACATAAAAAGGACATGGAACTGTTGGAACCAGTCCAGAGGAGGGCCACAAGGATGATCAGGGGACTGGAGCACCTCCCGTATGAAGACAGGCTGAGAAAGTTGGGGCTGTTCAGCCTGGAGAAGAGAAGGCTGCGTGGAGACCTCATAGCAGCCTTCCAGTATCTGAAGGGGGCCTATAGGGATGCTGTAGAGGGACTCTTCATTAGGGACTGTAGTGACAGGACAAGGGGTAATGGGTTAAAAATTAAACAGGGGAAGTTTAGGTTGGATATAAGAAGGAAATTCTTTCCTGTTAGGGTGGTGAGGCGCTGGAATGGGTTGCCCAGGGAGGCTGTGAATGCTCCATCCCTGGCAGTGTTCAAGGCCAGGTTGGACGAGGCCTTGGGTGATATGATTTAGCGTAAGGTGTCCCTGCCCACGGCAGGGGGGTTGGAACTAGATGATCTTAAGGTCCTTTCCAACCCTAACGATTCTGTGATTCTATGATTCTAAATCCGTCTCTCAGAGATTTATGTTCCACTCTGCCAGAGATACGTCTACTTGGGATGCATTACTCACTTTCTCAGATACCAATATTAATCCAATTTTCTTTTAGCATGATGGGATTTGGACACAATTTCTATTATCAGTAGTGGAGATATTATGCCAGCATACCACCACAGGGATATCAGATTGTGTCTGATTCATGGAAATGAATAGCTGTTTTATGAGAGACTTGTGTGTGAGCAGGAATATGTTTATTGAGCTCCATTCTCCAAAGTGTTGGGCAAAGGCCTGAAGATGTGCTTAAGCTCTTGGTGATTCATGGCCAGAGTTTCTGTGTTTTACATGGTTGAACCAAAGTTCCTTTCTTTTTTCAGTCACTGAAGTTAACAGAAGGATTCACAGTATCACAGTATCACAGTATGCTAGAGATTGGAAGGGACCTCGAAAGATCATCTAGTCCAATCCCCCTGCCGGAGCAGGAACACCTAGATAATGTTACACAGGAATGTGTCCAGGTGGGTTTTGAATGTCTCCAGGGAAGGAGACTCCACAACCTCCCTGGGCAGCCTGTTCCAGTGTTCCGTCACCCTTACTGAGAAGAAGTTTCTTCTCAAGTTTAAGTGGAACCTCTTGTGTTCCAGTTTGTACCCATTACCTCTTGTCCTATCATTGTTTGCCACTGAGTAGAGCCTGGCTCCATCCTCGTGACACTCCCCCTTTATATATTTATGTACACTAATAAGGTCACCCCTCGGTCTCCTCTTCTCTAAACTATAGAGACCCAGCTCCCTCAGTCTTTCCTCATAAGGGAGATGCTGCACTCCCTTAATCATCTTCGTTGCCCTGCGCTGGACTCTCTCCAGCAGCTCCCTGTCCTTCTTGAACTGAGGGGCCCAGAACTGGACACAATATTCCAGATGCGGTCTCACCAGGGCAGAGTAGAGGGGAAGGAGGACCTCTCTCGACCTACTAACCACCCCCTTCTAATACACCCCAGGATGCCATTGGCCTTCTTAGCCACAAGGGCACAGTGTTGGCTCATGGTCATCCTGTCGTCCACTAGGACCCCCAGGTCCCTCTCCCCTACACTGCTCTCTAACAGGTCGTTCCCCAACCTATACTGGAACCTGGGGTTGTTCCTGCCCAGATGCAGGACTCTACACTTTCCCTTGTTATATTTCATCAAGTTATTCCCTGCCCAACTCTCCAGCCTGTCCAGGTCTCGCTGGATGGCAGCACAGCCTTCTGGCGTGTCAGCCACGCCTCCCAGCTTAGTGTCATCAGCAAACTTGCTGAGGGTACACTCAATTCCCTCATCTAAATTGTTGATGAATATATTAACTAATACCGGTCCCAGTACTGACCCTTGAGGCACTCCACTGGTTACAGGCCTCCAACTAGACTCCGCCCCATAGACTACAACTCTCTGGCTTCTCTCCTTCAGCCAGTTCACAGTCCACCTCACTACCTGATCATCCAGTCCACACTTCCTCAATTTAGCCGTGAGGATGCTGTGGGAGACCGTGTCAAATGCTTTGCTGAAGTCAAGGTAGACCACATCCACCGCTCTGCCATCATCCATCCACCGTGTTATTTCCTCATAAAAGGCTAAGAGATTGGTCAAACATGATTTCCCCTTGGTGAAGCCATGTTGACTGCCCCTCATAACCCTCTTATCCTTGATATGCCTTAAGATGGCACCAAGGATAAGATGTTCCATCACTTTCCCAGGGATTGAGGTGAGGCTGACCGGTCTGTAGTTACCCGGGTCCTCCTTCTTGCCCTTTTTGAAGACTGGAGTGACATTTGCTTTCCTCCAGTCCTCAGGCACCTCTCCCGTTTCCCAAGACTTGGTAAAGATGATGGAGAGTGGTCTAGCAATGACTTCCGCCAGTTCCCTCAGCACCTGCGGGTGCATCCCATCTGGACCCATGGATTTATGGATGTCCAGATTGCTCAACTGGTCTCTAACCCATTCCTCATCGACTAAGGCAAACCGCTCCATTGACTGACTTCATCTAAGGTCTCAGGGGTACAGGGCTCTTCAGGACTGCCCGCAGCAGAGTAGACAGAGACAAAGAAGGCATTCAGTAACTCTGCCATCTCTGTATCTTCTGTCACCAGGGCACCCATCCCGTTCATCAGTGGGCCTACATTGCCTCTGGTGTTAGTTTTGTCTGCCATGTATTTGAAAAAGCTCTTTTTGCTGTCCTTGACCCTTCTCGCCAGGTTTAATTCTAAGGAGGCCTTAGTCCTCCTAGCTGCCTTCCTACATCCTCTAGCAGCAGCCTTATATTCCTCCCAAGTGGCCAGCCCCTCCTTCCATGACCTGTAAACTCTCCTCTTCCACTTGAGCATACCCAGCAATTCCCTATTTAGCCACACAGGTCTCCTGGCCCTCTTCCTTGACTTCCTACGTGTCGAGATGCTCCGATCTTGAGCTCGGAAAAAGCAATCCTTGAATGTCAACCAACTATCTTGGGCCCCTTTACCTTCAAGCAGCCTTGCCCATGGGATTTCCCCTAGCAATTGCTTGAAAAGGCCAAAGTTTGCCCTGCTAAAGTCCAGGGTTGCAATTCTACTTGGTATTCTACTAGTCCTACCACACAAGATCCTGAATTCCACCATCTCGTGGTCGCTGCAACCAAGGCAGCCCTCAACCCTTACTGCTTCGACCAGACCCTCCTTGTTAGTGAGGATGAGATCCAGCAGTGCTCCTCTCCTGGTTGGCTCATCCACCATTTGCAGGAGGAAGTTATCATCCATACACTGGAGGAACCTCCTGGACTGTGGCTGGGTTGCCGAGTGGTCCTTCCAGCAAACATCAGGGAAGTTAAAATCCCCCAGGACGACCACGGCTTGTGACTGTGAGGCCGCTCTCAGCTGCCTGCAGAAGGCCTCGTCAACTTCCTCACCCTGATCCGGTGGTCTGTAACAGACACCTACAACAGTATCCCCCCTGCCAGCCTGCCCCTTAATTCTCACCCACAGACTCTCAACTCGCTCATCATCTGTCCCTGGACAGAACTCTGTGCACTGTAGTTCCTCCCGCACATAAAGAGCAACCCCACCACCCCGCCTGGCTGGCCTGTCTTTCCTGGAAAGGACATAGCCCTCCATGACTATATTCCAGTCATGTGAGCTGTCCCACCACGTCTCTGTAATTGCCACCAGATCATTGTCTCCTGACTTAACACAGGTTTCCAACTCCTCCTGCTTATTTCCCATGCTGCGCACATCGGTGTACAGACATTCCAGGGAGCGAGCTGAGCACACCGATTTCAGCCTAGGATTATAGGAGGCCTCCCAGTCTTCATCAATTCTGGAGTGCTGCCCTAGTGGGGCAAGCCCAGCTACAACCCCATCCCCCTTCGAATCTAGTTTAAAGCTCTCCAAATGAGCCCTGCTAATTCGTGCCCCAGCATCCTTTTGCCTCTGTGAGATAAACCTTTCCCACTTGTCATTGTCCAGACTGGTGCCCTATAAAACCAGCCGTTATCAAAGAATCCAAAGCCCTGCCTGTAGCACCAGTCTCAAAGCCAATTGTTTATGAACTGAATCTTCCCATTCCTTCCCACATCATCAGTGGAGGATGGAAGGAGTGAGGAGAAGATCACTTGAGCCCCAGACTCTTTGACCATCCGCCCCAAGGATGCCCATTCATGGATGGGTATTGCAGTGTACATTAGAAGAAATAAGATGGTTGCAAAGAAAGAGGAAAGACAACTCTCACTGCATCAGATAGGAAGGATGCAATGACTTCCTGAATTTGTCCTCTTCACCACTGCCTCTGCCACATTCTGCCTCATTTTCCTTTAGATGGTTAAAGAGCTCAGCAATAGGCAGTTCTTCAATATGCAGAGCTACCACAGAGTCCTTTCTTCTTAAATGTGAAAGTGGCTTAGCAAATACAGAATCATAGAATCATAGAACAGTTAAGGTTGGAAAGGACCTTAGGATCATCTAGTTCCAACCCCCCTGCCATGGGCAGGGACACCTCACACTAAACCATGCCACCCAAGGATCTGTCCAACCTGGCCTTGAACACCACCAGGGATGGAGCATTCACAACCTCCCTGGGCAAATTCACAACCTACCTACTCTAAGGACAGCTTATGGTGTATATTTGAGTGAAGGAATTTTTGTTTAAAAAAAAAATAGTCCTTGGTTTAATGGGTAATTTCCCTTGAAAATGGTAAACTGCAAATTAAATGGCAAAAAGCAATTAATTATTGAAATGATAATATCCTTATAAAGGTTAAGAGGTAATATAAATGAAGTTCCTGTGAGCATATTAATGGAATTACTATCTTCCCCCTTATAAGTGGCAACTGTAACGACCTTGCTAATTAGCTATTTCAGCAGGAAATATTGAAATATGTAGTTATATTGCAGAAGCACAATCTATGACTAGGTTATTTTGCTACTACATAATACAGAGAGAACCCTTCTACATGCAGTGAAGAGCTCTTCCCAGAGCATGCAGCTTTTGGTGGAAACAAGAAACTATGCATTTGAATGACATAGGAAGAACAACTTCTAATTTGAAGGATAACATGAGTCAAAGCAAAAGATTTAACACAGACACACAGTCCAAGATACACCTCTCTTCAGCTCACTGCAGCCTCCCTGTGAGCACAAGGCATGGCCAGAACATGATTTGACCCACTGTGGCTGAATAGGAACCTGTTGCTCCCCAGGCACAGGTAGCCTGGGCTCTACAACCCAGTCTGGGTCTCAGGTACTCCCTGTGCAATATCTGTAATATATGGAGGTATACTTTTATAATACAAAAATGCATAGCCATGTAGGTATATGAATACTATATATACTGGATTTTCTATTGACAAGTCTTTTAGAAAGCTTTAAAAAATGAGCTTAGCTCTTCCCCCACTGAGAACATGTTTTGGACATTGATACATGGCAAAGTGGGCACTGTTTGCATTTCAGCTGACAAGAGATGGCATTCCAATTTTCCTGTGAATGAATCTGTGGGAGATGACAGGGGTTCACCCTGCATGGAACCACCTGAGAGCTGTACAAACCTCAGAGGTATGATGGGGAGTAAATGAGCTTCCACTTGTAGAACAAATTGGCCTTTGTCCCCAACAAAAGGATTTTCATCTTCCCTTTCTAAAAACCCCAGAAATCATTAGCGTCATCCTTGGGAATGTGATCTAATATAGTGACCTAGATGCAAATGATTGCTAGAGCTCAAGGGGCGAAGCAGCTCAGCTCCAGTTCTGTGGCAAAAGGCTGGGGGGAGGAACATGGCCCTGCCTTCTATCCCCATCTCAGATACACATGGTTTATGCAAACTGTGACACTAAAGCCACTGTTGCAGGTTGTGCAAAGGCACCTCAGGAAACTCAAGATAATGGCACAGGGCTATTAGAAATCATTCAAACTTTGTGTAAAACAGAAACAAGCTCTGCTCTCTGCCCCCACTTTTCATGCGCACGTCTTTGTCTGCAGCCCGCACCAAATGCTTCAGCAGGAAGAAAGACCAAATCCCCTGCTATTTCCACAGAGCCCAGGAGGTGTGAAGCCTACCTGTGCTTGCAGGCTGGCCTGTCCCCTTTTCCACCACTTCTCCATGCCCTCCCTGTCCTGGACACCCAGCGAGTGCCACTTCAGCAGCACCAAGCGCCACTACAGCCTCTACTGCACTTGGGCACCCTATGGGGCTAACTTGAGGAGCAGCCTGCTTCTGGCCCTGGTTTTAAAATGTGACTCTCAGCTTAAAGCTGATCCCTAACTGAGGCTTTAAATTAAACAGGAAAATCTTCTTCTGGTTGCATGCGTCCTTAAAAAATCTTTTTTCTGTGAACACACGTGCCGTGAAATGCAAGAAAACACTGTGGCAATACCTGCTTGCAGCACATTCCCCACATCTTTATTTAATAGTGTCAAGGGAAAACAGACAGATGTTCCCCCGGTAAATAAGATGCCACAATTAAATTATTTGTATTGGTTCTATATGCAGAGAAAACATGCTGTCAGTTTCTTACCAGGAAATTACTCATTCATCATCCAGACATTCCTTATTTTTCAAAGTCCACTTGGGGACAGTGGAAATTTAGGATTGAAATCATCTGCGTTTTTCCTGAGTTTGTGCAGGACTAAGCCAATTCCCTGTTGAAGGAGGATGAGTCTGGGACCCGTCATCCCAGAGCTGTCACCTTGGCAGTGTCTGCGAGAGCAGAGCAGGCATTCCTTCCTTCAGCTGTGAGGCTGGTGCAGAATAAACCTCTCTGGCCTCTCCCAGAGCCACCAGGCTTGTCAGCAGAAGGGCACAAAAGAAACAATCAGTAGCTTGATTTGCTGTAGCTACTATTTTAGAGCCTTGTAAAATGCAGATCACCTGGTGGCTTTTATATAATAGATAAGTAATAATTTTCTAAAGCTGAAACAACATAAGGAGGGTTTATGGCAAATAATAAAGGATGTTTCCTTTTTCTTATGTTACACTGACAAGTTGTTTGTATGTGCATGTGTGTTGGTTAACAGACTGATGTTAACAACAGCGTTATATCCAGTAAGACAACTGTCCTCCAGAAATGTGTTCTGTTCATATACTGTCAGTAAGATGATTTATAAAAATTGTCACCACAAAAATAAGCACTAATCATAATGCATTTTTGGAATGGAAGTGGAGAGAGGATTTTTTGTTCAGAGCTAAGTTTTTAGGTCAGGATTCAGGTTTTGATGTCAGCCCCAGTTCTTGGGAGTCTATTTCCTTCCACAGTAGAAAACATGCAATGTGTTTGACATGGAAAAGACACTACATGGATGTGCTGACTTGAATTTGTTTTCTTACCTTCCTCAGAGAAATTTGCAGGTGTTAGACTTGCAGTTCTCTTTTTCTGCCTATTTAGTTGATTTTGTTTTTTCCCAGCTGCTGGGATTGGACGTATTTCAGGCAAATATATTAATTATCAGATGATTTTCCTAGCAATACTTGTCTGTTTGGTTTTTAGTGACTGTATTTGAATAATTGGGTTGACTTTCTGCTGCTCCCAGTATGTAGCCTCAAGTCTATTGTTGTGCCTACACCTTTCTTTTTCATTTGAAATCAAGTACAGACATGACCTGAAGATCCAGTTTTGTAAGATGCTCGGAACCATGTCTGCATGATCACTCTCCTGCAGACCACACAAGAGAAAACCAGGTGGTGGCCTGCAAGATAAAAACGTCTTGTTTCTTTTTATTGTCAAAGACTGAAGAATAAGATGGAGGTTTGGTAACTGCTTCATTTTCCTCATAGTTTGGGAACATACATATTTCCCTATGGCATTTTATAGACAGTGGATTGTCTTACAGGATATGCTGTGATGGAAGAGTCTGTGGCCGAGCCTGTGATGTGTATTGTTCCCTGTGATGTGAGGATTGAGTTAGGTCCAGTGACAGGATTTTCTGCCTTTATTCTGCTGCTCTGATTAGCTCCATCAAGTCTGTAGGGCCCCAGCTGTAACAGCAGCTTAGTCAATGGGTTAGGGAGAAGAGAAATGGTAAAATCTATAGGCATATTTCCCCGTATCCCTACCAGGGTAGTTTTCTGACAGTGTATTCATGGGCGTTTGATCCACTCTGACTTCCAGAGGCTCCAGCAGTGGGGAATCTGGGACTCAGGTTCCCTTGACCAACTCTGAAGCATATTCTCTTAAATTTCAAAACACTAAAACCAGTTTTTAAACCAGCTGCTATTTCAGTATAGAGAAGACCTTGGGGACTGTGACTTTTATCGCTCTGCTCTGAGGAGGTCTATCTGCTTTCGTGGTTACAAAAGGGACTGTGGATCCTGAAGCACCACGTGATAACTCCCGTTTTCTTTCAGACAGGCTAGATGTGATTGAAATATTTCTGCTAACTTTCCCAGCAGAAATACTTCTAAGAACAATGTTCTCTGAAAGGGGAGCAAATGCAGATACAGTTGAAGCGTGCTGTGTTGTAAACCTTAGGAAAAAAAATGGAATGAGAATTTGGATGTTAATTTATACACACAATGTGTTTGTTTCTAATCAAAACAAAACTCCTCTGACAGAAAATGGATGGTGAAATAATGCTTATTGCCCTACAAGTGCTGAAGTTATGCAGCCAGCTTGTGGGGGCATTCAGAGACAGTTGGCAAGATAAGATGCTTCAGGAGAGATGTAGAATTCAGCGTACAGTTTCTGTGAGGGAATGCAGGATGGCAGCAGCTCAGGGCATGAATGTAAAGGCCATATAAGGGAAGTAAATGAACTGCTGTAGAGATGCCATTAGCCAAGCAAACACTGACTTGGGGACCTTGGTGTATACCATGGAAGGTATAAATTGCATAAAGAAATGCATACTGGTTTGCTTCTCCCTAGGTTTATAAAGCCAGTTTTAACCAAGACACTGTTCACATGTGTGAAACAAAGTTTTTCCACAATTTTAATGCCAAGCAATTTCTACTCATGTCTAATCCCAACACATGCCTAATTTAGACACATTTATCAAAATTCCATTATAAGCAAGGCCCCTGGCCAAGGAAAGAATGTCAGACTGGGTCTTTAAATAATTGTGGGGTTAATAACAGTACTTGATTTTTCTCCTTCTTTACACCAATAGCACAGCTCAAGTGACACAGGGAGCTTAGTATCCCTGCTATTTCAGGCCCTGGTACAATGAATAGCAGGAGGTAAAACACCTGACTGAGCTAGGTGAAGGCATGCAAGCAGTAAATGAAGAGTGTCTATACTCATGGAACACTGCACAGCTCCCTGCCAAAGAAGAGACCTGAGAGCCAATGTGCTCTCAGAGGTGGAGGCTTGGCACCAGGCAGAAAGCTGATTTGAGGGGAGGGTGCTAGAATGGTATGCTGTGGAGCAGGCTCCAGCTCTCAGCCTTGGGAAAGTCACACCAGCTCTCTTTCTGCCCGTCACGCCGTGGGCACATCCACATTCATGTTTTGGTGTGGATCAAGGGCACGCTTTTGAAGTAAATCTCCAGATCAGCCTCACCAGGCTGCGGTTCACTGAGCAGTGGTGAGTACACAAAGTGGGTGCAGAGGGCACTGAGGCAGAATTCAAGCTCCAGGACTGCATCTGACGTGTTGTGAGTGCTCATGGGGCCCTCAGTCCATAGACCCAGGTTGGAGTAAATCTGAAAAATAAGACCCTGTGGAAAAGTGTGAACATATTCAGGTCCTCAACACCAACCGATCGGATCAGACTAATCCACATTACTCACTAATACAGGTGTATACCATGAGGATATAGCCTAGAGGTAGCCAGGGTAGCATGGCTGTTTTGGGAGTATGCCTTCATTGTCTTCCTTGTGAAACACATTATTGCACATATTCTAGCACTCAGCCTATATTTAACCTAATCCTTTGATTTGAAGCACTTTTCCTTAAAGAATACGCTTGATATGTCGGTATGGAAAACTCGATCTTGCTAGATACATTCCAATCCATTTTTTATCCCTTGAGAAAATATTCATTTTCAGTAGTGTTCTGATTTTAAGACTTTGCATTATGGGGGAAAATTGAAAGTCTTATAAAAAAAACCCCAAACCAATAAAGTGGTTAAGTAATTTAATTCTGAACATGACTGTTGTTACTATTAAATGGTGTAAACACAGGCTGAGTGCAATAAACCTCATTTCCATTTAGCATTAATAATATTAATGATCAGTACTTAAATCACGTACCATGTTCCAGCACTGAAGAAGAAACATTACAAAAGATATTTTGCATGTCTGGTGCTGACACAATTTAAACCTAGCATAAAAATGTCTTCTCTGTGAAGGAATTTATTCAAGCTGCAGGGCGGAGAAGAAAAAGCCGAATAGGAAATCTCCCTTTCTCCCAGAGGCTCTATGTGCACCATCCCTCCTCGCCCCCAGAAGGCAACCCCTCCCCAAAACTTTCCCACTGAAGACACTCTGGGAAAGGACTGGAGCTCCTGTCTCTCCGCTAGCATTAACCCAGCCGGGATGAGCTGCTGGGTGGTGTGGTCACATTCACTCCCGCTGTAGTCTACCAGGCTCCCGAACTGTTGCTATCAAAATGCTGGATCAGCAGCTCGAATGCAGACAGACAGACAGACACACACACGCCCACCCCCATCAGGAGATTAGCCCGTATTTTCCCATGTAAGGGCTGCAGCCTTCCTCTTGCCTTCTAACACTCCTGCCCTGCCGGCTTTTTCCTCTTCTGCCCTCTGCTCCGGCAGCGGCTCCACCGTTCCCCACACCCCGCAGGCAGCCGCCGAACTGCGGCGGGCGGAGAGGAGCCCGGCGCCGCCGCAGTGCTTCCCGCCGCCCCCAGACCGAGCGGCCCCGGCCCGGCTCGGAGAGCCGTGACCCACCGCTCCGGCCCCCGAGAACCGAGACCCACAGCCCAGCCCCTGCCGGGCTCGGAGAGCCGTGACCCACCGCTCCGGCCCCCGAGACCCACCGCCCCAGCCCCGGCCGGGCTCGGGAAGCAGGGACCCCCACCCCGCTCCGACCCCTCGGAGCAGTGACCTTCACCCGGCCCCGGGAGGGCTCAGGAGAACCCCATTCTTCGCCGTGGTCTGTCCGCTGCTTCTGTCGCCCGGCCGCTCGTCCCCGGCCCCGTCCGCGGCCCCTCAACAGCGCCGTCCGCGGCAGGTCCCGCCCGGGGAGGCGGCGGTGGGGAAAGGGGGAGGAGAGGCGGCGGAGTGCATTGCCTCCAGAGGAATCAAAAGGAGGGAGAGAGGAACGTGCGGAGGAGGGGAGGGGAAGACGGGCCGGGCCGGCGAGGGTCTCCGTCCCGCCCGCCTCGCCTTCGCGCCGGGAGAGTCGCTTGGGGCAGCCGCCACCCGCCGGCCCCACGCCCCGGCTCCGCGCCCATGTGCTCCTGGCAGCCGCGACGGGCAAACCTCGCGCACGGCGTGTCAGTAAGTAGCCCTTCGCCACCCCGGCACCTTCCCGGGCCCGTGCGGCACTCCTGTCACCGAACCTCTCCTGCTCCTCCCGGACCCCTGCTCCTCCCGGACCCCTGAACCCTCTTCCTGTCACGGAGTCCTGACCTGCAGCACTCCCTGCGCTCTGCATCTCCTACATGACTCCGGTTCCCTGATCCCGCAGAACCTCCTTTCCTTCCCGACCCGTGACCACCCTGCGCGGCCACATCTTCTGCAGTCCTTGACCCCCTGCCCCTCCCGGATCCTTCTTCCCCGCATCCCTTGTCCGTTCCACCGGACCCTCCAGACTCCCTTTTCCTCCCGTATCCCCAGTCCTCTTATCCCCTTGCCTTCCCTCATCGTACCCCTCCCGGGCCCCCGTTCTTCCCGGATCTCCCTGCCACCCGGACCGCTTTCCCTTCCCGGCCCCTCTGTCTTCCCGGCTCTACGTCCTCCTGGCCCCCCTGGCCCCCTGCCCTCCCGGCACCTCTGCTTCCCAGCCCTTCCCCGCCCGCATCTCTCTTTCTCTCCCGGACCCCCTTCCCCTCCCAGCCTGCTCCTCCCGAACTCCCAGTTCCCCCAGTTTCTTCCCTGTCCCACCCCCCCCCCCCCCCCTGGCGCCCCCCCGCATCCCCTGCCCCCTCATCTCCTGCACTTCCGCTCCCCTTCGCACTCTCCCGGTGCCGCGGGCACGACGCCCGGGCGCCCCGCAGCCTTCCCCTCGCATCACCCCAGCGAGTTTTGGTTCGTGGCCGCCGCCTTCCCTCAGGGGGAGCCGGATATCTCCGCCGCCCCCTCCTACCCCTGGAGGGCCGGGAGCGGGGTTTCGGGACCGGAGGGTAGAGCCCACCTTCCCGCAAAACGCCCGGCTGCGGGATGGCAGCCTCCGGGAGGCAGAGCTGCTGCCCCGCCGCACTCAGTCCTACCCCTGGAGCCTTCATGTTGTGCCTTATTTCCAGCCGTACCTCCTCCCCTGATTTAGGGAATGATCTTCCCCAAGTGCCGTGACCCACTTTGCCTTAGACATGTGGTCCCACGCCAAGACACAGGCAGATTCTTCTCAAGAAGGTGTCTCTGGAAGGATGGAAGCACCCTATGCCCCTCTCTCAAGTTTCTGTCCCCAGGGTTTTGGTGTTTTGCAGGTTGAAAGGCATTTCTGTAAATAGGTGTATACTTCTTGAGTAGCAGCATAGGCCTTTTTTAACATTATAGAAGAGAATTGTCTTTCTTAGTTTTTAAAAGTAAACAAAACTTTTGTGTGGTGCACATGCTTAATTTCACTTACAGACTCCTTCTCTACATTCCCTCCTTGTGCTGAAGTACTATTGTTTTTATTGCCTGTACATGAATTGAATTCACTGATTGGTGTCTAATCACGCTTAGAAGAAAAAGCCCCTGTATAAATAGCTATCGGAATTAATTTGGCAGCAACTGTGAGAAATGATCATAAATTTACAAATACAGTTGGAGTAATGATCCAGCGTGGATTTATCAAGAAAAACACCCCCAACCTCTGGGAAGTAGCACGTGGGTTTCTGTGGCAGTCAAACACACTTAGTCACACTGGTACTGAGCTTAGAGGCTGGGAGTTGTCTGAGGAGGAAGCAGAGAGGTTAAGGCTCCTGGATTTGGGCAGGAAGAGGCAAAGAAGCAAAGGAGCTGGGCTGAGTGTGAACAGGACTATTTTGAGAGACCCTTCTGTTCTAATCATGTGCTGTTTGAGGGTGTGTGTGGGCGAATCCGAAAGATGTAGTGGTGTCTTCATCTACCAGTTTGGGCTCCTGGCACTTCTGGACATCAAGTGATAAAAGGCTCCTTTTTGCACTTAAGATGCAAGCAACGTAAGGGAATGCTGGAAAAATGTCACCTCATAAGACTTTGCTTGGGGGTGTGTTGATGAGGTTTACCTCAGCCACAAAGGTCTGATCTTGAAAAGCCTTAGGCACTGCAAGCAGTTTTGCACTGAAGCTGTGGGGACAGGTATAATGGGAAGCACGTTCCCCAGACCTCGCAAGAGGAAGGCCTGATAGCTAAGGATAAATGAGACCTCGCCTTTTTTCTTTATCCGTATGAAAAGGATCAAGATGCACAGTGAACAGTGAGTAGGCAAGTACACAGGGAGCCCCTGAAGGTGGCTGCAGAGCATTCCTGGATGCACACAGCAGCCTGTGCAAGCCGGGCTGCTTCCCACCACTGTCCCACCGACCCAGCAGCTGGTATCACTGACATCAATACTAGCCGCTGCCTGCAAGGATGGGGCAGTAAATGAAATGTCTTAATGAAAAGTCGTGTGGGAAGGAAAAGCACTCTGGCAGGTAAACAATTTTTTTCTCTAATGTATTACTGAACTTGCATTTTTCTCCTTTTTTTTTTATGTTATTTAATTATAGGGACCTTTGACTTCATGATGGGAGGAAACATCCCCCTGGCTGTAAGGATCCGAGCTTCTCCCAGCGTGAGGATTTGTCAAGGCTGAGAGACTTCGGATTATCCATAAACAGCTCTAAAACACACAGCTGCTTTTCTGTCTCCCCATCACGAGGGGTCTTGGAGGAAATACAGAGATGGCCTCCAGCCTCACCTGTGCCGGTGTTGTCTGGGCCTTCCTCTCCTTCCTCTGTGCCGCTGCCTCCTGCGTGGGTTTCTTCATGCCCTACTGGCTCCTGGGGTCTCAGCTGGAGAAATCGGTTTCATTCGGCACTTTCCGGAGGTGTTCCTACCCAGTGCGGGATGAGAGCCGCCAGACAACCGTGATGGTGGAGCAGTGCGGCCGCTATGCCTCCTTCCAGGCCATCCCGAGTGCCGAGTGGAGGATCTGCACGGTGGTGACGGGCCTGGGCTGTGGGCTGCTCCTCTTGGTGGCCCTCACAGCACTCATGGGCTGCTGTGTGTCCGAGCTCATCTCCAGGACCGTGGGCAGGGTGGCAGGAGGCATCCAGTTCCTGGGGGGTAAGTGCTCATGTGGGGAGGGGATGAGGGTGTCTGAAGACTCCACTGGTGCTTGGGGACAAGGAGGGGATGAGCCAAACTTTCTGCTGGTGAGTGAGGCCACTTGGCTCCCTTGGTGGTTGAGCTGGTTGTCTGGATGTGGCCCACAGCCACCTTTGGTCACTCTCCTGTGCTCAAGTCCCTGCTTGGTCATTGTGCAGCCTTTGAGAGTTGCACGGCAAGTTGACTTCTGTGGGCCGTCATCTTCACAGTGGTTTTGTGGGCTGTAGTTTATAGCAGAGCTCTGCCAGGATGGCAGTACCTGGAGAAGCAATGGGACTGCAGAGCTCCATGGAGCATTATGGTTTTGGAGTGGAGAGGCTGTGTTATGTGGGAACATCTTTCTCCTTCCTACCCTATCCCTGGCAGAGCTCCCTCCACCTCTGCTGTCTGCATCTGCATAGATCTGACACAAGTCCGTGGCCAAGGTTTGAGGTGGGGGATTGCTTATCCCTGGTAGGGGTGTCCCACCGTCTCCCAGAAGGAGCCCTGCCAGGCTGCCTGACCCATGCTGCGCTCTGATGGTGCCGCAGGTTTGTTGAGTCCATAAGCGTGAGAGAATTGCCTCCTCTCCTTTTTTTAGCTTGTAATTGTACAGAGTATTTGTAACTGTGAAGTGTTTGAAGAGTATGAGACAATAAACAGGATCCTCGAGTGTGTTTTTTTATAGGGCAGTTTTCCCAGTAAATCATCACTCTCTTGTCATTGGTGACATGCGGCTCACTGGCACTCACTTTTGCCTGGTGCAAGTGTTCCACCACCCCTGTGTGTTTGCTCCCATAAAGGGATGTGTTCCCTTGAGCTTTGGGTGCAGGTGGCAGTGTTCTGGGTGCCCTGCAGTGTCTGGTCCCAGCTAGGGACCCTGGCTCATGCCCTGCAGGAGCAGGCTACAGAGGGACCGAACAGAAACTTGCCCACAAGGGCAGTGTGGATACATCCCAAGTCTGCAGCCTCAAGGAAGCACAGGACAAAAACTCTGCTACTGTCCAGCTCAGGGCAGACAAATGAGGCAAGGAAAGGGCCCTGTGCCAAGCCTCCAGACAATGCCAGCACAGTTCAGTCCTGGCCACGGGCAGCTCTGCCTCCAACTTTTTGAGTAGTTTCTGCACTTCAGAGCAAGCCAACCCTATCATTTCACCCTTCCCTCAGCTTTGCAATGCACAGGCCTTCCTGTGTTTAATCTGTCTGACAATTAGAAGGTGCAACAGCTGCTAGAGAGTTAACTCTGCTGAGAGCTACAGCTTCTTGAAGCCTGCCCCATTATAGGATCCAGGCAGGCATCCAGGGGATGGAGGGGATTTTCTGTTTGGTGACACTCTGCAAGCCCACTCGGTCTAGCTATTTTCACTCAGAGCCATCACAGGCTTGTGCTATAACCACCCCCCTCTTTCCAGCTGCTGGCTTGGCTCATCTGGTTTAGAGTTTAGCTCTTTTCTCTCTGGTGGCATTGCTCTCCTGCCTGCCCATGGAGCGGGACCGCCCGTGCCTGTGTCTGCTGACAGCCGTCCCAGCAAACATGGCAGCTCCATCGGTGAGCGGCTGGCTGGGGGACATGGGAGGAACCCCGCTCCCCATGACATGGTGTGGGCTGGATGCATGCACCATTCTCTGAGGCGGGATGGTGGCTGCTGTGCAGGGAGGTTAGAGGTCCCTTCAGACCCTACCATGTCCGTTCCCAGAGCTTGTTCCCAGCTGACCAGGCAGCATTCCATCCTGCCTGGAGGGGCATGAACAGGCAGTGCTTGTCCTCTGTAGGTGACATATCAAAGAAATGTGAACTTGTGATATGAAAATTGCCAACAACTTTGCATGTCTGATTTTCTCCTCTACTGCCTTTTATGGTTGTCTCTCATTTCACTCAGCACTGCTGGAAGTGTGTATGAAACGAACCAAGTGAGAACCTGTCAGTTCTTAACCTGCTTAAAAACCAACTGTGGGGACATGAGGGAGAGGCCAGGTGGTGAAGGCCAGTAATTTGGATGAACTGAAGGGACATATTAGGGTAAAGATCAGATCCTTACATCCTTGATCAGATCCTTAGCTGCTATAAATAAGTATAGTATCACTGTTTAAGTGATGTGACTACATTTATTCAGATGTCTAACACAGACACTATAATTATTAGGTTGTTTTATGTCAAGATAGCCACAAGCTGTTCACTTTATTTACTAACCAGGAATGCCAGCTCTTTCTTCCCTGTACTACAGCTGTAGGTTTACTTATATACCACAGCTTGTGCTTTGAATATGTCTAAGTGGCAGTACAGTGACTAATTCTGCTTGGTCTCCACTTGGAGATCTAACCAAATATAACTATCATATATATATGCATTTTGATGGGGGGGGGGGGGGGGGAGAGCCCTGTCCTATCTTTATATGAAGAAAAAACCCTGGGGTAATAAGCAGCCCACTGAGTGATGCTATTTTGTGTTAGGGCAAGGAGACGGCTAGGCAGTTTCACTTTCTTTCTGTCTGAGTCACCTGTACCAAGACACTGCTCCTGTTCTAGTGGTGGAGGGTGAGCACTGAAATAAACCATATTTCTCTTGAAATTAGAAACCAGCATAAAGACATGCTCAGGGTAGCTAGTTTATGGCTTTAGTAGTGTTTCATGAGTCCAGGATCCAAGTAATTTTCTCAGCATGATTTAAAAACATGGACTTGGTGAAGACCTAAGCCAATTGACAGTAGAGTGTTGTGGGAAGCCCATGAGTGGGTGAGATTTGCAAGCCTCTGAAGCTGTGGTGAGCCAAAGCACTAAGGCTGCTAAAACTAACTTACTTCCACAATGGAAGCATTTTTACTACTGGGAAGAGGTGGCAGAGAGGTTTGCTTACCAGAGGTGGTAAGCAAGCAGCCTGATCCTTTCCTTCTAGCAGTATGAAGGAGTAGTAACTCCAAGTAGGTCAGTGGAATAGCACCTGTATAAAGGCAGTGCAGCCCGCACTAGAGAAACGGTGCCAAGGTTTTACAGCTGGGATTTCCCCGAGTTGTATGTGGAAGCTCATGGGAGTGAATTATTCATGCATGCTTATACCATAAATCTGCTCTTATCATAAAAATTGAATGGCAGAACTTGCAAGAATTGCAGCTCCATGCGGAGTCAGAACGGCTCTTTAGATACTGTTTGATCTTACACACTTAGTTTGTATTTGCTATTTCAGATAATCCTGGCTACAGAGCATGCATGTATTTTAAGATGATTTGGGGATGATACACGCTGAGTTTCTGTTCCTACCAGGAAGATTGCATCATAGACTTTTCCTCCCATTTGCAATTATGGGAACCGCTTCCTTTCCCATGCATGGTCATGTGGCAGCTCTGTAGTCATTACAGCAATTGCTTAGATGAAAAACAATGCTAATTTTAGCTTTTTCTAACACAGTTTGGTGGTGGGCAACAAGAAGTAGGCAACACCCCAAAGCCAGCCATTTCTGCAGTGGCTGTCAGTGGTCTGCAGTCCATGGCTGACAAACTGCTGCTTCTCAGAACATGCTTCATGGACATCTCTGTTGGATTGCTTCAAAGAACTGACAACTGAGATGAAAGTCATGCTGTCTGTAACCTCTTGAGGGCACAGTTATGTAGATGGATACAGTCTTCACTGATAGCAGTAAGTGCAGTGTTTCCAGCTGGTTTCCTTTGAATGTTTGGAGGACTGAGGCATATATAATGTGTCTAGAACAGATTACAAGGATGTATCTTTGTCCATAACTATTGAGGCCATGACAGCAGGAAGTGAAGTTTAACAAATCTATTGCAAATTGGAGCCTGTAATTACTGATTCATTGTGCTCTGGCAAGTCAATTACACTCAAATGGGGAGACTAAAATTTGCAGGTAGATAGCTCAGATACGACATACTAATTTGGTGAATAGTTTTGCTCTCTGAATGCAGAGCAATGATTTTAAGAACATAGCAATAATTTTAAGAACATAATGAACTTAAAGCTTATCCAGTTTTATGAGAAGCAGTAGATCAAAAGACACAAGTATTGCAAGGATGGTCAATTTAAGGAGCGTTATGCTGGCAAGGTGAAGCTTTTCATTAATATGGTCAGCACACAGGAATTATAGATGCTAGCTGCTAGCTCAGAACTCCCTTTGGCTGCATAGAACAGCTAATCCAAGCTCATAGGGGTATGAATCCAAAGGAACGCAGCATGTAATGACCTGCTGACTTAGGCACCTCTCTGAACCTCACACTTTGGCCCTGATTCTGAGTGGCATGTGAGAAGTGAGCCCTCTCTGTGATTACTGGGTAGCCATGGGGTTTGTATACTGTCAGCTTCAGTACTGATCCCTCATTGATTGTACTCAAGTAAAGCTCAAGTTTTGCTACTCCCTTCGGTAAATGAGCAAAATACTCAGCAGTGCCTTCTCTTCCTCTCATTATTTTGTTTCCCTCATGTCTCATGGGAGTACTGCAACTCCTGAAACTATGGTTGAATTGCTGGGTAGAAAATCTGTGGAGCTCTTGCAGTAGGGGGTGATGAAAAGAGCATTTGGTTATTTGAGGAAAAGGGGACACAGATCCCAACTACTTCTGATTTTGTCTCAGAAAAGAAAAAAAAAGTGGCTTTCTGGAAAAAGCTCTTAGCACCACATGAAATCACTGCAGAATCCTTCTCCAAATCTCCTATGCCCATAGTGGCCGTAATTGTTTCCATCTCCCATAGGGTGCTCAGGACAAGTGTGTGCTGGGTGAAGAGGGCAGGGGAATAAGAAGCGCTCCATTAAGATAAGGAGAATGTCTAGTGTGGGGTGTTGGCTTTGTGTTGTCAGTGATAAAATCTTAAAGAAAGCCTTTGAGATTTTGGGCTGGAGGTTTTAAAAATACAGGTACAAGGGAGATCTGCAGGTTATTAACACACTAATAGCTGAATCTGACTCTAGGTTGAAGTCTAAAATGTAGAGGGCAGAGAAGGGAAGAGCACCAAGTCATAGCACTGTGGCAGCAGGTAGAGAAGCTGTTCCTCAAAGGAAATACTTGGGAAACAGTTAAAGAAGAGGAGGCTCTTGGGAGAGAAGGAGTTGCTGGACCTAAATCGTATTTCAAGAACTATGTCAGAGACAACCTGTGGATCAATTTTGGTTCTGAGACTGGCAAAGTAAGTAGGGGCTTCTAGTTGACTACAGGGATGAGAAACTCCTGGTAAAGGTTTTTGTTGAGCTGCAGGCAGTGACCAGTAACGATTATGTTGTCTGACAGCTGAAGTGGGACTCTCTGCTTTCTGCTTGGAAAACTAAGGTCAGGATCATTTTCTGCCTATAGGGAGAAAATGTAACTGAGAAGAGCCTTGCCAGGGACAGGGAAGACCTGAAATGATCAAGACACTTCCAGGAAGGAAACAGTTACCCCAGACTCTTTTGCAGTTCCTCAAGCCTATCTCATCCATTTTGGCCATCTATACACATTCTTCCCAACTCCTCCCAGAATCTGTACCTGGAAAAACCTCAGGCAAAACCATGCAAAAATGGCCTTTTAGTTCTTTCATCCTCTTTAGCTTAAAAACATTTTTCGAAAGGCTAACTTTGGGGGGAGGCTGGGGAGGGGCACCTTCTTCTATCCAACACCAAGCCCTCTTCTTCACCTGCAAGTTAGCTGCTCAGGCCTGTTCTACCACATCTTCCTCTCTCTTTCCTTTTGTTAGATGCAAAGATTCAGTGACCTTGCTGTGCTCATGTAGGCATGTGAAAGGGCAGTCCTCATCCTAGACAAAGGCAAACTGCAGGCTAGGTAGTAATCCAGTGTATACATGCACATATGAAGACGCAGCAAGAGGGACATATGAAAGTGACAGATGCCTCACCAGGAGGTAGCAGAAGAAGAGCACACAAGGAACAGAGTACTGTTAAACGTTGCTAGTGCGTGACTGCATGGCATGTCATAGGCTCATAGATTCAGCAATAATAAGGTCAGCAGAGAACACTGTATTTAAGCTGAAGTCTGCTGTAGCATGGGTCATAGGACAGCATTCATGTAATTTTGGTTTGAACAAGAGTATATCTGTGGGAAAAAAACTTCTAGTCTGAGCTTAATAAACTTCAGAAAAGCAGGATCTTCATAAGTTGTTCAGTGAATTACCCTATTTTTCCTTCCAGATCATTATTTCAAATATTAAAAATGTAGTACCAAGAATATATAATTGCAAAATTACATTTTCTTGAGGATCATTATGAATATTCTTTTTTTTTTTTTTTAAGATCCAAAGTTATGTTGATTTTAATTCATTTAAGCTGTGCTATGTTGTGGTTTCTTTAACAACCTGTATAGAAGCTGATTCATAGCTGTTATGTTTCACACCAGTTATCTCTTCGGTTTTCTATAGGCATCCAGCAGAAGATGAGTGCAGTGAACAGTTTTGCAGCTCCATCCCTTTTTGGCTTGACTTTGACTTGCTAAACTGCATCCTGCAGCTACTAGTGCCTATGTTCAATATCTGCTTTCCTGCACTATGAAATACCTTCCCATACTATGGTACAGCACAGAGTCAAATTCTTGGATTTAGGTTTGGAGTCAGATGAGTTAAGGCAGGGAGCATTTGGGAAGATGATCAGAACAAGGGAATTTAGACAGTGATGTTATCCTAACAGATTTTGTAGCGTATGTTTTACTGAAGATTAGCCAGCTTTCTCTCTTCTGTATTCATACAGGATGTAACATATAAGACAAATTCAGGATGGAAACTGAACCAATGGAATATATGTCCTCTGTCACTCCCAGTTTATAAATGACATTATTTAGATTCCTACACTCTTAATCAGATGTAGCCTGTATTGCTTGAATCTTTCCTCTGTGCATGGGCCATCAAGTTGGATTGGAGAGGAATAAAAGTCAACAGGTACTTACCTGAAATAGGTAAAGAAAAGGTACAGACTTAGATCCTTAGATTCTTAAAAGGATCCCATTTCCTGTGGTTGCTTTTACTGTGCTCACAGAAGTTCTGACTGCAGCCTTGCTAAAGACTGCTGCTCCGACAGATCTAACAGCACAGCTCTTTGTGCGATTGTTCCCTTAGGAGTCCCACTGAAGGAGACCTGAGTTAGCACAGATTTGCTGTTTAAGTAACACCAACCATTTTAACAGAGCAGATGAGCAGGAAAGAATCAGTAATAAACATTGCTGGTTATGAAGTGCAGAATCAGTAGCCCTGAGGAGTCCATCCCTGCTAGCAAGGTCATGAGCAGCACAGAGCAAGTAGGGAGTTGTAATGCTGTTGGAATAGTAGAAATGCAACTTGAAGAAGACAAATATGAGTAACCATCGTATCACACCCTGCTGCCTTTGTTTTTTTCTTTCTGTCGCCAACCACATCAGGTATCTTGACTATTTCAGTATTTCAAAATCTTACTGTAACAGCAGCAGAGCTCTTACAGGCTGCATATTTTTCTGTGTCCTTTGAAGTCAGAGACACTAGTACAAATTACATCAATATTTCTATCCTAGAGATAAGATTATTTGACTGTGACATTAGCCTAAATTGGGTGTGGTTCTGAGGCTGAGTTTCCTTCTGAAGACTTACTTTGGTAAATTGTAAATTAACTTGTTTATACTGAATTGTGCTTGGAAACACAGATTCTTCCCTCCACCTATAATTTTTACTCCAATATAAATTTTGGCTAAATACAGAAAAAAACCTAACCAAACCCAAACCTATGCAGAGTTTCAGTCTGGAGCAAATACTACAAGTCAGAATTTATGTGCTTTGGAAGCACATTTAAAATGCAAGTGCTGATGTATTATTAAAAATAAAAGATGCTGCTAAAATATTGGGAAGGATCTCTTTGCTTGTCTTTGTTTTTATATTGATGTTGAATGTAAAAGTGGTATTTTGAGTATTGCTGCAGCTGTGTTGTATTTAAGCAGAATTTTGCAGTGAGGAGCAGAATTTTTGATCTAAAGAGGTCCTGGAGTGCTGATTTATTTATCTGTAGAATGAAGTTCAGACTTCTTGCTTTTTCTCTCCCCTCTTTTGTTAGAAAGGAGCAATGATGCTCAGCACTTCTGTGATGCTTTTCATTTCAAAAGGCGCTGCTTGCCTGACCTAATGAAACTTCAGAAAACATGAGGCAGGGGAGCAAACAATCTATTTTGCTGGTGTAGAGTCAAAGTAAATTCAGAATTACTTTACTTGAGATCCTCTGCATTTGTGTTGATTAGACCAGAATCTGGGCTAGAGTTAGGAATTTTGTTTCTGCATTGAAAGATGTGTTTTGTTTTGCTTGCTGAGCTCCATGAAGTATTTGAGTATCTCTGGGAACTTCACTTAGGCATCAAAATGTTTCAGTATTTTCCAGTGTGGATAGGGTCATATGCCCTACAGGCAGGACAGGATTGTTCCCAGTGGTGTATTTTCTAGGATTTTGTCCAGTCTGGTGTTAAATGTCTATGTAATGTGTTTTGGATTTTATTCATTTACCTCAGGAAACTCAGTTTACTAGGCATCCGACTTGGAAGTTTGTCGCAATATTCAACCTTCATTCTCCTTTTCTCACTGACATCCTTTTACTTTTCCTATACAAATTTTTACCTTCTAAGCTCTTTAATTTATTCTTTACAAAGTACAATAAGACAGTTTTCAATCTCCTTCATCGTTTCAATGAACTCAGGCATCGAACTTGAGGGCAACCAATGTATTCTTTTCATGCAGTGAGGAGATAGGAAGCAGCATGGTGTGATTAAGAAATGGACTGTAGTTTTAAACCGAAACTCCACTGATAGCTGCATGCCTTGTGGTGGCCATCATGCTGGGTCCTCCCTGGTCAAGGATTTCCTTTGGCGCTGTGGAATGCCTTTCCTGACTTAAGCAATGTTAAGCTTTTTATGTTTCCCAAATGCAAGGTCTTAAGTGGCATTCAGACCATGTGAGGATGGCCTCAAGCCACAGAGGACTAAGGAGAACATCCTCTACTTGGTTTTGGGATGACTCTGCCACCACAAGACATCACGGGTCACAGAGGCAATATTGCATTTGACAGATCCCTTCTAGTAGCTGTCCTGTATCTTCTCACGCATGAAATATTGGGCATGGTCAATGCACCCTGACAGTGCTGGTGATAAGGCTGAATCACTAGGCTTGATTAGATCTCATTTACACTGTTTGTTCCACTGTCAATCCTCTGATGTCACAGGTACGTCTGGGAACAGAGACAGACTTCTTTCCCTCCAGGCTGGCTTTTTCTTAGAGCCTGACCTACTGACATCAACCACAATATTCCTTCATGGGACCCAGGGGAGAGCAGGATCTGGAGCTCAGTGCTGTTGCTACTCATTGTTGCTAGTGGGATTTGGAGGAGATTGCTGCTGTGTAGCAGTGCAAAGACAATCATCGGATGCCAGATCCTACCTAATTCACCAGGTACGGAATATTAATTGTAGCAGGACTAAAGCTTTAGAACAAAACTTTTGAGAGGGTTGGTGTACCATGACCTGAGTCCACGTGTTCTTGCATAAGTCTGACAAAGTCCAGTCTTTCATGAAGACTGACCATTTTGAATTGATTTGCAGGTACAATTCTTGACGGGGCTAACAGACTTTTAGTCTTTTAGTGAGCTTGGCAGTAGTATGGAGGAATATAAAGAAAATGGTAATGAAAGAAATCCTAAACAATCACCTATTAGAAATCATTTTTATCATGTAGCATGATCCAAACAGCTCCAGAGAGAATGAAGCAGAAAATGCAGAGTTCTGATAAACATTATATAATTTCTGTAGTAATGTAAAGATTTGACCCTTTCCTTTTCAATCTGACAGTTCACTTGTCTTGCATTGTCTCCCAATAAAGATGCCTTTGTAATATAAAGCGGTATTGTTGATTTGATAGAATGGTTTTCTAATAAATGTGAAAGGATATAGAGTTTGTCCCTTTCATTGAGGAGACAGGATTTGAGATAAAGCCATGAATGATCTTTCTGGAATAACAAAAGCTGCTTCTGAAATACAGCACCCTGTGGAAGGATATGAAACCTGCTAACATGGTAGAGTGTAAGAAATAGCCTTATGGCTTCTGAGGAGTGTGCTACCTGACTTTACAAGTTCAGGCTTTTGTCTGAGTCTGCAGTAACTGAAAGCCTATATATGAAAACATTTTTTCAATTTTTTTTTTTTTTTAGATGAGAATGAACTTGATATTCAGAGCATCACAAGCAATTCAGGTCAGGCACAATATAGCTGAATGCTGGGTACTGTGAAGGGTTATCAGGACGTACTACAAAGTTCTTCGTTTTGAGAATCTATAGAAACTGGGCTAGCATGATTTTGAGGGACCTTTGTGAGTGTATGGGTGAGAGGAAACTTCGTTTCGAATCTTGCTGTGACTCAGCCTAGACACTGTGCATGACTACGAGCTTTAAATGTCCTTTGGAGATTAGTACATCTGCCTAGGAAATTTGTACCAACATCCTCAATTGTACAGTTGTGGTTGTTGTTATAATGTAGGAAATTCTAGAAATCCATTGTTCTGGGGGAAGAGACAGAGACAGTTGCTGCTCCAGAGGAGTCCTGACTGAAACAAAGTCAGACTAGTAGATTGAGGTTTAGTGCATTTTTGCTATGGTAAAAACCTATGCTGACAAATTTATTGTGTGCTTTGTAGAGGAGTAAGTAAAAGGAGACCTCTAAATGTTGGCTTAGTAACAAATGACAAATGTATTACTTTCATGGGTAGGGCTTCCTCTTCAGATAACCTGCATCCCTTTAAAAGCTCTTTTACTAACTGCAGACACGGAAAAGTATGGGTGGAGGTGGGAACAGTCAGAGGCCAGGATTACAGTAGGCAAAGCTGACTGAGGAAAGCAGGATGCTGCAGAGGGAAGAAAGCATGCAGAGGGGTACAGGAGGATGCTGCAAGGGGCTTCATCCCGTTGTAAAGCACCATTTGCTGTACCTGCAGACATACGTATTTTCTGCTAATGCTGACTCACAAAGGGTCTTTCAGATGTTGTATGGGTTACATGCAGGAAAACACAAAACTTAAGACTTCTGTGCTGTAGTGTGTCCTAGATTTCAAGGATTATGTTAGTTTTCAAGTCCTTTTTCTGGCACAGCAGTAAAAACATGGTAAATGGCACTAAATACTGGGATAAAGCTCTTTACAGCCCACACAACTCCCCAAACCATTACAGGCACATTTTGCAAAGTCAGGAGGTTGTTATAAAAGTCAGGACATTTTTACAAGAGGTTCTTTTACAAGAAACCCAGTGGCTGGCTCTGGAGAGCTTTGTTCAGTACTGGAAATCTCTAACTAGAAACTTTTTCTCTGGAAAGTAGTCCAGCAAGTTGGAGCAGGTTGTGGTGATGAAACCCATCAGTGAGGCAAAGGTGCAGACCCCCTGAGCCTCTCTGTGTGGCCCAGGGCCAAGGCAAATACCGGTATGCTCTTCCCATGTGTTCCCCAAACTACTGATAGCTTCCCAAGCCACTTGAAATAAAGAATATAGCTGAAACTATTTCCAGCAGAGATGGAATGCATATCTATTTTGTTCCTTGTTCTCAACCAGAGTTTGAGGCATGAATGAATGCAAACGCAGTTCTGTTTGCGAGACAAAGCTTTTCTGTAATACTCTCAAAATAATGGTGATATAATAATTAAGGAGTAAAATGATTTCTTAACAGGCTACACTGCAGTGATGCTTGGCAAACCATTCTCCTTGTGAGTACTGAGCTATCTGATGATAACAGTCTGTTGCTTCTTTCTTCTCCTACTTTAGTGTAATCTTCTATTTCCTATTTATTCCCCAGGCTGTGGAAGGGGACACTATGGCTAAAGACAGTTTTTGGCGAGTTATTCACAACTTTGTTTAGCTTGTTCCTCTTTTCCATAACAATTTGCAATAGAAACTGTGTCAGGAAAGAGCCCTGTGAGTGCTGGGACAAGTCTTACACTGGAGATGGCAAATTCCTTTTCAGGCCACTAAGCCAGAGATCCGGTGCTAAGAACACAGGAAGCTGGGAGGATAAATAATGTAACTTTTCATTTCATGCATAAGAATTGCAGTCTGTTTTGATCTTGTGATAGAGAAAAGTCATTCTGCTTATCTCATCTAACATAGTGGCTAGTCTGATTATAAGCTTCCCTGCTTGGCACCTTTTTAAATTCAATTTGGCTGCCTGTGCCCTTGGCACACAGTGGGTTTCATTAAATTTCACAGCAGTTAGTTTTCGTTCCCTCTGTGACACCTTTTTATCAACATTTGACTCTAGTGTAAT
The DNA here is from genome assembly GCF_028554395.1 of Pezoporus wallicus. Classification (NCBI taxonomy): domain Eukaryota; kingdom Metazoa; phylum Chordata; class Aves; order Psittaciformes; family Psittacidae; genus Pezoporus; species Pezoporus wallicus. The sequence goes on along the minus strand of NW_026636323.1, from coordinate 1,623,334 downwards.
TTCAAGCAATTGCGCTTTTTTTGTGAAGTGCTTGTATCATAAGAATTTGGCAGAGCGGGTGGGGGGATGATGATGCAGACACTGTTGCAAATCCATGTAGAAAACTAAGATATGGGAAGCCAGGACAGCTTGCAAGTGTTTTTCACATGATGATAAAAAAGGAGCTGCTTCCCTTCCTTCTCTGGTGCTCTCATTGAGGACTGTCAAAAGTGCAGTTAAAATGCTTGCTGTTAAGAGACAAATTTCATTTCCTTCAGGCCAATCACAGCTTTATTTTAAAAGGAGAGCTAGTGGACTGGTTGGATTGACAACCCAAGGTTGTGAGACAAACCTTCTGCAACCCCGGCTGATTAGTAAGTCTCTGTGAGTTTTCTTTTCAAATACAGATAAGGAAGCTGCTTTGTTAGGAAAGTGTGTGTGTAAGTGTGTGTGTGTGTGTGTGTGTGTGTGTATGTATGTGAGTGCAGAGAGCAAACATGGTTGTTTTCATTTTCGTATCCTATACTCAGTCCTTGGTAGGTGGAGTGAAGAAACGCAATCACCCCAGTGTGGGCCTGGCATCTCTTGTCCACACTGCTGCTGCCTCCTCCTTAGTGCAGAGCAGCATTCTCTCAATTTTGTGTCTAAGGCAGATGCTGGATGCAGATTTGTGCAAGTAGAAATGGTTTTGTGTAAGTGGTTTTGAGGTGCACTCTAAAGGGCCTTTATTTGCAGACTGCAGGCCCTTTTCAAATGCCATCCCTTTTTCAGCCTGCCAAACCGAATATCCAAAAATAATGTGCTATGGTTTCTCAGTAATATTTTAAAAAGTACCTAATTAAAAATTAATTCAAAGTGAAGCTTTAAAGTTCTTGAAAGTGAGCTCCACATTCAGAGGCAACTCCGAGACTGACAGACCTGTGCCTTACTGCAAGCCGAGGTCAGCCAGGCTTGGAAGACCATAAATCATTTTCAGAATGAGAATTCTGGTTGATGAAACTTTTCCTTATACTCTTTAGAAGGTATTGGTTCAAGCCCTTTCAGTTTAACTAATGGAGCATCTTGCTTTCATCTTCCCTAAGGTATCCATAGTCCCTTCACAGACAGTGTTTCCAAATACAGTCTTGAGCCTCCTTAAACACCTTAGGTTTTCCTTAAGCCCCTCAGGAAAGCTGGAGGTTGTGGGCAGCTTCCTACCTCCTTTGCAGGAGGGACCTTTGTGCTCTGTGGCTCCTGGTGGGAGAAGACCCACTGAGAGTCTTCCCCAAAGTGCCCCTTTTCCTTGGTGGTTTCCCATGGGGCGGGACTGGTCAGCCGTATGCATTCACATATGTAGCATCTTTTTGGTGGATAGACTGACTGTAGTTTACATCTCAGTCAGTGGCTTGAGTTTACTGGGAAGGAGGCAGCTTAGCTGTGCCAAGAAAGCAAGGGTGTCTTGCCAGGAAAGCACAGGCTCTCCGGTTTCCCCCGTGTCTCCAGACAGCAGTGGCTGCTGGAGTGCTTTGTGCTTCAAGTGTCACTTTTGAAGAGCGAGCTGGGTATGCAGCCAGTGCAAATTGGCATGGTGCCGCTGAAGTCAGCCCTTGTGTGGATCTGGCTGGAAAAGGTGGCCTCACCCTTTCTTCTGGGGATGGAAAACATCTTTCCAGAGTACAGTTTCAGTGCATGGACCTCTGGGTATGAACTGAAATCTTGCTTGTGTTTTCCAGGTTGGCTGAGTACACTGGTTTCATGGATGAAGGCATAAGTAAGAGTTTCTGTAGCTATTTTCCTACTAAGCTGAATGGAAGAATATGGATTGTTCTTTGTCTTAGAATGAGGGCATGAAGTTCAGGATATTTACTCGGTGTTTCCAGCACAAAATGCTCCAATGTAAGCAGCAGACCTAATATAGCAGACTGTTCAGTAGTCAAATAGCTCTGGGGGAAGTTTCTTCCTCTTTCACATAATTAACAATTACTTTATATCCTAAAGTCTGGAGATTCCTATAAATTTTATACCTAGCGTAATGGTTGATGTTTAAACCACAAAAAAAGCATATTATGATTATAATTATGCATATATGCAATACACAGGATTATTTTAGACAGCAGTATTTACAGAACCATTTTATCAGTGTGGCCAGTGGCAGCTCTGAGAGAGTAAATAATCAAAAGATCATTTAAGAATGCAAGTAAATGTAAATCCTGGAGTTATATCTTCATATTTGATATCTTAGAAGACATTAATATGAGAATATGTCCTTTTGTTTCAAGATGATATATTTCATTATCAGTCCTGATGAGCACCTAGCTTGGTGGGCCTTCAGCAAGAAAGAAGCAAGACTGCTAATGTCATGTGGATTCTGACAGGCGTCTCTGAGTATTTACAGGCCTTGATATATATGCAATCTATGGATATTTCAAAACTGATTAACGTTTCTGAACCTGAGTTAAAATTTATACTTGACATTTCAGTAGTGTCAGGGCAAAATTAATCAGTGCTCAAAAGATACACTGTCTTACTGACATGCTAGTGACAGTGAAATTATAAACCACTGAGAAATAGCCTACTGAAAGACAGAATCTAACTTGATTTTGGAAGAGGATCTGCAAAACTGCTTACTGCCATGGGCAGACTCTGAGGTGGTGTGCAGTGGTGTAACTGGCATTTACTGTCTAAGGTAGCAGCTTAAATGGCTCAGGGCTCTAACGAGTTATATGTGCTATAATAAGTCACTTGAAAATCTTCTTACTTGTGAAACATTAACATATTAGATATGAAAACTAATCTCTTAAAACAGTTCAGATAAGCAGCAGTTTTAAATGTACCCAGTCAAGATGTTTTTCAGTCAATGAGGCTCAGGAAGCAAATGCTTCATTTCAGTGGCCCTCTTGAGGATAGTCAAAATTTATACTGTGTTGTGATTTTAGGCTGTATGACTTTGTAGTAAAAATAAGAAAGCAGAATGAATTTTTCATAGAGAGGGTTTTTTATCTGTTTGTTTGTGTATCTTATCTTTGTTTTAAATAGGGCAGCAATAGTCTGCATGTTTCAAAAGACTGCATAGAATCAGCTGCTACTACAACCAGTAAAGCCAAGGTAGCTAGAAAAGACCTAGGAGGGGAAGAAGTTTGGCGTGGAAGGTGGTTTGGACTGGATTAGTTTCTTTCCTCCAATTTTTTATATTTTTCTGCTTACTCATTGTGAAAGTTGTCTTAATTTAGTCTTTGGCAAGAGTATAACAGCCCCCACTACTCCTGTTTACCTCTGAATTTGGTACATGGTGACCTATGTCCTCATCCATTGACACAGTGAACCTGGATTGAATCTTCCATCTGGAAGCCATTACTTTTCACATTTCCCCTTTCCTCCCAGGACACTCTTTGAAGTACTTATGCTGTATTCAGCAAGCGTTCCTTAGTCATTGTGGTAGTGGTTGTTCCTATTTAAATCCAGACTGCTCAGATCGTCTTTAAAATATCAGAGATTTTTCCTAACTTCTGAACATACAGGGACAATGGAGAAACTTCTGTCTTGCTAACAGATGGTGAGAGGCACTGCTTGCAGATCAGGGATACAAGTTTGCTTTGAATATAGAGTGGGACTGCTCTAAACCAAAGGGAAGGGTGGTGTGGTTTTCAGTGATCTTGAACAGTACATAAACAAGAATGGAAAGCAAATGTTGACACATGCCTACGGTCTCAACAGGTTTAAATGTGAATTCACAAGTTGCAATCAGATTTTTCATTGCAGCCTGTCTCCAAATATTCACAAGTAAAATGAGAAGCCAGGTGCATCTTTAACAGAGATAATCAGTCTTCAAGATGGATGATGAGGGCAAAACAGTATGGCAAAAAAAGGAAGATTTGAGGGAGTTTAAAAGTGCATAATTGTTGTTTTTTTTTCCCTTTCACTATTGGAGTACTCAATTTGATGTCATCTCTGGCAAAGCTGATTGACAGAATTCAATATTCTAAGAGTACCTTTCCATAAAATATTTGTCTTCACAGAGTATTTAAGCACAGATGCAAAGAATATTATTTCCATTTTGCAGATAGGAGGCTAGAAACTTACTGAAGATTGCATGTGAAACTTATGTTTAAAGAAGTGTTGAGTAGAGGTCTTCCAAGTCTCAGGTTCAGCACTCACTGAGCCAGCTGTCATATGGAGACACTACTAAAACATAAAGGTATAATAATGTGCCTCATCCTTACACAAAGTTATGACTAAAGGATTATCTGCCTGGCAGTTTTGAGGCAGACAGAAATTTATACTATGTGCAGCCTGAGCTGGTGGGTGACTGTGCAAACAGCGTCAGTGACAAGCTAACACACACTGTTTCTCAAGGCAATTTACGCTGTTGAGCTCTGTGCTGCTATAATTAAATGGCTTTTTTTAGTCTAGTTGTGCAGAAGGCATGTCCTAACTGAAAGACACAGCTAATTTTCTTTTCTGTGAAGCTCTTCTTGTAATAATAAATGGTATTCCATGGTTCAAAAGAGGTCATAGCTTCTTTTATGTACAAAAATTATATATGCTTGTTTAGATGACTGGTTTTCAACTTTTCCTGACTGATTGACTCCCTAGACTGCTGAAAGGCATGGCTAAGCTTGCTGTGCTTGGTTACCTTTTGTGGACCCCTCAAAGGTCCATGACACTTCCTATGGTCTTAGGTCACAGGCTGAAACTAACTGAAAGACCACTGTACAATATGTGAAATTTTCCATGGATAGATTTGTAGGTTAGAGCTGCTTTGTTGTGTTTGCGTTTGATGAGTTTTGTTAAGGACATTCCGTTCTCCCTGCATAGAAAGAGCAATAATCCTGTACGCTTTTGGCCAGAAAAGCAAGCAAACAAACAAACAAGGAGCAGATCTGCTACGCAGGCCAGAAAAGGGATTTTAGATTGAAGATCTCATGAAGCCATTATGTGGTCATCTTTTGTATATGAAAAATACATAATTCCTGCACTTTTAATCTGTTGTGCAAATATGTATTTAGAAGATTAATGAAATGTGGATTAAAAATTCTTCAAAGGAGTTACTAGGGTGTTTCACCACACTTTCTAACTGGATCTTTCAAATGAGCAATTACTAGCTCTGCAGATTACGTGGCACTGAACAAGTAGTACTTTGCAGCAGGCTATATGACATCATATTCACAAGGAAGGAAACATTTCAGACCAGTGGTGGACGGAACATACTTTTTAGGTTGGTACTGCCCTACATATTCTTAACTGCTCTGTGTTAGGGGAACATAGGTGTGAAACAAAAAGTGGGAAGAGCAAAAGCTCTCCCCACACACACTGTCTTCATGCATTTTAACCTTCAAGCTGCCGGAATTGGAGAAGCTTTTCTTTCTTTCGTATCTTCTGATTTCAGAAGGGCTGCTCATCTGGATACCTCATCCAAGGGTGAACAATCTCTCATGGAAGTATGCCCCCATATCTCCTTGCCAGGGCAAAGAGAAACAAACTTTCTCCCTCATAGCATTTTGGGGAATAGCAGGAAATTTCCCGCAGACAGGCTGACAGCCTCTATGCGACCCAAGAGTTTCTTGTGTGAGGAGCACAGCCACGTGATGGATTACCATGGTTTGGTGTCTGCACTGGGTGGGAACAGCAGCACTTGGATGTCGATGGGAATTTTACCATTTGTGGAAGTGGGACCTTGATACACTGTGCAGCACTGTGACATGGGGTCTGTGTCTGATACCTGCAGAAGAACCAAGGCATTGATACACCTCACTGTAAAAATTGCAGGAAATCCTATATAGCTGAGCCTGTCAAGCAAGGTCTAACACAGTTAAAGTGACTCTCTGGCATATCCCAATGATGGAGTCTCTATGCAGTTGTGCCCATGAAGAACTGGGGCAGGTCCCTTATGTGCTGTGAAATAAGAAAAAGTGCCAGACAACAGAGTTTTGTGATAATGTGATTGCAAGATTAATTGGCACACAGAGTTAGCAGAGGACACAGAATTTGCATTTGCATGTGGGAAGAGTGAGTCAGAATGACTTTGTACCTGTTGCCTATTATGTGCATGTCACATATATTTGATATTTTTAGTTCAACACTTCACTTACTTTATTGTTTTCTTATTTTAATTTTCTGAACTACTTAATTGTGAAAACATATCACAGAAGATGCTGATACTTTTTATTTAGTAAGAGGCTTAAATTATACTTCTGAAGTTACTTACCTATCATTTTATTTATCTTGCAGTCATAATTATTCAGTGCCTCCTCCGTTTGCTTTTATTTAATTATGACTGTATAGTCAGCAGCCACAGAAATAACTCTCTCCAGGTGATCAGTTGCACAGAGTGCCTTCCATGCACTGTAATGAGTTTGTTTGACACCTGGCAATTAAATGGAATAGACTTTTTGTCACTAGTCATGAGGCTTGGTGCGATATCAGGCATCCAGTGACGTGGCTTGGTTCTCACATGTGCGGCAGACTCTCTCTGGCAGTATGAAAAGGACAAATGAAATAAATTACAGAGATGCCAGATGCTTTAAACAATCCTGTTCAGCTTCATAACCCGCTCTTGTCAAGTTTCTGGGATTTGATGCGTTTTTGTGTGAATGTCTTCTTCAGCCTTTTCAACTGTTGCCAGAGGGAACCTCCTACTGAAGTTATTGCTGCTGAAAATTCAAGAGTGCTTTCAACTTCTCTCTAAGGCAGGGTTTTCTAGAGAAGAAAGGCATTCCTTATCATTCTACCGTATTTAATACAGCCTTTTTGATGCTGTAAACAGTGGTGGAGTGACAGGAGCCTGTGTATGTCTGTCAGCTAAAATTATACTCTTACACACTTGTTTACTGCAGGGGCAATGCCACTGATTCCTGTGGGATTTCTCCAAGTTTGCTCCCCATGTAGCTGAAATACAGATATGCGCCTGCCTGTTTTCTGGGCTGCATAGGCACAACCCAATTCCATTTACAAGGAAAGGAATTTGACCCATGTAGGGTTTTTTCCCTCAGACTTGTGTGTATCCTGACTCTTCATGAAGATGACTTGGACCTACAGAGTTACTAAGCTCAATGGAAATAAAATATTAAATTACAAGCTTATTGACAATTTTATCACAGAAAATTTCTGTAGTGTGTATCCACAAAGGCAACAGTTTGCTTTATCTTTTTATTGTTATACCTTTTTATTTTCTGAACAATGTACTTTAAATCAGTGTTATGACTTTGAGCCATTAACCATTTCCAAAAATGTATTTATTTTGTCATTTAAAGAAGCAAACATTTTAATTACTGTAACAGTGGCTAAAATCTGTTCATATTGAAGCCTGGATACCCTGATGACTGATCCCCAAACAGTCGTGTTGGCCAGCCGGCTCTGGGTTTGCAGGGAAGAGACAACCAGGGGTCTGATGCCCATCACTTCAGTCCATTTTTGAGAGAAAAATAAAGAACATGTTTTCACATGTTCCAGCCTTGCTGAGGGGCTTAATTACCCATCTCCCCAAGTGAAAAGCTTAATTTTGGTCATGAGGAGTAATTATTCCAGGAGGAATAGTCTGAACAATTGGATGAAACCAAGAAAGTGTACAAGTAATAAAACAGTATCCAAAATGTCATTTTGATACTCCTTTCTGTGCGAGGCAAAGCATTGTTCTGTGTATGGTTCCTGTCCTGCTGAAGCACTTATGCTGATATTTTTGCCTTGCTCTGTTGGTTTGGAGTACTTCTGCTCTACCAAGTTTGTTTCACGTTTCCACACACTGCACACAACTATTTTACCCAGACACCTACTTCTCTTCTTAAGCCAGGGGACCACCTGACAGCACTATAACATCCTCCTCCTAAAGACAAAAAAATCAGAACATGTTGATAGATTTTTGGCTATCTTTGAATCTTGCTTAGCAAGTGGCAGTAAGAATGAGCCCCAAGACTCATAATGGAAAAGTGTGCTCTGTTAGCAAAATGTCTGTAGTATCCCTGGTATGCTGCAGACCTGCTGGTATCTGGGGAGCTCAGCTTTTTCTTTACTGTCTGAGACTCTTTCTGAGTTCTTTAACACTCACATGTCTCTCCAGGTTTCTATTTCTGCACTGTTTGCAGTTGAGACCATAGGACAGGGCAAGACACCAGTTGGTACTTGAGCCCTGTTCCGCCAACCCTGTGGAGACATTTAGTCTGGAAGCTCTGGCACCACATCTGCTCAGCAAACCCTCACCTCCCACCATCACTGGAACATTTTCCGATGCCTACAGTACTGCCGCTGTTGCCTTGCTCATTTTTCACCATGGTTCTACTTCCTCTGTACCTCATCCACTGGCTGCTGTACTTCTGCTGTTTCTCCTCAGTCTGTTCTAAAGCGGTTAAAGGCATCTTCTCTTTGACATAATTTCTATGCCTTTGCTTGCACTGATCAGCAATATCACCTGCTTTTTTTTGTACCTGTGTGCTCCAGATTGTAGCATATGCTTCATTATTTTCTGTCATCTTCAAGAGATAAGCACTTCAGGCCATGCCTGGGTTTCCTCATACACTTTGTAATGCTTCAGAAAACTATTATGGGCATCTAGTAGTTCTCATGTTGTATTTTTTAATTCAAGCTATTTATTGCTTGAAGGACAAGTGCAATAAATAGTAAGCATAAGAATTTAGTCTAGCAGGCCGTGTGACAATGCCTGTGTTCCTCGTAAGGGAGAAAAATCATAGGTATCATCTCATCATGATGGGGCTTTGCACTACATAGCAAGGCCCATGCTCCAGGAAGTCTACAGAAGGCCTCATCTCACATGGCAAGTTGATGCTGATGCCCTTTGCTCCCTTGGTAAGACTGGGTGCTGGATGTAGCTTTGTCCTATGAAGGTATTTGAGATGCCTGCATCAGGCCTGAGGACTTCTGCCAGTTTTGATAGTTGTCTGTATTCTGTGACTGTTGTTAATAACTGCATTTGGCTGGAGCAGAGCACAAAGAGCCCCTGGATAGCAGGCTTGGAAACCATGCTATTATTCTTACAACAGTGTCAGCCTTGCAAACTTGCACCTTACGTTCCAACCACCTTAAGCCAGCATAACTGGATGCTGGGGTGTCAGGAAGGCGTCCTGCTCTCCTTGTCCCACCTCCTGCTCCTGCAGCCACCAGCTTTCTACCACCCTGCGACATCAGGAACTGCTTTGCCTGAAAATTGACTTGGGGAAAAATAGAAGTTATTTTTAGCTGGATCAATTCCCCTATCTGATTCCCAGCACGGCTGCACAAATGTTTGTGCTGGCACAATTGAAAGGATACCGTGGGAGTGGGAATGAGCAGTCACAGATATGAGGAGGAGGATGCAAGGAACTGTCTGCATCACCAAAAAAAGTGTCCATGAACTTGTAGCCTGAACTCAGTGGGAATATCAGGAGAGTCCTACAACGACTAGAGTTTAAGAGTAACAGTATATGTAAGTGCAGGTGATGATGAATATGGAAAGTGAACATTTTCATGGAAATGAGGTGGCCAGAACAGTCTGAGAAGCAGTGGCTGGAATTGCAGAGCAAGAAGTTTTAACAGAGCCTTGCTGAACTTCTGATGGCTTTTTTTTTCCAATGAACATAACAGTATCATCACAAAACCAGCAGGTTGTCTCTTGTAGCCAGATCTTTCCGAGTACATAGTGCAAAGTGAGAAGTACATGTGATAAACAAGGTTGGGTGCTTAATTATTTAGAAAGGAAATAATTTCTATTACAATGCATTTCGCAGTGGCAGCCTCTAGTTTCCCTACCTTGCAGCATGCATGACCAAAACCTTAGTCACAGCTTGGGGCTGCAGAACACTGTCATTATTCAGTGGATAATGCAGAGATTTCAGTAATCCTCAAGGGGTGGGGAAAAACAAAAAAGAAGAAAGAAGCCTTCTGCCGATGAGATTTCCAAAGCCAGAGTTTATGCACTGTATATTTAATGAACACAAGTGAAGCAATTGTATTGTTTCTTCCCAGGATGGTATGAAGCTTGTACTCAGGAGTGCTTGTCAGTGGGATTCCTGTACCTAACATTTAAACAGTACTTTCTGGAGGGAAGAAAATAGATCTGAAATTTAAACTCATGGATATTTCTAATACAGTTTTTCAGGTTTGATTTTGCATACAATCATGAGGCAGTCTGTCCTCCTCAGCAAGACCTAATGCTGTAATAAATCACAACACTTTTCTCTGAGAACTGATTGTTACTTAATGCCTGCAGCCAGGTTGTGAAAATTTGAGGCTTTTTCTCTGCAAAGTGTACGCTCTTTAAAATGGCATTTTTCAGAGCTGTGTCAGCTGAAGTGCGTCTGTTATTATGCTTGGCTGCTTTATGATGCTGTTAGCATCCACCTTGCATGCTACACCAAATTGATGCATCATGTCATGATAGTAGCTTCGCTACTTAATCTGCCTTGCATTCATTGTCTTACATTTTAAACTTAAGACATGGTCCTCCAAATATAACTCTCTTTAATTTGTGGCTGTAAAACCTACAAGGAACAAGCTTCCTGAGGATTTAATTATTGGAGATTTTTTTATTTACAAAGGAAGAATGGCAGAGGTGTCTGTACTCCCAGGGAGTTGGATTCTCTGGAAGATTTCTGTTTCCAGGTAATGGAGCAGAAAGTGTCAGAGGCTCCAGAAATCTTGCCAACCTAGAAATAATTGCATTGGTGTCCCAGAATGAACTGAATCTACACAATGTATGTTACTAAGCAATTAGGACCACTGCTCTCTGAGTGCCTGCACATGTGAGATCCCCTTGCAGATACCCAGTGGATTTCAGATCTCTCATGTAAAGTGCATTGCAATGCTATGTCTTTAAACATCTCTCCCTTTGGTCTGCTGTATATTTGCTTTCTTAAAGTCCAGTCTGATGTCTGGCAGTGCCAGGTCACTATATAATTTTAAGAAGAACATAAATATCAAAACCACAATACCATAATTATAGCTGAATTCAGGGTGCTCTATTTTAGCCTTCTCCTCCCATCTCTAATTTGTGATGCGATGCTGAAGTCAGCTTCTACCACGTGGCTGCCCATTGTGAAACCAGTGCCCACAATCACTTGCTTTTTCTATGGAATCAGAGGGGCACGAGGGGAAACTCATGATCTCGGTGACAGCGATAACAATGAAGAGTTGGATCCTGACATGCGGGAAAGCTGGGGTTGAAATTTGGCAGCCAGACAGAAAGAGCCCAGTTTTAAACCTGCATGCTAAATTATCCTAACAGAGTTAAATGTGGAGCTGTTTTTGACATGTGTACATCTCACATTGGAGCGGGTCATTTCTTGGTTCAGAATAGTTGTCTGATATTTATGTATCCTGTACTTCAGCAAGGGTTACACAAGCAGTTTTAAATTCTTCATCATAATGTCTTTAAAGTGTGACATAAATGTAGCAGAGCAGCTTCTCTACAAGCAGTGATACTCCAGAAATAGGAGATCACACTGCTCTGAAAGGCTGTTCTAGATCTTCAGTCCTTTGATAGTTAGAAGTCTTCTGATATACCTCCAGGATGAATTTACATATTGTTAGTGCATACTTACATGCTCTTCAGCCAGTGCTGACCCTTAGCTTATATAGCTATTTTTTCCTCTCTGCATCAGTTGCTCTGATTTATATAGACAGCAATCTCCACTCAGACTTAATTTTCACTGTATATTTTTTTTAATCTTGTTTTACTTCCTCTTGTAAGAATTTGCAGTCATCTGTCTCACCTTGATAGTCCTTGTCACAATCTTGCACAAATTTATTTCTTCTGTTTTTAATTTTGGCAGCCCTCAGTTCTTCAGGGGTATGGTTTCAGCCTGCTGTTGAGGTTCCCTGCGTTCAGAGAAGGGAGATAGGCACCTCCAGTAGGACCTGGTCCCACCTGTGTTAGATCCCACATATATTAAGTGAGAATAAATAGTCTGCCAGAGGGGCCTCTGGTCAGTGTGGAGAGAGTCTGGACAAATAAGCACATATATGATGATTCACTGTTAGGTGGCTAAAGTTTGGTGAGATGAATCCTGCCTGCTCTGAACAACCTTATTTGGTATTAGTTTAAGACTAGGGATGATCTGTGAGTACACCCATGCCACATACCGATGTGGTATTCCTCCTTCAAGCTGGCTTTGTAGGGCATGAAGACACCTCATGATCTTTTTTAGAATCAGTTTAATGACACCACAGCATAATCCTATATCATCTGTTATGCTCCACTGCGCTGAGTACATCCCATAGGACAACTCTGGAAAGAAGTGGTTGTCTGCCATTCATGTGGAAGGCCTGTTTCCCTGATTGATTACCTAGCTGCATTTCATACTTCAGATCACTCCTGCATGAGAAAGCTCTGCCTGATGAATGCTAATATTGGCACTACAGGTCATGCCTTACTTTACATCAGGGCTCACATTACTAATTTTCTTACTTTGATTTCAGGATCTTCACTAGATGACCCCTTGTCTGTATATTTAAATGGTGGGAGACTCTGCATTTTCTCACATGGGTGGTGACAGAATCCTTTGTTCACTAATCAAGCTTGGCAATTAAATGGGAAACTTGTGTTGGTACAGCAGACCACTCAGGACACTGTGCAGCTTGTAAACTCTGTATTCTGTATTAAGTAGACCTTTTTTGGGGATTCACTCCATATGCATGAAATTGAGCCATGAATGAAAGGATGTGCCTGAAAAAAAAGATTCAGGTATGATGCCTTGCCAATGTAGTTTGTTAATGCCTTGAACAGCTGTACTTGAGTTTCAATTATTTATGATAATATCTTTGAACGTGCCAATAAACATACTGTAATGGGATTTTTTAAAAGTAATGAATTCCTAGAAATATGAGATCTTGCTACTAACATAAATTAAAGCTCTTCTGAGAAGTGGGATGAGTCCCCTTGGGGTTAAAGGGGTTGGTGAGTTCTTTAAATGTGTGGCTTAGCAAAGGGAGAATTAATGAGCTGATATTATTTATAGAAGCAACATCTGATCAGTGTTTCCTCATAATTTATACTTTCAAAAACCTGGATTTACTTTGCTTTTTCTCAGCTAGAGGCTTTAAACTCAGTAATATTCCTTCTACAGAACCAAGATTCACCAGTATTTTAAATGGGGTCTCCATTTTGTACCAGAATAATTATTCCTGATTTATGTTCTGTTTTGCATACAATGTGCTAAGTTTCTACTTAAAATTCATGTAGTCCCATTCATGTGAAAGAGGCTTGAAACAGTTCAGAGGCAGAACAAGGCAGCTGTGGACATGCCTGAGACCACGACTCAGAACAGAAATTTCTCTTCTTATCCTGACCAAATCACTCAGGGCGATTTGCAGACTGCAGACAAGATAGCTGCCTTAAGCTTCTTACATGGACCCTCTCTAAAGTCAAAGGAGAGAGCATTTCATCAATTAGAAGTTATTAATTCTACCCTAAAATGGTTGTCCTAGGTGACAGAGGCTTAATCATTTGTCTGTGCTCAGTATTTGGTGCTCTGGCTGCACGGTGCTCCTGCATGAAGGTCAGGGTAGCCTGAAAGCCACCCTGCTTTGGTGGTAATTCCCTGCTGACAATTACTTCTCAAGTCTTGGAACCATTTAAAAATTCATTATTTGTGTAAGTCAGTGACATTTGTGTTTTGGTAACTCCTACTACAGCTGCAGTTGCATCTTACCTTTATTGCTACATCTGTATTGCTTATCTGTATTGCTGCTGCTATGTAAAAGGACTATGAGCAGTAAATGCCAGTGAGTTTGGCACCAGGAAGAAATGAAGGTGATGTACTGTGATATATGATTTCACATATGTATGTCTGTCTGTCTGTAGCATCAGTGCTGTCCCAGCACCTCTGGCTGTGTTTCATACTGTTTGAGCCACTGGAGTATCTGAATCGCCAGGATCCACTTGAGAGTGCCCCTTTTAATAGTGATTTGTAAGCTTTAGCCTCTGTGATTATTTCTGGTCCATAATCTCATTACCTAAAGACTCTTACATTGAACAGTCTGAGTCACTTATCATCCTGTAAACTAATTTATTCCTGTCTCTTCTGAATGTGTTTGCTTTTGTCTTCTGATGGATGGTAATATCTTTGTGCCTTCTGCATCATGCTGCTGTCATCCCTTTTGTTTCTGCCCTTTCCCCAGTCCTCCTGGTACTCTTGCTGATAGCTGCTGTTTCCTTAGGTGAAAACACCCCTGATTTCCTGCTGCTTTTGCTGGCTTGTTCCAAGTCCTGCTTCTGCTCTCCTTTTTATTTTCATGTATATTTCTTACTGTCTCCTCAAAATGATGTTTAGTGGTTTCCTTGATGGTTTCTTCTCTGTACGTATGCCATATTACAATAACCCTAACTCAGATATGTCTTTTCCTATTATTACCATTATTATGCCTACCACATTCATTACCAACAGGCAGCCACAAGCTTTACATATTAAATATTTTCCCCTTGAATGCCCTCTATTTCTCCTCTCTCAAGTTTATTTTCCCCTCAGTGTATGGGAGAAATTATACATGTACCATGTACATGTGCCCATTAATGGTAATGGGAACTGTGTGAGTAAATCTCCCTTGTGGTGCTGAAAAGAGAATGGCCCTGCATGTTTCTTGCCATTTAAAATGTCATCCTGGTAGGCTTTCTTAACGCTTCTCCTTTGGATTTTCCCCCTCCCCTCACCCCATGACACAGTATATGGAAAGTGCATGGAAAATGTGGTGCAAGTCAAGGTACATTAAACAGATATCAAAACCCATACAGAAGAATGGGTAAGCTATGGTGGGGTAGTGCAGAATACAGACAGGCACTAAGGAGGATGAATGTGAGCTGTGCCTTGAATAATTAGATAAAACATAAATAGTGACATGATTAGTTTCCCCACTTACCTCATGAATAGGAGACACCAGCCCTAACTCTTCCTTACTGGAGGGGAAGCATCAAGTTCACTGTGTTACTCCTGAATCGAGTATGATGAAAGTGAAGAAAAATTGGCTTTATTTTTGGAGGTGATATTGAGGGAGTTGTTGGAAAGTAATGGAGCGATTGGACTGACTGTTTAAAGTCTCCTATTACAGCCTTGTGTATGTCAGGGCAGAACTCATACTTCCCCTGTATGATACATTAGCATTTATCCTGGAGCAGACATAGATATTATGCTATCAGTGTGTCTTATGAGTGAGATGGGAGACTGAACCATGACAGAAAGGAAACCGCGAGGGAATTAAGCCATTTTTCATGGTAAAGGGGGCTATCATGTAAGGGATAACAGATTTTAATTTTAATGTAGGAAATAGGAGTACCACATGATGACTTCGGTAGGGTGCTTTAGCATATTGAACAAAGCTACATAACTGAAGCAAAAAAAACCCTGGCTGCATTAAAGGACATCTTGAAGGGGTTTTCTATGTGTTTTTCTTCAGAGGTCATAAACAAACCACATACTGAATGTTGCTTTCTGCACATAATGGAAGGTTTTGAGTTGTCCCATTGGTTTCAGTGGAATGAGATCAATCTGTAAGGGCTGGCTTTTCATGCAGGCACCACTGTTATTATTCTTTATTAATTTGTACAGCATCCAAACAGGCACTTTGCAGACAGACACAGTAAGTTTTTTCCCTAAGGAGCATAAGACTGTAATTAATCCTAGCAGTGATTTTAACAGAACATTTCAAGCACTGAATATATTAAATACATATTGCTTCCAGTATCTGATCTAGAGGAGAGGTAGGGGCCACTCCCCAACAAAGCCCAAACTCCTTCTTTCCCTGTCAGTGTCTCATATACTGTATGGTCTGTTGACCCATTGCACTGGCCTTTGACGTGTAGGAAGAAAGTCCTGGAGCTGGACAGCTGCAGCTGTGCACTCCAAAATGCCCCAGAGGATGACAGGCAGCGGTTAGAAGCTCGTGGGGGAGCTGTTCCCTTCTGGTGCTTGTCTTGACTGAAATGCAGACGTTGTGTAGGTCATGTAATCACAGGTGATCTCCATCCTCAGCAAAGGATAGGAGAAAGGCAACTCAGCCTATATCTGGACAGCAAAACACAATAATTTCATAAATGTTTTTCATGTTTTCTAATAAGACATAGTGGACTATTATTGTCATGTATGAGCTATTTTTAATAGTGCCATGGCTTTGATTTTAACTTATTCAGGACAAATTCAGTCCTGGAATGAGCAAGAGCAGCTCCAAGACAAACCTTAGGATCAAATATGAAATATAGCTCTAAAGACACACATTTGATCTCATTTGGCAATGGGATGGGTATGTGAGAAGAGGGCATGATGCAGCTTTTGCATCCTTTTTAGGCTTTGTTATAGTTCCCTTGATGTCTGTGCTTGTAGCTATATGTGTAAAGATTTACCTTTTAAATAGATGGAGACTTCAGCCTAGAAAGTACCTTTTACAAGTCAAGGGTTGCTCACTGCTGATGTACCAACTATATTTTAATTGAATGAAGCAGTTCTGAGCACAGTATTAGAGAAATGAAGACTTTGCTCAACCTGAAACTAGTTTAACTGACTTCTTTTTTATTTTTAGTCTTTAAATTCTTCTAATTGAAAAGTAACATTACAATCTGCATTAAAGTTACAAGTAACAATTGTAATAATGATATCCAGATTTCATGTAGCATTGTATTTCTTGTTAGTGGTAGTTTCCAGCTATGATGATAATGTGTGAAATAATTTCCATGGGCTCATGTTTTTGCTGTGAAAATATGAGTTCAACTCGTGGTCTTTAGTGAACAGTTTGTTATAAAGAATCTTTTTTTAAAAATGGTCACTTGGGAAGCAATTACTAATAATTACAGAATCCTTCATCACTGCTTTTGATCTTTTGCAGGCATGGATCTAACCCCCTAATATTCACAATGCTGACAGTATAGCACAGTTCAACAATAGCTTTGATGCCAATGAGAACAAAAGGGCTTTTTAAAAATACTCAATTCAGCAATTACTGTCACAGCTCTACTCCCTTGAATGCAACTGTGTGTGTTCTTTGCAGTTAATTAATTCATATTACCTTTTAAAATTTACAATATTTTTCTAGCCCTTATAGTTTCTAGGTGGGAATTGTATCAGTAGTGATATCCATCATCACTAGGTGTTTGCTCTGTGAGTGTGTGTTGCTCTGTGTGCAATGCGTACAATTACTTTTGAACCATAGACAAGATAATAGTCAGGCCATTTCGTGCCTTAGGCAGGGGACATCTGCCAAGCATATATTGTACTCTACCAATAGGTCTTCAATCTTTTGCATCCCCATGAAATTAATTTTTCCTGGCGCTCTAGATAATTTGTCATGTGTAATGAAAGTACAGTCATTTAACAAATGACAGATAGAATGATTCTGAAAACTTGTATTATAGAAAATACTTGCCTTTTTAAATGTGAAAAGCTGATTTGTTCAGTGAGAATACTTTTCCTATTTAATTTTCTTGGGAATTATGAAAAGAAAATATAGGATGTGACCAAAACAGATTATTATGCTAAGGCAAAGGTATTTAGAATAGGTCTCGAATGCAAAATGTATCCAAGCAAAATATGCGATATATATCTATATGAGTCGTGTCATACATATCTCATGTCATATAAATCATGTAAGGTGAAATATAGGCAATGTTGTTCACTCAGTTGTAAGCTCCAACCCATCATTGTTCACCACTTTAGACTGTGCAGTGTTTGGGACCATCCCACCATGTGGCATCTTAACAGCATCTCAGAGTGCTCCCAGCTATTAGAGGTTGCTGCTGCCTTGTGCTCAGTTGCTGAAAGGTCTTCAGGCACA
The DNA here is from genome assembly GCF_028554395.1 of Pezoporus wallicus. Lineage (NCBI taxonomy): Eukaryota > Metazoa > Chordata > Aves > Psittaciformes > Psittacidae > Pezoporus > Pezoporus wallicus. The sequence goes on along the minus strand of NW_026636323.1, from coordinate 1,605,637 downwards.
TGGAGAAAGGCCACACTGGGTCATACTGCAGCAATACAGCCTTTGCCTCCTCCGTCAACGGGCAGGAGTTGTGTGGTTCTGTGTCCTGTGACCAGGAATCATCAAGAGCTGGCTCACGGCTGGTGCCCCTTCTACCTAGCAGGGTTTCTCTGAGCACGGGACTGAGTTTGATCACTTCTCCCTTGCAGCAGCCCAATGTTGAGGCCTCTTTCCATCTTTAAACTCACCTGTACCAGCTGTACCCATCTGGCAGGTACCAGGGCAAAATAACTGGCTCTAGTGCCTGTGGGGCCAAGAAATAGGAGAGAAGCTGTTAGACTATAACTCTTCAGCCTGGAAAAGGTGGGATACACTAAAGAACTACAAAATCCTGGATGTAGAGAGAGTGGATAAGGGCTATTTCATCCCAGGCAAGGATGAATGTCTGTAAGATGGAGCTACTTGGGAGACAGGTTCAAAAGTAATAGGATGCAGAAGAAGGCATGATCCTGTGGGACTCCCTGCCAAAGGACGTTAAGAATGAACAAGTTAAAGGAGAGCCTGGGCAAGTATTTGAAAGAGAAGATTTACAAAAGATTATTAAACAGGCAAAGCACATGAGGCTTAGAAAATCTGCTCAGCTGAAAATACTAAGAGGTTGTATGTGGGGAAATATTGTAAATGTATGTCCACTTATTTTTCACTGGACATGGGTTTATAGCCACTGTTGGCTGCTAGAACTGGTCTAGACAGACTCTTTGTTTGAGCCAAAGCATCCACTTATACATCCATCTTCATGTAAACCACAATGCTGGGATGGAAGCAGCAATACTTGTCCCTGAACAAAGGCAGCAGTCTCTTAATGCTTGTCCTGGAAAGATGACACGACTGGAAATCAGCTGAAGTTATGCATGTCTGGGGCATTCAGGAACAGGCTTGGAGGTCTGTCTGGCTTGGCTGTCCTTTCTTGTCCTTTTAAAGCCTTGAAGTTATTTATTTCCAGAGGATTTTGAATGCTTGCTATGGCAGGCTGGAAGTTTGCCACTGTTCTACATCTGTATCTCTGGGGATTTGCTGAATGTTTTGTTTGAGTCAATTCCACTTTAAATACCCTTCACATTTTAAACGGTGGTCCCAGCAGCAGATTCAATCAGCAAGAACAGAAACAAATAGGTCTACTTCCTCTCTGGCTGGACTCCTGTGCCACAACTCCTGATATGCTCCCGGAGCATGAAGTGGCTGTTGAATCTCAATGACCTAGCTTATCTCCTGTCAACTTAAACAAGAAAAAAACTCCTTAATAAATCATGTAATTAAAAGTTACACAGAGATAGGAGTCTGAAACCTGCTGGATTAGGGAGTTCTACCTATCATGTGCTTCCCTTGAAGCAAAAATTTACCCCTGTCATGCCTCCTGCTCCCTTGCCTTGTCTTTTGTCATTCCCATCTCTTGACAATTTTACAGTGGACTTATGGGCTTCCTTCCACATTAGGTTTTCATCCTTAAATAAATCCATTTTTTATCATGTGGCATTTCCACAGCTGGGTTAACCACTTTGCTTCTCTCTGGACATGACTTGAAGAAAAGCTGGGGATACTCAAAGCTTGCTTGTATACCCAACTAGATCAGTTGGTTTAATAAAAAAAAAATAATGTTTCTTCCTGCATACTTTGCCTTTATGATATCTCACAATGGTCTTTACTGTAGAACTATGTTGAGAAATGGCCACTGCAGCAGGAAGGCTATCAATGGCTTATTAAAAAACACTTCTGTAAACTATTTTGATCTTAAAATGAGCTTGTATTTTTATGAACTTTGCTTCATTTGAAGAAGTATTTTCAGTGGCCTTTACAGTAAAAGATAGATTTCTGTATTTTGCATTTTCCTTCTTGTACAGAGTGCTGATAGTGTGCTCCAAGAAAACAATTTGAGCTCATAAAATGCCTCATACTTTCTGAACAAACATGTCTAGGAGCAAAGATGATTACAGAAAAGGCACTACCTGCATACTTCTTGCTTTTATTTAATACACATATTTTAGACCTGACTCTCTGTGCTTGGCAGAAGTGAGCTCTAGCTTTGCAGGGAGGCAGGTCCACATCTTGACTTGGTGATGGAGTAAGTGTGGGTCTGGGTGCTGCCATGGGATCTGCAGGGTGACAAGGAGTCAGTGCAGCCCTGAGTGAGATCCTGGTACAGAACAGCCTGGCAAGAGGCTTCCTGTACTGTGAAGACATGAGACCTTCTTTGCCTTCTTCATCCTACTAATATGCTAGTATTTAATATCCAGCTGCTTTTGCTGCACTCATCTCCATACTGAAAGCCTAGAGGAATTATGCTTGTCTTATTTTTTTTCCCACAAACTCAGCAAAGAGTAGATTAATGGCACTTTCTGTTCCTCCTACTTTTCCTCCTACTCATTCATTTGCTTTGGGCAGCAATAAATTCGGCAGCTGCCAGCTTCCAGACAATGAATTTGGCCAAGAAGAAAGGCGTTCTTCAAACCTGTACTGAACTGCTCAGCCCACAGTCAGAACACAGTCTGCACCTCCCAACAGCAAGGAAGGCAAATGCACTAAAACAGAGGCTTGCAAACACTCTTCCCTTCCTCCCTTGCCAAAGGTAAACACTGAACTGGTTTGCAAACCTGGCAGAGGATGAGGAACTCTTTCCCTGTATGTGTTTAAAAAAGGGACTGCCCCCTCCTTTGCCTGAGATAGCACCTCCACATGGATAAACCTCCAATGTACTCCATTTTGAAGCAAAAGTCCTGGAAAAAGTTGCCAAGCAATGAGAACATGGGAACATGGAGTGACTTGGGTGATCCTTACCTGCCCATTAAGGGGACCCAGTATTTGCCCCCAGTTTTTCGTCCCCCAGCCTCAGTTTTTAGAGCATAGCTCTTCATGTGTTCTGCTAGCTACAGCAGGGGGAATGCTGCAAGAACTGACACATTGTACTAAGTGAAAGCTTTTTTTATTTACCTATGAGAGTAAATTCGAGTTTTCACTGGCTTATCTTTTATTGTAATGTACATACTCTTTGAATAGTTATTACGCTTCTCAGGTGAATCAATGTCAGATGTCAAAATTGAGGTCTCCAGTAAGTATAGGCTATGATGAGCATGGCACAAGATCTGCTGGATCTCACCATTAGGGATGAGAGGATCTGCAATGGCCGCCAACCCTTATTCCTTTTCAAAGCTAAAGGGAAAATGAAGTTTTCCTTTCACAATAAATTATATATCAGTTTAGGACCTGCCAAGATTTACAAGGACAGATTCTAGGCTCTGTTGACTTCAGTGGCATCACTTCATATGTATCTAAGGACAGAGCATAGTCTACCTTTCAGTGAATTTCTTTCCCTGTCTGTTGACAGGCAGTGTTTTCAATTTATAGTGAAGTTACAAAACCAGGGTGAAGTTCTTAATGAATACTACTTCTTGTTTTGTTTCCCTTAGTCAGGGCCAAACACAATATCCCTCACAGTAAAAATTTATATTGATAACTTCCTTCTCCAAGTGATAGAGAAACCAGTGAGAAGAGATGCTATATGGACCTCCTTTTAATCAACAAGTTGGGGCTTGTGGGTAACATGAAGTTCATGATGGAGGTCAAGATCCTTGGGCAGTGAGGAGGACGCACAGCAAGCTCACTACTCAGGATGTCAGGAGAACAGACTTTGGTCTCTTTAGGGATCTGCCCCGGTAAACCCCTGGAGGGAAGAAGGGTCCAAGAAATCTTGTTAATATTCAAGGATCGTCTCCTGCAAATTCAAGGGCCATCTCAATCGGCTCTGGGGCCCCCAGCATAAGAAGGACATGGATGTGTTGAAGCAAGTGCAGAGGAGGCCGCGAGGATGATCAGAGGACTGGAGCATCTCTCCTATGAAGACAGGCTGAGAGAGTTGGGGTTGTTCAGCCTGGAGAAGAGAAAGCTCTGAGGAGACCTTAAAGCAGCCTTCAAGCACACAAAGGGGTCCTACAAGAAACCTGGACAGGGCTTGTTTACAAGGTCATGTAGTGACAGGGCAAGAGGGAATGGCTTTAAGCTGAAAGAGGATAGATCTAGATTAAATGCTAGGAAGAAGTTCTTTACTGAGATGGTGGAGAGACACTGGCACAGGTTTCCCAGGGAAGCTGTGGCTGTCCCATCCCTGGCAGTGTTCAAGGCCAGATTGGATAGGGCTTGAAGCAGCCTGGTATAGTGAAAGGTGTCCCTGCCGGTAGCAGGGGGTTGGAATTAGCTGATCTCTAAGGTCCCTTCCAACCCAAACCATTCTGTAATTATATGGTTCTGTGACATATTTTTGCCTCCATGGTTGGAACTTGTGGGACAGTTTGGTCTCATAATCACTCCTGCATCCGACTCAGAGTTTAAGTTTCTCAACCAGCAGGTCTGTTCATTTGCTGTTGCTTTTTCTGAAGAATTCGTTTGTAGAATCCTGTTGACACTCATTAGCAAAGGGTTCCCTGTGGACTGTAGTTACTTTGTGTCTGCAGATATGCCTCAGGACAGATGAGAGGTGTGTCTTCTGCAGCTAAACATAATTAAATAAAATAGTATTGCCAATTGAGAAAGCCAGTGAGTCCTTTGACCTTTAGAATAAGCACTGCCAGAAATAAAATAAAGTGTAAGGGTGTTGTAAGAATTAAGTACATTACTGAGTCTAGTGGGAAGAAAGCCGGCGTCTTAAATGGAGGGTACTGGACTGTCTTGTTTGTTTCAAATGACACTGCAATGCAAATCATGAGCCAATGTTTCAAGCTGTTTTGTTTCCCTCTCCCCAGTCCAGGGATCTCTCTGTGTCCACTTAAGAGAAAGAATCAGGTCTCCCAGACGTGTACAGGGGCCCCAGACAGCCAAGCCAGATGCAAAGTCACAGACTCCTGATTAGCTGAAATCTGCTGTTGAGCAACAGGAAAAGAGAAAATCCTGAGGACTCTAATGCTTGATGAGTGTAGGGCACTGCTTTCTAAGGCAACTCTCTGTAGGCTGGCAGAATAATAATTTGAAAAGGAGTGTATCAAGGCCTTTTTTCCACCTTAATGTTCCCCTCCTTCTGCATCTCAGAAGACTTTGGAGGCGATGCAGTGGCTCTGCCCCATTCCTTGTACAGACAGGATGAAGGATTTGTTATTTTAAGAACATGGACAGATTTCAGCCCCTGTCTAGCTCCACATTATACATAGTGAGGATCAACTATTTTTCTCTGTGTTTACACCAGGTCATGAAATGCAGCATTAGCTGATGTATGCTACCTGGCTGTCCTAGGGCTGATAGTTGATATTCCAAGAGTGTATGAAGAACAAAACAGGATATAAATTCCCTCTTCTTCACAAACAAATGTACAAGGTACTGAAACTCTCATTTCACTCATGTGTGACAGAAAGTCTGTTAAATAACCAACATGCTTAGAGCTTTAGGAAGGAGTGCAGCATGATCTTTGCGGACAATTATATTATATTTTAAACAAATGAATTACCAGCAGAATAGGAAGGAGAATATACCTGAGGCCAAATGTCTCCATAAACCACTGTAATAACTAGGAGACTGATTCTCTCTCTCCCATTTGGGGTCTCTGCACTTGCCCATCCTGCACTGCAATGCTCATTATAAGCAGAAAAGTGACCCTGGATTTTACTTTTAAACCACCTGCAACCTTTTTGGTATAAAGCTGAGATATTTATATTTTCTAAGCCTTTCCTCACAGATGTTAGAATAATGTAAAGAATAAAAAGAGCAAGTGACATGGCTCTTCATTGAGGGGGGTGAGTATTAACAATCCATTTGCCCAGGGGCTCAACTGTAGCTGGAACTGAGGGTCTCAGTGGCTGGGTTGTCCTCTGGTTTGCACAAGGCCATATGGCAAAGGCAGAGACAGAGGCAGGAGCTGAGATCAGGGATTTGTGCCTTTCCAGACAGACCTCCTTCCACCCTGACCTTGAAAATTCAGAATTCAAAATCCCCAAATATGAATTATTTAATAAAGAAGAATCTTTCTTAGATATTCAAGAAGCCAGACACCTTGCATTTCTTCTCTCTATTCTACTGTGAGTCTCACTCAAGAGCTAAGCCTATTTAAGTTTCCTATAATGATGCATATTGTAAAAGTTTATTACAACAGAATTTAATGCTAGGAAGAAAAAGTCTGGAGGCTGAAGCACTAAATCAAAGGTAACCTTTTAGTAGAAAATTTTGCAGACATGGTAAATTTAATCTGACTCAGTTATTTTATTCTTCACAGTTTTTTTCTCATATCTCTCTGAGGCGGGGAGGAAACAGGCCTTATTGTGTAATTATTTATACTTCTGCAAAGTGGATGTAAAGTTCTTCCAGATACTGATGGCAGGATTTTCCATGCAATTGGCAGAGGAGCTGAGAAGTGCAGAAGGAATAAAGGAACAGAGACCTGGGGGGTTATAGCTCAGCCTCATCCGTCCCGGCTTTAAAACTGAACTTTTGCATGTGGTTGCCATAGGTTTCTTCTGTAGTCAATGATGAGGTCACCTGCAAGGGGAAGTTCTCACCTAAAATGAGCTGAATCAATATCTGCAGGTAACTCTGCCTGGCTCTGGCATAAAAAGCTCCATTCAGTTGCTTTAACACAGGTGTTTAGCATAATTTGAGATGCCCAGAGCAATCTTACCTGGCCTCCAGCTGCCACTCCAGAATTGTGTGGGTTTCGCATAGATCTTATCTCACACATGCCAGGCCTCTGAGATAGCCTAGGGAGTCTCAGATGGAAGAAAAGACTTATGTTTAGGCAACTGATTCAAGGTCTGATCAACTGGACTCCCAAATCCTGGGAGGGTAAACCTGAAATGAGGAAAATCTGAAGTTTGTGGTCTGAATATAGCTTTTACTTCTTGCACAGTGAAGAGTGACTGATTTCTGTCACCATAGGCTAACCCACTTAGCTGTTTATAGTATGTTGGTCATCTCTTGAATCTCTCATGGAATTAGAAGTGAGCTCAGAACAAGAGCTCTGTGACAAGAACACAGATTCGAGTGAGATCTTCAAAAACCTGCTGTAAACTCCATTTCCCTTTCCCGGTCCCAACCCTCTATATTGCCAGTTACTTGGGATGCAAGCTGAAGAAAGGATTGCCTGGAAATCAGGATTCCTTGCTTTTCTAGTCAGCTCCTGGATGCCCTTGATCAAATCTTTTCACAGCTTTGTACCTCAGCTTCCTTTTCCATAGCTGGGGGTCATGACACTGACATCCCTTCTCAGGAGCTTTGACATATTATGGAAAAGACTATGTGACTGTTTGATTTTGGGGAGTGCTTGTCATCTATCTTACCCTAAAGAGGCAGTATTTTAACTATACTGGCATATTTAATGAAAAAGGTAGATCTTGTATGTACTTTCCCTGCTTCAGGATAGTGCTGCAGATGCATGATCTCCTCCTCTGGCAAGAGAATACTGCATTCTGTTACTCTGAGAAACGCATCACAGTTTATGACTGTAAGTAAACCCACAGATCCTCTGAGATGGGATTGTTATTGATACCCATCACAGTAGTCATAGAGCTTGATCCAGCATATGTAATAATCTGACATTGACCTAGTAAAGTCCTTGCCCATCTTGAATAAAAATTTCTCTGTTGCTTCTGCTGTGGTTCAGTCCTTCGCTACTTCTGTCTTTGCCAGATTACCTAGGAAACCTATATATTCCTTCTGTTACTCAAATTCTTCCACAGAGAGCTGTCATGATCTGTAGCGAACATCCTGAGCTCTAGGTGACAAATCACCTAGAGGGTGAGCCTAAGATTTCCCATGGCCAAATGAGCGGATATTATCTAGTCCTAACACAATCAGTTCTTTTATCAAAAAGGACATTGACCCCCACCACTGTCAGGAATACTCACTATATTAATGTAGAGCCAAGCTCATTTTCCACACATCATTTGATCTTGCCTCCTTATGGAGACATATATAACCTTCCATAGGGATGAAGTTAACACTCTACCAGGTTGTCCAATATGGTTCTACAAAAATTATTCTAAAATTAGGAAGCAATTTTAAGGAATAAAAATACAATTTTCAAGGGTAGTTTGAACCATTTTGCACCAATGCCATGAGACTGACATCAATCTCAGTTCATTGCAGGAAGAGTATTTAAAAATCCCCAGGAAAATGTTATTTTCTATCACATATTCTAGATGCTTCTGGTAATATGTTTAGGAGGTGAGTTGGAGCATGTGTAGGTTTCATCAGTCCAGGTCCCCAGTGAGTTGTGTTTTTTTTTCTGAGTAGAAATCCTTTGTTTTATCCTTTAAAACTTTTCTAAGCATAATGTTCTCTAGACTCCTGGTTCCCTTGGTGTGTTGGTGGTAGATAACCTTCACAGCTAACTCTTCTTTAAGTGGAAAGAAGGCAATTTCCAGTCTAAAGGGCAGCTCCTACATATATGTTTAATTTGGTTTAATGACTTCAATTTCAGTGATCAGTTTCAGATGCTTCTTAACTGCAAGTAGGAACCTTGCCCTTGTAGAGACTTGCCTACATTTGATTCCAAAAAAAAATCTGCGCAAGCCTTGCTCATACTTAGCAGCTTGCATATTCATAGCATGAAGGTAAAAGAAGGGCTGGATCAGGTTAAACAGCTGGAGAGAAAGAAAATAGTAGGAGGCATACACCAATAGAGTATACAGCAACATGTGCATAGTGTGCCTGCATGCATGATGCATGTTTTGGCTTTGCATGGCACCCTACCTCAAATTCCTAGGAGCTACTAACATAAATGGTCTTAGCATTGTGATGGAGGGCATTTAATGAAGCTTTCCTAGGGGATAACTCATTTGTCAAAAACGATATATGAAGAATCACTTGTTATAGGGAACTTGTTCTACAGGATGATAGGCAGTGGACTGATAGCCACCTCCTATGGTGCAGTAATCATTTGTCTCTGTGATATATAAGCATGCTATTATTATAGGCTCTTGTAGCAGGGGTGATACTCAGCAAGCTCAGTGACTGGACTACTGGAAAGCTTCATTTGATGTGCAAATGAAAGTTTCTGTTCAATAGGGTACACATGTCCCAGATGGGTGTACATGAAGCTCCACTTAATTTCTGCCAGAGCCTGTGAAGAACATAGTGTATCAGACAAGGACTGGGACCCCTTGAGGGACTAGCTTATCTTAATGTCACTAGCAGGGGCAAATTGAGTTTTCAGTCTGGAGAAGCTTTTCATTCAAAGTGAAGAGCTTGACATGTGCTGTAGCCCTGATTAGGGAATGAAGTCATGAACCAAAGGTTGAAAATTATCATACCTAACCAGAATGAGCAGGAAGAAGCTTTCAAGCATATCCTAAATACCTGTATCCTTGAAAACAAAGCTTTTAGTGAAAAATCCAAACAAAATATTCCTTGATAATCTTTTCTCCCCAAAGTTGCATGAAAAATAACTTTGCACTTGTCCAGCTTTGTGGAGGAAAGAGAAGTGAAATCACATCCCACTAAAAGAAAGGCAAACATCTTATATATGTCTATTTCTTGCCAAACTGTGAAACTCAGAAAAGCTGCTACTGTTTTCAGAGAGGCATTGTACCTGCCAAAGATCCACCCAGAGCATCCTAAAACTAAGTCAGGGTGACTAGTCTTGTTTTCCAGCAAAGAGCGTAACACGGTGATGTATCTTGAACTCCGGTATAACGTACACAGGCCTATGTGATTTAGTACAATGGGAAGAATCAGATTATGCCATTAGAAGGAACATCTGTATGTGAAACCAAAATAATTCAGATTATGCAGCATGCTTCTGCCTAAACCAGAATAAAGACAAACAATCTTTGTTTGATTTTAACAGAGCAACTTGGAAAGTAAAGGACTACTCAGTCTGAATAGAAGTGAAGAAATCTGTCCCTACAACATGAAATTAAATAAACCCAATCGTTCTTCCTGAATACAGGATCTAAAAGAATCTGTTCTTGAAAACAGGTATTTTTCTGTACTCAGAAGCTAGTTAAATAATTTCCTAGTGGTAGGCAGATCAAATTCCAGCTATGTTACAGGGTACTTGAAACAGTCGAAACATTTGAAGTGAAATATTTAAAGCTAGATCCAGGAGGGTCAGGACTAATTTGTGACTCATCAAATGGCCCAAAGGCAACCTGCATATAAATGCCCAATTTTGTGCTGTAGTTTGTCACCATCATAAAAATTGATTCTTCTATGCTGTGTGACTAATATTGATAGGCAAGACTCACTGGTGGAACGGAGGTTATAAAAAGGCTTTTGTCTGCCCAGGCAAGATAAGGCTCAGGCACAAATTTACAGTGCTCTCAGTACTTTGTGCCAACTCTCCACAGGGGCTCTTTACTAGCGGGATGTATTGCACGTATAAAAAGTACGTATCTTGCTTAAGCTGACTGGGATAGACTCCCTTGACAGCCAACAAGGAGAAATGGATACCTCCATGACAGGAGAGAGGAGATAATTGCACTGTGATGCTGCACACCTTCCTTGCTACCTATGGGGGGTCTATAAACAGCTTTTTAGGCAGAACATTTTGCTGGCTAGGTGTAGGAGAAATGAATTTCACCTTCTAGTCAAGGTAGTTACTTCTTCACTGCATCTAAGAAAACTATTTAACACCAAAGCAGACATGTCCAGTCCAGGGGCTAAATTTTGCTTGTTGGTGGATTATTTTGGATTAGCGTAAAAGTAAATGAAAAGAGACTTCTGGCCTATAATGGCCAAAGTTTATTTAATATAAAGATAAAATTTTGGCATCCACAGAGATGTAGTAGATGCAGCCTGAAAATTAGAGAGTTAGATTTATATAAAAGCCTGCAATAAAATAAAAGGTAAAATACAAATTAATTGATGAAGATAGCGACAAATAAAAATACATAAGTAATAAGAGGGAATAAAAGTGTGCCATTCAGGAATCCTGGCAAAAGATGGCTTTTAATTTATGGATGCAGTCACCTAACATGAATAAATCTGGCTTCCTTAGGCAGGGGTCAGTCTTCATTCATCAGAGAGGTGATGAAATGATTTCTCTAGGGAAGACATTGTGAATAACAGCAGAAAAGCATGAAAAATCATTGGAAAATGTGCAACTACTGCACTATCTTACTCTATGATTTAACGCGTTCCTGTACACTCAGCTATAAGTCATGCTGCTTTTAAGTATTCTTGCTTTCTTTTCTCTTTAAGGATATAGAGCAAGCTAAAAGCCAGCAGGTGCAGTGGGCCAAATGGCTTTTCTTTGTGCCACATCTCATGGTTTTGTGGTAGGATGTGAAGATTATACAGAACCTTTATGCTGTAGGGCTGACTGCCATTTACTTCTCTAATTTCTTCTTCCTTTTATTTTTCCTCCACCACTGCTGTGAGCACATGTAGATAGAAAGCAAAAAAGCAGGGCAATGCAGAAAGGGTCCATTGTGCTCCTTCACCTGGAGACGTGTTAGTTCTCCACTGAGTATCAGAGCTTGTTGTTTCAAAGTCAGGCTTCCCTGTGGCATGCTGAGTGCTCTTATCTGCTACCCAGGACATACCTTGAGTCAGCTGGAATGCAGAATGTGCTTTTCGGGGCTACAAGAAGACTGTGTCAACACTGCAGGATTTATGATTTAGCTTTGCAGTTAATGGGGTTTTTTGTTTAATTTCTCCAGTACTCTTCCACAATTCTTTGGTGGTGTTTTCTGGGAAAATAATTGCTTTCCATGTCAAGTGCTGTTGCTCCATGCTAAGCTAATAGTACATGTCACAAGAGGAAGATTCAAAGTCTCGTGGATGTGGCTCCTTTTTACTGGACTGCCTGTGCTTCTGAAGGATGAAGGTGCTGTGGTTTCATATTCAGGTTGCAAGAGATTTGCCTTCCTCTCTTGATACTCCTGTTTATTACCTGTCCTCATAATTATATTTGGCACTTGATAGAGATGGAAGCAGAAGAGTGGCCAGATATTGTTCATGCCTCATGCTAATTACAACCTCACTTGCATTTTATTCCCCCTCTGGCACTCATTTTACACAGCAAAACTTGACCATGCCTCAGACCGTGTGGTGGGACTCTGGCCACTGAGGTCTGTATGCTCGTGGGGTGATGCAAGGAAGTACAAAGCCCCCTGGCAGCCGTAGCAGATTATAAGTCCTTTGGGTACTCGTTGCCTCTCTAAGGGGCGAGGCTGTCCCTGCTAGTGGTCATGCCCACCAGAGAGGTCTCTTGGGTAAGCATTTCCTTGCCTTGTCCCTCTTTGCCCGTCCCCTCCGTCCAGGGACAGACCTTCTGTTCAGTGGAGTGGGACGTGGTGAGAATATGGAGATGAATTTCTAGGGGCACAGCTGGGGAGTGGGTCGGCTGATCTGCCCCTTTTGGGTTGGATGGTGGTTGGACAGCTGAAAGATCCATCTTGAAGGCTCCTGCCTTAAAAGTGCTGCCGTTAACTAGCACCACCTTACGTTAAGCTTACGCCTGTACTCTCACGAGCATTATGGGCCTGTACCCCAGTTTTCAGAGGTGCTGAGAGCACTGGTTACCAATTCATTCTCACAAGTCCGTAGGTCACAGGACAATTTTTCTCACACTTTTGAGCCTGTGTTTGCACCTGTCAGAAGATCTGAATCGTGATACGGGTAATGCTGTTTGCAGAGCAGGAGATATTTATTCAGCAATGGAATATATTTGGCTTGACTGAGGCAGTCTTTGATCTTTTGTTCTGGGTTTTAAGAGTCCCATAGCCAGTCTCTGGCAGATTGGTAGCCAGAGTCTTTTGGAAGTAATCTATCTCCTTTAAAAGCCAACTCACTTTGGCTACCTCAGGGTAGGAAGATTCCTCATTTATAAGTTAGATGATTTTCTGGGAAGTGGATTCACACTTTAATCTGCATTTGAGCATCCACCTTGCAAATCCATTTAAGCAGCTTGAATTATTTGGCATGGCAGCAGAAGCCCAAAGTGTGAGTTAGCTTTCCCAAGGAAGATTTTCACTCATGCAGATCTGGGTTTCAAATACTGCTTGCAAAGAAAAAAAGCAGAACAAAGAAGAAACTCAACCACCTAAACAGGGATTCCTCATTACACCTGGTTGGCTTTTTCTTTAGATTGTGAATGAACCACTGAATGAATGCACAGGAACACTTCCGTACTTGTAGCCACCTATTGTATAATGACTATACTATAATTCTTTTTGGAAGATGAAAATACTGGAGGGCCCCAGGCAGCCACTTAAACATTTTTCCCAAGTTCAGATAATGCCTCAAGATCTATTTTTATACCTGCTCACAAATTATCCCTACACATTTTTACTCCCTGAAAAGAAAATTCTTGGACAGTTAAGCATGGAGCAACTTCCCATTGCTTTGCTCTGATGTTTTACTATGTGATGAGTCAAAATACTGTAATTCACAAAGAAATGGACCAACGAGACAGGTAGCCAGGTAGGTGCATAATTCTTCTGTAGTCAAATGCCTCATGAATCACTGCCCTTGTAACAATTTTTAATTAACTTAATATATTCCCTATCAGCAATTCAAAACAAACAAATATTTCAGAGGGAGTTACTGACTTTATGGACATTTCATAAGAGTGATAAGCATAAGGGAGAAGAAAGAGTTTAGAGGAACTGCTTTAAGAAGCATTATGTCTAGAGCTGCCTCTTTCACAGCTCCCTTTCTACATCCAGCTTCTGCTTATGCAGCATTACTAATTTACCTTGACAGTTGACACTCATCATGTTTCTAGCAACAAAATTTGCAGTGACACAGTGACTTAGTGTTTCTGTGTTTGCTGGGAGAGCAAAGAGAATTACTCTGTGCATTGCTGTCTGACCCTAATCATGTACTGCATCTGTTCTGTCTGGGTGCTGCAGGAAGTGCTAATTCCTATCTTGCCATGTGTATGAAATTGTCATAACTCTTCAAAGCCACAGGATCATTTTACATTGTTCATATTTAATTAGGACTCTAACAGTCCTTTAGGTCCCAGGTCCCAGCTGTAAGGTAGCAAGTAATGCAAGAGGGTATGCAGTCTCTTTCCTGCCTGTGGGTAGCTGGTTACCAAGTTCTTCTGATGTCTCTTGGTGGGGTGAGAGGCTCTGGGTCCATGCTATGCACACATGGGAGATGCGGTGTTGCTCGTGGAGGAGCACAGCTGGGCAGCACGTGCAGGAATCCCGAAGCCAGCCTGTGCAACCTGGCAGCTCAGCAGCACCACTGATCCTGTCCTACCACCTTTGCTCTTTGTTTAATAAACTCGGGGAAGGGAACCTGCCCTTTTATCTGTGCTCTGGGAACAGAGTCCCGGGGCTTAGGCTGGAGGGGAGGGTGAGAGGAGAAGAAATCCCTCGGCTTCAAAATCCAGCCTTAATTGCTGTCTGTCTCCTGCATGGCTTCCACCCCCGCGTCTGGCACAGGCTTCAAACAAGGGCCATGGGTGAAACCTCTAAAATTAATCTATATTCATCCCCACCCTTGTGAACAAGAAGCCCTGGTGAGAGCAGCTCCCACACTGATGGCAACAGTGGGGTGCATAAGCTAGCAGCCCATCTCTCCTTGCCACCACCACTGCTGCCTTTGGTAACTCACTGCTCCTTGGCTGGGTCTGGTGGAGGCACCATGAGAAACAGCCACCAGCACACAGACAGTATTTTTATTTCATATCACCCTGGGAGACTGTCCTTGGACACTGGACACCACTGCAAAGGACCAGGCTGTCAGCAGCTTGATGGGGTGTAGACACAGCGCAGGGAACCCTGATCTGTCTTAACCTGTCCTGGGAGAAATCCCATTGATCTCTCTTGCTGCACAGGGGCTGATCTTACCAGGCACCTGCTTATTCAGGCAGCTACTGACAGCGTGGGGGTGCCTGGAGGCCAGAGCTGCCTGGGAGAGGGGTGGGTGAAAGGTGATGCTGCAAAAATTAATCATAAGCCTTCATGTCAACACCCCTTCTGATGCAGGAAATCCCTGAGCTGCAATCTCTCACTACAGGATAAGGAGATGTTTTCTGCCCAAATATCTCTGTATGTTTCCTCTTAAGTCATATCAGTCTGACAGCATCCTCCTTTGGCCCATCTGATGGAGTACTGGGCTAGATGAACCTTCACTTTTTGACACAACTTGTCAAGGAAAAACAATCTGCTCTTCACCTGGCATTCCCTGGCAAAGCAAGTAATAGCTAATGAGCTCACTGATGATATTAAAAGTTTCAAAAGGTATTTGTATATAATTATATATTTAAAAATTACAATTATATTTTCTTCCAAAGGCAACAAAACTGGGAAAGCAACTGCATGCACTTTACATATGAATGAATTTGTAGGCTGTGAATATGTAGGATGCAAATTTGAAGATGGGTTTCTATTGCTTTTATCAGGTTACAAATAAGAGTTTTGACATGGGCATATACAGGCATGCACCTGTAAAATTAGTGAGAAAATTCTCAGAGATCCAATAATTAACAAATGCACTCGGTCACACCAATCGCTTAATTACTGCAATATCCATTATAATTTATATTGAGCATATTATATTATTGAATTAGGAAACCAACCATGCACAGATGAGGTCATCCTGGTTTTTCTGGATGGGGAGCGGTTGGAGGGTGTCAGCCCCTGCTCCTCTGAAGGGGTGAGAGGTGCTCTCCATTGGGAGTGTCTCCCTGCCTCTCGGACTGCGTGGTGTGCTGTCACAGGGACTGCTGGGCATGGAGAGATGCACACATAGCCCGCAGTGGGATGCGCTGACACCACCCTGCACAGCACAGCATGGCTGCTGCCGTGGCTCCTGCCCAGCTGTCCAAATGAACACCAGGAAGCACTTCCCCCTTCCCTCCAGGAATAATTAAGATTTTCCTACAGCAGGCGTGGTAAGGAGGTAGCATTGCCACAGGTCATTTGGAAGCATTTGCTAATGACCTCCTCGGTCCCAGTGCTGAATGCTAATTTACTTATGAATTTCACTCGATGGTGGTGCTTGGTGTCAGAAATGCTGACTCAAGATGCCATGAGGTGAAGACACTGGAGCTAGCAGAGATGTTTAGTAAATGTTTAGTAAATCTGCATAGGCTGCACTAATCAGGAAAGAAAGGGATAAAAATTCTGATTAGAAATGACATAATTTAGTTTAATGTAATTTTTTAAATGCTTTTAACGCTTTTTAATGTTGCACTGGAGGTTCATATACTATCTGCATCTTAAACCTAAGCTGTAAAACCCTTGAATATAATATCCAGATGTAATCTTACTCAGTCAACCAGCAAGTTTCTAGGAAAAGCAGCACGGATCTGTAATTTAATAGCATTTAGAATAATGTGCAATTGATGCCAAAAAGAAGAAAATGTAGAATTAGCTGTACTAGCTTTGAAGGGCCTGAAACAAAGGGGGAATATGCATGAATAGCTGGAGATTCCTCAGATAATAGTAATGTCATAAATTTAGAATATTATACTTTATAAAGCAGAATAATTTTATATTCCAAGTAGAGAACAAATATAAAAAGCATTCCTAAAGCGTGCTGTAAATTAATGCATTTCAAACAGGCACATCAAAGTAAATCTAACAATAACACTGCCACGAATAAAAAATATGATGGGAAGAAGTTAAAATACAGAGAGAAAGAGCCAATTTTTTTCTGTCATTATCCCACTGTAAATCCAGTGTAACTTTGCTGATCTGTGATTCGAGGTCTAGAGATGGGAGTGACAAAGAACAGAATTTGACTCACACTTGCAGTAGAAGTGGGGAGAATACAGAGCTATGAGCGAAAAAAGGCCCGGGTTTTTTTCAGAGATGAGAGATCTTGAAAGCAGGGAGAGGAAAGCCCCAGAGAAAATGCTTGGAAAGGCAGAGCGGTGTGGTGTTGTCCTGGCTGTACAATCTCCATCTGGGCAAATGCTGATCCACAAAGCTCCAGAAACCCGGCAGATCAAAAAGGACCTAAAGCGAGGGACAACTTGCAGGGGAGTTTGGAAACATGTGGAGGGGGAGGAGAATGCAAAGCACTCTTATGAACGCAGCTTCATCAGAGAAAGAGCAAGGGAGAGGAAGCGGAGGGAAACCCAAGGCAACTCGTTCCCTGGGTTGTCTATACACGTGCTGCCCATGCCAGCAGGTGGAGCTGAACGCGGAGGGGGCTCACCATGGTGTGCAGCCCATCTGGCCACAGCAAACCTGGGGGTGACAAAACTGCAGCCACGTGGCAGGCAAGCACAGAGGCCTCCAAGCTGGAGCTCGCATATCAAGGGCAGCAGACCAGGGAGTGTACCAGACCCGTTTCAATCCAGGTGCCTGCATGTGTCTCCTCCTGTTTCCAGGGTCATCCACTTTGGAGCACCTGCAGCTTTGCCCTGAGATGGCTGAGCCTCTGATCTTCCGCTGCTACAGGGCTGATTCGAGTGGGATCACTGGGTTGTATGCAACCACCACTGCCTCCGAGGCTCCTACCTCTCACCAGGCAGTGAAAAGGGAATAAAAGAGGTGGCTTTTTCATGCTCAGGGTTATTAATAATGCTAGAGACCCCAGAACGTTTCAGCTGAAGTAAATAAATATGCAGATGCATCCACTTACTGAGGGAACTTTAGGAAACGTGTGGAGACTTGAAGGCACTGAAGCTTGCACACAATGACCATAACTAAATGTTTTTGCTGGAAGCTGTTCAGTTGTTCTAGTCAAGAGAAAGCATGGTTAAGGATGACACGTCCTCTCCCCTCTGTTAGCTTTATTCTCCCTTCTAGTCCCTCTGGCATAACAAGCACATGCACACATACATAAAAAAGAAGGGTGGGTAATAAAGGACTTGGCATGACATGATACTTGAGTTCTGCAGCAACCTACTGGAGTGCCCTTTGCCAGGTTGCTATTCAGCCCAAAGGGATCAGGCAGTCAGTGTATCACATAGCAAAAAATCACTTAAAAATAGAAAGGACTTGTGTCAAATTTGGAGGAAGTATTGATTGAAGCCAGAAGAGGAGTTAGCACTTCCTTCAGTGTTTCTAATCTGTCTAAATGACCCACACAAAGAAACCAGCTGCAGACGTCTTATGTTTGCTCTTACCTGTAAGTGAAGAGCTGACAGCAAAAAAAAAACTAAAAGGGATGGCAGATGTACTGTGAAACTGGGTCACTGCACAGCAAATGGAATTTAATGTGAAAATAGAAAGAAAATGGTAGGTAAAAAACTAGAAATAAAGGGAGTTAATGAGAACAGCTCACAAAGAAAGACTTTGGAATAGCAGTTGCCTGATTTACTAAAAGGACTGAGCATTTGAGAAATCAGTTTCCAGAAAAGAAATCAAAACCTGAGAAACTGCTAAGATACCTGGCCATAGCGGTGGGCTCTTTGGTGTAGGAGCATTGTTTCCGTCACGTGGGCTATGGCCAGAGAACAGAGAAACAGGATGTGGTGCCTGCTCTGATTTCGTTGGATTTCCTCATTTTCAGCTATTTTAGGCAGTCTTCTGGAGGTGTGAGGAAAACTGAATTTAATCCTTCTTCTGGGGAGTGTTGCAGAAACTTGTATCCATTAGGGCAAGGGGAAAAGACCCTGGGAGGCCCTGGGAGAAACCCCATTACAAAGGCTGTGGGGAACTTTAAAACTTCCTTTTCTGAAGTTCTGGTAATATCCAGTCTAGCACTTGATCGAACAAAGAGCTCCTTCTTGAAATCTGTTGGCTGCTCCAGAGAACTGGGAGGAGGAAACAGGGCAGATCTTAAGCAGGCAGATTTTTCTGGTACACTGTGGGGTGGTTGGGGATGCTGCACACACATCCTAATAGGAATAGGCAGTTGCAGGTCAAGAAGCTCTTTGGGGTGTGACAGAGGAGAGTAGGAATGGAAAACCAGGGAAATTAGTTTTAAGTGGAAACTGAGAAAACGTTTTTCCCCCTTCTTGTTTCCAGATCACGGCGTTTGAGTTCAGGAGTAACCTCAGGACACTTCTTCCAAGTGGGTGGGACATTGCATGCCAAGTTTCAGCAATAATGAGGAGGCTGAGCAGGGAACGCATCTGCACATTCCTCTCCTTTAGCCCAATGTTGAAGGATTTCTGGGTTAAGGTTGTAGTGCTGGGCCACAAGGCGGCAAGGGTGGTAAAAGTAAGAATATGTATTATTACCTAAATTGGTGGTAGCCCCCAACAGGGATAGGCAAAGGTAGAGAATGGAAGGAGAGGTGGTGCATACCGAGTGTCTTCACCACAAAAATAGGTATCTATGCGTGTGCAGAGTAAAACATATTTTTGGTTGGCTTTCCAAGGTAAAGGCATTGAGGTAGAAACACACTGGTGTTATCTGGTAAATCACAGGCTGCCTTCTTGGAGGAAATAGAGTGTTAAATAGAAAAGCTAACTGAACTTTGATGAACCGAATGGCCTATGCTTGCTCCATCATTTTTTATTAATTGCACCAGGTGATTCAGTCTGGGTCTTTGTGTGTGTATGTGTATCTGAATGCTCTGCTGTGTCTCTGAATTGTTACCTGGTCTCTGGTAACTGAAAGGCTAAGGTGTCAGTGAGAAACTATCATAGAATCATAGAATAGTTAGGGTTGAAAAGGACCTTAAGATCATCTAGCTCCAACCCTCTTCACATGGGCAGGGATTCCTCACACTAGACCATGTTGCTCTGTCCAACCTGCCCTTGGACACTTCCAGGGATGAAGCATTTACCACTTCCTTGAGCACCCTGTTCCAGCCTCACAGTAAAGAACTTCTTCCTTATATCTAACCTGAATCTCCCCTGTTTTAGTTTAAACCCATCACCTCTTGTCCTATCGCCACAGTCCCTGATGAAGAGCCCCTGTTCAGCATCTTTCCCAGGTGTTCTCTGGTAGAGAGATTTAGAAGAAGGGCTACATGGGGTTAAAACTTAAACAGGGGAAGTTTAGACTGGCTATAAGGAGGAAGTTCTTTACTGTAAGGGTGGTGAGGCACTGGAATGGGTTACCTAGGGAGGTTGTGAATGCTCCGTCCCTGGCAGTGTTCAAGGCCAGGTTGGACAGAGCCTTGGGTGACATGGTTTAGTGGGAGGTGTGTCTGCCATGGCAGGGGGGTTGGAACTGGATCATCTTAAGGTCCTTTCCAACCCTAACTATTCTGTGATTCTATGATACAGAATATGCAGAACCCCTGGATGTATGTACAGATAGAAACTCTAGGGGACAGAGGGTTTGCTGCTCCCCAAGAACTGAGTGAAGCTGTTGGGATGTAACCAGCCCCTCTGATAAACTACGGTGTCAGAAATTACTCTTCCCTGCCAGCTTTTTCTATATTGCTTCCAAGATGTCTTTCATGCAAATTCCAACCTGGGCATGGTGGTAAGTAGGGTGGGGGCAGATAGCAAATGCCCTTTGTCGTGTTTTAAGTGCAGTCGATAGCTCAAACCCATGCAGCCCACTCGCTCACTCCCTCCCTTTCTCCCCTCCTGCTCCCGGAGGGATGGGGAGGGGAATCGAAAGAATGTAACTCCCACGGGCTGAGATAAGAGCAGTCCAGTAACTAAGGTGTAACACAAATCACTGCTGCTACCACCAGTAATAATAATGATAAGGGAAATAACAAGGGAAGAGAATACAAATGCTCACCACCCACCGATACCCAGCCAGACCAAGCAGTGAGCCAGCCCTTCCGGGTAATTCTCAGTTTACATCCTGGGCATGACATGCTGAGGTATGGAATACCTCTTTGGTTAGTTTGGGTCAGGTGTCCTGTCTCTGCTTCCTCCCGGCTTCCCCTCCTCACTGGCAGAACATGAGACTCTGAAAGTCCTTGGTCAGACTAAACATTACTGAGCAGCAACTATAAACATTGGCGTTGTCAGCGCTGTTCCCAGGCTGAAAGTCAAAAACACAGCACTGCACTGGCTACTAAGAAGGAGAAAAAATGACTGCTACTGCTGAACCCAGGACACCCTTCTACAGCACACTTGAGGCCAGCCCTCCCCTGCCTTTATTTAAGGAGAGGCTTTTTGGCAGTAATTGTAAATGAGCAAGTTTTTCTTTATGCCTGGAGCTTGTCTGTTGCTGTCTCCTCAGGTGCTACTGAGCCACTGTGGCAATGACAGTTTGTCCTTTAGACGCAGGATGTCAGTTGCCAATGCAGAGTATTGATTTCTGCTGATTGCTAATGAGTAGGTTGAACTGTAACTTTGCGTGAACAAATTGAGCTGATTCAGAATATTGGAAGTGTCACTCGGGCCGGTGGAAATTTCCTAGCTAGCATTTAGCCGTGTACATCTTTTGCAAAGGCAGTTCCCTAGGGAAAACGTCTTACCTTCTCTTTCCCTTGGTCTCTGAAGCAGGTTTGCATGAGACTGCTGCCTCTCCCTAGCCTAGGGCAGGGAGTTCAGGGGAGGGAATCAGCCTTCACATCAGAAAATGAAGCAATGTGACATTCATACTTTTAAAGCACCTACTTCTGATCTGTTGAAGTTCATCTGCCTTCAGAGTAGTATTTGCCATGGATAATGTAGTGCACCTCCAAAGGCAGTCAATCAGCCACTTCCCATCCCTACTGGATATGCAACTCCCTAACCTTATTTTATGGGTATTTTATCTGCACCAACGGTTACCTTCAAGTTCCAACTCCTGGTCTGTATGCAATAATTTCTGACAGGTCTTGAAAAATACCTGTTCACACTTTGTTGGGATAGGACTCAACTGAACCAAATTTACAAGAAAAAAAAAAAGGAAAAAGAAATAAAAAAAGGCTGCTTAATGCCAGCAGGACGAGAAATCCTCCTATATGAGTTCTAAGCGATGGAGCCTGTCATTCCTTGAGATTTATTTAGCTGAATTCTGATATTTTGATGTATATCCTTTGTGCTTTGATATATTTTTCTCCCCGTCAGCAAGTCACATCTTAAGCAGTAGCAGATTCTTTGCAATTAACCAGCATTTTGAAGAGTCACAGTTCCCTTTCCCCCCTCCTTCTCTCCCTCCAGTTTTCATCTAGTACTACTCTTGCAAAGGCAGTGGCAACTGGAAAACTAATCCTGTTAACCTCACTGTAGGAGTTCTGAAATTAACCTTCTAGGAAGGAAACTTCTTACAGCATTTGAGACTTCAGAATTGCTCACTTCCTTTGAGCTGTACTGCTTTGATATTGCCTGATGGTTGCTGTATAAAACAGCAGGTATTTATGCTGTATAATACAATATATGTCTGTATAATACAGACAGGTATTTATGATAATAACGTCAGTCAAAAATCATACTAGGATGTCAGTATGGTCATATGGGGTAAGACTATTGCTCCAGCTGGTCAGGATCCACCTTCAGCAGCTACAAATCAATTATCAATTGATTATCTGTGTAACCATCAAATTCTTCACCTCTTCAACTTGATAACAAAAATGAAGGGCGCTGTGGCACCAAACTGATCTTTCAGTTCTCTTCTCAAGGGGTGGACAGCTCAGAAAAGTGTTTTCTGTTCAGTCTAGATGTTTTTCCACCCAGCTATGTTATTCTGTGCCTTGTGTGGAAATAAATAATGCAAGAAAGCTTGTGTGGATTCATTTAGAAATCATGCCCATTTTTTTAATAAAAAAACCTTCTTTCTGCTTTGTTTTGTCCAAAGGTGAGAAACATTTATGAGTCACAAGGCTTGTAACAAGGCAGAAATGTATCCAAAGGATGCGTAACCTTGTGCTGGTGAAGTCCTTGCATGAAGCATGTTGCTGGGCTGATACCTCCTTGTCTGCAGCCTGGTATTTGCGGCAGGAGAAGAAGAATGCAAGGTGGCTTGTAAATAAATTACATCATTTGGATGATATGAAAGCTGGCTGGAAATGTTCTGGAGGCTCCTAGATGTGCAGAATAGATGTTCAGAGTCCTTGTTGTTGCTGCAGGGCCTTAAGTTTGCTGATAACATATGTTATGTGCGACTTACAAGAAGAAGCACCAAAGGGAATTGGCAGCGTGAAACTGTAATTAAGTCTCCACAGAATTTGGGCTTTTGGGGTGTGTAAGTTAACACAGGGAAAACTTGGTGTGACTTTAGTGGAAAAATACCTGCGGTGAGCAAAGAAGAGCTTGTAATTAGTTCCTCAGGAACCTCTGCATTGTGGAGCGTCTTTAATTTATTTATGTGTTTTGAAATCAAGGGTTTAACGAGGCAAGATGGGCTTCTCAGTCAGTGAAAACATTCAACATTCATAGAGAAGACAGGTTTGTTCTTGAACATCTTCCATACCTAAATGCCATTCATCTCTTATACAAGGTCAAAAGGGGACCTGGGTCACAAAATCCAGCCCTCTGCTATCACAAGCAGCTGTATGGTATGATGACCCTGGCACCAATGGAACCTGTAGCATTCACTGGCAGTATCGATTCCTCAACATGGCACAGGAGGCGAAAGGACGTGGAGTGCAGAGAGCTTGCTGGGGTAGGAGAGCAGCTCACCAGAACCTGGATGTGTCCCTGATGCCTCCTCCAACCCACTCACCCTGCCAGGTAGTGAAAGAGTCTGGGGCTCAGCCTGGAGCATGGCAGCTTCTCACAGCTGGAGGAGGACAAAGGTTAAAACTGCTGAATCACACCAACTGCTGCAGTTTGTGTGCAAGGGAGATGTGGGGAAAGATATGCAGTCCATCTATTATTGAAAATTTCCTATGATCAACACATTTTTTTTCTCCGCTTCTGTATGTAACATGGCACTGGGAAACTGTCACAGATCTGATGTTAATACACAGATAGTCAGCAAGCTAGTTAATCACAGCATTCAGGTGGCTCTGAGCCTGCCTCGCTGCCTGGCAGAGATAAATTTGGGAGAGTGATACAGAACAATATTTTAAAAGTATTAAAACCTAAGTGCGTGTTTCAGAAGTTATTCTACCACTTACAGTTCTGGTAGAAGATGGAACTGTTCTCCATTCTTTGTATTGGATATACATTTGCATGTGTATGAATAATTGACACTGCTTGCAGTTTTTCTATTAATAAAGCTACTGTTTATCAATCAAAGTGATCAATAGCTGCTTTGTCCCCAGATTGCATTAGGTCATTCAGTGCAGAGCATATAGCTCCTTCCTCTGTATCTCTGGGGAAGCAGAAACCTCCTAGTCTCTTCAAAAAAGGATGCAGCAGCTCAGGAGAATGCAGCTTGTGGCGCTGTTGAGCATCTGAACCTGTGGGAGAGGCTGCAGCAGATCTCATGTCTCTGCAGCTCTGCCATCGGTACTTTGTCAAACTGCCCTGCAGTGTTTTCTGGGGAAGGCCTCTGTGTTTGTGGGCCCCAAATCTTGTGGGTCTGGTGGCAGAATGAAATGCTGGAGCTTGTAGTGAAGCTTCATGGAGGCCGAACTGCAGTTTTCAAGGAAGACCAGTGCTACATGACTGGTTCAATCTCCTTCAAAGTCCTGCACAACCCTTTGTGAATTGCTTTGCAAGACTGGGTTTTGTGACAAAGATCACAAAATTAAACCCTTTTCATGACCCCGTTATAATTGATGTTGTCTGCTTTAGTAAAAAAATCTTCCAGGACATCTTCTGTTTCTTTCAAAAGCAATCATGCTATATGTTCCTCACTGGGGGAAATTCAGCATTTGAGCCAGCACAAAACCTACTTATCATCAAAGTCCCTCACATTGACTATGATTTAATTCCAAACACATGGCCAAGACCAGATAGACACCAGGTAAGTACCATTTAAAGTCTTTATTACATTTAGGCTTCAAGCTGGGCTTCTGTGTGACGCTAGTTGTCGATGCAACTGCATATCTATATTAAATAATTTTCTTATCAGATTGCTACTACAAAAGTGGCATATCTCAGCATCCTGAACTCTGTACTTCCTTGATTTTCAAAACATTTGCTGTTAAGAGGGCTTGTTTATTCAGTTGGAGTTGTTGGAAGACACTGTAGTCTAATCCCACTGGATGAAGGGATTTGCTTCTTCCTTAACTAAGAAGCAAAGAGGACCTACAGCTGAAAGAGCTATGATGAGCTTTTGGATGATGTTGGGTTGAATTAGCTTTGGCATCTCGCAGCATACATCTTGTTATGCAGTTGCGAAGAGCACTGCATATCTAAAAGGAATGCTAGCTTTGAAAGACAGAGCTTTTCTGAGCAAGAGCCAGGGGCACTGGCAGAGTCACTTTCGCAACAGTACTGTCCTGCTTTCTCATCTTCATGGCTATTCAGCCAGAAAGAAAAGCTGGTTCCTTTCCCAGACTGTGCTGGCAGACTTCTATTTACTTTTGTACCTGACTGTGACATTGAGGTACCTTGTTTTGTTCCTTGAGGACAGATATTCTGATGCACCTCAGGGCATTACTATGGAGAGAAGAGCGTATGCAGAACCAGCTACAGTGGAAGATGTGGCTTGGGACCTACAGTAGCTTGTTCTTTAATCCACACCCCAGGTAACCATTATAAACCCTGAGGTATGTTCTCAGTTTGGCAACCATCAGGTCTTTTTTTACTGCAGCACTGAATAACAAAGCATTTTAAAATACCTAAGCATAAACTCATGACCTCTGACAGTTTTTTTTTTCAAAGCAGTGCACTTGCTACCTTACAGTTTTGGGAGATGGCCCAAAAACCTCTCTGAGGAGAGACCAGAATAGCATCCTTAGAAATGTTGACTTGGAAGGGATTATACGGATAAAAGAATGCCCATAGCACTCCTTAGGTAGAGGCCAACTTGCAAACCTCAACCAAACCCCAGTTTGTAAAGTGAGTAGTTTTGAAAGCTTAATGTTGCCTTCCAAACAGCATCCCTCCAGTGCTATTGTTAGTTAGTTAATCTTCTGTATGGCTTTCTGTATGACCTCTCTGGGAGACCTCAAACCACAGTCCTTACTAGTTAGGAGTCATGCCATTGATGTCAGTTGGCTTTGGATTGGGCCCTAAATGCATAAAATACCAAATTATGTGGCAACTGTGCATTTTCCATTGAACTCAGTCGCAACAAAGCAGTCTCCCTCTCCACATTATTGAGAAAAGTGGGGTCCATAGAAAAGTAAGTGAGGAAAAGCCTTACAACAGCATTTGTGCAATTGTTGGCTGCCACTGCTGCTACTTTCATTATAGAAAATGTTCCCTTAAAATTGCTATGCTGCTGGTGTTGCCCATTCTGTGGTCACTGCCTGACAGTATTAATAAGCCAGTGACAAAGTTGTGTCAGAAAGTTCCAGCTCTGACTTTATTTACCCTTGAGGGCAGATACGATCTCGGGAAGAGCTTTGAATCCTATTGTGGCTGCAGCGGCAGGTTGATGAGATAGAGAAACCCACACTTCCTCGTCTGAAGGAGTTATTAATAAAGTTCCTGAGGGTTCAGTTATTTTTGAGTTTTTCTAAAATGTAGCACCTGCCATCTGTCCTGTTTAATATAAGTGCACTGCTTGAGATGTCCTTCATGGTGTGTAAAACAGATTACTGTGAATGATTGAAAGGGATTACTTACTTCTGTATCTGGACACAAACAAACCCTGCAACTCCCAGGTGCACAGGCCAGAAGTGCAGCAGATTTGCCACCCAAGGTCACCCTAAGATGTGTCAGGGACTGTTGTCTGGGCTCCACTTTGACATGAATGGAAGCTGTTTAGATCAGCCAGCAATGATGGATACTGAGACTTCAGCAGGGCCTCCAGTGGACCACGCTGGACAAGAGTGCTTTTAACAAACAGGTAGAAACACAGTTGTTTCCAGTGAGAGCAATGCACTTGTAACTCTGTAATGAGGATTTTCCATGCAGTCATCACAAGAGATTTGTTTGCTCAGGAAACAAAGGTGCATATGCAGGACTTTAAAGTCTCACTTATAGAGACCGTATCTTTCCTCCTTATATTTACAACATGGCTAGCTCTGTCATTTTTTGATAACAACACCAAAAGGGCTGTTTGCTCAGAAAACAAGTCCTCATTGTTCAGGAAATTACCATTTAAATTTATTTCATTTTATTAAACCTCTACTGTTTGGCTACCCACGGTGTGGGAGCATTGGGACGTATACAAAGCAGCAGGACTGCTGAAGTCTAAATCAGACTTTAATAAGGGAATGTCATGTTTCATTTAAAAGCTTTTCCTCACCTTCTTTTTTTGTGCCGTCAAGTGAAAATAAAACTAGGGTTATAATTACATTGCTGCCTCCGCTCCACATTATCTGTGAGATCTCTCACATTTCTTTCCACACCTTTTCCACTCCTCCCCATCTTTGCTGCTTGCTTAACAGGCTGTCAGGATCCCGGCACTCCCTGCAATAAGCAAATGACTAGCTGTGGTCCTTGTTCATTATGGGGTGACAAGCTCAAGGAATAAATGCCTACAACATGGAGAGTTCCGTGCTGTAGGGTGTCAGCCTGACTTGGTTGGGTGGAAAATGAGGTGGCCTGAGCTTCTCTACTCTCTCTGGAGTGTGAAATTGGACAGAGACTGACTCAGATAGATGCTCACCCTCTTCGGAATCTTATTGCTGCTCTCAGATCCACCCTATCAGATTGCTGCATTATGGTCTTACAAACTACTGTCAAATTTTGCTTCTCCTTATAGAGTGCTTGACAAACTTTTTGGCCCAAATCCTTCTTTTTATTCCCCCTAAGCCTTTTCTTTTTTTCATTCCTGTACACTACCCCCTTTCTTCCCACTTCTTCATTTTTTTACTTCTTGGCACTTTCTCCTTTCTGTTCTTTTCCATGCTTCTTAATTCCCTTTTCCTTTAAATCTTCCTTGTGATCAAGCCTGTGTATCCTCAAAGATTCATAGGCCGTTTATTTCCTGGCCTGCCCTGAGTTCCTAGTTTCCAGTTTTGATCCAAACTCCACACTTTATGGTACCCCCATAGGGCTCCCAGGACTTTAGAGAGGCTCCGTGCACCGACTGGCATGGTTCTTAGTTAACAGGGACCCCAGACCATAGTTTCTTCAGGCAGGGATTTTCTGCGTCTGTCTCTGCTAAATCCCTGGCCCCCAGCGTAAATGATGTTGGGTGGTTGCCTCTGTGATACCTAGGACTTCTAGAATAGGTTTATTTTGGAGAAAGCTGGTTGGAGATGGGAAAAACAGAGCTGGGAGGTGGATTAACTTTAGCAGTGGGGACAACCAGTATCCCTGAACTTCCACACAGCTCCTACCCCTCTTATTTAGCAGATTGCAATTATATTTGGTCTTTGGGAGTCTGTACAGTCATTACCAGAATTAACCACCAATCCTGAAGTCAGTAATGGTATATTATTAATAATATTTTAAAACTGAAATGAAACTCCTGGGTCACTGAGTTTAGTCTTCCTTTAGCGCAGATGATCACATCATACAAAACCTTATATAAAAGGTAGATATTTTCATTTGAAATAGCTGATTGCCTCTTTAAATTAGGAAAGTACGTTGCTGAGAATCATACAATACGTTCATCATGGGACTTTGACTTTTGAGCATTAAGGTGCAGTTGTACAGATTAAGCTGTAGTTATACAGGCTCTTTCATGCTATAGACATTACTGCTGCTTCCCAGAGTGGTGAGCCTACCTTCTCTGCCTCACATCGCTCATTCTTGCCACCTTCCTTGAGCAGTGCAAGCTTTCATAGACTTTCATTGCTAGGCATACTAGGTAAGTGATGCAGCTGGAAGCCAACTTGGACAGGAAAAAAAGAAAAGAATAATATTATGTGACTTGATGGGCCCACCATGCAGCTCTATGAACACTAGTGCTAGAACCTTGATGCAGGGGAATGCCAGAAGACCTCTTCTGGGCAATCTGCATTTAAGCCAAGTTAAAGTGACTCTTTACTGCAGCATTAAAATTGACTCTTTTGTGAGTCTTCACAAGAGACAAGAATGAGCCAGCTGCACTTTCACTGTGCTTTATCTGATGAAGCCTCTTCCAAGCTTTTCATGAAAATAGGTGGCATTGTTCTGAGTAGAAGAGAAACACAGTTTAATGGGGAAAATAGTGGCTGAGCTCTTGATAGTTAAAGTGACAGCCATTGGCATTTGTCTTCAGCCCAGGCAACAGACAGGAGAGAAGAGGTTATGTGTCACAACTCGTTGTTCTCTGATTTTGAAGCTCTCTGATTATTCAGATCTCTTCATCTGGAATAGCTGCATGAAAGTAACACTGACAAGAAGCCATATTCTGCTTAAACTGGTTTAAACCAGTACACTCATCAATTTACCATGCTCCAGCTTTTAATAAACACTTATCAGAAATATTTCATGGTAATTTTTGATCAGATACATGCAAACATTCAGTAGCAGCCTTCAGTGGAAGTTTCAGGAGCTTTAGGTCTAAAGCCTCTCAGTGGGTCTGAATTCATTTGTAGGCAGACTGATCAAAAGGAAACTACTATTGGCATCTAAATATAAAAGATTCAGTTTGTAACTGATCACAGTTCTTTGTAAAGCTCAGTGAATAGAAATTAATTTAAAGGCTTTAAAAATCTTTTTATTTCTTACCTTGGTTATTAGTATTATCTGTGGCAAGATGCTCAAGCGAAGCACAGGAGTAATCTGACTGATTTATCATTTACTGCTATGATATTTATTTATTGTAAATGGAAGTCCATGGATGTGCCAGACAACATATCATTTATTAAGTATAAACCCCATTATTAGTCTCCTGGTGTGCACAGTCAATGGGCTGATCTTCCGGAAGCAGTATAAGCCAACAAAGCCCACTGCTTGATTCAGTGACGCAGCTTCATAATAGTAGACGCTAAAAACGATTCTTGAAATTGAATGATCCCAATGAGGATTGATATCCATTATGATTATTTGTGTTTAAACAAAAAAGCACATATTGGACCTGCCATACGTAGAAGGGTGGAATTGAAGTTCAGCCCACAAGTTACTTGCCAACCCAAAGTTTCCTGGAATGGGCACAAATTATAAAACGTATCTGATCCTGCCTTGGAACAAGGGCTGGGTCATATCTTTGATCCCTTCCAAACCAATGTTTTATGATTCTGCGGAGTCAGTGGAAGAATATCATGGAGCAGATGAGAATTTCACCTTGCAGATCAAGAAGGGCAGAAAGATAAAGTGACACCAGGAAGTGGTATCAACAGAAGAACGCATGATATAGGCAAAAGCAGTTTCTGTTTTGTTCTCCTTTATCTCCTGATGGGAATTTTCCCTGTTCTATGCTTCACATATACTATATTGCTTTGATGATTTGTACATACATGGACATTGCTTATTGCTTTGGTTTGAGGTGGTATTTCTCACTTATTAGTTGTGTTCTATGCAATGTCTTCTGCTTTGTTTTCAAGGTAATCTCATGAGTTTTATGCTTCTTAATTTCAAAGCACCCTGTACTTGTTGGTTTCTCATGAGCAAACAAATGGGAAATCAAAACGTATTCATTTACTGGTGCCAAGCACAAAACTCATCACTCCTGAATGTAAATGTCACGCTCTTTGCAGAAACAAAATACTGCTACCAATGCAGCAGAGGCATGCAAATAAAGAAAATCAGTTTGTAAACATGCAGTCAAAGAACTGTGATGCAGTTTCCTTTTTTCCCCTCGTCCTGTCCATGAATATATGCATTTTATATTTATAATCTTTGCCTATAGAATGAGCATCTCATACTATTTTGTCCCTTATCACATCCTTGATAATGAATACAAGTTGAATTAGCATAAACACTACTTGCTAGCTTTGTTTGTAAACCAACAGCTTTCCTAATACTCTGTCCATATGTTGACAGACCTCAGAGTGTTAGAATTCTGTTCTTTCATGTGAAGGTTTTTGTCTCTGTGCTTTGCGTTAGTGTTACAGCCCTGTGCCTGTGGGTGCAATAGGTGCTTTTGTTCCCACATTTGTGGGGTTGCTTCTGTGGGTGCTTACTCTGCTGTCTCCTGTTTCTGGTGGAATCGATGGTTTCAGGTCCTCTTTGATCTATGTTAATTACAGAGGGGCATGAAAGCAATGTTAATTGCTTAGCTTCTGACTCCAGTTCTTGTTGTCAGAAATGCATTTCTTCTCCCATACTGACTTTGTGGATGCAAACACACAGGGTTTTATCCACTGATGGGCTGTGCCCTTCCCAATTCTCTGTGACCAGACTTTGAGCAGCAACTTGTTCTGCTCAGTCATGTGCTGACTGGTGCAAAAGCAGGCTTCTTGCTTCAGAATTGCTTCCTGTTGGGTGTGAAACCTGAGCAAATAGTTCTTTTTCCAAACTGAAAGCTTATATTGTTTTCTAGATGTTTTTCCCCCACTGTATAGGCATTAATCTCTCTATTATGGGCAATATTAATAATTGATAGAGGGCAGGAAATACAAACAGTTTTAATCTGAGCTTCATACATTTATTTAACAAGAATGTATCCATTTTTAATGGCATTATGGATTTTTAAGTAAGAAAAAAAAAGTGCATTCCCTCACTGGGGTGTGATTGAGGTCTTACATTCCTACATGGGAGAAAAAGTTCAGACCTGACCTTGAGGCATTTAAACACAATCTTAAATAGTTGTGATAGTATTGAAACCTACTAATTCCTGTAAAAGTATCTTCAAAGGGAACTGTGATAGGGTGCAGTCACTGGAATGTATTTATTATAGGTCTCTGGATTGCTACCTAAACCCATAACAAGCAAGATAGCACCTCAGACAACCTTTATTAAGTACCCTGTTCTCTAAGGGGCAGGTCATAGAGTCTA
Source organism: Pezoporus wallicus (assembly GCF_028554395.1). NCBI lineage: Eukaryota > Metazoa > Chordata > Aves > Psittaciformes > Psittacidae > Pezoporus > Pezoporus wallicus. The sequence goes on along the minus strand of NW_026636323.1, from coordinate 1,574,109 downwards.
CCACTATTTAGTAGATTTAATGGCTTATGGGGGATTGTACTAACAAAAACCTCCAAGCTAACTTCCAAAGTCAAACATGATGCCAGAGTCCACTATATTGTAGAGTCTACCCTGCTGTTCAGAAATTATACCTTGTATGTCCAAGTGCCTCAAACATTTGAAAGGCCGTTGGAATTTTTTCTTTATCAGGCTTAAACATCCCCTTCTTGCACTAAATGCTCCCCAGACCAAACTGTTTTATATAAATCTTTTTCACCGGTACTGAGCAGTCCCCATCCGCAGCTCTTGGTGGTCCCAGCCTTGTGTTGCTGCTGATGTCTGTAAAACTACATAGCAAAGTGAGCCAGGGAACCGGTCTGGTTGAAACAAATAGCAGCAGGAGGGAAGAAATGAAGGTAATTGGATTCCCTGCATTTGCTCTCTGTGTGGCAGACACAAGTCAAAGAAGGTGGACATTGGCTTAAATGACATTGCTACAGGTTGACTAGCCCCAGCCTCAGGGTGAAGCCCTTCAATGTTGTCACAATCTTCATTGTCTTGCTAAAGTGGCCTTGAACAGAGCTTCTGCAGTCATGGAGACCTAGTCAAACTGCTTGATGACAAGTCAGTTGGTCACTGTCATATGAGTGCTCACCAGCAGCAATGGTCTCTAAAAGGGTCACAAAGTCATGTTTAGCATCTTTCTAGCTGAGAAAACTCCTTACCGTTATCTTCCAAGATGACTCTAGAGAAGTTAAACCTTGAATCTTGCATCTTGGCAGATTTGTTCATGAAATAGATGTAAAAACACTTGCCTGTCTCTGTCATGACATGAGAGACATACATAGAAAGCAGAAGTGGCTGGGGGCTTTCATTTGTTTCATCAGAATCAGACATGAGATTTTGATTTTGGACCATCAATTGCAACCTCCTAACCAAGACAGAAGCTCCAACCAACCTGTCTGCTGTCTACTGTAAGGAAAGAGTGTTTAGGGGTTTGGTGTGGGCATTTCATGTTTTTTTTTTTCAGGAAACAATATTGAGGTAGTTCTAAAGAACAGGAAGCATTTTTGAAATCCCAGAAATTTTTGAGAATGAGAAAACATGTTTCCAGGTCAGCTTACTCCTGAACAGCCAAAAGGCTGGGGAGGGATAGGAATTTTAGGTGCCGTGAGGAATGTAAGTGATAATAAGTGGTAACATGCACACATGGATTTTATTTCCCCCCTCTTTGATTATCTTTGGCCAAGAGATACAACACAAAAAGTCTACTGCATACTTTGGCATGAAAATATTTTCGTAAATGTGGGCCAAAACTGGAGTTGCCTGCAGCTGACTATGGGTGGTAGCTTGTGTTTATTTTGTGATGCTGTCTTAGACAAAGCCCTCTGGGGATCAGGGACTTTCCCAGCTGGAAGTAGACTATCAAGGGCCAACATGAGAATTATTCCACATTGGCATGTGATAGGGATGCTGTCATCTCAGCTTCACAAAGGATGTTTCTGCCAAGCTTTACTCCTGTGAGGAAGCCTTCCTTGGGCTAATTGTCTCATTGGATTTCAATGGACAGGAAGAACATTTTCATGGAAGTGGGAGCAGGCTGACGCAAGGTCTTGTGCCTTCACTCTGGTTTGGCCAGATGCATAATCTCATCGTGGCTTCAGGATCTGTAAAGCTGCTCTAGTGCCAGGTTGAGTCTAATATGCCTTCTTTGATTGCATATTAACTCAAAGGCCTGCAAGAAGATTGAGGTTTAAGCACATTACTTCAGTAATGTGGCTGTAAGGGCTTTCAGACCAGAGCAATAGTAGTTTTCTCAGCTCATAACAGAAGTAGTGGGTGGAGCTCTCAGGGGTATGCCTACTTGTCTGTTAGATGTGCACTAAACATCTCACTCTGCTGCAAGATTAGACAAGATTGCACCTAACATCATTGTCTTGGAAGATGTGTGCCCCTGCAGTGACAAAATACTCTTTCTAGCCAGGTGAGATCCCACAGGGAATTCCCCAGAACTATCCCATCTAAACTCTACCACTTTCTGCCACTACTGTCTCTACCTAAGCAGGATTGTCAATATAATTTACAAACCAGGAAAAAGAACAAACTGAGGCACCTTCTGAATCAGTGGAGAACTGCCTAACAATAGAGAACTATCTCTAAAGTCCTGCTATTGTTCTCAAGAAGAATGATTTTGTCCAGTCCCAGTTTAGCTAAAGGAGAGATATCAAAGAAAGAAGTGAAAGAAAAAAGAGCTATTGTAAAGCATGAGCAGCTTCATTTCCCTTCATCCAGAGCACTGAAATCTGTAGAGTCTTGTGCGTGTTTCTTGCAGCAGCATTGGGTCTCATTATTTGTGGCTTCCCTGTCTTTTTTTTTGTCTTTTTTTTTTTCCATTTTCAACTCCTCCAGTCATTTTAAACCTTTGAATACATGTGGTGACCCAATGGATTTCCTTGCCTCCTGCTACTTCCATGATTCCTCTGATAATGGTCTCCTGAACCCCATCTGTAACCCCAGCCCAAAGTTTAAATAGGGCATTGACTGGGACCCTGTCAGCTGCAATTGGTGGGAGCTTACTGCTTTGGAGTCATGTTAAAGCTGATATATATAGCTCAGTCTACACTGCCCACAAAAGTTAATTGTTCAATTTTATTTTTGTAGTGCTTCAATTTACAGCAGGTAGTTAGATTTTGTATAGGCTTATGCATTTCAGGGTGCAAAGCCCTGTCATTTTAGTGCAAAGGTTTCATGTAGCCACCTACAGACTGTATTTTAAAAAGCCTGGTAATTTTTTGTTCTGGGATAACTTTGTTACGCCTGTGGTTTAATATGATGTAGGATTAATTATACTTTATAGGCAACTCTGCAGCTTTGTCTTTGCCTCTGAAAAGAATGCGTTAGAGGTGTCCATCCATGTTAAGGGGGAAAAACATTCTCTATATTATTACTTAGCCATTTTTCAGCAATAGACTGGCCATTGCTATGTTGTGATTGCTCTTTAGCTTCAGGAACTGCATGTGAATTTTTCCTTGTAGTGAGCTATTTCATCTGTAAAAATTTCATTCCTGGGGTCCCAGGCATATTATGAGCTTTAGAGACTAGGCCAGCCTATGAACACCACTACATGCAACACTTAATTATTTCTCCCAGAGCAGATAAACCTTAGGGAACACTAAAAGAAAAAGGTGCTGTCTGTAGTGGAAGACTCAAATGACGATCACCTAGATTAGATGGCAAACCAGCAGAAGGCAAAGCAGTTTGGCTTTCACAGGAGACTTCACAATGTTACTTAATTTAGTGGTACTCCATTAAATAATGAATAGTAGAATGAGAGCTTATGGGGTGTTTCTTGATATCTTTCCCATGCCAAAGTCTTATGTTTCTGTCTAGAGGCCCATTTCAACATTATGCAGGAGCAAAGAACTGTTAGTTCTGATGCTGTAAGTGAATTTAATCTAGTATCCTCTCACTAGTAACAGTCAGTGCATCTAAAAACAGTTCTGGATGCTCCATATAGGTGCTTATGGGAAGATCACTTTAAAAACTGCATCAGCTGGGCACATGTATGTGATATGAAATCCTTTATGCTTTTCTTTCCCATGCCTTGTTTGCTGCTGAAAGGTTAGGCATGAATAATTTCGTCCATGCTAACTGTTGCTTTTGCCTCTTTATCATAAATAAATTCAATAAGCAACAGCTCTAGCATGGAATTTGTGGGCATCCTGCTGTTAATCTTTTGCCACAGTAAAAGCAACCCGACTATCTTTGATCTCAGTCTCTTAGCCACTTTCTAATGCGTGGCAAAATGTTACCTCTCATCCCATGACTACTCATTTTTTGTAAGAGCATATAGCAAGGGACTTGGTCAAAAGCTTTTCCAAGTTTAAATGCCCTCTGGTGGTTGCTAAGGGACAGGGTATTTGAGCTCTCCATATGAAATGTGTGAAATGCAAGAATATTTGAAGGCCAGGCTTTCTTACCAGCAAGGTACAACCACAGGAGGGGGATTCATCTCAGCTGCCTTTAGCTGTCTACATACCAGCTGTGTAATCCAAGTTAGTTATCAAGGCTATGTCTTCAGTCACTATAGAGAGAACTACTTCCAAAGGGCAATACAATATATTTAATCCCCAAAAGATGCATTTAAAGGTTTCATTTCCTGAGATGCTGACTTCAGTGCCAAGTCTGGCTTAAGTAGCTTCTGCTTCTGAATTTGCAATTCCTTCCCTTTCGATGTGGTGGTACAGCTGTTGCTGGGACCATGCTAGAACAGGAAAACTGAGTAAATTTGGCTTATTTTTAACCTCACAAGAGACTTTAATGCAAATTAAGGATATGATTTCAGCTGAGGTGATTTAATGGCTAATTAACACTAAAAAGTGAAGGTTTGAGTTGTCTTCTTTCCTTCTTTCTGACAGGATGGTCTGGTCCTCCCTTACATTCCCAGCAGCATGTTTCCAGTCTTTCTCTGTGTTGCTACAAGCTCCTGTACTTGCAGAATGAACTTGTAGAGAAATCATGAAACAGAAAGTAAGCACTACCAAGCATAGCATTTTTTTAGCTACATTATGTCCTTGATCTTGCTGTTGTTGCTCCTACCAGAATGGTAGCACTGATGGGGAGGGAAGAGAGTGTGGAGGAGGTTGAGCCAGACCACTTGGTAGTAGTGTGTATTTCCATGGATGCAAAATAACTCAGAAACCAGACAGTATGTAAGTCACTGGGTGAGAGGTAAGGTTATGTCATGCTTTAAAGCAGGTTGCCCCAGACTGGGTCCAGATATTCAAAACCTTACAGGACACAGACTTGGGCAACTTTGTGTAGCTGGCCCAGATTGAATAGAGCATTTGCACTTAATGATCTCAAGTGGTACCTTACAACCTCAACAGTACTGTGATCATGATTAGGGACTGTTCCCTCTGTAAAGGCTGTTTCTATGCTCGTAAGATCAGTGGTAGGCTTTAAAGCCTGGTCCCATAAACAGTTGAAATGGCACAATTGAGAAGTGGCAAACTGAACCATGAAAGGGTGAAAACTTGATTGAGAGTGGTAGAGAATGAAAATTTTATAAACCACTTTTGCTGCTGCAGTCAGCATCTTGCTGAGCAACCTTTATATAGTTTGGAGCAATTTTGTTCACTCCAGGCACCTATTTCACTTCGCTGACTGTAGGGGAGACTTGATGAGTAGCTTAGATTAAATGACTAACTTTCAGATGACTAAAATCTGACAACATGAGTGTTACTGTAAGCTGCTACCTATCAGTGCTGCTCAAAGCTCAGAATGTAGCAATTGTGAAGGCTTGGCTAGTGTAGCCTCAAAAGGCTCAGGGAAAGCCTTTTATGATATGATAAAGCCATTTCACTCCTGGGCCTGTTTTTTAATGTTAATGTTATGCTAGGAAACCTCAGCTGATCACTGCACTTTTCTGGTTTCCTTTCTCTGGCCGGTTTAAGCGGGGACTCCATTAGGACATCACAAATGATGTGGTAATTTGATATGCTCGGAGCCTCTTCACTTATTTAAAAAGAACAAAGGCAATGGCTAAGTTATCCATTATTTATTGATAGCACTTAAGAAAGCACTGTGGTAGATGCTGTTGCAAGTGAACATATCGTGTGATTGAGCAATTAAAGTTTGTGGATGACACGTTCTAAAGATTGTTTCAAAGCGTCTTTCAAAAGGAAAAGTTTTCAAGCTTTGACATCTTTGAAAGAATTGCTTTGAAAGCTCTAAGGTGGATGAAAAGCTATTTTCAGATAGCACCAAGAAGCCATGCAAATTCCTCTATATCCTTAGATGCCCAGATGTTGTACATCTTGAATGAGGAAGGCCAGAAGGCAGCTAACCTACCTTCTACATAACCTACCTTTCATTATGTCTTTAGGGATCAACTGTATCCCTAGATCAGTGTCTAGGAGACAACATGACCTAGTGTCTAGGACAGAACAGGATCTAAAGCAGCAGAGCACCTCCACAATTTGCTGATCCTCAGGGTATTTCCAAAATAGTCACAGTATGTATCAGAATTTGGCCAATGTGTTGCTGTCTGACATAAACCTACTCACAAATTTCCTTTCTTACACTCAGAATACCTAACATCAGAAGGAGGTGTAATGTATCATGTATTTATGGGGTAGAGTCAAACTGGTAATCAGTGGTCCTAAAAACAGTGTAAGTAAGTTACAAAAATATAGGGCAAAAATATTACGGTTGGGATTCATCATCCTGGCTTTGATTGCTCACAGTGTAATAATTGTGTCTGAAATAGTTACCTAGACACCCTTTATACTCAAGGGGAAGAATAGGTCACTTCTGGGCTATAAATCCTCTGGCCGACTTTAATCATCTTGCTTTGGTACAGAAACTTCTTTTTCTCTCAGCTGACTGTAAGAGAAGACTGGGTGAGCTGATCAGATGAAGACATCCAGATGGAGGTAAAATGCATCCTCTCCTAGTGTACACCAGCCACAGCACACATACACGTGTGTAGTCTACCTTTCTGTGTGTGAGGGAAAAGTGATTCTTTTCCATAGAAATCAGTGTTACCACCCAGCAAATTTAGTAAAAACTTGAATTCAACTAGTTTTCAGGAAATGAGAAAATCAGTGTGTGACTGGAGGAAGAACATAGAGTAGGAAACTTCACAGTTTTAAAAGCACCAAGACAAATATAAAACTGCTGGCCTGTTCTTCAGACTCCTGGAAAATAGGTCCAGTCTGTTGTTCCTATGAGCATTTCACTAAAAAATGCAAACCCCTTGCCAGGTAAGATATTTGCTTTTAAGTTTCTGCGTAATGTGAAGCCAATCAAACTAATACTCCTCTCTGCTATTTGTATATGTCGCAACATTTTCCACTTGTTTTAAGTATCTTACCAGTGTGCAGAAAGGTCAGTAGGTGCAGCCTTGAGCCAGCTGAAGATTCTCCATCTGTACTTGGAAGTTGCACAACTGCCATGTCTCTGTACGTAAATAGTTCAAGCACTGTGCCAGACTAATGGGACTACACAGCCTCCAGATTATATCTGACTGGCTTGGAGAGATGGAGACATCAGAAATGAAGGCATCTACTGAACTGGACTGAGAAATCTGTTAGAGATATCACACAATTTATTTATTTTTATCCTGTTGAGTGTTGTTCAAAAGAACTAAATGAAAACCACCATTAGTGTGATGAAGTCTACTTTCTCTGTCATTTGTCATGGCCCAGTGCCGAAGTCCTATGCTCACTCCTTAAAGGAGATTTGAACCTTGCTACTGGGTTCTTTTCTGCTGTAAATATCACTATACCTGTTTTGTTCATTTAGTCTTCATTGTTATGCTACATTGGTACCTGAGTAAAAGTGAACTTGTAATAAACAAAACCAGAGGAGATGATAAACTTTTTAGTTTCTGTGGGATTTTGAAGGACCAGTTGTTATGCACCAGCACTAGAAATGTTGCAGTTTGTATGAATACCTAGCAACATCCAAGAAAATCAGCAGGAAAAAAAAAAAAAATATATCAAGTGACTGGTTTTTTATCTGGTCTTCTGTGCTTTCACAAACCATGGAGATTTTCAGGCAAGGCTTTCTGCTTTCAGCCTCCCATAGCAAACAAATATGTTTAACTACTCTCTGTGTATTTTTACTGTTGATGCGGGAAGCCCCGAGGGTCCTTATCTATCTCCTGACTTTTTCCTATGGCAGAGGAGCTGGTGACCAAAAAACCCCAAAGTCATACTCCTGGGCAGAGTCTCTTGAACCTTGTGCCTATAGTTTTGCTGTGTGTAAACTTCCTATGAAAAATGTTATTGTAAGAAATCTAATTTTCTTCTCCCATCATTTACCTCTGTAGGAAAACAATCCATAAGCACTGTGGTACAGCAGGTTAACAAAATCATCTGCATTTTGTCAAAGATTGATGAAGTATTCTCTAAAAAGCTCCAAGCCTGTCAATAACTGCTGATGTAATTTTAATTTATGATAAAACATTAGGTGTGTACATCCTGTTTATGCACATTTTCAGACATATGGAGTGAGAAGAGAAATGTATACTGTTAGGAAGCAAAGTAGGTAGACCCCAAGGTGACGTGGTCTGACTACATCAGCCACTGGAACTGAAGGAATTGGGATTTCTGAGGAATCACTGTAGAGAAGCTTATGTTTTCATTGATAAATAGCAATGTCATAGAACCATAGAATCACAGAATCAACTAAGTTGGAAAAGACCTTTAAGATCATCAAGTCCAACCATTACCCCAGGGATGGATATACTGTGTGCTGTCACTGCCAAAACTGTAAACTGATGTTTCAGGTACGAATCTCATAACACGGGATGATTCACATTCCAGAGGTGCCTGTCTCTCTCCTGTTGGCCATACATACAGGCTTATCAGCTAACTGAGATGAAGGAAGCCATTCAGGTGCCAAAACATAGGTGCCTAATGCCCATCATGTGCTTTAGGGCATTCTTGGCCTTTGACTGACACTCTGGAGGGTAAGCTCTGTGTCATTCCTGCCAGGCCTGTACAGGTATCTTGGGTCTGGAAAATGTTTAAAATGGCACTAGATGTGTGTGTTTGAGCACCTGAATTGCTCTAAAAGTTCAACTTTAGACACTTACATCTAATTTTGTTTAACTCAGTATGTGAAGGTCTCTTGTCAGTGTGTACATGTAAAGACCACACATGTGGACTTTGTATCTTAGCCTATATCACGTGGTCTGGAGCAGGGCACAGGAGGGCTCAGTGACTATTTACTAGGGAGTGATGGGGAGCAGAATCCAAAACCCAAATTAGAACCAGTGCAGCTCGGGGCAACTGATAACCCACCCCTATTTTTTGTTCCAGTGGCTGGAAAAAATGAAAAATAGCTTAAATTATCCTTGAATGAAGTTACTTTTTAGTGGCTGTGCAATAAAAAAAAGGGACAACTTCTAAGGGAGACATAGACTTCAAAAGTGCTGAGGGAGGACTCATGGCTTTGCACCTCTCTTCTCATTGCTACCCTTAGTTTGAACATAATCTGTGATGTGAGCATGCATTTGTGGCTTCTATAGGCGTCCCCAGAAAGAGCAGTCAGTCTGCTTGTGCACCTGGGAAGCAATTTGCTGCTGCTCTGAACTAGCAGGAAAGCATCTTGTGTTACTGACCAGTGTATTTGAAGGCTTCACCTGTTCCATTCCTGGCTGTCTACTAGTCCTGTAAAGGAAGGGGATATCTTTTATTCTGTGACTGCATAAGCCACAAGAGGGAAATAGGGAGTGGAGGAGTGTGTGGTCCAAGCAATAGTCGTAGTCTGTACACATACATTTTAATTCATTTGCAAAAGGACGTATTTACTAATGACCTTTCCTAGACATTTCTCTCTTGCTTTGCAGTGTATCCGTGGAAGGCCCCTTTGATTAAAAAACCTGGGCATTCCATGGAAGATGGGGCTTGCTTTAATTATAATGTGTTGTTAGCTGACCAATAAGTAAAGATGAAATAAATTATCCCATTTCCTGTCTCTAAGGCTGGTTGTTTCAGCACATAACTCATCTGGTGAGAGTGCATTCTATTACCAAGGCTGAGAGCACACACATTTATCATTAGTAACAGCACAGGGATGAGTTGCTTTCCCATAGCCTTGTCTTTTGTTTGTGAGATTAACTTGTTTTCAACTTTGCAAATTCATGTTATGGAACAATTCCATACTCAGTCATTTGAGAGCTGAATATGATTTTCCCTTCTGTAGAAGTGCAGGGTTTTCCTGTCTTGAGCAGTAGGCTTTTGAGATTTTACAGTTATTTACAACTGGAATGGTGTATCAAGCTTTAAACATAGGAGAACGCAAGCTCTTTTCACTATGCAAGCAGCGCATGCTCTTTGCTCTTTTCCATTGGCTCTATTTTGTTTGCCAGTGAGAATATTTCACCTGCAGAGTTTATGGACTTAGGCAGCTTTTATCCAAAATCCGATACTGCCTCAAACTCTAAATCAAAGCCACTTGATATTTAGAGCTGTGGAATCTGCTTAACTCCTTCTGATTCTTGCTCCTATTGCAAAGTCAAGTCTCTTCATTTGGGTGTCAAAAATAGGTGATCTTGTTAACCCCTTGGCTTCTAACAGTGGTAGGTTGGTTGACTTCAATGACAGGATGGAAATATGGGACAAAGGACTGATGCAAATGAAAGTGATAACTTATTCTGCCTTGTCTGGTACAATGCTGTGATGGAAGTCTTGTTTTGTTTAGTGCTTAAAGAAATTCTCTCTAAAAGTGAGACATGGACAGGTGCATATGAAAAGGAGGGAGAAGAGCTTCACTGCTATCTTTAGGCATTTGGGTTGGCATATGCCATCTAACTTCCAGGTGGACCTCCTCCAGAAGTCATGCCCCAAAGACATCAATGGGTTTGATCAGTGTTCACTTACCAGCTATGTCACTGTGGATCCCTGGCAGCAGGATGTCATAGCAGCAGGTCATTTTGGGGCTTAGATCTCTGAAGAGGCCCCTGGGGAACATGTTGCTTTTCCCTCAGCTGCTGCAAGGAATCATAGAATAGTTAGGGCTGGAAGGGACCTTAAGATCATCAAGTTCCAACCCCCCTTGCCATGGGCAGGGACACCTCACACTAAACTATGCCACCCAAGGCAATATCCAACCTGGCCTTGAACACCGCCAGGGATAGAGCATTCACAGCCTCCCTGGGCAGCCCATTCCAGTGCCTCACCACCCTAACAGCAAAGAATTTCCTCCTTATATCCAATCTAAACTTCCCCTGTTTAAGTTTTAACCCATTGCCCCTTGTCCGGTCACTACAGTCTCTAATGAAGAGTCCCTCCCCAGCATCCCTATAGGCCCCCTTCAGATACTGGAAGGCTGCTATGAGGTCTCCACGCAGCCTTCTCTTCTCCAGGCTGAACAGCCCCAACTTCATCAGCCTGTCTTCATACAGGAGGTGCTGCAGTCCCCTGATCATCCTCGTGGCCCTTCTCTGGACTTGTTCCAACAGTTCCATGTCCTTTTTTTGTTGAGGACACCAGAACTGCACACAATACTCCAAGTGAGGTCTCACAAGAGCAGAGTAGAGGGGCAGGATCACCTCCTTCGACCTGCTGGTCACACTCCTTTTGATGCAGCCCAGGATACGGTTGGCTTTCTGGGCTGCAAGCGCACACTGAAGCCGGCTCATGTTCATTTTCTCATCAACCAACACCCCCAAGTCCTTCTCCGCAGGGCTGCTCTGAATCTCTTCTCTGCCCAACCTGTAGCTGTGCCTGGGATTGCTCCGACCCAGGTGTAGGACCTTGCACTTGCCATGATTAAACTTCATGAGGCTGGCATCAGCCCACCTCACAAGCGTGTCAAGGTCCCTCTGGATGGCATTCCTTCCCTCCAGCACATCAGCCGAACCACACAGCTTGGTGTCATCGGCAAACTATAGAAGAGGGCTTCTAGATGCCTGTGCCCATCCACTATGGGTTCCCCACTCCTGCAAATTAGTTAAAAACAGGGCAGCTAAATTATTATTAGTTAACAACAGGGCATCTCCCAGGGCACATCCCAGCACCTCCTGGTTTCTTTGTGAAAGGGGAAAAAGCAGTCCCTATGAGGCAGGGATGATTTTATTCCCAGTCTCATGAAGGACAGTACAAACTGCTGATGACATGAGCAGGAAAGGCAACAAATGCCTGAAGTCCAAATGGCCTTCCAGCAGTTAGCACACCACTGAACAATGAATATTACCTTTATTCTCCTGGAACAAAGGATCCAAATTCTTAGTGCTTATGGGGGAAAGGCTGGAGGCAGCTCCAGGGTACTGTGTGAAAGGAAATAAAAAAGCAGTTGTAAATCATTACAACCCAGTGGGAGAAAAAAAAAAGTAGCCCATTTTCTTTTATTACAGTGCTAAATCAATGAGAAAGGAGCTGGGTGATTTATCAAGCTGGAATCCACACTGCTCACAACACCTGAATTTACTTTCATTAGAATGTCAGTTTTCTGATCAAATGATTTTGTTTTATTAATTAGCCTTTATGCAAATGCAGCCCCAAAAAGTGTCACTTCCTGCTCGTAAGTTAGGAATCCCACCTGCCTGGAAGTGGAGAGGTTGTATAACTCTCCTTCTCAAGGTGAACACAATTAAATGTAAAAACCCTAACAAACCCCAGCCCCCAAATCTCTTTACACAGCCACAGCAATAACTAATAATGCTCTGACTGGCTTTTATCCCTGTTGTTGAAAGCCAGCACTAAGGCAAACACAAGCAGAAATAGCTGATCACAAACAGCAAAAAGAATGTTCAGCTAAGATCTTTAATAAAAGCTGTGTTCAAAATTAGGTGATGGGCAATTTCAAGCATAGAAAATACCCATAGTTTTAAAATATTTTAACCTCAGCTGCACAACCAATACTCCCTTTTGATATGCCATCTATATTGTTTTATTGCACTTTCTTGTTTTCATTAATCCCTGATTCTCCATAATGCTGTGGAACAGCTCCAGCAGACGCTCACGCATTCATGAGGAAAGTTGTCTTAGCAATTCCACCTGTACTAATTGAAGGTGAGAGGGGGACAATGTGTGGGCAGCAGTGGGAATCTCTTTTTAGCTGAGAAGATTTTTCAGGCAGAAAAATCATTGTTTTTCAAATGCCTACAAAAAGAGAGGAGGCAGGTCCTGTGGATGGGCTCACAGACACTCCACAGTGCCAGGTGTGTTTGCCTCTGCTTAGAGGGTCTGTGCTGCTTCTGCATCGGGCACACTTCAGCAGCTTCCCTAAGTGACATTCATGAGAAGTGGCATGCTCTTGACAGCTCTGGTGTTACATTCTGGTGCAGAGCCGTGAAACACTCTTTGAGGGTGATCTTCCCTTTTTACTTTGAGTTCAGTGTTTAGCAGGGACTTTGGCTTCCTCTTCATGCTTACTGATAAATTGACCTGGAAGTCCAAAGACATGGCTCCTTCTTTCTGTTTCATTTTCCTCACCCCATAAGCACTGCAAATGTGCCTGGATGGAAGACATGTATGGAGGGGACACAAGCTGTGTGGTTGGTGTCTGGAGGAGAGACGGCTCCACTGCACCACAGAGCTTACCCAGTAGGTCATTGGCTGTGACACGAACCTGGAGAAGTATTAAGGCTTCCTGGAGGTACATTCAGAGCTGTGCTGAGGAGACCACAACTGGTGGAAGAACCCAAGGCCTGTGGGGAGGGGTACCTGGCGGGAAAGCTGTTTGAACCCAAGAAGGAGATGGATTAAACCTCTGCAAGAGCTGGGTGTATTCCTTTTCGTTAAGAGCTATTACCTGGTGAGGTGCTGGGAACATATTTACAATGAAGGGGCTGGGCAGCCCCTTCCTGATTTATTAGTAACAAGACTCCAGGGCACAACAGGCCCTCACACTGTTGTTTCCAGAGGTTGTGGATATTATGTTTAAGGCTGGTTCTTTTTCCTAAAAGGAGAGTTTAATAAAAATTGAAACTTTTGCTAAAAGTTACAGAATCGCTTCTATGTAAGGGCTAAGTAGGTAGGACTACTCAGCCTGGAAAAGAGGTTACTGAAAAGGTTATGTGAAAAACTGATAAAATATTGAGTTACAAAGAAAAGTGAATAGCAGACTCTTCATTATGAAACTGAAGGGCATCAAAGGATATTAGCAGGCAGTGAGTTCAAACAAAAAAAAGCAAAAGGAGGTGTTCTTCACACAGTTAGTAAGCAACATCCATAGCAATTGTTGAAAATGCTGAACTGCTTCTTTTGTAAGACAATTCATGACAAAAAAATTCCCCAAGGGCCTTTGAGTATAAGGATATTGCCTCTGCCTGGGAAGTCCTTGAGCCGCAAGGTCTGCAAGCCTGGAGGAATGATCTGGAGAAGCGTCTGTACATGCTTAGTCTGTTCTTCAGATGGCCAGATAGGGAACTAGATGGATCCTTAATCTGACTTGGTAAATCCGTAATTGTGGTCCTAAACTTCAGGAGGAGTTTTGTCCCTCTGCATCTCTTTCAAAGACCCATCTGAAGGAGGATCAGCTTGGAACCTTTTGAAAGATTTTCTTAATCTTCCACGTGCACATATTGCTGCTTGCAGGTTTAACTATATGGGCGCACGGTACTGTTAAAATTGGTTCTTTTTTCCACTCCTTCCCTAAAAAGAGAGGTTAATAAAAATTGTAACATTTGCTAAAAGTCAGAATAGGTGACACAGAGACTGGTGTGCAGAAAGGAGCGAAATCCTATGTTTATTCTTTTAAAGTGTGTTTGGAGTGCTTTTTAAAGCATGTTTTTGCTTTCTTTTTTTTTTTTTTCCCCCAATCATAAAAACACAGCTGTACACTGATGAGCTACGTGCACTGGGTTTAATTGTCTGTTTCTGTACTAGGGAAAGGCATGGAAAGGTAAAGATAGCATAAGCTACTGCGGGGAATTATTGGGTCCAGTGTTTTCCAGGGTGTATTGCAAGTCCTGCCAGCTCCTGATATGAAGATAGCTACTTCATAGCTCCTCTAATTTATGCTTATCTTCCTACAAGCTTTGGGAAACAAGTAACAGGAGAGCAGCACACTCCAGTTATGCCCTTGATACACTCCTTATCCTGAGGACCGTAAGCGTGACACCCTTTATTCTGCCTGCTCCTTGAGGAGGCACAGCAAAAGGCAGAGAGGGAGGAAGGGAGGGGAGTCCTGCCGAGGTGGCAGGAGGGTTGTTTCTCCTGGGTGTAAATACCTTTGTGATTTTCTATTTTCCTGGATTTCTGAAAATACAACTCATGCTAGTGAGCTAAGCTCCCTTTGGTTTGTAGGACAACATTTCTAGTATAATGGGGAATCAAGCCTGCTATACTGCTGCAGGCAAATCAAACATTGGACCAGACATTTTCAGAGCTGCTTTGTCTCTGTCACTTGGAATTCCTCCATCCTCATCATCATCTCACCCTCTGCATCCCACATCCATTTCCCTAATTGACGTCAGCAAAGTGATCAAGACAAAGCATCCTCCCCAAAATAAAATATCAACTGGGAACTCATTGATGTGTGGTTTCCCTCCTCACCGCTTTCTCTCTTTCTGTCAGAAAGTGACCAGGAGCAGCCACTAAGGCATGGGGCTTTAAATGATGAGTCTATAGCTGGCGTGGGCAAAAGGGTGGTCTCCTAAGCATGGCTGGGAGTTATTAGTCCAGGTTAATTACTAGGGGAATTTATGTGGTGGGATCAATCAAGGCTTAAACACATCAGATTCTGCTGTATAAACTGGACTGTGCCCAAACTGTATATGACTTCTGTCTTAATATTACTACTGTATTTGTCAGATGAATATATAACCCAAACATATTCTGAAAATGGAAAAGTCAGGCGAAACCCATCAAATATCCCAGGACTGTGAATGTCAGTCTGCATATCAAATGGGATAAACTTGGAATGCCTGGGGTGAGTGATAATTTATAACAGTTTGGCATTGACAGGAAAAGGGCTAAGTAACGGATTATAACATTTTGCCCTTGCTTAGGGTTACTGAATCATGTCAAGAAATTATGGAGTGGAGGATAATATGCATGAGCCACTTTTGCTGGTGGGATTGAGGCATGTGCTGGACAAAAGCAGGCTTGTGGCACTGGTATTTCCTTCATCAAACCAGAGACTGTTTTCAACACTTGGGAACAACTGAGTATTACTCCCTCCTGGGGACTGACTTCTTGAGAAAGCAATGTTTGTCAAATAAAAGCGATCAGGTGGTCCATGGTAATAAGTAGTGCCTTTAACATTTCCATACAGGATACAAAAGAATGAGAGGGGAATAAAAATGAAAGAAAAATAAAAAAATGTTTAGGAAAAACAGTTCAATCAGAGTTCACTGTAAGAAGCAGCTTCCAGTTGTTCCTCAGTGTTTCCTCTTGGGGCCTGTGCAAAGCATCTTGTTTGTGCCAAGTTCAGGGAAAGGGTCAGGTGATGTAGGATGGCTCTCAACCCATCCTGGCTTCATAGGAATGAGTCAGAGAAGGGTGCATGAGGTGTGGGGTGGACTTTCTTCCCCATTTCTTTAAGCACTTGGCAAGAGGTGGCTTTGAATATCTATCCTCACTGAGGCCACCACAGAAGAGACACTGGACTGGCTGGGATTGCAGGGGGCTTCAGCCCTCTGGTGGTGCACTCACAGAACTGGGTGCAAACTTTGGTTGAGGGGAGGCTTCTGGAATCTGAAATTCAGTAAGATCAACTAAATGACAACCAAAGGCTCTGTGAAACTGGGTGATCTGCAGAGGTTCACAGTTACAGTGACCACATGTGTTGAAAGAAAAAGTTTGAAGAACATGACTAAGGCTATAAAGGGTATAGAAACTCACCCTTCATTTTGTAAAACCTCACTCTTTAAACTTGTTATAGCACTTCCACAGCCACAAGATGCAGAGTGCACAATAGTGGGCAGGTAGGAAAGTCCTGGGTCACAGGAACAGTGTGTGTGGGCAGCAGCCAGGCAACAGCAATTGCTTCCTGCCATGATGTGCCTTGGCAAGAAGATAAAATACACCCCATTTAGGCTGTCCAGGCATCAGTGAACCCCCATCGACAGCCCATGCTCCACCAGCTCCATGTTCAGTTCTGCCAGCAGCACAGGGTGGAAAATCTGCTGCATGTCTGCCTGGTTCAGTTGGGTTTTCCTATTAAAATTCCTCCATTGTAAACTTTGGGCAAGTGCCACACAGCTGGGAGCGGGTGGGGAAAGGGAGGGGGAAACCCAGGGATTATTTCCATGATAGGACAGCAGTGTATGGTGGCAGGGAAATCATCTGCTGCTGGTAGAAAAAGAGAGCAACGGCAAGAGTAGGAAATTGGATGGAGAGAAAAAGCAGGAGAGGGGGAATGCTAGAGAAACACAGATAACTGTTGGTGTGTTTATGTTTTCTGTCACTGTATTCCTTCCCCATTGTGGATACAGTCACTCATGGGGGTGATACACTGCACCACATCCTGGTGCTGCAGCCTAAGGAAGACTTCATCTCGAAGGGCCAAAGGCATCTTAAACAGCCCCGTGTGGGGCAGGCATCACCAGGCACTTGGGGTCAGCAGTGGTTCTCTACCCTGAAATTGATTCCCCTGCCTTTGCTCCATATTCCTTTCAATGGGAAATACAAGGCAAGGTTTTTGATGTTGTAAAAGAAGACTCAGGCTATTTTGTGTTGGGTGGTTTGGTTTGGTTTGGTTTAGGTATTTTCTTTAGCTGGAGATTGTGAAGTGTTATAGGGAGAAGGAATTGTGGCTAATACCTTGGAAGAGCATGGGGAATTTAGGGACCCAGCTCCCCAGGGCTTTCCCATTCTCCTTGTGAAAACTTCAGCTTTCATGGTGCAAAGGCTTGTTATGGCCACAGCCTGGCAGTGAAGTGAGGCTTAGTTTGGGGATGTGTGTGCAGAGATGGACCAGAGGCAGTGACTACTGTTCCTCCTCAGAAACCCTCTTATCCAGGAGGAAAAAGAGGTGGATATCTGGGTGGACATCAGAGAAAACTTAATTCATTTTGTCACAGCAGCTCTCCTGTGGATGGAGGTGGAGGTTTGTAACATATGAGTACCCTGAAGTAAGGTCGAAGGTTGTAGATAGGCTGATAGCTATAAAGTTTACAGGTGAACCCCTCCCAAGCACCCTTCAGTTCTATAGTGGAAGGATGAGTCCCACTGCTCTTGCTGGAGCAACGCTGCAGGAGCTCTGTGCATCAAGACTGACATTCCCAAGTGGGTCATAATCTGCTCTCACATAAATAAGCAGCATACAGCTGTCACAAAAGCTTTCATGGATTCAGGGCAGAAAAAAGAGAGGATAAAGATATGCGGCAATTAAAATATTAAATATTTAAATGAGCCTGATGTCCTATGGAGCTGACCCAGAGTGATTTCTTGTTAGGAAAAGTAAAGCCAGCCAACTGGATGCTTTCCTTTCTACAAAGGAAGAGACCGCCGCAGCTGAACGGTTGCTCTCTAATACCCTATGTCTGCTATGCTGAAGGTAAATCAGTCACTGTCTGGACTATCATTATAACACAAAACCTCAAGCATTGTCCTCCCACCATGAATCTTATCATCTTCCCTAAGCCAGTGAACGGATTGATTCCTTCTTGTCCTGCTTTCCTCTGTGATGCCCAGGCAAAAAAGACTTTGACTGTGCTCTTCCTGAAGTCTTTAAAATCCCCTGGTGGGTAAGAAGCAAGCACCTCCCATATATTAGTGAAAATATGTTAAAGCCAGTAAACAGACACATAATCTGAAGTGGCTAATCTAAAGACAAATTAAGTGCTCAAGAATGCATTTTTTCAGGGGGTTTGCCAGTTTGCAACTGCAGTGGTAATTTTGGTGGCTGTGGTTTTAGGCAGAACAAGTGTGGATGCTACCCTGGTTAATGTACAATACAATACTAATGTAATGCCAATTATAGATAAACATCTTAATTAAAAACTGAGGAAAGCATGCTTAGATATTTTCTAGAAAGTAAGATTGGAATGTAATCTGAATCTTTATGAATGCAGTGGGGAATAACAGATAATCTTGATGTTCTGAGGCTTTTCGCTTGGAAACAGCTTTTATTTTCAAACAGCAAAGCCCTTCTGCACAGAAGTAATCCTGTTTTCAGAAAAACTGCCTGCCATGTTGACAAAAGAAATCAGTGTTTGTACTCAAACACAAGACATATGACTATTTTGTATGTCTTGAAGAGAAAAGCATGTTTTCCAAAAAAGGCTAATAAGCTGCCCTCTGTAATTATTGAAATTCAAGGCATTTTTGGCAAAAGCTTTACACAGGAAGGCTGTTATGGTCACACAGTCATCTTGTCTTTGCTCGCCTCTCACAGATGTCTGTTAATAAAACACAACAGCTGAATTCGGACCTGATACAGAGTTTCCAAGTTCCCTGCTTCTTTCAAGAGTCGGGTAGGTAAAAGGAGGATCCCAATGAAGCTGTACTGAAGGCAGTTGAGATCAAACAGCAATTGGGTATAACATCTGGCCAGGTACTTCGTAGGTATCACCAACCACATCCTCAGGTGCTGCAAAATTGGTGGGGCTCCAATGAGCTCTGTGGGCCATGTGGGTTTCTCCTGGGACATTCAGGCACTGCTTTTCTGCCACTTTGTGAAGTGGCTCTTTATGCATCTAAAGGCTCTGAATCAAACCTGTAAGGAGTATGTAGGATGAAAAGTACAATGAATTTAGGAGCAGCTACCTGGGAAGCTAACCTAGAGATAAGAACTTGCTAATAAAGTGCCGATGAGAAAGAGAACTGATATTTGAAAGTAACAGGCCAACAATGAAGCTCAAAGGAAATGTTTGAGGCTTTAAGATGTCCCAGCTGATTTTTGATGATGAAAAGATATCATATAGTCAGAGCTAGCTGCACACTGGAGACTAGTGTGAAGCATGCTGAGAAGTCTGTCTTCCAGCTGACAAAACAGCCAAGCCATTAGAAGGCAATCTGGCTAGCATTATATCTTTTAATATATTTCCAGACTTCAGTTTCTGAAATCTCCAGGGGATCATGAGCCTCCAAGGCCATCAGGGTTTTGACCGTTCTTTTATCGCCATAGCAACCAAAGCTGTCTTTAGTGTTTAAATTAGTTAATCAATTGCAGTCCTTGATTTATGCTGGTTGGCAGCAGCCATCCTTGAAAGCTATTTCTTGACTAATATGTGCTTTTATCACAGGAGGGTATTCCCACACCTCAGCTGAATGAGACCCTTTGATAGAGGAATTCACTTCATCATCTGAATTCAGTACTTCATCTGGGCCAACTAGTATGAATTACTATTATAGATTTCCACCCCCCCTAGAATTGTCTTAATTCTGGTTTACAACCACTTAGAAGAAGACAGGGGGTCACTTAATTGGAAAAAAGGACAGGCTCTAATTGCTTCCATAAAAAAGGAGAACACTCCACCTTTGAACTGTGTGTAAATGAAATTACAATGAACAAACAATCACTGCAAAGAACTCTTTTGAATGAGGTCAAAATATGAACCATTTTCTGTTTAACTGACATATGCTGATAGTCCCTCATTTTTCCGATATATAGTATGGAATAAAGGATTAAGGGCAAGATAAGTGACTGAAATGCCCCAAGACCCAGGACTGTGCACTGATTTACTGTGTGGGTTTGGATACTGTAGTGCATCCCTCTGTGGCTCATTTCCCTGATTTGTAAAGTGCAGTTAATGCCTACCTTGCTCGCATGGAATCAGAAAGGTTAAGGGGTGAGTGTTTTCCTGTTTGAAATGGCACCTTCTCCTCTTTTTCTTTTCCTCTGTTAAACAGATGTGTCTGCACAAGTACATGTACTTGCAGACAGTTCTGCTTGTGCTCCAAGCTGGCTTAAGAGGGTCACAGGCTCATGTGGGTAGGAAGTCACCTCTGGAGGTCTCTAGTCCAAGCCCCTGCTCAAAGCAGATCCTGCAAGTTGTGCAGGCTGTGCCCAGGTCAGTTTTGAAAACCGCCAGGAATGGAGCAAGCCTGCAGCTTGAGCTGGCACTGCTTCATCTCTGCAGAGATGTGTTCTGAGGACTGCACTCTCCCAGCAGTACTTTTTCATACAGCAACATACTTTAAGAGCTTTGCACTTAAACCTGCTTTGTCTCCTTGGACAATCGGTGAAGTCAGGCTCTGGCTGTATCATGCCCTGTGCACATCCTAAGATATTACCAATGTGTGCTCTCTACAACAGCGCTGTGTTAAAAGTAACTTCCAAATATTTGTCAAGCTGTGACAAATATCTGTGTGAGAAGCATCTTCTTTCTCTTCCAATTGCTGGTAGCAGCTCTAAGAGTGACAAGCATGAAGGAAGCTGGGAATTTCTTGATGAACTGCTAGAAAACTAAGATTTCTTCTCTGTTTTGGGACTTATTCTCCACTAGAGTCCTGGATCTCAAAACCAACCACATTTGGTTGAAACTGTGTGCGAGTACATCTCGTAATGCTCATCGATACCTATTATTCATTGGGTTTTAGAGAAGGACATGGACACTGCAATGCCAAAGCCCACGTGCTGCTGAACGGTGAAAAAGCACTCTCTACCTTCATTTTCGCTAAGTCAGAGTGAAGCATGCTGTTTGCAGAGTGAAAAACAATCCCTGCAGTCCAGCATGTTGATTCTCTCTGTTGCCTTAAACTGGTGGCCCCTGGGGATGCATTCGCCTGGGTTGGCTTCTGGCAACATGACCTCATCATTATGCTAAACCGATGTTCTTCCTGTCTTTACACAGATAGTCTTGCAATCCAAATGAGCACACTCTTTGTTATTTTAGAGAGTGGCTGGTACCAAAGCGAATCATTTTTCTTTTGATTAGCACTTTCAAAGGATAACCTTCGTGAATTTTCCATAGAGGCTGCTGCTGCTACACACTGCATCTGTTTGAGTTTTAATCATTTAGCAATTCTTGGCCTCAAAATGCTGTTGTTGTTCCTAGAACTTCTTGAAAGTTGTGACATGATGGCCAGTGGGGACAATGCCTTTTTGCTGATGTGCATTCACTGTGTGATAGGATTCATGTTTACATCCTCTGCTTACTGCCAAGAAAGCTGTTGTTGAGGGGAAGGTGAAACCAAAGAAGTCTTTGTAATGTAAAATGGCAGTGTATCCGTGAAAGACATGGGACTGAGTGCCAGCACAGAGAATCAATAAAATCAGAGTAATTTTCATATGCTTGTTTATAGCCTTGACATATTTCCCCTGTAGATCTAAGAGGGGTTTAATTTGGGTAAGTGTTGATGCAACTTTGATCACAAAGTTGAGACTTTGCCACATGTATCGAGCACTATCAAATGAACTGACAAGCACCGTAGTTGCAGTTCCTCTGGAACAACACTATCCGTTTCCAGAGGGATTAATTAGTTAGGGTGCTCAGAGAAAGGATTTCAGTAGTAACTTAAGGAATTTACTGCTTTATGTAAAATAAATGATGTGGGAGAGGGGATGGAGATTGGGATGCAGCTTGCTGTTTTATAATATTTAAGCTGATTGCAGGTTTTCAGCATAGTTCAAATATCACTTTGACACCCGTCCTGAGCCTTTTAATCTGATCTTACTTTGTGACGTGACTCTCGCTGAGAGGCACCCAAGCCCTTTGTGAAGATAACAAAATGAGACAAATGGAGCTGGTGCTGTGCCAGACACTGTGTGGTCAGCGTCTGCCACTGATCCTCACTGCTGCCATCCGCTCTGGGAGCAGTGGCAGCATAGTTTTGATTGGAGTTCGGATTCCTTGGCGCCACTGCACACTGTTGAAAAAGTGACTATAAAAACAAGAGGCTGTGGCCGTCTCTCCCTAAAGAAGAGGCAAACCAACGAGATTTAAAAAGACCAGATCGTGCCACCTCAGAGGAGGTTTGTGTTGGACTTCTGAACTCTTTCTTGGCTTCTCGGCCTAACATGAACTGCATCTCCTTCTGGGGCAACACCATAGCATTGCCAGTGTTTGTGTGATCATATATTCAGGGCTTGGTCACATAGAAACCCCTTTTAAATCAGTTGGTGGCAGCACCCCTTGTGGGGGTAAAACGTGTGTCAAAACTGCCTAACAAGGAAAGCAGGGTGAGAGGAACCTTATAAGTAAAAGGTAGGATTTAATATTTTCTCATTTCAAATATCTGGTACTAAAGCCATAATAGGATGGTGTCTTCTAAGAGTCAAACTGAGGAAAAGTCACTGAATGATGAAACCTGTGTTAACAAGCGCATGTAAACCGCAAAAAGCAGAGATTGCCTTTGATGTGTGTGTTATCTGTAGGAAATGTTTTAATTGTGTGCAGACCAAGAGTGGTTGTCTCACGCTGATTTGAAGTTGCATCCCCTTTCACTCTCCACCTTTACTCCAAGCTTTACTCTCTTTTCTTTTCTTTTTTACTCTGCAGTTTCCCTTTTACTGACTTTCTCTGCTTTTTCTCCAGTTGTTCCTTATAAAAAATAAAAAAAATAAAGAAACCTGCAGAAACTTCCTATTTCTGTCTTACCATCTGGTCTCACTCCATGGTGGCTTCCCTGCTAGATCACTGCCACTGGAACTGCATAGCAGGTATATGCCATTCCAGGCACATAAATTTTTCAGAAGCAGCTGTTACAAGAGTGGTTTTCGCTTGGAAAATTCAGTTTCAAAGTCAATTAGGATGATAGCGGTCTGCACCCAGGGTATTTAAAAGAAAGGCACAATTAAACCAAGATTTTTATTTTTTTTGTAAGGAAAAGAATCCAATCTTTATAGATATTATTCCTTCTTCATTTTAAGTACCGGAATTTTATATCATTTTCTCCTTTCCTTTCTTACCCAGAAGCTCTGCTTTCCCTTATAGATCATCTTCCTTTCCCAACACAGTATTCATCACTGTAGTATCCAAGTGTCTTCCTCCGCGTGACTAATCTATGTCATGTGTTTTCACCCTCTCTCTAATAGCAGTGGGATGTTCAGTGACATCATTTTGCAAGTAGTAGGAAGAGGTTCTGTTTGGGTTGTCATTCTGGTTTTTCCTTAATCTTGTTTTTCTGTTGTTCCCCTCCCCCCTCTAGTTAGTGCACAGGAGCTTTCATTTTTCTCTTTCTTCTTCAGTTTGCTCTAATAGCCTTCAGTGTCTTCAGTCATTCTCAGTGCATCTCCACCTCTCAAATATATCTGGATCTGAGATGATTAATCATGGCATAGCAGTTTATTTTCTCTAAGGTATACATAGCTGAATAAGATTTAATGGGCTTCAAAGGACAAACTCAGAGGAACAGAAGGACATTTCAGAAGGAAACTCAGAGGAACAGAAGGACATTTCCTTTTGGATAGCTAGAGGAATTGTCAGGAAAACAATAATAGTGTGATAGATACTACAGCAAGGGCTGTGTGGGAAAAGGATTTACTTGTAAAATGCATTAGCAAGGGACTCCTCTGCTGTCTGACACCTGACAACACAGGTTACTGCTGAAAGCCTATTTAAAAACCTCTCTCTCACCATGCTGATCTCTTCATCCAGGATCATTTCTAGCAAGCGAAAGCTCATAACAGATTGACTTTTCCTAATTATTCAAGGACGGTGTTTCCCGTTGATTAGTGGAACCCCACAGCTGGTGAACCAGAGGATGACAAAACCACTCACCGGTAAAGCACTCACCGGTTTGTGCAAGCCTCTGCACCAAGCAGTGTTCCTCCTACCTCTTCCCCTGTTCTGAGTAGTTGCTGTGTTGAGAAGCATGGCTTTTAGTCATCC
This sequence comes from Pezoporus wallicus, assembly GCF_028554395.1. Classification (NCBI taxonomy): domain Eukaryota; kingdom Metazoa; phylum Chordata; class Aves; order Psittaciformes; family Psittacidae; genus Pezoporus; species Pezoporus wallicus. Next base: position 1,549,949 of record NW_026636323.1, on the reverse strand, counting down.
TGAAAGTATTTGGGATCTTGCCCTGAGACTGTTTAAGATGTTTTCAGGATGAGGATCACTAAGGGAGATGGTGAGGAGCAGGAGGTCTCTAAGAGGACTTGAGAGCTTGAGCTGGCACCCTCTCTGCAGGAGGGGGTTAAAGCCCCTGTCCTCAGGGAATCTAAAATACTCCCAAAGGGCTGGTTTCAGTCCTACTTGTGGAAGCTGTTTTAATAAGTATAAAGTATTTAAATAGTCGTTGTCCTAGGATGCAAAAATAGGAGTTTCCCTTCCCAACAGGCTCTTTCACTCTTTGTCTCATCAAATAATTATTTCTTCCATGCAAAGGGGGGCAAGTGCAAGCACTGGGACTCAGCTGGGCTGACCCTGATGTGGGGCATGGGTGGCCAGGAGGAGACAAAATCTGCTGCTGAAGTGCCCTGGGTGGATGTATGAGCTGAGGGCTATTGGCACAGCCCTGGTGTGAGTGTGCCAAAAATGAGCTTCTCATGGCGTTTGCTGTTGTTCAAAGTGCTGACACAGAAATGAATCTGTTTGGGATTTTTGTTTCACCGACAAATACTAAAAAAAAAATGAAACATATTTTTGGCTTTTTCAGATTTTTTTTTTTTTTAACAAGACAGTGCTGTTTTCATTTTCAATTCAGAGGCCAGTTATGACATAACCCTGCTCAAAATAATATAGGGGATTACTCAATAATTGTTTCTCTCTGCATTTGCATTGTTGAACTGTTGAACAACTCTGATGTTTTGCTCACTTGACAAGCAGCCTTGATATTGTAGCTTAATGCTGTTAAACAGCACTATCATCTGCTTTCTCAATTTGTAGCACTCTTTAGGACTAATGATTCATGCAGATAATGTACACACTGTGTAACAGAAAATAAATACCATGGGGTTTGCCAGGAGAAAGGTAATACAATATTTGAGAGCCTTGTTCCCCAGTGAAAGGAAATGGTAATTGTTTCCATAATGCATCTGCCTGATGACTTTTGAGCTTCACAATCTGTGGGGCTGAGCTCCTTCTCTCCACTGTGTTCCCACAGCAGGTAGAAAGGTCTGGAGCACAACCCTGTGCTCTGATGGAGAAAGGGGAGCACAGCTCCGCCCCAGAGCTGGTACACCCACCAGAGCATGCTGAAGATCCTAACTTCCTGTGTCTCTCTTTGTGCAGAAACATTGCCTGATATCCCTACATGTTCATGCAGAGCTGTCAATGTCTAGAGCTTGGGATGTCATCTTCATGGCTTTCCTCCAGTCTGGGGAAAGTCTCTTCCCACCTCCATAGCCCTTCTCCGCAACTTCATGTTAGTAGCTGCTGGAGTTTGGTGGATGGGACTCAACACCAGGCTGTAGTCACAAGAATGGACTCTATCCATCAAATACCTTGAGGCTGAATTGCTAAGTCTCTGAGGCATGCTGTTTTAATCTTCATGGCTTGCCGTGGTTTCGGTGAAGGAAGCTCACCACAAATCACAGTCACGGGTGTTCTCTTCTGAAATCCAGGGAACATAACCCATGGTCAATGATTTCAAAAGTAACCAGTGATTATGTTGCCTCACTGCTGGTGGGGATCTTACAGAAGGCTAAATTTCAGAGGCTGAGCGCTTAATGCCAGGGATAGACTCAGCTGAAGTGAGTTAAGCTCCCCTCTTTTCATTAGTGATGTCTGCTGGAGAGTGTGCTTCCAGAGGAGCTCTGGGGGAACAGCTCCGCTTGTCACCAATCAGTTATTGGAACAGAAATCAGGCCATCATTCTGTGTTCATTAATTATGGATCTTTGCACTGCAAAATCACCTGGCTGTACCAGAAGGATCCAGGACAGGCACTAAGCCATGGTCATATTCCTGTTGAATTCGCCAAGGTGCATGCTGAGTTTTGTGCCTGCTGTTGGGTACAGATGACATGGTCCAGCCTGAAGTTAGAGTACTTTAAGTCCTTTGAAACAAGGTCAATGCTTTCAAAATTTTTATCAACTTTGTAGTGATTTTTTGCCTGTTCAGTACTTTACATTCTGTGTGTGTTGCAATTTTTGCTGTGATAGAAGACACCCTAAAACTGTCTACAGAATCTTGTGGACGTGTGCCCACATTTAATTCCACAGAATACTTCAGATTCTGAATATGCAAGTTGCATCCTAAAGCCACAATTCACTCTCTTAGTTGAAAATTCTCTCCTTCTCTCCTCTCTCCCAACTTTGTATTTTTGTCATTTGCTAAACAGATTGTAACTTCAGACAAAGAGCTTTCCAATAATAATGAGAGGTGATAGCAGCCACGTCAAGGATGTTATAAAATCCTGCTGTCGGTGTCATTTTGCTTAATCTTCACAACACAGCCAAGAGAACCAAGCAGTGAACAGAAGGGATGTGAAATCTTCTAATTCAGCATAATGATGGATAGCATACTCTGCCCTTTTGCAGATCTTTATGAATGGTTATGGCTAGGCTTGGGTTAAGCAGCATTTCATCCAAAATACTGCATTTGGGTCTTTCAGACATTGAGTCATTTGAAAGATGGGGGAACGTTTAATCTTACACCCACACAGACATCTTCATTTCCAAAACAGGATCTCTCCTGACATTTAATGACTCTCCAGCCTGTGTTGAAACTGAATGCTGAAAGGAACGCACATCAGTCAGCAAGGGAATGCTAAAACTCTGTACTCCTTCAAACATCATTGTCAGCATCTCTGGCTTTTGGGAGCTTATACATGCTAAATATTCTGGACAATACTCTTTATAGCCTGGAAAAATCTCTATTAGGTGTATTTCATGTAGCAGCTCCTCTTTCTTCATGAGTCCTACATCACTATTTCACTAGCCAGTTCTTTACTCAACAGAGAGAAATACTCTGATTCTCCAGGAGCTGGTTCTCAGCCTCACCTGAGTTACTGATTTCCTTCATGTCTGATCCCTTTTGACAAATTATTTGATTTGAACTTGACTAGGACCAGCTGGAAAATGGAATGAAACATGGAAACTCTGGAAACTGCTTACTCTATCTCATTTGAGCTCTCCTTCGTAGATGTAGCTCATCTGTGTCATAGATGAAATATCAGGTGATTCTAACTTCTTTCCAGTTTTAATGGCAAAATTTTCACAATTAGATTTGCTATGAATGATGGAGATTTTGTGGAAGTGCTCCATCAGTACAGTATGTACATGACGGTACAGTAAATGCTGTATTGTCATTCAGTCACTGTTGGGGCAGAGAGTTATCTGTGAAGTAAAGGGAAGGTTTTAGATAAGTCTAGCTATAGGTGGATTTGAGCCTGGTTAATTGTGACACTTCTTTAATGGACTTGGCAGTGTCTGAAGATGTCAGTAGGCCTCATAAAGACCAGAATATCCTCAGTGGCATTTGGCATTGCTTGGACTGGACTCTCCTGGAACTGCCCTCAAATAGTCAGCTCTCATTTGCATGGTAGTAGACTGGGAAGCTGAGAGCTACACAGAGTCACAAGAAGACCTAATTCAAGCACACAGCCATCAGCTGGGAAGTTCACCAGATGTTACTTTCTGTGTCGTATCCTGTCCATGCCTAAGAGAATGGGAATATCTGGGGCTAAAAATGAGGTCCAAGGCTTAGAGGTGGAGTCCAAGGCAGCTGAGGGGCAGCAATGAGTGCTGTGGGCTTGAGGCATATGCTCTGGATTCCTATTTGAACATCCACCAGCAGAATGAACCACCTTGTAAAGTTTGGTCACGTTTATTTACTTACCCTGGCAAACCTACCAAGTGAAATCAGGCAGGAGGGTCAGCTCTCCACTTAAGCCATGGACATTTTTTGGTTTGAGATCCCCCCGAGGTGAGTGAAACTGGGGAGGCTGTAACCCAATCCGAAGGAATTACCACTAAATCCACCCCTTCCTGAACCCTAACAAGCCATGCATGCAGCTGCAGGCTGGCTCAGCTCAGGTAGTTCTTGTGCTGAACCTCCCTCCAGGTGTCTTACTGTCCCTGCAGAGGGTAACACGACTGTTACTGCCAAATGAAATAACACATGGACTCTCCGTTTTCCTCTAACCGTTATTTGTGTCTCACCGAGACTTGGCGAAAAGAGTTTGACTTTCCCTGTGGGGAGAAACGTCAACATGAAATCCAGCAGCAGATGTTTTTTTCCAGCAGCAGCAGATGTTTTTTTCCAGCAGCTTGATCTCTGCTATTTTCTCTTTATTTTCTTTACACTCGTTTTCATCACACTTTTTTTTGTTTTGTTTGTGAAAAGACAGATAAGAAAAAATGATAGGAATTTAGAGCAGAGGGTAAAATGGTAAATGTGATCTTTTCACTTTGAAATAAGGTTTGTAACATTAACAGCATCTCTGTGTATAAGACCACTGAACAGTTTTGTCCTTTCTGCATTTTGGTACTGACCCACTATAGCTTCGTTCAAACCCAGTTTTTTAAAGATAGGTCTTTTGGGGAGAATGTCCTTGGTTTGGTGGCATAGAAATGGGCACCTGTGCTGAATTGGGAGCACTGTTTCATTATGACCCTGGTAAGGAAGGCACTCAGGCTCTGCATAATATGCAGGTGCCATTTGTTGGATCCAGCACTAGAAAGAGAAAGGTAATAGCATAAATAATCTTGCCTGCTGTGAGAAGCTGGGGATGATGAGTTGTGCAGTATGGTGTGGAGCTCTGGTCTGGGTGCAGTACTCTACACACACCCCATTTCTGCAGTGGTTACCCCATTTTGGTCAGTTGAGCTCTTAAAGGGTTTTGTTACAAGAAAACAACTTCATTAATCACTTCTACTGCCAAACAGAGAGGACGTCCACATGAGAACTTGTTTCTGCACTGTTAGATAAAATCAAGACCACACAGATGTGTAATTGTTGGTACCAAGTGGGGGCTGCCTGTGGGCTCATCCATTACCATCACCCAGCTGAGTCTGTCCTGCACCAAGGGACCAGCAGAGCACAGCACAGGCCTGAAATAAGTCTGGTTTTGTCAAAAAGCTCCCATTCAAAATAGGTGCTTTAATTTTATTTCAGCAGAAGCAGCAGTCTCTGTACTACAATGTATTAGCTAATGCCCCTCTTAACTCAGTAGTAGTTTCCTGTGGTGGATTAGCTGTAGGTTTTAATGTTCTTTTGGAAGGGTATATCCTTGACAATATGTTGACAATATGTCAGTACAGTCGCTAAATCATTCAGTATGCAAAAGATAGTCATGATCACTTCTGTCTTAGAACAGTATCAGGGATGAAAAATACTGAGATGAAACAATTACAAAAGAAAGATTTATTAAACTTATAAAATCTGAATACATCATATTTTTAACAGGTTCAAATTCTGCTGAATCAATAACAAAAACTATCTATCATAGAATCATAGAATAGTTAGGGTTGGAAAGGACCTTAAGATCATCTAGTTCCAACCCCCCCTGCCATGGGCAGGGACACCTCACACTAAACCATGCCACCCATCTATCTTGTTATTGATATAGTTTTGGCATGGTGGTTTCTTTTGTTCAGTTGTCTCTTTTGTGAAATTTCTTAACAAAAGGGATTTTTGAGAAAGACAGGAGCAGAAGAGGGAGAGAGGATAAGAAGAGGAGGGAGGGAAGCAGGAGAAAAAGGGAGGAAGGGAAGAAGGAAATGAAACTATGTGTTTTGGCCATAGGTCTATTGTGGTTCCTCTTGCTGGCATACAGTGCCAACTTTAAGTTTCTTCAAATTAAAAAAATGGCAGAAGAATTGCTATGCTGAAGCTGCAGACACGTCTTTCTGACTTTAATCATCTTCCACACATTATGTCTGTAACTGCTTGTCCCTGCTGCTCAGTACTTGCGTTATTTAAATCTGAACTTCATATCTGAATTTACTTCTAAATTTTGTCAGAAACCATCAAATTCACAATTTTGTGGGGTTTTTTTTGTTGTTGTTGGTTTTTGTTTTTTTTTTTTCCCTAAAACATCAATTAAAGACATTGGCTTATTTTCCAGGTTAAAATACAAAAATAATTCAGATTTTTTCTGCTGTATACAGGGCCAGAAAAAAAACCACAAAACCAACAACAAAAACAACTTAAAAGGATTTACAAGAGTGATAGGCCTCATTTTTTAATTGGTTCCACTTGTATCTTCCCATGTCTTTTTCCAACTATCAGAAGTGTTTCCTTCACACCTTTCACTCATGGAAGCTGCTCACCAGTCCACAGCTCTCAACTCCTCTGGTGTCTCCTCAATACTTACTTCTTTTACAGTGCTCATGGGGAGATGTTTCAGCAGCAGTGACCTAAACCAACATTCAGATGGATATTCTTTCTATCTGAGAAGGGTAAGACAACATTATAACTATTTTCTTACTTGTCCACTGACTGTTTATTGATGTATGACATTTGGTTCAGTTGCTTAAATAGTTCAGGGAAGGATAAATGAAAGTCGATTAACTATAGGCTCATTTTAGTCAGTGAATGAATGCTGTTAATACTGGAGCCCAAACTCTGGGCAGTTTAAAGCACAGAAGTTGAATGTTCAAAAATCAAGGATAAGTTCTCCTTTATACATTTTTTATAAGCCTGTATAATCTCTTGACTTCTCTTCCTTTTTTGTAAGATTAATTTTGATCTCTGTAAAAGAAATAAGATGATCTGTCCTTGGTATTTCTTGTGCCTGGAGCTTCCAGCATGACACAACCAAAAATGGTTTATCTTTTCTGAAAACTACTAGCTACAGTAGAAACCTGAGTATGACTTTTCATAGCAGGAGCTCCACGTAATTAGTGGAGGTCTTAAAAAGTTAAGTCTAGATGGTCTAACAGTGTTAGTTCTTCCCTAAAGTTGTTCTTTTTCTTCCTTTCATATCTTGAATTATAGAAACTGTGGGTGTGGGAAGGCAGGGTGTCTAAAAGCCTTCTTCACTTTCAAAGGCATCCTCCACCTGCACTGCTCCTTGTGATTCCAATAGAAATTGCATATTTGGTGCAAAGAGAGAGCCCAAAGACTTCGGAATATTAGGAAATACAGGCTCCCCACCTGCTAATTAAGAGTATTCTTTTCTTATCTGCAAATATATGCAGATAAGATGCTAATTATGTGGATCCATCTGTTGTATTTAAAGTGTCATAAATGTAGTTCCTAATTTTAAAGCTGTTCATAGAAGCTTATTATATTTCAAGTCCTTCTTCTTAGAGTATGATATTTGAGAGTACTCTTTGCATCTGGAACAAAGTTTAGGAATCTGTGAAGGTCTGAAAGTTCCTTTCAGGCAATTGGGAGCCATATTTTCCCTCTCTTTTGGGAAAATGCATGACAAAGCATTTTACTCACCTTGGCTACAGCTCCTACCATTTCTGTAGCATCTGCTCCCAGCACATGAGCTATACCTCTATTAAACCCCAAGTGGGGTGGGAGGGAGGAGATACTCTACTTCAGTAGTAACCTGTTAACCTGCTAGAGAAGAACTTTGAGCATTCGTACAAGTTTCTTTGCCATGACTGATTTGTGGGTGTTTTGTGACATTCTCTGGCACAAATAAAGCCTTGGAAATGGGAGGAAAAGGGAAGAAGCTTAATCTTTCAATATCTGATGGTCAAGTGGTGGAACTGGGAGTTCTTCTGATGCATCTATCAGAAATGTACTAGAACTTTTCTTTCAGATTTTGCAGCAGAATTAAAACAAAATGAATCAGGGAAGGACCCAGGTGATGCATTGCTATATCAGTGGGAAAGCCCCAGATGCCTAGCACCCAATTTTTCTCTTCCAGTTCAAAACAAACCCATGTAACACATGGCTTGCTTAAGGAGCACAACTAAGCACTCACATTTGTCTCATATGCACTTGAAATTGGGGTTGAATGTATGACAGCTTTGACAAGAAGACCCCAGAGGTAGCACAGTTATCTTTCCCTGCTTCTTTCCCCACCTCCCAGCATATGTCCAGACCTAGGCAAGCTTCTTGCCTTCACTGTGCCTCTGAGATGCATCCTTCGAATGCAGAATCACAAGAAGACAGGCATATTTACAAGTCTGTAGTTTCCTCTTTTGGTCCAGCAAGGTATGCTTTTTTATGGAGAAGCCAAATATATTACAGCAGTTGATAAGAACTTCCATTAGATTATATTAGAAAACATTAAGCACCTTTCAAGGAAGGGTAGCATCCATTTTTCAATCAAGGTGAACCAACAATAAATAAGGACAGGAGAAATAAATCTGTGCAGGGGTGGCTTCAGTCAGGAAAACCAGGACAGAAATTATTGGAGCATTGCAGTAAAGCAGACCAGTGCCATCCTGTTCAATTTCTATGTCTTTGAGATGCCTAGTACGAGATTAAGGGGCTGCAAACCAGCAGAGAGCTAGTTTCCACATTATCACTGGGCATGTGAGGAGGCCCTCTCATGTGGATGCTGATTTGACAGAAGATACGTAATGTCTATTGAAAGCAAGTCCTCATACATCATCCAAGCACTATCAGGAATGTGTAACCAAGACGGAACAGCTTCAGTCTGGCAGGCAACAGCTATTAAAGCTACAAAGAAATGTAATCAATTTATATTTTGCATATTGACTGCTGCACATTCCAAGATATACCTTCCCATGCTGGTGCTGTCACAGTCCATATACCATCAGCAGTAGCACCCTCAGCTTCCTGTCTCGTGGATGGAGCAACGGAAGGGTAGCTAATACAATTTGACACTCAGCCTGAGACAGTCCAGGATCTGCAGCAAAAGCTGACTCATGTATTTTGAAGAGGTTTAGCAGAGTTCTCCCTGTCTTCCTGATGGGGGAGGGGGGGGGGAGGAGGTTATATAAAAGACTTTTTAATATTAAAATATTTCCTTTTTTCTATGTGGTCTTTAAAATAAAACCTCCAGGGCTGTTAGTATCTCTGATGTTATTGCTTTGAAGACTACGTAAAATGATTTTAAAGCAGAAGCTTTTAAAGGATTCATCCATTTCTAACACTGTCACTCAATCTGACTTTGTAGCACTAGCTCTAAGTGAAAACTTTGATATAACAGAAGTTAAAGGCAAAAGATTTTACATGACAGTTTGGACAGATGCATATTTCTAAGTGCTGAACTTTCGTTTGTTAGGATTTCATAGCTATCCAGCTAGCCAAATCAGATGTGCTCAGAACACCTGAAGAGAATGTTTCTCAGCTTAAGTTGCAGTCTCTGGTCCAAGTTTACATCTGGGTCTAACTTTGCAGTTCAAAACATCCATTTCTTAGTGCATGCTGCATGTAAGACAAAATGCTTACCTTTGAGAGAGGGATTGAGGTCTTCCCCTTCCCCAAATGCAAGCCTGCATGTGTTTGTGAATGTGGTTGGAAAATTATGAGAAAACAATAAAGACCAGTGAAACAATAAAAATATCCACTTCCTGCCCTCCCAGTTCTCTGGGATTACCCTCTCTGATGGGCAGACCAGCAGTATTTCCAATGCAGTGTAGGGTCCTTGTCCCACAGCTAACCCTCCCTGCATGTGTTCCAGGGTTAAACCAGGGGGTGCTCAATCCCATCTTCATCCCAGCAAATAGTCAGGACACAGAAAAAATCACATAGAGAGGAGGGGAAGGCTGGAAGGTCCTTGCAGTCCCACAGTCAAAGCGTAGATCTGCAGATAGATATGAATGGAGTTGCTGGGTTGGTTCATCTGGTGATGGACACATGTCCCAGGACAAAAGGCAGGTATCCTGGCAGGTTTGATTTACCTGAGATGCTGAGCACCAATCTAGTATCACAGTGTGGAAGGCTGAAGACAGCTGAGACAAATCAGCAGGGCAGCATCACAAAAGATTGCTGCCACACATTAGAGACATTGAAATCAGGTTTTTCCGACGCTGATTAGTTTGATGGCCTCATAGCTCTTACACAAAATGAGCATGGCAAGGCAGAGAAGAGTATTCCTCTTGTGGTCCTCTCCCCTTCCCATCAGGAGCCAGCCACTGTCTGGCTGCAGCCCTTAGAGTGTAGATTTGATTCATGGCAATCCAACATGTCACCTAGGATTTATGCTACATCAAGGGGACTGTAATCCTCTGTTTAAAGTGCCTGTGAAGAAAGGCTTCATGAAAGTCGGGCACTCTGTTGCATTAGTGAATGTCTATCGCTGTTCTGATAGAGTACTTTCAGGTATCATAACTTTTGTCAGACCTGAGCTGCAAGCAGGGAGGCATAAATATCCAGGGGAAGACTGCTTACACGGCACACGCTCTCTGCAGCAGGATTTGCCTGAATGTATACATAGCATTGGTGAACATCCTCCCCCTGGGACTTCTGGGGTGACATAAAGATGCAGAGAGATTTACCAACACAAGCATTTGTCTCAGCACACCATTGGAAAGGTGCAGAAAGGAAAAGGAAGAAAATGGGGAAGACCTGGTGGCTGTAGAGGAAGCTTTAGCATGACAGAGATGTTGACCTAACCTTGTGTTGTTATTCCTCGCAGTTGCTCCAGCTGCCCCAGATTCTGACCATTCGCCTAGAAAAACGCAATTTACAATCAATATCGAGGAAGCCATACTTCAGAGATTAAGAAAGACCTTTTCTTCTCACCTCTGCGTGTACTAAAGTCATGTCAGACTGAGCAAAGAGCAGAAATAGAAAATATAACTTGTCCTTCAGCACTGAATAATTCACATGATTTATTTAGTATCTTCTTTGCCAAGTGAGAAAATAACACATTGTTACCCTTTTTCTTCTGAAATACTGGTGCTTGCCCTGCTATCTCAAAGTAGCCTCTCAGGGTGTACCAAATATAAAAAGAACTATTTTACCAGATGTTTTCAGCTTAACATGAAACAGAGACTGGCTCTTTGTTTTCATAATTTGCTGGCGTGTGCTCTGCTCTCCAAGGGGAATGAACTTGGAGCCAGGTTAGTCACTCACCCATAGATGGAGCAGGGTTAATGTTCAGATGAAAACAAAATAATTATGATCTGAGTAGATCAAATTTCTCAAAGTATGAAATAATATAATGGCCAAAAACTATAATTCACATGGCACAGTCACCCACTAATGACATTTCTGGGTTGTTTCTGAGTGATTTCAAGACACTGTGTCGTAAAATCTTAATGCATTTTATTAGAATAACCATGTGTTTTGTATGTAATGATCAGCAGCTCTAGGGCATGAATGGAGCAGTAAGAGGAGCATTCTTGTATGATTTATCATGCCTTAGAATTATTTTTCAGAACTGACATTTGTGAATGATAAGCATTTTTTTCTGCCTAGTAATGTGGCTGGAAAACAAAACCATGCAGAAAATAATGTGCTTCTGTGTTGTATAAATGCAGCTGATACTCTATTACAAGACAAAAGCATTCTCAGAAAATCTTTTTGTGTGACAATATGCAGCCGCTCAATACGCCAACTGATCTTGCGCAAAGGGAGTCCTATGATGAAGGTTTTGATTGTTCTTAGATACACAAAAAGCAGCCTTACATGTTTCATAATGACTCATAACAGGGTGATTCATAGCAGCTAAGCTGTCGGGGTCTTTGAAGAAGCTCAGGTCTGAATTTTACATGCATTAGGAGTATTTTCCTCCATTTTGAGGAGCAGCAAGTTAGGCAGAAAGGGCCTCTATGATCAGTTAAAATTGTTCCTGAGCCAACAGAATTGTTGTGCAGGCTTCTGGATAGATGGCTCCCCTCCGGACTGTGCTGAGTTCGTGCTAAGCACAGCAACATAGCCCAGGTGGGCAGGCTTAAAGCTTTGGAGTGGTGGATGATGTGGACACCCACCATGCAGTGCCCCTGCATCCTGACGTGGGGTTTATTAGACAGCACAATTAAGCCTGTGAATACTTCCATGGGACAACGACATTTTACTTATCCCTCTGAGCAAAAAGACATCATTTTCTTTTTACTTTCTTGATTCTTCATTAATCTACTGAATAGAAACTTTGTGCTGATCCCTTGTTCCTGCATACACACTGCCATTCCCATATGAGCTCTCCTCTCCATCACTACCTGTCCTTGCTAGCGCACGACAGTAATCTCACATCTCATTGCTATTCAGCTCACAAAAGCTGCATTTTCTGGTTTACAAGTGTTCCTATTTCAGCCATTACTTTGGCTTTTGTCCCCATTACTCTTTCTCAAACTGTTATCTGTTCTTTGTGACTTTTGATACGTTTGGTTAAGGCTGTTTTCAAGAACAGCTTTCTTAGAATTGCCCAGCAAGCCCACCTAGCTTGTGGGCTGGCCTGACTGCCCAGCCCCATCAGCCTGTAGACCTCAAGAGATGAAGAAATTGAAATGAAGCTCATTGCTTATCAGCCACTGATCACAGCTGGACTTCATGGGTGATGATAACTTAGGCCAAGATCCAGTGTAAGCAGATCTGATTTAGAACTGAATGAGTCTGGTGATGTTCAGGTGTGTTTCTTTCTCTCTCCACAGTCTCAAAACACTACCTCTTACTTTAACTAAATTATTTCTACTCGGTGCTTTTGAGTGCTGGAGGAGAAGTAAAACATGGGTGTTTCCCCCATAAGGTGATCACACTGGATCTGTGCCATGCAATTATAATTATTATTCAGTGAACTTGGTATTACATGGGAATATCAGCTTTCTACCAAAATAACCATAGTCCAGGGCTTTTATAAAGCTGAATCTTCATAATCTGTGTGCTGGTCATTGTGGAATATAATGATCTAATTAAACTGTGCTTTGCACCTTTCTGCTTTTTTCTGCTAATCTCTTACCAAGCTCTGGGTTAATTTGTCTGTTTACATATTATAAATCCCCCAGTGGGTTTTGCCTTTGTGGGACTTTGATGTTAATGCAAAGTAGCCTGTGGGTCCTGAAGAGTCAAGGCTGTTTAATTTTATTGACATACCACACAACTGAGGTTTCAGTGGTTAAAGCAGTTATTTCATTTGGAAAACTTAGGAAAACCCGCAGCTGTGACATGGTAGGTCAAAGCCTCCTGCTTTGATGAGAGACATGCAGATGTCTGTTATTCAAAGCACAAGATAATCATCAGTGTCTGAACAAATTCAAACTGATATCGGCTTCTGCTCATTTATTATGCGATTTCCCCTTACTCCATCTGCCACTCACATTATAAAATGGAGATGCATTGATAAAATAGAGGATTTACATGCTTCCTGGAAATAAAGCTGTAATAACCAAACAGTGGCATCTGGTTTCCGCAACCATTGATAAAAAACACTGTGATCTCTTTCTTAACACAAGCATGATCCAAAGCACAGTAACATTTGACAAAAGCTTCTCCATCCTTGTAGTCCACCTTATTGCTACGAAACCCTTGAAGCTACCACAGTGTAAAATCTGACTGCACAGTATGTTCCCCTTACAGGTTGAATAAACTGCATTTTGATCCTTCTGGTTTGTATCTGAAAATGTGCCTGTAAATTAGACTTCACAGATGCATTAGTAGTGTAATTGGGTTGCATAGCAGGTACCCCTCACAGCATTTTTCATGTCTAGAAAAGGAAATTATGATCCAATGCAATATCTTAATGTCCTTAGAGAAGATCAGAAAGAAAAAGTAAACTCTATTAATGAGAAACTTCAGTGTCACCTAGGCTGCTTCTGCTTCTTCCCACAGTTTTGTTGTCAGTGTATCACCTAGACTGGGCTACATATGTTGGAGAGAACCTAGAAGTGAAGGAACATCCATTAAACCTGTTCTTCCTCCTAGTAACGCTCTAAGTCCTCTGATAATACCATCTCAATGGCTGCAAATCCACATCATGTTCCTGTGCTGAAGAGCCTTGAAACATATCCACACAGAAGCGGGCCTGATCCTGCTTGTGGGATGGAGAGGGCCATTTCCACCCACTGCTGGACTGGAGCATCCATGGGGGCACATGAGGCTGCTGGGGGGGGTTATAGTTCACCAATGCCTGAGTGATAACAAAGACTCAATTCTCTGCTGGAAGTTCAAGACAGGAAAGGGGGAGGGCAGGGAAGAGAGAGTGAGCTCTCGGGAGCAGTTCATTCAGTAATGAACTTCCAGGGGAGGACAAGTGGGAGCTGGCTGTGCTTGGGTGTTCTGCATGAGAGCAAGCAAATGTCATCCTCTTCTGTTACAAAGATCTTAGGCTTATTGTTTAATGTAGTAATAAATATTGCATTATAATAATTAGCAAAATAATGCCAATAAATAATGCATTTCTCTCAAGAGCTTAGGCAAAAATCTAACCCAACCCCCGCACACACCGCAACATCCCCTAAAACTGGTCACATAACAATTGCTCCTCAGCTGCACTGGCACTGATGCAGTGATTTGACCTAATTTAGCCCTGTCCATCAAATGGCTACCCACAGTTTCACAAGACAGAGAGGAGGGCTGCTCACCAAGCCTGTCCCATCCCCGGCACTGCCTGCAGGCTGATGCCTTTTAGGAGAGGCGCTACTGTGCTCCACATCTGTAAGAGGATCATGATAATCTTCTTGACTATAAAATTGATGCCAACCAGCAGCATTAACTCTTTTTGGCTGGTGAGGTGAGGAAGGAGACCCACAAATAAACTGTGGACCTTTTTTTTTCCTTATATAATCCTTTAATTTGCTTTGTCCTGGTTTCTGCTGGGATAGAGTTAATTTTCTTCTTAGTATCTGGTGCAGTGCTGTGTTTTGGCTTTAGTCTGAGAGCAATGCTGATTAACACACTGATGGTTTTGTTGTTGCTCAGTAGCACTTATCCTGATCAAGGACTTTTCAGTCTCATGCTCTGCCGATGAGCAGGGGCACGGAAAGCTGGGAGGAAGCAGAGACAGGACACCTGATGTAAAGTAATCAAAGGGGTATTCCATACCACAGCACATCATGCCCAGTATATAAACTGTGGGGAGTCACCCAGAAGGGACCAATCGCTGCTTGGGTCAGGCTGGGTATCAGTCAGCAGGTGATGAACAATTGGATCGTGCATCACCTGTGTTCATTGGCTTTTATTTTTCTCGCTTTTTCTTCTTATGATGTTTTAGTTTATTTCAGTTCTTAACCTGTTCTTATCTCAACCCATGGGTTTTATCATTTCCCAATTCTCCTTCCCATCCCACCAGGGCAGGGACAGAGTGAGTGAGCAGCTGTGTGGTGCTTAGTTGGTGGCTGGGGTTAAACCACAACATCCCTGGAGAAAGCAATATTCTTCTGAGGAACTGAAATAGGATTTACTGTATATTAATGTCTTATTATTTTCTACTTTTCCTCCCTAGCCTCTTTCATCTGTATTAAATCACTCACACTGGCTGACCTGAAATGTGTCAGCTAAGATCTTCCTGCACTGAAACTCAGAAAAAAATAGTCTTATTAAACTTAAAATGACAGGTTAAGGCAGGAAACCTTGTGATGATTTTCTTTTTCTTCTTCTGTGGGCAAAACTGGAGTTTTTTGTGACCCTCTGCTAAGCAAATGTCTTAAGCATTTTATTTCTTGCTGACAAGTAGCAGCCACCAGTGCCTAATACCACCCCCCCGTGCAAGGACTGAGTCAGCCTGTTTCTGGACACATCCACCTTGACATTTCATCTGAAAAATACTGTTACATAGATCATCCAGTTTCCCGTCTCCCCTTTAATAGCGGGGGAGGATGAGTGAAGACTGGGTAGGTACAAAGAGGGAACATAGAAATTGCTCGTCTAGCAAGGGCTGTGCATGTAGTCAGCCCCTCTGTGACGACCCCAGAGGCTGCAGAGTGGACTCTCTGGAAATACCCATGAGATGCAGGAATAAGACTGACCATCAGATATGCAAGGCTTTAGTTGCCCAATATCAACTGAGCTGTGGTAGCCCCATGGCAAGCACTGCACTACAAATGCAAAACACTTTGACTTACCTTCTTGACCTTCTCTTGTTGTCTCTCCCACTGGTATGAGGCAGATTTTTCCTGCAGGCAGCTCATTCCTACCTTCTGATTCAGACTGGTATTTTAGTAAATTATCATGCCACCTTTCTCTCTTTTTACTCCCTTCAGAAAGTATCAGTATTATGGCTCTGCCTGTAAAAGCATCATCTGTCTGAGGAAAGAGGTCTGGCTGCCAGATTTGCTCTGGTTTTGGTAACAGACGAAGGAGTGTCCCTGATTTCAAATGCTGGAGGAAAAAAAATCATTGCACAGCATTTATGAAAGCAAAAGGACTTCTTAAAAAGGGTAGGCTGCAAGCTGAGCCAGTTCCAGCCTGGAGAACCCTTCAGAAGAAAATACAAATCCCAATTTCTCTGTTCTCACTTTTGTGGATCATACAGGCAGCAGATTTTTACTGACATTCATCTTCATCATTCATTTGCAGCATTCACCTTCTGCATTCAGGAGGCATTCTTAGTGACAAAAGCCAAAAGAGACAGATGTACTCACTGGAGAGGGCTTATATATAATTGAACGTGTAAACATTTGCAAGCCAGTGTTAGTTTTACAATTATATGAATAACATTGTCCTGAGTCTTGCTCACAGGCCTGTCAGGAGCTCTGCAAAGCTGGGTACGAAGCATCTCCCCCTAATTGACCGCATCACATGCTCTGGGCATAGTAGCAGTGCTATGTGGTGCTTTGTGCACCCCTGCTTTGAGAGACCATGTCATGGCCAGCACTAGAGGGTGGGTGTCAAAGATGCCTTTACCAAGGCTCTGCAGAGGAAAGACAAGGTGTACCTACACCAGGGACTTTAAGTTGCAAACTGTCCACCTAATTACTTTTTATGGTGTTAAGAGTCAATAAAGTAAGTTGTTTGTGTTCTGCCTTTGGGAAATATTCAAAATCAGATGAATTAGTGCCAGCTGAGTGGCAAGGTAGTGACAGAGGAGTCCTCAGAAGGCTCATCTTGTGACAGTCCATAAGTAGAAAATACTGCCCTTGCGCAGCTTTGCAGGGGTCTTTTTTGATGTGAGATGCAGTAAATCTGTTTGATGATTGGCAGCAGCATATTTTCAGTACTGCCACTTGCTGGGAGGATCTTCCACCCAAATGAGATTCGGAGGGATCTTCACCCCCAGTCAGAGTAATGAGTTCAGGGTTTCGATAATGCTCTTTGTGAGCTCAAAAGGAGTATTGCAGGGAGACCACCCTTCTTACCCTGGGAGTTAAGTTCTCTTCAGTGCTATACATTGCTCACCATGGCAATGGGAATTGAATTTTCCGCTCCCTGAGCTCTCCTGGATACTTAAACCAGCCTTATGCGATACTATTGTGGCCAGTGTCATCGCACCACTGAAAACTAAATGAATGAATAAATTGGAGCCATGGTGTTTTGGATTGCTGAATTGCATCCAAGCTTTTTATTGCCAGTCATGTACTCCTTTCCAGTGACAGATGGAATGATGCTTATTAGGCAGGTAGGCAGATTATTGTAACGAATGAACGCGAGAAGTACAGTAGCAAGGCTGTATATCAGGGAACTGAGAAGGGATTATCTCTTAAGAAACCTCTTTCCAGCTCCAACTGCTTTTGACTGCAGGGCCCCTTCATATTACACAACAGTTTATTCTCTCTTATTGATGCAAGTAATCCAAGTTTATGGCTTCTATCACAATCTTTTCCTCCTTGGCCTTTTAACTGCCTTTAATATAGAAGCTATTCTCGTATTGAAAGTTTTTGCTCCTTCAGCTTTCAACCTGATCCTATTTCATGTGTCTTGGAATATCCCTCAATGTCACGTTTGCATTGCTCTTTCTCTCATTTCTATGCAGTTGTCTCCAAGCCTTTTTCCTCAGCCCCACTTAATCTGATTGCGCCACAGCCGCTCTCAGCCATGGGCAGCACTGCAGGTCCCTTTGGTTCTGCCCACCTTTCCAGGACTTGGTCAGGTGCCAGACCGCTCTTTGGACACCTCTTATTCCCTTGATGTATCTAGGCTGGACTCCTGACATGTTTGGATCATTGCATGGAGGGCTCAAAACAAACTGACCTGAACCAAGGTTTGAGTATTTGCCCAACCTGATTTGCTGGCTACTTGGGAGGAGGTGGCCCTTTGCCCTTGGCATGGCACTTACGTTATCCGTCAGTATGCCCATTTGGAGAGTTAATGCCAACAGGATAATAAACCTGTAGAAACCAGTGATTTATTTATTTATTTGCCTATGCTACTCTCTCAACTGGTTCACGTGAGCCTGAAATTGCACGTAGGAAGGGGCAAGAAGCGGGCAAGAAGGCATGCCGGGAAATGTATACCGTGTCTGACTACCCCTATAGGTATATTTAAAAAATTGTTCTAGGAGACCTCTTAAGTGTTCCTGGTGAAACAGGACGAAAAGCCTCCATTTAATTGCACCCCTGCAGTCAAACCAGAGCGAACCATTTGGCTGTGGAACAATTGCTCCAGGAAAGCCATAAGCCTTTATTACTTAGAGAACTTTGGAACTTTGGACATACCATGATGTTCAGCACAGATTAAAGCAAAGCACAGCAGACTACCTCAGGGAATGAACTGCCCCTGGGGAGGGGGGAACTGGGTGCAAATTGTCCTTTTCCATCTTAAATCTGTGCAGCTCTGCTGAGTCTGTTAGAGGCCTGGAACACAGTGACCTGCTGCAGGGTACAGTGGCACAATTCTTTTCTTTTTTGATAGCATTATTCTGGTTCGTGTTGCTGACCCTGCTGAAGTTACCCTGGCACCGCTAACATGCTTTTCAGGGACCAGAATCAGACCCAGACTGTAGACACCAAAACCTTGTCTTGATTACTTTTTATGTAAAAGCTGATTTTCAGTGATATTTTAACCAAGAACAGCAGATGTTCACTCTATCAGGTTTGTTGTTGCTGCCTGCAAAGTGCAAAAATGATCTCATATTTAATTTATGCTTATTTCACTTATTTAAAGCAAACAAAAAATGCATTCATAAACTGTGAGGTAGAGGATCATATCTTTAACAGCTTTGCATGTTTTCCCACGGGTGTGTTATTCCTAACTGAGGTAGGTAGCCACTGAGGTTATCGTAAGTGGAGGAGTGTACAAAATGAAAAAGATAGATACTGTTGCTTTTGTTCATTCCTGTAAAGGCTGGATTTGTCAGCCTGTTGGATTGTACCTGCTTATCACATGCTCTGGCCAGTTGTATGGCTTCTGCAAGAGGAACACTTAAACGTATCTCAGCCTCTTCAGATCACAGCGTGATCTGCTAGGTTAAATGGCTAATTGTAGGTGAGTGCTCTAGTGTACATTAGTCAAACCCTGTAGTTAAAATGTCAGATAATTTCTTTGTAGCTGCACACAAAGGCAAATGTCTCTGTTTCTTTTGTCTGCTGCCATCCCCACAACCAGCTGTGTAGAGCTGCTGATTTAATTGCATAATCTTGAGGGACTCAGTGGCAGGGCTTTAACATAACTGTATCTAAGGTATCTGTGTTACACAGCCACTCTTTCTTCTTCCTTCTCTATATGCACTCATTCCGTATCTGCGTTAAGACACATGGGGATATTGGAAGATGCTGTAGACCCAGATGTCTGCTGGAATCTCAGACTGTGTAATTAGCTGTGGACATCTAGACACTAGCTGAAGAGATGTGTCATTTGGTGGATAATGCTTAGTTTTGGTGCCAAGAGTTTTACGTTCAGGCTTCTACAGACCATATCATAGGCTGTGAAAATAGCTGTTCCCACTCCTGGAGCAAGGGCTGTGGTGGGCTCTGCCCTTGAAAAAGTTGGGCTGGTTTGTTTGCTTGTTGGTTTGATTTTTGAAAGTGTTCCTCTTCCCTGTTAAACAGAAGGATAGAAGAAAAGAAATTTGAATGAGTTTGAGTCAAGCCCAAGTCCAACAATAAAATTATATGATTCAGCCCATTGTTCATTTTACTCTTGATGCAGGTTGCAAAACTCGTGTGAACACTTTCCTCCCTCCCCACTCTGCCCCTAAAGGTCTTCAAACACCACACTGTGGCAAGAAATGCCTGAGCCTTTTGGAACTATTATCCCCTCTTCTTCATATAGGGAAAAGAAAACTTCAAGGGACAGTATGAATAACGTACTAGTTACACAGAATTCCCTGGTGAGGACAGATATAGCCTTTGTGACTCCCCAGGTCTCTGTAGTGATCTTGATAACATTTCTCAGTCATTATAGTTGCAGCTTTTTTGCTTCAAAAAGCAGCCTCATGTCAATTAAAGACAAAACTGCAGCAGTTCACCAGGACCTTAAATGTGTATATTTGACCCCACATCTTTCCTAAGCTCCTCACTCTACTCTTTGAGTCCTGCCAGCTGAGGGACAGTCAGAGCCTTGACCTGAGCACTGGTGGTATCTGGAAGTTGCAGCAGAAAGGCAGGGCAGGGCAGGCAGGGTGAAACATGCTTTTTGGGCCTTGGCCCTTTCTGCTTCATTACCATGAAAAGCCTACAACTGAATATCAATTCATTTGTATTCAACCTGGCTGTTCTGCTTCCATAACTCCTTTCTTGTCTGCAGCTGACAGGATGTCACAAGGAAGTGACAGAGCAGTGACAGTTTGTGTGTCATGGTCCACTTCTGTTTGAACTTGATTTTTATCTAGTAATGAATCAAGCCATGGGAGTCCAGTCTGGGAAAAAAAGAATGTCCCAAAGAAGCAAGCTGAAGCTGGAAAGTTTTTCAGTCCATTTGGAAATAAGAATGCAATTTGCTTTTTCTCTCCACACCAAACCCCTGTATTCTCACAAGGTAACTGGGTATAAAAGGGGTTTTGCATTATTTATTAGTGTGCCTCTGTCACACATAATGAGGGCTATAAAGTATGTGAGAGTTTATAATTGGCTATCTACAAGAAGTAATCCTGAGGGGTCTGTGTGAGGATCAAATAAATTATGCTTCATTATAGTAGTTATGCCAAGGATATTAGAAATTTTTTTTTAGTTAGAGGAAGAAAAAGGAGAGGCAGAAAAAGAAAAACCCCTCAGTGCTTCCCAGACCCACTTCTAGCGAAGTTTTTACAGTTTGAGGGAAGATTTCAGTCCTCCTCTTTAAAATTCCTGATGTGTTCAAGATGCTAAGTAAGCAGTTGCCAAGATACTTGTACAAATAATCATAAATGGAGTTTATCTAAAGTATTTTATTCATAAACTTTACTGAACTCGCCCATGCAGTTAAGAAGGAATCCCAGTTCCCCACTATCCACCACTGGCACATCAGCTTACAGAAATTAAACTTTTATCTCTTCTTCTCAGGGGATATGAATGGCTCCCACCTTCCCCCCCACCCCCCATCCCCGTTTCCTTCCTGAATCTAATTATTATTCCCATAATTGAGAACAAGGACTTGGTGACAGTAAAATACAAAGAAAAAGAGGATGAACAGCTGGGCCTGGAAGCTATGATGGTATCATTTTAAAATGAACATTTACGTTTCAGAAAAGTCAGGAGAAAAGGGGTCTCCATGTTTCTGACTTAGTTGTGGGGCTTTTCTGATGCTTCTGGATATAATTTGTGCAACAGTGGAGGTGCCCCTGGAGTTAGACAAGGGAGAGTCTTTCAGATCCAGGAAGAAGGGAATAGCCCTTCCCTTAAAGCAGTTACTAGGTATTATTCTAGTTTTAGAAGGCCAAGGAAGGAGAGTTTCTCTCATGTCACAATATGCTTGGTTCTAAACTATTTCCAGCAGTGGAAACTACCCGTGAAAATAGCAACCTGAAGGCTGTGGCTAGAGCTCTGGCTTCACTGAAATTAGTGGCAAAACTGGTTGATTTCACATGGGCCAGTTGCCCCCCATTAGATCTCTTTGAATGTAAGGTTGCAAGACTGGACCTGAAAGGTCAAGCATCCTTTTGTATGTTAAAGGTAATACTTTCACAAGTCTAAAAATGTATCCCATAGCCTTTATGGTGCCCTAGTTGCACCATAGAATCATATAATAGTTTGAGCTGGAAGGGACCTTCAAAGGTCATCTAGTCCAATCCTGCAATGAGCAGGGACATCTTCACATTGCTCAGAGTCACATTCCGTTTAGCCTTGAATATCTCCACCAGCCCCTGTCCACCAGCCACTGCCCAAAGCCATAAAGTGAAAATGCTTTGAAATGCATGAGTAAAACAGCATTTTGTATGTAGAGTTGTGTGAAAACTACAAAAAGCAGGAGCAAACTGCATGAACTAAGAGCAGCCTCTGTAGGTAGCTTGGGTCAGCCTGCACTCTAGAAACCTCTGTTAGTATTGCCATCACCTCCAAGGTCTTCATTTAACTTGATTTAACCCTCCTTTTGGTTTCTCTCCATTGAAAATGAGTTTGATTCATTCATTGCCATGTTTTGTTGTTTTTTTTTTTCTATTTTAAAGGAAAAATTCCAACACATTGTCAAAACCAGCAGCCACAGAAATCCTCTGGAAAGAGAAGGCTGCATGAAATGGCCAATTCTGTCAGGAAAAACTGAATAAATTGGGAGTGGTTAATCCATTGGAGAGAAAAATACTCAAAGGAGGGGAGAAAATAAAATGCTGTCTTGGAGCCCTGGTAGTGGTTTAGCAAAGTCCAGGATTTAAGGAGTGAACTTAAGGGAAGATACATGTTAGACAATATGAAATGCTCCTGTTTGAGACACAGAGCCAGAAGAATGCACTGTCTTAAAAGCTGGTGTGATCTCCATTGTGAGAGGATTTTTAAGACAGCTCAAATGATTTTATTGGAAGGTACAGGTACAGCTTATCCTCACTTTGAGGCTGAAGGATGGATAAGATACATTCTTGATGTCCCTTCCAACCTGTTTCCAAAATGTTTTTTTTTGTGTTTTAAGTATGCTCTCTGAATAAAAGAATTTAATAAATTATGGGAAGCAAAAGACTCTCAATATAAAGAGCTGGACAGTGCTGAGACATCCCTTCATTGCCTTGGGTTAACTCACAGATGGGTGGGGAGAAGAAGATTTCAAAATGAGTTCATAGGTGGGCTCATGAGCTCATCATGGGAGAAGCATACCCTCTACACACTGGTTTTCATTACCAGTAAGGGTTAAGTCTGTTTGACGTGTTGGTAAGGTTGTCCATATGGATTTTCTCTGGAGAGGATAAGCAGCAGTGCCAAAATTTTCTGAGCGGCAGATGTGCAATGTATTTGTAACAAACTGCAGCTCCAATCCAATATTATGATTTATCACATTTTGTGGCAAACTGAAAAGTGGGACCTATTTGAGGGAAATTAACTTGATAGAGTGCTTTTTCCTCTGCAAATTGGGTCAGTGAGTTGGAATGTCTTTGGATAGAAAGCACAGAAAGTTCCATTTTTTAATTTTTTTTTATAAAAAGTATCCTTTTCTTGGGTATGTCACAGAAAACAAACTTTAGAGCATGTAAAAATCATGCAAAACGAAACACAGACAGTCTGACAGCATAGAAACAGTATTCTGAGGGTCACATTGTTCACACTGGAGCTGTGCTGAACCTTACCATCTTTCTTACTGAAAACAAAGTAGCTGAGAATAGGGTAATAGTTGTTTTTCAGCTTGAGGAAGCCATACAAAGAATCAGTTCCACATGGAGTCTATTATTGCTTAGATTTTACTCCATTTCTTTTGATTTTATACTGTAATTCAGCACAAAAGCAAACTCCACTGAATATACTTTATCCATGCATAGATTAATTTGTGTGCTTAGCTGTATGATCTGCAAAGACCCTTGTGAAGGTGGAGGGCATTTTAAAAGCTGCTAAAAAGTGATGCAGCTACAGCAGCAAACTATACATTAAACTGACTTCTCCTTTACTAGTTCCCATTTATTTCATAACACTTAGCTGTCTATGACTCACCTATCAGAGAGCTCTAAACTGTAGAGAGGAAGATGTGTTTGATGGCTGTAGGCCGGTGTATCAATAAAGCTGGTGTGTATATTTCAGCAGAGTAGAGGGAGGCTTAAACCTGGGAAGCACCAGTAAGAATAGGTTAAAGGGGAAAGTGATTCTCAGCTTTGGTGACTGCCACTGACATTTACAGCGTTATAGCAGTTTATCTCGCCATATTCCCTATGTAGAGAAGTGGTTTCCAAACTTCTTTGATTTGAGGAGTATTGCAGACTCTTCAGTAGAAATGCACACCTTTTCAATCTTTTTTTTCAAGTTATAGATTGTCTAGTAGCGTGTATGAATTTGCTTGGAAGTACTCCTTGATTTGCCAGAGGGTCTGCAGACCATGTACTGAAAATGTTACTTTGGAACTTTGAGTATGGCTGAAGTTGTACTGAGATAGGCAGTGGCTGGTCTTGCATCAGTCCTTGGACAGCTCAACTGACATAAAACAAACTAAAAGAAATAAATAAATGGCAAAAGCCTGAGGTGTAGTATTCCCCACAGGATATACGCTTTGCATCACTTCCCATTCCCCTGTCACTTTGGGGATATGTTATCAAAGTGAAGGAGTTGGATGGATAATTTTGTTGCTTTATCCAGCATTTATAAACTACTGTTTTTCACAGTTCAGTGAACTGATAGACATAGAAAAGCAATTCCTTGGTATTTAATCCATGTCTGAATATTTCCAAAGGCTGGGACAATCTTGAGGCAAAATGACTGGAGTGGTGCTCAGGAGTCTCAGGAGTCGGGCTGCTGCAGAGTTTTCATTAATGCTTATAACAACCATGCTCTGCCCAGTTTGTGTTGAAAAGATATGGCAATGCCTATCCATTTATCCATTTGTCTGCTTAGGCATCTTCACCAACATAGGATTTATCTCCTTCATTCGCCCCTCATAGTCCTTCGTGAGATAAGTTCACATACTGGGAAATGCTTTGAATATAGAGCTTCTGCAAAAGCTCTGGCTAGTTTTGTCCGGTCTTCAGTTGCTATTGAAATTCGTATTAACAGAAAGGAATATGCCTTATCTACTATGACTACTATGCGAATTAGGTATTTTGGGAAGCTAGTTATTGAACTATCTTTTATTAATTATAGTAGGTGCCCTTGTGTTTCTAATAGAGTGATTTCTATTTAAATACACCATGTCATATGCCATATGCTGCTCTAGACTCTTTGAACTGTCAAGCATTTGATTCTGAGCCACAAAACGATGGGGTGAGCACACAGATGGGTTGTCACATAAAGAAGTCTGATGGCATGTGATAACGCTTAGGCTTTTTTCTTTTTCTTTTTTTTTTTTTTTTTCTCATAAAGCGTACACTGTAGTAGCAGTGATCATGGCTTGCCAAACAAAAATGAGCTGACAGTCAAACTCCACCATGTTCTGTGGAATTCTTCAAGCATTTCAGTTCCACTCTGCAGATTCAGTCTGCCTTTAACTGGACCATGTCACATCCCTTTCAGATCAAGTGATGTCAATCATTTTGTTGTGTGACAAACTCTGGGAGGAATGACACAGAGACTCACAAAGCTAGTCCTGAGGCATCTAGCTCTGTGGTAGCAACTGAGGCAGACCGAAGCCATTTTAAAGCAGCATACAGATAATTTCTTTTTAAGGTAGAGCATACAGGCTTGCACTCAGGAGCAAGATAATTTTTTCTTTCATCTTCTTTTCTTCCCTAACATTCAGGCCATTTCCCATAAAGGAAGGTAGACTTCATTACAGGAGTTGAGACACTTGCATCTTAAGGGCAGAATGAGGGCAGAAGGATAGAAGATGAGGGATAAAACAAAGTGTAGGTAGCTTTGGCTGATTCAACTACAGATTCATATACTTTTTAAAGGTGTTTACAATACAGAAATTGCCCCTTGAGGTAGGTTTCTAAGTTCATATTAAGATCAATACATATCTAGGGTGAAACTCATTAGCCTGAATCTAGATGCTTTACACTGTTAGAGGTCATCAAGACCTCTGTATGGGCTGGCAAGTATGACAGAGGACTTACAGGAATCTTGCATTGCTCTGGAGAGGCCAAGCAGGATAATGAACAGCACTTAACCTGACAGAAGGTGACATGTTTGGGGGGCTAAATTCCACTCTAAATCAATACTGCCAGTGGAGCACAGTTCAGTCACTGACCTACAAGTGTCCAGTGCCATTTGAGATGCTCTTAGCTATCCCACCTCCAGCTGCTAGCCCAGGAACATTTGTCTTTCCCTACTGGCAATGTGCCATGTCTGCTAGTCTCATATGAATGTCTTAGCTATCTTAGAGTTAGGTGAACTTAGATGTGTCCTAGTCATAGACCTGTGTGTCTGTATTCTTCAGGGTGAGAAAAATATCTTCTGGACTCCATTAATTCTACTGGCAAGGGTCTCAATTCAGTTGCTGCTACAGAGGCATCTCCATAGGTATGTTATGTCCTGTGCCATCTGAGCACCTAGAAAAGAAGACCCATGCTGTTCTGGAACAGGACCTGGTCTCCAGGTGGGCTACCCAGCTGAAATGCAAGTAGTCCTATGTGCATGCATGTGACTTGAGCTGTAGCTGCCCTCAGCTGAGGTTCCTGAATGATGGAAAAGAGATTCATGAAGTCTTTCATGTTGGAAGGGATGTTGAGAGGTCATATAGTCTAACCTTGTGCTTCAAGCAGCACCAACCCTGAATCATGACTACAATAATTACTTTCATGCCTCCAAATATCCCCTTAGGCAAACAAAAGCAGCCAGGTGTGGGCTTATCCAGACTGCTTAGTGCTGTGCTTTGTATCTGAACACTGGAGGATTCACGATCTCCATACTTCCCGACTTGCCTCGTCCATGGGCACACAACAGGTGTGTATTGCAGGAGACCCAAAGGAGAAAACCCAGTGATGCTGGAATCTCATATCCAACTGTCTGCACCCAACACTCATGCCTGGGAGAAATAGCTGTGGTGAAAGCCTTTTTTTTTTTCTTTTTGGCCTGATTTGAACCTTGGTCTCTCAGGAGCTTCTGTTTGAAGGGTGCTGTACTTTGTGCCAAATACTTGTGTCATCACTGGCTGAGAGAACTAAAATGTTAGAGGGACTATGTAATCTGGTGGTAAGGGAATTATCCTGGAGCCTCTGCTTCAGTGAATATTCATTCTTTAATCAATTGGTACATCCTCCAGATAAACACCACCTTGACTCTGGCCAGCCTTAGCCTCCCTTAACCATAACCAATAAGATATAAATTGCACAAGCAGGTACCTCTTTCTCTTGATGTCCCTGCATGTGAAAGGTGCTGTATAATAAATAGTAATAAAGGAGTTTTCAGTGAAATACCCAGCTACACACTGTAATTCAACTAGTTCTCAAACATCATATTACTCCTCCTACTGTGTACATAGAATAGGATTAAACTCTTGGATTTCTTAATATCTAGTGCCAGCCTTCACAGACTGTCAAGCCTGTTTACTGCTGCTTTATAAAATCTTGTTAAAAGAAGTACTTTCAATGTTTCTGAGGGGTTTGAATTTTGGGAGCTGCAGTCCCTTGCACCAACACCTATTTTTGCAGGGCTTTGAAATTGGTGCTGAACCTTTCCTTTCCTCACAGCACCTGCCATGGTCCTGTCACTTGTCCTTTTACCAAATGGCTCTTATTAAGTCACTTTCCATTTAGTGGCAGCTCTGTGATTTCTCCACTCTTACTACTTCAGTGTTTCTTTTGGGTTTCTCTCAGCCCTCAGCCCCATTTCCTGCAGCTTTCAGAATTGCTTTAAAAATGCCCAGGACCAAACAGAGCAAAGCCATTAGCTTTTAGGGTAGCAGTGTAGCATCTCTGGGTGGGGAGATTTCCCCCTCTGAGCCTGAAGCACCTCTGTAGTAATGAGCACACTACCTTTGATCAAATGAAGATCAAAGCAAAGTGATGTTTCATCAGTCAGAAGACTCCCATCTGCACCCTCCATTGCCCTGTGCCTGCAGTCAGGGAGAAAGAGCTGTGACTCTCCCATGACATAGCATTTTGCTGTGCTGGATGCTGGCAGGCATTTGTAATGCCTTTTTTAGGCTTCCTCTGCCACTAGCCCTACTTTCCTACTTTCTCTGGGAAGTGGTAGCAGGCAGGTGGCAGCTCTTTACTGTGGCTGTTTGACGAGGTTCCGAGCAGAGCAGCTGCCAGACAGTGAGTGCTCATGGTGTGGAGTAACGCAAAATAACAGAAAAAGTCTCATTTGAGGGATGGGGCTTGACAGTCAGGTGGAGGGGAGCTAAGCAAAGCCAAATGTATTGAATTAAACCTGGAGATCAGAATCAGAAGGGAAGTGTGGTGGGGTTTTGCCACTGTCTGAAATCCCATGAGTACTATTTCCATCACACTCAAGATGAAAGTTTTACTGGAGGCAGGATTTAAGAAACTGAAGGCTGTAGCATTTTATTCTCTGGGGGTTTTTTTGTTCTTATGTTTCATTTTGCTTTGTGTCTACATTCGCTCTAACGTCCTGCTATAGCAAAATCTATGACAGAAATACTTGACCTGAGTAAAGCCCTGAACTGACTAGCTGTCTCCCCTTCTCACCCCTGTGAGAAGGAGTGGGAGGAAATTTGGTACAACATAAATGTAGTTTCTATCTGTGTGCCTCTGAGGACTTCTGCTTGGACACCCAGACAAGGGGGAGTGCCTTATTGCATTCATTCGCTTTCTAGGCAATTGTTCAGTGACTACTAAATCAACAGAGAACTTTTGCCCAAAGTGTTGATCTCATGTTTAAGCCTGATAAAATCCCAGCTCAGGTGCCTATCTGGGTTTCCTGAGGGACAAGTACTAACAGCAGTGTGAAGGGACCAGTATGGTAATGTTTCTCTAACAGAACAACAGAGGAACCGAAGAACAGAGTGATGGTGTTAAAAAAAACAGTAGGAATGTGACCTTAAAGAAGGAAGGCTTCTGGATGATCTGGGAGCTGCCGGTATAAAGACATTGTCCCTCGCTCACTGAAATGAGGCTGGACTCCACAGGTATGGGAGCCGGGCTGACTGCAGCCAGCATGGCCCTGGTCCCCCCATCCCCGTCTTTGCTCCATTGGGTCCTGCTGCTTTGCCCAGCCTCTGAAGTTTGTCTGAACCTGCTCTGACCCATTTCTATCACTCAGCAGTTGCTTGGTTGAAGCTCCTGGAGAGTTTCTTGAACACATACTTCAGAAGCTGTGTCTTCTGAAGTATTTCACAACTTTTTTTTTAACCAATTCTTCTTTAACCCCATTGTTCGTTGGCCAAGGTATGTCTGAAAGCAGCAGACAACTTCTTGTGCCAGTTCAGTTTTACTTTCATACCGTAAGCTCACTTTGATATCAGGTAAACGCTTTAAGACCATTACATCAAGGAGAGTTTTTAAATCACAAGAAGTGGAAGTCATAGTCTGTGCTGCATTTAAAATTGGTTTTGTTTTGCATGTGGAGATTATTGTACCTTCAAGTGACAGATGGGAATGTGAAAACTTTCTATCATCCTTGAAGATTCAAACGGGCTGATAGAGAAAAAATGTGAAAAGAAAAATCATCATTAAAATGGTCTTGAAAGGGATGACTTCCAAGTTATTGTCTGTCAGCTTCTCCAGATGGTCTGAATATCTGTCAGATGAGCAGTGTTCATTAGACATGCCTAGAAAAAAAAAAAAAATAAAAAGGGCAAGGTTTCTTTTTGGTCAGGTCAGAAAATTAAAGGGGAAACAGTAGAAGATGGGGGGAAAGTGAGGAGGAAGATAGTTTGAAGATTTTTCTTACTAAACGTAACTGTACAAAAAGCAACATTTGATTCTGGTTTTATTTTCACTCTGCAGTACATATATGAAGTCTGACCTGTTCCTATTACTTTTCTATATGGAAATACAAACTGAGTTTTCACAATGATACTGGGCTCCTTCCTGCATTCATGGGGTATAACTCTGACTGGAGCTGAGGACATACAAAAAAAGGAATACAATTTCCAGTGCCCATTTAGAAGGCTCCTAAAAAGGCCATAATCAAGGAAAGCCACCATGGGTTTTGTTCAAATGAAAATGCATTTTCTAGCAGCAAGACTCTGAGACTGAATCCAAAGTTAAGTGCCTAATTCACTGCCATCACTACCTCTCTTTATTGACCAAACTGATGGTTTTCCCCATTGTATTTATCTGAATAATCTGTTTAGGTTTACCCTATTCAAAGGAAAAGGAAGGACACTGGGGAAGGTTTGGCTTTATTTAACAGGCTTTTGAGGATGCAATGATCAAACGGGCTGACAACAAAAACAAGAGTGAGCCATATAGCAATCAGGGGCATACTGTGACCTCAAGTGAGAGGAAAAGCTGAGTCTGTAAAACAGGACTTGCTAGCTATGAGCTGTCAGGACAGCTACAGACAATTAATTTATGGTGTGATGTCTATGTTGGTTATTTAAGGCACATCAGATCTTTGGGTGGAGGCTCCCATTAAAGCCACAGCAATAAGGAATCAGTCAAATGTCCCATATTCAGTGGCCAATAACTCAGCAGTCTGAGGACTGCCCTCCACAGGGATTTTCAAGCTTATCTTTTTGTGCATTGACTTTTGCCAATGAGTCTTGGTCTTTCTGAGTGCAGTCATTTTGCCCATGGCAAAATTTGGTTAATATCTCTTGGCTTATTAATCCTTCTGTGTTTGTTGTTTGAGACTTGCCTATATCCAAGCTATTCTTGGAGATAGTAACAGTGGTTAATATTTTACATCTTGGAATAAGCTGATTGCTGCATGCCACAAATCATTTATCACTTCAAAGAGGAACCCTAGATCTGTGCCAAGCCGCTAATGTAATTACTGTCCCTTCTCTGCTGCATCCACCATACGCAGAACCTGTTATATGCAATTATTTTCAATCACAAGCTCCGCTCCAGACAGACAAGATCATCTTGCAAGCACTAGGTGTTACTGAAATATGGTCGCATGTTACCTGCAGCAAGGGTGAAAGAGAAGGCATTGTGGGATGGACAAGGATTACTCTGGGTAGTTTACTATTGAGGCATCCATCCTCTAACTCATAGTTTTGCAACTTGTAGGTCTGGGCAGCTCCTCACTTAGCAAACGGGCTGGTTTTAACTCACTTTTTAAAGGTATCCAGCTCTCTGCGTGGACTATACAAAGAGTGTAGTGGCTAAATGAGACCCTATTGAGTATTAAAGCCAAGCACTTCATTCCAGTTTTGCACTGCTGATGCTGGCTGCCTTACGTAAGCCTTGTGGCTCTCTCCCACATGCCTCACCATCACATCGAGTCAGCCTCAGCATTTGCAATAGCCGTATTTCATGGATCAGGGCAAGGAGACTGTTTCAATCCCAAATGCAGAACTGCTCCAGAAGAGCTGGTCTCTGGAAGTGCCAACACCTACACTGGTGCATGGCACATAGCCCAAAACAGCAGCCAAATGTCACCAGCACCTTTACTGCTGGCTGGCTATGTCCCACTGCCTGGGTCCCTTGCACCTGGAAGCCACAGCCCCTTTTGTGAGGGTGCTGTTTATGGACTTGCATGTTTCCTTCCCCTATTTCTTTTAATGTCTGTACTGGATAATGAAAGATGACAGATGATCGCAATTACAGCAGGGTGGTTGGGTTTGTTGTTTTTTTGTTTTTTCTTACTTTCCTTAAGAAATGTTACAGGCATCCTAAGTGTTTCAAGCAGCTGTCAATAAGGGTATGGTGTCCTGGGTAGTGTAGCTGGCTAAATACAATAACTGTTGGGCAGGCCAGGATGTGACTCTAGAGCTCAATAAATA
This sequence comes from Pezoporus wallicus, assembly GCF_028554395.1. Classification (NCBI taxonomy): domain Eukaryota; kingdom Metazoa; phylum Chordata; class Aves; order Psittaciformes; family Psittacidae; genus Pezoporus; species Pezoporus wallicus. Next base: position 1,518,537 of record NW_026636323.1, on the reverse strand, counting down.
ACTGCTCTTTACTGAAGCTGCAAAATTAGCTTAAAGATTTCCATTGGGTTTGCAGCCCTTGAATTTAGCTTAGATTTTTAAATGGAGGTTGCAGCTGTTCAGCAGGATCTACATTCTCTGTGATAAAACACATTGGTATATGAATTATTAGCTGTAATAGTGTGCAGTCTTTTTGCTTTGCAGGGTCTGATCCACACATTCAGTTGCTTACAAACAGGGGTTGTATTGATCAGAAGAGAAAGAAGGGGCTGAGGGGCTTTTGTCCAGGTTCCATTTGCACCATGGGCTTTGAGGCATACTCCACACTTCTAGTGCATAAAATAAGGGAGCTGAAATGCCAGTTTCTGACTTCACTGTCCGTGAAGACCAAGGCAGCATCAGCCGTGTTAAAATCATGAAGAATCCTGCTGAAAGCAATGGGACATTAGACACACACACTCATACTTACCTCAGGGCATAAACCAAAACTTGTTATTTTTTTTTACTGGCTAGCAGTCCTTGTGGAAGCATTACACTAGGTAAGTCTTTGAGTTTGGCCTGCTTGTTGCCTTCAAGAAGTACTGGGGAACACAACTGGTTTGCTAATAGACCTAAATCAACAACAGGCACTTATGTGCCACTACAGGGAAAACATCTGAAGGTGATCCAAAACCAGCTGAAAACCAGTGACCATCAAAGGAGATATCAAAACAACAGCTTTAAGACTTGTGTCCAGTTGGTACCTGTGGCAAAACCTTTTTCCCAGATGGGAATGTACCTTGTTCTCCTGGCTGCACCTTTGGTCTCTGGCAGGTTTTGTGTTCACTAAACGAAGTATGTGAGCTTACCAGTGGTTTTATACCTTGTCCTTGACACATAAACATGCTGCTGTTGGTGCTTTGGGGTCATGGGGCGTCAGCACTGGCGTTAGGTAGCAGTTTCCCATTTGATTTCATCATCAGAGTCAGTGCAGGCTGTGAGCAGAAAAAAAGCTGCAATGCTCAATGTCTGTTACTCCATAACCGAAACAGCACTGATAAAGCCCATAGCTAACTGGAGAGCCAGATGTTGCTGGGGTAGGGAGGTTTTCTAACGTAGCATGCTAGATTTCCCTTATTTGGTTTATTTATTTCTAGGAGGCACAGGTAATGGTGAGGCACACTGGGGGTGCTGTGAGCTGAACAGTGCAGAATGGCTTTAAGGACAAGCACTATGTTTAAGTGAAGCAGTTGCTCCTTTGGAGCAATTTAACTTTACAGAATATTGCATTGTTAATGAATTTTTGACTGAGCCCGATAATTTATTTTCACTGAAACTGGGCTTTGGACTTACAGAGATGGATTTGCAGAAATGTGAAAGAAGGTGTGACGGGGGGATGAAAAGGTCTGGCTAAGGAAGGAAATAAGTTATCGAGGCTTGCGGTCACTGTATTCAGTGTAGCATCAGAGGCAGACTGAGTGAACAGGTACCCATGTTTGGAAGAGGATGGGCTTTGCTTGGAAGGTGGCAGTGGAAAGTGCTGTGAGTGGCATTCGTGGGAAAAAAAAAAACAAACAACAACCTGGTTACTGCAACAAAACCTAAATAAACAGTCCTCTGTGAATGCAGTGGCCACCAGATACTATTACCACCTGAGGAGAGTAATTGGCAAGAGCTTGTTCTGGGTTTGGAGGGGCAGCATTGTTATGCTAATAGTCCTTTCACTTGCCTGCAGTGCTGCTGTTGTGCTCTCCTGGAAGAACTGGGCAAGAGGCTTTCCCAGGACCTACTTGTGAGGAAGGGCTGGCTGCTGTTTCATCTGGTCCAATGCAGGCAGCTGCAAGTCTGCCTTCCCTCCTACCCCGACATCTCCCTAACCCTTGCAGTGGGGCCCTTTGAGCATTTGCAAGGTCTCCAGAGAGTCTGTTCAAGGACACAAGTTGATTGAAACCAGCACAGGCAGTCCAGTTCACTTTTAGTCAGAGCGGCTTCTGAGCTGTTGTCTGCCTGGGCTGGCACCAGGCAGGTCATGGGAACCATGGCCAGTGTGGGAAATAGATCCACATCAGGACTGCCTGGGGCTGCCACAGTCCTCTCTGGCATCTAGGCGATCTCCCTCCCTTTCCCAGCCATTCTCATCATCAGTGGTGATGTTCCTTCTTGCCCCATTGGGTCCTGCTGATCCCAAGCACATCACCTGTGCTGTCAGCACTTCACAATGCCCTTCTTGCTTTAACAATTCAAGTGAGAATCAGTCAGGTTTTTTTCAGAGTCTGAAGTTGTCTTTAACAAATGTAGACCCAGTTTTGTCCTAAGTTCTCTTGTCTGAGATACATCCTTTCTGAGAATTTAATTAGAAGGGACTCTTATTTACATGGATTCTACCAGCTGGTGTTGTCTCCGTGGCCCTGGGGGAAAAAAATCAGATGATACTATGAAAGCCGTTAGCGAGGATGTTAGAAGCAGCTATATCCAGGTCAGACAAAGTTCTGAAAATACCTAGCATTCATGTGTCCTGATTCGGAGAAAACTCCAGGAACAAACTTGCCAACAGAGTTTCAAGTTGACAAGCAGGTGTTCTTTATTGCGGCGCCGGGAGACACGGGGGATAGTTCCTCCTAACGTGTCTTCGAATTGCTATACAGGTCATCCTTATATGGTTACTGAGTATATTACATCATTTTCCAAAAGGTTTCCGGCATGCATACAAAAATGTGGTGGTCTTTAAGGGTCGTTTACTTTTCCCAACAAGCTTAATTAACATTACAGACATAGCAATCATCCTGGCCTTCTACTTATCAGTTAGTTTAACTGCTCTCATCCTGGACATCTGCTAGTCCGGGATACTCCCCATCCCAGGTCCTGTCCTTTTCTCACATCTTTTGTACTGAGGCCCTTAGGGCCTGAAACTATGTCAACTACCTCCAAGCACCGCAGTTATTTTCCATTACAAAGCCATCAAACTTAACATTACTTAGAACTGATTACATTTTGTACTTTTTTGCCTCCTTGTCTCAGTCCTTTATCGCTTTTCCCCCTTTACAGATGTTGGGTGAATACCCCATCTGAGAGGGGGCTGCCTTAGGGATTTGTTTTCCATTATGTGTTGTAGATATGGAGAGAGGAGATGGCAATTACTGCTCAACAAAGAAAGGAAAAAGTAGACTTGAGCAGCAAGAAGATATTTGAACTTAGTGGGTGAAAATCTAAGGAATGAAGATTTGGCTAAAACAGGGGCAGATGTGCTCAGAGGACCAGCAAAGGAATTGCTGTGGTACTTTGCTAAGAGCTAAGATGCTAAGATCATTAAATGTCTTTTGGAAGAAGATGAGATACGTTTCTGGACTTCAGTGCCTTGTTCAGGTGTGTCTTTGAGCAAGTCAAAGACATAATAAGGTGATATCTGTATCTTACAGTAGCATCAGAAATATAAGAAACTTAGGCATCTTGAGGACATAGTAGAAATAGCTGGCATAGCTAGCTCCAAGCCCTGAGTCAGGATCATTCCTACGACTCCCAGGACTCCTCTTCAACTGGTGTGATGTCCATAGTGCCTGTCATCACACCCAGGGCTTTTCTGCACTAGGAACACGGCAGCAGAAGTGCTTTGCCAGGGAGCACATTGTCCTTATTCTCATTGTCAAGAGAGGAAAAGTGAGGTGGTGTCAAGTCAAGGGACTTGCCCAGAGTGACAGCTGTAGGGCTTGAAACCTTGTCCCAGTCCTGTGCTCTACATAACAGGTAAAAGGCAACACTGCAAAACCACACTCCAAACTTTCTGAGGACTTGTTTGCCTTTACAGCCTGCAGGTAACTCAGGTGCAACGAGCCCATTATCTACATAGTGATTTGTTTCCAATCTTATAAATAAGATTTGGCACAAAAGAGGTACATTTAAATGCTGTAGCACAGGCTGCCTGTGTAAGAAGCTTTGCCAGCAACACCCTGCTTTTTGGCAGCTGCTGCAGTGACAGCTGAGAATGCAGTTTGACAAAAAATGCCACTTCTGCAAAATAATCATGGCCCATCGGGTGGTTCTCAGCAAGATCTTGTGAAGGGAAGGACTTAGCCAAAACACATCTGCTTGGGGTAGCATGAGGGCTCGAGAAAGCAAAAAATGTTGTGAGTGTTGAGTCAAACATGGCAACAGGAAAACGGCTTGGTTGTTTTGGCTGAAATGTTTCAGAAAACTTTGTGGAGTGTGTGCCTGTGGTGTGACATGAAACCTTTCTTCCTTGGCTTTCTAAAGGGCGAAAACCAAAGGAAGATGACAACAGATTAACACAACTGTCAGTTTACTTTTCCTGCTAGAACCCTGATAGACCCTGGTTGACTGTTGTTTTAATTAATCAGAAGCAATCAGCTTGTAATTGCTGTGATTAACACATCTTCTACTTAACCCTGGCTGAGTTTTCCAAACAGAGTATATAGTAGTTATGCAGAGTAGAAGGGAAGTCTAAAAGCTCTGAGGTAGAAGCTCTAGAAGATGAGGATGGCTTCTGGTGCTTAACCACCAAAGCTGCCTCCAGGCCACAGACCATATGTAAAAGCAGTATAGCAGAATGCAGCAGTAGGAGTCCAAATGACGTTCTACTGGTTTTAGGAGAAAAAAAAAAGATGTACTTTTTTTTCTCTGAGATTCCCAAATGTCAGTTTGACACTTGCAAGTGGCAGCCTGTGTTTAAGCCAATTGTATAAACTTCTATTTTCTTTTTTCTCCATAGGTTTGTTGATTGGCTCTGGTTGTGCCCTCTATCCTCTTGGCTGGGACAGTGAAGAAGTCAGACAAACCTGTGGTAACCTTTCCAACCAGTTTGAACTAGGTGAGTCATCATCAGATCACCTCAGCCGCATTATACTCTTCTATGTGTTGTCCATAAAAGTAAAAAAGGACATAAGTGCAGGCTTGGAGAAGCAACCCAGTTGTGTGTGGTGGGGGTATTCATAGTGCATCATTCTGGTATGGTGCTAAGGCAAGGGATTTCAGATAGGCTTGCTGGAAATCTTTTCCAAAAGAACATTATAAAAGAAAATGAAGGAATGTATGTATAAATTTAAGACATGGTATTTAATAGTCTTGCAATATGGGAGCTAACATTCCTGGAGATCTTGGCAGGGTAGGCAGAGGCATCACATCGCAACACAGATCAAGGCAAATCACAGTGAGTGCAATTAGCTGTCTTTGAAGTCTGGCATGTTTATGGCTTTCTAACCCAAGCCTGGAGAGTATGGCTTTGGTTACTTACATCCTTGGGAAGCTGGTAAATAACACTTGTTCCTTATGTCAGCTTTCTCACAAAGAAGCTACTGGTTTTACTGTTGGTGGCTGCACTAAGCACTGAATGAGAGTCAGCGATGTGGCCAAGCCGGATTCATATCCATGCTGTATGGGGCAAGCTGCCTGTACAATGGTCTCTAGAAAACAAAAGCCCAGCAGTGACCTAAGGATTAAGCAATGTAGATAATCAGGATCTGATGTGTGAATGCACATCCTGGTTCTTTCTTAGCTAGAAGGATTGATGCAGCTGCTGATACCTTATTCTATAAGTGCTTTCTGACCATGTGTCATTTGAGGAAGAGGGGAATCTCCTTCTGAAGGAGCAGGCAAGACTGAGCACCCTCAGTGCTCAGCAGGCAAGACTGACCCTCCACCGGTGTGAGAATTCCCACTCTCAAGCACTGACACACAGAGCTTCCCATTTCCAGCCCCTGTGTGCTAAGCCTTATGGTTGGTGTTAGAAATCCTTTCCCTAGCTGTGTGTGCAGGGCTTCTGGTAGCCTGGCATCAATCCCAGTGCAAAGAACAGTGGATGTAAATGGTGTCCCAGGGTTAACCACAAACTTGCTGCATTATCTTTTATTTTTGCACTGATATTTCTGTCAAGCTTCAAGAATAAGGAATTATGTTTCTGTTTCAGAGATGTTTCTTACAAATATATGCAAATAAATTGAGGTTGAAAGTTTAAAATATTGGTTTAGGAGAGACGCTCCAGGTCACCCTCCCTTATGCCAATTCCTGTGGCATTTTGGAGTGCTTTTCATCTGGCATATGACCAGAAATTATCTTTACCGATATCAGCCCCATCTCTACCCCTACCAGTGATTTTATTATCAGCAGCCACTAATGGTGTTGCCCAAGGGGTGTGCAACATGCTCTAGAAGCTTTACCTTATTATTTTGAACTCTAATATCCTTCTGTGCTATTGATATTAGATTTTCTTTTCAGTGAAGTATAAAAAGTTCTTGCAAATTTTTTATTCACCTAATAATTGAAAGACTGAACATGAAGGAGACAGAGCAATGAGAACAGAAATTTAACAGAAAGTTAACTAGCAGAAAAATTGTGTCTCAGAACTAAGATTCCCAACCCCATGGAAGAGTGTCTCAAAGGATGTAAGAGAAAGACTAGACAAAACACAGCAGTAACTGTTGCAGGGAACAGTCTGGTTCATCACTGCCCATGATCAATCTTGTGCCTGAAGTAGTTCCTAGGTATTCCATTTAGCAGCTCCCTCATTTGAAGGGGTGGCTAGCCCCTTGTGGGTGCATACTGATGCTGCTCTTCCACACCAAGCATGCAGTTCTGCTCCTGTGGTCCCTGTTTGTCTCCTGACAGCCTGCTTGTTCCCAGGTTTCAGTCGTTGCTCTCCCCAGAGTGCAGAAAAGCGTGACCTTTCCAGGTTATTTCTCTGCAAACTAAGAAGAAGCTGGGTGTCATGCCAGCCTGAGCTCCTTGAAGACAGCACTTAGGCAGTTACAAGCTATGACCTTAAACATAGTTGTGCGCGCAATCAGGCAGAGTCTCTGAGACCACCTTCACCATCTCATGACTCGTGAGTCATACCTGCATAAATTTGATCACCCTGTCATTGACATCAGTGAGGAAACCCATGTAAAAAATTTCAGCTGACAGCATTCCTTCCAGGTACACATAAGGACCATGAGATTTATTACATTAACTGTGAAGGCGTGTGCCTTTACTATATTTTCTGGACCCAGAGTATGCCGGCCATGTGTTATGCATGCGTAGACTTGACAAGAATGCTGGTCTCACTGATCTGCTGCAATCATATGTTAACACATTAATTAACAGATTATAACAAGAGCTGAAATTTGCTGTAGTGATTTCCACTGTCACTAAACATCTCTTTTCCAGATACATTGGCAGGGAATTTAAATGCTTGGCTAGGATTTTTCTTTTACTTAATGTCAATGCCTGGTTGATGCTGTGTTAGCAAAGTTGTCTGTAAAGAAGAGGTACTGTCTGAGGGCCATTTAATAACCACCCTGCTCACCGTCTTTCATAAATACCTCTTGGTTGGTGATAACCCAAACCCTCTAGTCTTTTCTGAATCATTAGAGACTGGCTTACTTATTATAGAATACAGGCCAAAAATGATGTTTCAAAGACTTAATCTTGCTAAGTCTCAAGACAAATTTAAGTAATTATTGCTTTCATTTAAATATTTAATTTGATTAAGCCACAATGATATGCTTTCTGTTCGTGAATCTGTGAAATGAGTTGTCTCAAGAACCACATATATACAGGCTGCATTCTGCCCTCAGAAAAGCTGGACTGCCGTGAGCCCTGTACGCGTTTGCTGATAGGAGAAATGCTGGCAGTGGGAGTGCTGGTCCTTCACATTCTGCTGTGGTGGGTGCTAGTGGGTATGACACTGAGAGTCTAACTTAGCACATGTGGTTGCTCTCAAAGGAGTATGTTCGGTGTTCAAAGGGATGCTGATCAGCACACAGTGTACAGCCTCTTTTATGAGGATGACAGAGTAACTGCTGCAGCATGAACCACAGGCAACATACATATGCAGTTAGGAATGAGTGGACCAGAGAGCCAGCAGAGGTGGAGGTTCAACACTGAGATTTGCTCTGGACTTACAAAAGGTGAGGGGGGAAAAATGGTTGATGTTGAAGGTAGAAAAGATAAGCCAGCTGCTGCAATATGCATTATAGGAGGATGCAGAGGACAAGAGGCAGATGCAGAGGAGGGACTGCAAGAACTCAATTGAGAAACAGCTGAATTGTGCACTGTGAAATGCAGTGTTAACCAGGAGTATTCCGGGATTAGCATTTGAGTGAAAATTTTTGCTTTACCAAAACAAGAAAAACCCCCACTCCCTGTAACATGCTTGTAACTAGATAGAATAAATAAATAGCAACGCTAAGAAACCATTAAAAAAAAGCTTAATCCTTATTGGGTGTGTTAGACAAGAAGTGCTTCTCCATGTCTTCAGGGTCTCTGAAAAGGCATTAAACTAACAGGTACTCCAAATAGTGCTGAGATAGCCCATACTGTGAAGAGGGAGCCTCCTCCTTCCACCCCCACCAAACACACACATTTCTGTGTGCATTCCAAAGCAATATTTAAAAAGGCTGCAGGAAAAATAACCATGCCTTGAATTTATCTATAAGTGGATTTGAGTATTCTTTTCTAGAAAACTGTCATGGTTTAAGCCCAGCCAGCAACCCAGAACCATGCAGCCGCTTGCTCACTCCCCGCTCCTTCCTCCCCCCACTCCCGGAGGGACTGGGAGGAGAATCAAAAGAATGTAACTCCCACGGGCTGAGATAAGAGCAGTCCAGTAACTAAGGTATAACACAAACCAGTGCTGCTACCACCAGTAATAATAATGATAAGGGAAATAACAAGGGGAGAGAATACAACTGCTCACCACCCACCAACCAATACCCAGCCCGATCCGAACAGTGATCTACCCCTTCTGGGTAACTGCCCCCACTTTATATAGTGGGCATGACGTGCTGTGGTATGGAATACCTCTTTGGTCAGTTTGGGTCAGGTGTCCTGTCTCTGCTTCCTCCCAGCTTCCCCTCCTCCCTGGCAGAGCATGAGACTCAGAAGGTCCTTGGTCAGACTAAACATCACTGAGCAGCAACTAAAAACATTGGTGTTATCAGCACTGTTCCCAGGCTGAAAGTCAAAACCACAGCACTGCACCGGCTACTGAGAAGGAGAAAAATGACTGCTACAGCTGAACCCAGGACAAAAACCTAAGCCATCTTTGTGAAATGCCCAGCAGCTCTCTGCTCTCTTTAAAATTGGATATTTATTTGTTTTTTATTAAGTAAGTGAACTATGTCCAAAGGGTTTTTACTTAAACATTTATGTATTGAATCAGGATAATTTTTTTTCAATCAAATGAAAGTGGTTGTGCAACTGTATCTCTACAAAGAGGCATCATTCTTCAACTGAAGATACCCTGCCAAGGACAACTCCATTTGTCAGTTAAGTTACATTCAATGGACGAGCTGTTTTGCTAATGAGGATGGGGAGTAACCTCTGTAAATAGACAGACAGAGAGGCTGATACACCTGTAAAGGGGGCTGCTCTCTGCTTTTCTTTAGCAATCTAATTTTGTCATCATGAAAGGAAACAGAACGATATATTGGGGCTTTGACAAATGACCTTTGCAAATGTTGTTGAGGGGTTAAGGCAATGATAGATCTCTGTCGTGTTCCTCTGCTTGTGGTCAGCAGGACCTGTATGGAGGTCTTGGGGTCCTGCTCTCTGTTCATGGAATCATAGAATCAACTAAGTTGGAAAAGACTTTTAAGATCATCATGTACTACCCTTAGCAGGGCATCATGAGTTAAAGAATGACACCTCTTTGTAGAGATGGAGTTGCTCAACTGCTTTCATTTGATTGAAAAAAATTAGCCCAATTCAATGCATAAATGTTTAGGTAAACCGTTTGAGCATAGTTCACTTAATAAATGACAAATAAATACCCAATTTTAAAGAGAGAAGCAAAGTGCTGGTCCTTTCACAATGTCGGCTTGGATTTTCTAGAAAAGAATACCCAGTGAATACTAATGTGTTCACATGTATAAACTCACATTGCAGCACCCCATCTCAGATCATAGATGGAACACTGTTCCTACTGAAACACCAGACTGTGAACTGGAGCAGTCTTCTGCTGCTGTTTTTAGGGTGGTAACTCCTAGAAGTACAGTGATATAAATAAATGGGGCAAGAGAAAAGTGATTTTTATGATTTAAGCCAGCAGTTTGCTCAGTGACCAAGCTCAGTGACCCAGTCAAAGTGCTTAGTCTAATTTGGCCACAGGCTAATGCTTGAGGTGGAGACTGGAATTATAAACCAGCAGTGCTCAAAGGGACTGCCTTTCACTTTTACCAGATGTCTGAAGATGGATCAAAATCATGTTAATCTCTTGTCATCACACAAGCTGTTGCTGTTATGATGCATTATTTACACCCTGGAGTTGCCTGTGAGCCTCTTCAGGACAGCACTGATGTGGCACAGGAGAACTGAGCCACTGAGAGTGTGAAAGTGAGTCAGATCTACACAATCCCGTGGTCTGAAAAAGGAATTAACAGGCAATTTCCCCAAAGCAAGCATCTTTATAGCGTATCACACATATAAGCATATACCACACATTCAGTTTTGCTGAGCTAGAGGCACTAATACCATTTTGTTTTCATTTCTAAATCTACCGTACAAGAATAACAGCTGAAAAATAAGGGGTTTAGCAGGAAATTCATTAAACTGAGGAGCCCTTCATTAAGGTGAGAACATGCATTAAAGGTTGCAACCATCAGACATATGAAAAAAACCCCTCATTTTGCAAAACTTAAATTGTATGAAGAAATCTTCTGAACTTGCATGCCTTTTTTTTAAGGGCAATGTGAGTATATACATATGAATACATTAGTATTGGTTTTGAATCATAGAATCATAAAATAGTTAGGGTTGGAAAGGACCTTAAAATCATCTAGTTCCAACCCCTCTGCCATTGGCAGGCACACCTCCCACTAAACCATGCCACCTAAGGCTTTGTCCAGCCTGGCCTTGAGCGATAAATGTCTAATATCAAATGAGACTTCATTTTAGGTCATCAATTTCATTTTTAGGCATTGATGTACATGTGGAGACTGCTTAGTTGTTGCATGCTCATTTCTGTTGCGATGGTCGCAAGGGCAGTTAAATCCCACAAAAGGCACCAGAGAGTAGAGTGCATGCTCAGTTTAACTCCTAAAATCAAGCCTCAGTTGGCACCTGGTGAATAAGCTCCAGAAACGCTACCAGACCAATACCTGAGTCCAAACAGCAAAATTATTATCTAGAATAAGATACATTTACCTAAATGTAGATGATTCATGCCATTGTAGGTGCCCTAGGAAACTCCAGTTGCCATTTCCTACCACAAGATGTATGAAATGATAATATGTACTTATTACCTGATATTATTACTTATTACTTATAAATTATATTATGTACCTTATTAACCTGAAAGAATAATTTATTTTTTTTTTTTTTAATTGAACTGCTTGGAAAATAAAGTTGTCTTTCTTTGAAGAAATATGGTGTGTTTGAGCAGTCAGGACTCAGTCTGGATTATCAGTGCTCAAGAACTTTTTACATCCTGCTGCTTTTTGTGAGAGGTTACTTTTTATGTCATGCATTTCCTGCCTAGGGCTTACTTTTTTATTCTCCAGGATGATCATTTGTGCTAAGAAGCATCCTACAAATGTGACTTGGTGTTTGCTGTAACTACCTTAAGAGCTCATCTTTGAGTTTCGTTATGCTTTTAACTGCTATTAAAGGCAGTAAAAATCACAGGTCTGGAAGTGAGGACTCATGTGGCTCAGGTATGGCCACTGGCGCACTGTGCCCTGCCTACCTATCTGGCAGCTGCTGCCACAGCCTGCCCAGAAATACGTTCTATGCTTGTTTGAGTTCATGCCATCCTTATAAGGCTGGGAGCAGTCTCCTGCCCTGTTTCTTCCATACATCCTCCTAGAACCTCTGCAGTTGTTTCATGTTGTCTGGCTGTCATGCTCTATTGCTACCTGTCATACACAGAGACGTTCTAGGTCTGGGGGCCCAGCTGCACCAGCAGTCAAAGCAGGTGGCTCCAAATGCACACCTTTGCTTGCCCTCTGTGGTGGTCTGTCTATCTGTGAACTACTGTGGAAAGGCTCTCCTAGCCAATGTGGCCATCTGGAGAGCAATTTAAAAGGCTGGCTCCCATCCTGAGCTAAACAAGCCGCTGAATTGCCCTCAAAAGCCCTCAGAAACTTCTCTGTTGAGGGGTATTTGTTTCCAAAGATCATTATTGTTAAGGTTCCTCTTTGCCACTTTTAGAGGGCTTGAAACATCTTAAAGAGAACTGTTGACTTGATAGTTACTTCTGCTGTAGAAATATTAGAGTCAATTATCTTTAAAGCACTTTAAAAGCAAACAGTGCAGTTACTAAAACAACATAAAACCCCCACAGAAAACAGTGGATATAAAAAAAAAAAAAAAAGCTTTATCTGCTAGTTAATTTGCCTTAGGTGGCATCATTTCAGCATCTGGCTGAGTGTTGACATACAGTGCCAAAACAATCAAGAAAAGGATTTAGAGGGTAGGACAATTTATTAGAATCCTATTAAAGGCAAAGGCTTCAAAGCCGTATTTTTCGATGAGCAATCTATCTGACAAAGCCAGTTTTCTTGTTCTGCAAACAGCTCAGATATTTTACCAGCTCAGTTTTTTTGAGTGCGGCTAAGCACAATCTTTACGAGCACACCTGAGGTTCAGCTGCTGAGTTCTTAGATAAATGAATGAGTCAGTCTAGTGCTAGTAAAAAGTGTTTCATCAAGGAACATTTCCTCTTTAGTGCCACCTGGATAACTTCCATTATTAAATCTTTGTAAGCCTTTGGTTACTACATCAAGGTCAACATATATTTCCTCTAACACAAGGCACTTGCCTTTATTGCTAGAGTTAGAACATGGATATGCAAGGACCCTCTGCAGTCAATAGAGATAACCAGGAACATCCAGAAAAGGACTCAGACCACCTGGAAGCAAGTACCTGATGCTCTTTTTTGCCTGCAAAGGGCAGCTAAACTGGTTGTTTGGCATCCCTTCGTAGTTAGGGGAGAGAATTAAATGCTACTAGAGCAGGGTTCACCTGTTATACTTTAAATGTCTACTTTAAGATGAAGTGCAACACACTCCTGTGACTTTTTCTCCTTGTCTCCAGAGGGAGTCTGAGAGACTAGTCCAGTGTAAATCTCTGTACTGTGGATGTCCAAAAAGAGGTGAAATTAGTTTTAGGGCTTTCTGCTGACTTCTTCCAGGAGTCTGGGAAAGCTCCTTATTAACAGGACATAAGCTGTTAGGAATTTCAGCATTTTAATTGACATAAGGTATTGGTTTCTTCTTCATTGTGGTAAATGCACACCTAAGGAAATATGAGGTTCAATTAAACAAAATAATGTGATCCTCCAAAGGAAGGAGGATTTGGTCATATAAGTAAGTGTCTGCATGCAGTAGAACTGAAGAATTTCAAGTTGGCACTTTTCTGCTTTTTTACACTTCTGAATTTTATGATATTTTATGCATTTAATTGCAAACCAAAATGCTCATACACTTTCTTTGACCAATTATAAATAACCAAAATAGCTTGATCTGTGCATGCATAAAAAATCATGTGTTTTAAAAACCAATGAATCTATTAAGAAAGTCATAGCCATGCAGCAGACAAAGAAACCAGCTTCACTAAACGCCTTATTTGATATCCAGCTGTTTGTTTGGCTGCAGTTTTACCTTATACAGTGTTCTTTCTGTGTTTCACCTAACTACTTTAATCCTTTCCGGATGCATTCCAAGTTTTAACTTCTTTTCATGCTTTTGTAGGTGACTTCACATGATGGTTTTTCATTGTAAGTTTGTCAAGGAAAAAAAACCTTCAGCTATTTAATTTACCTTGACTTTGTTTCAAAATAATTGTGCCTTCTTATTAATTAGGTGATTAACATTCATCTGTGGCTTTCATATTTCCAAATCCCTGTATATCCCTTAACATCACACTCCTTTTTTTCTCTGATTACTTTTCCAACACCCTGATTGATTATGTGAATTCACATTCCCTGTAGTACTGGACTCTCATGTGAAGCTCTTAATTAGATTTTCTGCACAATGTTTTTGCAAGTAGGAATTGTAGTTTTTATTTTTGAAGGTATGTAATTTGTATTTTTCAGCCCAGCTAATTCTGAAACCTTTTTTCCTTCATCTTTTAAAGTAGGCTGTACATAAGTTTAAATGATCAGTTTGCCAAATACTCCAGGCTTCAAGCCCAGGATAGTCTTAACATTAACAGCAAAGAAGGCACAAATATTTAGGATCCGAAGTCTTGCAGTTAACAAGTTTGCATCCAAGACACTTTAATATTCTGGATATTTTTTCTTAAGTGTCAATTATTAGTTATTTTAGATTAAAATCATATGTTATTTTGAGGACCTTGATAACTCTGCGATAATTATTTGTAAGACATCATGAGTAGAAGTCCTAGTAGAATTCTGTTTCAGCAACTGGATCCTGGCACAGCTCCACAATAGATCAAGTATCCACAGATTTTCACTCACTCCCAAATTTGTCTTAATCTTTATATGATTTACATATTGAAGAGGAGGGGGAAGCTAAGAGACATACATCATGCCTTGAAGATGACGTTAGGAATCAGGAAAAGGCTAGAAAACAGGAAGTGTTTTTTGATAAGCCCGTTCATCACTGCAAAACTACCATTATACAATCTTTGATCTTTCAATTTAGGAAATGTTGTTTTATATTTGATAAGACTCTTTTCTCCTGAATTTTCTTTCTACTGTGTCCTCAGTCACCATGATTTTGTCCTTTATCTTCAGGAACTGCAATTTCTCTCAGTCCTTTTACAAAACAGAGGAGTATAATGTTTCCATGCTTTCCTTCTTTTATTTGCTTGGAAAGTGGCCATCCGTCCATACAGCTGCAAGGTCTGTTATTCTATGATTTCAGTGTTCATCCTGACACTCTCTTGCTGCCAATCCCAGTAAAACAAATGTGAAAACAAAGTTCTTGATGGCTGACTACAAATTTACCTGAGCTGACTTGGACAGTCTTGCTTCACTGAGCAACCAAGAGCTCAAATTATTTATGCTCTCCTTTACCAAAATAATCCCCCCAAAGATTCATAACTAACAAAATGCTGAAGCCATAGCTTCTCCCACCATACTGACCTTTCAAGTAAAGACTGTATTGTTAAAAGCAACACCAATTGTGTGCAGAGAAAGAAGTTGCTGTGATGCATGTCATCTCCATCAGCTAAAAGAGTACTTCAGCTGCTGGGGAATTTCCTTTGGCATGAAACCAGATCCAGCCCTTCTTATGAGCAAGAACATGTACATATTCTCGGATGCATTTCCACATTTTCAGTGGACTAGCACACTTCTACCAGCATACATGTATTCCTGTGCATCCTTAAGAAAACAACAATTTTTTGTGCCTTTATGTGTGTGTGAAAGTTGACGTGTTCTTAGTAATTGTTTTAATTCAATCAAGTAATTAGTTGGTCCTGCTCTTCATTTTAGAGTTTTGATGTTAAAAATATCAGAAACTGCAATGCAGCATTTCTAATCTTTGGTATGATGGGCTCCATGAAGGAGAACTGCTCTACCTGATGGTTAAATTTAAGCCCCAGCTCTGCAGAGTTCTTAACTGTGTGCTAAGCTCTGAATACAGCTACTCCCACTGATGTTAGTGCAATAAAATTAGAACATGAAAAGGGTCCTTCTGTGACCCATTATTATAAAATAAAAAATCTAAAGCTAGAAAGCAAAATCTGTCTTCTCTAACTTATAACGTTTCTAAAGATGTTTTTCTTTTCATTTGATGTTACATTTAATTACTCATCAACCCTGCTTTTTATAAAGCTTCCTGTTCCTCTTAAAATCTGTGTTTAATATCAAAGTGAAGCAGAAGTCATTTTACAATTTAAAGTGCAACTAAGTTACCCAATTATTGACAACGAAAAATCTTTCTTTAGGGTATAGTGGAATAAAATAGGTCATATATGTAGTAAAATAAGAACACCAGAGCAAAAATGTTAACTCCTAAAGTGTTTTTTCTCCTTGTGCAATACAGAATTATAAAAGGAGCGGTGGTGTTTCATTTTGACGCGGGGCTATGCACTGCAGGCAATCATTCATTGCAACAGGTACCTTGAGATTGATTATCTCTGGCCTTATAGCTATACTTAGCTATGGACCTAGGACTTACCTATACTGACAATGAAAAGTAAAGCTAAGTCCTTTACTCTGAGACACCTTCTCTGCTGGAGGCTCTTCAGCACAGTAGCTTGAAATGCTGTTCTGCTCAGCATCATCTGAGTACAGATCAGGCTATTCTATCCAAGGCCTCCCATTGCTTCTGACACAGGCACGAAATAATGGCCAGGTTTATTGCTGTGCTATTATAGCTGTACGGTCAGGCTCCTGGCTCTTTCATCCATTCTCCTTCACTCTCCCATTCTTTCATTTGTTCATCTTGACACAACTCACACTTCTGAACTACATTGCATTTGTTAGATGAAGAGACTGCCTGCCATGCCTCAGAGCATTAAGCAGGGCATTGGTCCTTAGGGTAAATGGAGCATGGTATGGAGAAATAAACGTTATTCTCTTCAGCCAAGACTGAACATGCATGTTGTATACCTGTTGAGCGCATCTCTGACACCGATTTAACAGTTCTTTCTTCTTAAGAAGTATATCACGTACCTTCTCCCCCTCTCTCACTGCCAAGGCATAAAAGTTGAAATCACGCCATGCAAAAGTTCAAATTTATTTCATTTTATCCCACTTAGGTCACAGCTTTGGGCAGTGCTAGCAGGTGAATATTTAAACTCTTCTTAAAGGTGTCATTTTGACATTTATTTTCTCTACCTGGAAGCATTATGTAGAGAAAGGTTTACTTTTTCAAGCTGCACCTACAATACGCTAATAGCTTTATGAATACTTAGCAACTTAAAAAGACCAATCAAATAGAGTCAATCGTATCATAAGACTTGCTTTAGCACACCCCACCTTTGTATAAATGTGATCATATTCAAAGCAATCTAGTTTAAATATCTTGTGTATGCTTATCTCTGGTTTTGAAATTCCCAGCAGAACCTATAGACAGTGTGTGTACACAGGCAAAGCAGTAGATGGCCTGGACACAGGTCTCTGAACATCAGAGACATTGACAGGCACTTGGCAGTTCTCTATGGTTTCCAATGGTCTACTCTTTAGGAAATCAGACTCTGGGTGGTCTTCTGTAATGAAGCCAAGAAAAGTGTTGATCTACAGAGCATAACTAGATTACAAAACCAAGTAAATCTCCCTGCCTGCTCCAGCACATTGAAGAGAGGGGCTAATGAGCTCAAGCCAACACCACAGCTCTTCAAGTCCTCTCGTCACATTAAGGTTTTTGTTTTATTGGACACTTTTTTTTAAATAAAAAGCTTTAAGGGTTGTGAAGAAAAAAAATTCAACAAGTACTATACTTCCTGTTGTGGTGTCAAACTGGTATCTTCAGAGCAGCCAAGAACCTAAGTCTTGACTCTCCGTAATGTCTTCTTACAAAGCTGGCCTGATAATACCCTGAAGACAGTCAAGAGACATTCTGTCTGCCTTGAAGAATGCTAATGCTTTGGACATGTTGAGATGTACAGACATCTTGTGTGTCTTGTGCCTAAGGCAGGATTAGCTGAACCCAAAGACTGGCCCTCAGGGATGCCACTGGAACAAAGTACGGACATGCCACCTGTTTCAACTCTGTCTTCCTGGATGGAAACTCTGTTGTTACCTTCTGTTCTCCAGAGGGAAGAATGGTTTCTGCTGCTTTTTCCAGAGGGTGGGAAGGAAGTGTATTGCTGCTTGTGTGTTACTGAGAATACTTACTGCTCAAAGCAGGGTGATATCACCCAAGATTATAACACAAGAGCCTCAGTGGTAAAGGAGTCCCAAACACTCAAGATCACAATGACCAAGGTCATGCAGCCCAAGTGAAAATTATTTTTGAGATAGGCTGAAACTCTGAGGATTAACAGCAGCCATCTCCCTGCGTTTGGAGATCTCTGGGAGGAAGCTTCCTCCCTACTGCAGCTGCTGTTTTCCTGATCTCCTCCTGTACTTAAGGCACAGTAGTGCCTGTAAGGGGAACAATCACTTCATGGTCTACCATGGGAATCCCCAGGACCATTCACTAGTAATGAATTTGGCTCATACCAATAAAAGATACTGAGGCCATTAAATATATTCAAGGCATAATGTGACACTATTAAACACATTAGACAAAAGATCAGCGAAGTTTTCAGCAATGAGTTATGACCTTGGTGGGGTTAGGAAAATTTCTGTGTTTTCATATTTCTGGACTCTGTTCCCACAGCAGCCACCATGCAGGTGGTCCCTTGCCACCACACTGCTTTGTAGATGTTCAGGGTTGGTGCCTATGTGAGGGAGACATGTTCGTCACAGCTATGTCCTGGATTATTGTTTTCCAGCAGCTTGCAGCCAGATCTGGTTTCGAGCCCTGTCACTGCAGTGGTGGAGCTGGGCCCACTTAGCTCTTTGTGAAGGGAGCAGGTCCTGGCCCAAGTTACCTGCAAACCCTCAAAATCTCAGTCAAAAATAATTAAAATATGCTCAAATACTGCCTGGAGGAGGGGAAGTAAGAGAAGTGTGGGGAAAATCCAGTTTAGACTGCAGCCACCGTGGAGAGCAGTGCCATGGGTGCTCCCTGGGCCAGGCGGGCAGAGGGATGCCTGCCCGTAGCTGAGCCCTGCCTGTCCCATGGCTGAGCCAGCAGCCTCAGCTTTGGCTCTCAAATGTCATTCCTCTCTTGTGGAAAATGGTAACTGGCCAAGCAAGTCATCCCAGAGGCCTGTCTGCTTAACCAGTATATAACAAATTAAGGGGAGCCATTTAACGAGGTTGGCTTCTCTAATTGCTTGAATTATACCCTGCATTCCTTGTCTGAGGTGGACATACAAGCGAGCAGAAACCTAGACAAGTGTTTTCCGCTGGGTGGGCAGCAAGGAGGGTGGTGGCGGTACTTCCTTCCCTGGCTAACACTGTGCCATGTTGCTGTGTTTCCCTTGCAGGGACCTGCCACATCGGCTGGGCCTACTACTGCACGGGTGGTGGCGCGGCGGCAGCCATGCTGGTGTGCACCTGGCTGGCCTGCTTCTCGGGTAAGAAGCAGAAGCAGTACCCCTACTGAGCAGCCCCAGCCGCAGGCGCTACCAGGCGCCACAGGGGCTTGCTGACTCCTCTGGATAACCACAGTGGACAAGACGTTTTCAAGTGCTTTCTCTCTGGAGTGGGTATGGGCAGGGTGGTGGGTGGCCCCAGGGAGGGCAGGGAGGTTACTGGCACTGCAGAGCCACCCATCCGGGCTGGACAGGGATGGGCTTTCTCACCCGTGCTTGTGGTTTGCTCTGCAAAGAAAACTCCGCTTTGGTAAATGGTGAAATCCTGCGTGCACCAATTAATTGAGAGGTGGGATGGCGGTGCCCAGAGGCTGGGGTAGCAGCCCCTTGGTGCGGCGCTCCCAAAAGCACACATGCACGCACAGACATTGACCATGGCACAAAATGAGCAGAGAGGATCTTTTGGTGTGATTCTCCTTTCTTTTCCTTTTTTTTTTTTTACACTTCTCTCTGGTGGTTTAAAATTCAGTGTTGCAACACTTTTTAATCTGTACATAAAACTTAATAAAAGGACCAGTAAGCCACTTTATCAGTATTTTGTATATTCTCTACGCATTTTTTCTCCCCAAACATTTAGCCATTGCTTATTCAGCCCTATATAACTTTTACTAAGCCTCTGTGTTTTCAGCATTATTACAAAAATGCAACATAATCACTTGGCATATGTAGCGTTTCCCTATAGTACTTTTAGGGAGTGAAGTAAATGGACGTTTTTCCGTCCATTGGAAATTCCACTCACGGTACTGTAGAGCTCTGTTGGTTATATACAGCTAACAGGAAACTTCTTCCAGACATAGATTTCTGTTGCAGTTATGTTTAGCTCATTGATGTTGTATTGTGCTGTACCATGTTTATTATTTCCATATTCATTTTTGTAAAGTATATATATATTATATGTGCTATTTTATGTTTGTATTTGAAAAATCCCTGTAAATAAATATTTCCTTGATCAATACTTGCAACACGTGGTCATGTCAATGGATTAAGAAGTTCCTTCCCAGATCCCCATTGGAAAAATCCTTGGAAATAGCCATGACTTTTACAACCATGCTGCATCCTTTTTCCCTGTAAACCACATACATTTAGGGTTCAGTTACACTGCCTGAGGACAGACATCTATTGCCACTGGAGGCATTCTGACATGTGCCACATTTTTGCCTGGTGCTGTTAGGTGTCCTGCAGGACTTCAATGAGATTTTCCCCATTCTGTCCTGACTGCTGTGGACTAGGAATTTCACACATCACTGCATGCCATGGTTTAAGCGACTAAAACAAGCCCTTACTTTCTTAATAGCATGGACATTTATTACATACCTACCAGGCAGTTTTCCCTGCACAAGATAATGCAAAACTACACAAAACTGCAAAACAATCTTCTATTTTCTTTAACAAAAACAGTGGGAGGTTAGAGCATGGGAACTTGTACAGGGTTTTCAATCATGACATTAGTTAACATTATTCCCTTTCAGACCTGTTTTTCTGCTCTTGTTTTCCCAATATATTTCTGTTGTGTATTTCTAAGTTGCAGCCTATGTTCTCGTTGCAGTTCTGCTGGTTATTAACATTTGTAGCTGTTGCAACTCTGAAATCGTTCAGTTGCTTTGTAACTTATGCTGGGCGGCTTTTTGGAGGTATGTGGGAAATAGCAATGTCAGCTTGCAGTGATTAATCCTGATACCGCTGAACTGAATTTTATGAAGATTCATTATAGGCTAAGCACTATTTATTTGCTTTATGCTGCTGTGCAGTGAAAATAAAATTGTACCTTACCCCTCCCATAATAGCCCTATCACATCCAACTGCACTTCTGAGAAGCACACCAATCATCCCCTGGGGACTTTCCCTCCTGCATGCTTTTCCAGTGGCACCAGCAGCAGTGGAACATGAAGCTCTTCTGCCCTCAGCTTTCAGGTCTCATCCCTTCTTGTGAGCCCTGAGGAACATACCCAAACCTGCTGCAGGAGGTCAGTGGCATTCCATATACCCTCACAGTAAATATTAATATGCCTGTTAGTTTTGTGGATTGCTGCTTTATTAAAACTGAAGGAGATGAAAACACAGCTTTGGCTGTGGTTCCCCATGGTTTCAGTAAGAACTTTGGCAGATATCTCAATAGGAAAATGCTGCCTTTGTACAGTATGCTGATGTGGGAATATGCCTTTGCCTCCACTGAAACTGCAGTTTTGCTATACAAAATTTCAGTGACTTGGCTATAGAAATATGAGTGTTACTATTCTAAATTTGACCCTCCTCAGATTACATCCTGGGCTATGCACCATGGACAACATTTTCACTTTTTTAACTCTTCCTGTACTCAGGTTTGGGCTTGATTTATCATGATAAACTGGAGCTATGCAATTACTTCATGAAGTAAATTAGGTTTTTGTTACAATGCGGTACAATTACAGCATGACTGACTCTCTGATTTTGTAAACAATCTTTTTTTAATTTGGGCTTTAATAAAATGTCAATTTTTAATAAACGAGCCAATGATATATGCTGCACCTGCTTTGTAGCTGTTTATCATATAGCCTTCAGCTGCTCTCATATGAATAAACCAATCGCAGCTTAATTAGATTTGTCCGTATTTTGTGCATTTTGGTTCTGATACCCATTTTGCACTAGAATATAAATACCATTTATTATCATGGTTATCAAGCTTCACAGTTGCAAACTCTAATAACTTCGAAACGGGTAAAATATTGCTTTCAATTGCACACAATGAAGTGTCAATGAAATATTTACAATATTTACTATATTTAATTTTCCATTTATTTATTCTTGAAGATGAGGAGCTTGGCCTTGCATTTATCAAAACAAAAGACATGAACTTGCACAGGCTCCTAGGTCACTGAATTCTGTCGTTCCCATTGCTGGCAATCTTACCACATAATCTTGTTCATATATTTGTCAAGCTGTATTTTGAAACTATTTAAGCAGTTTTCCTCTGACAAGTACAATGGGAAATTTATTCCAATATCTCATTCTTTGGGTGGTTAGACACTTCTAAGTTACAGACCACCTTGTGTTCTGGAGCTCACAGATGTCAGAGGTCACAGTTCACTTCCAACAAATACTCTGGAAGCAGTAAGTTTTACCTGTCACACTTAGCTAACACAGGAGTTGCATAGAAATAAATTGTATGGTGACAGATTACTGTTCATTATCAGAAGATATCTTAGGACCACAGGCTAATTCAGATGTGGAACTTGGCATTTGTCATAAAGTTCCTGCTGTCCATTCTTCCAGCCTGTCTCAAACCCTCTGAATGGCATTCCTGCCCCTCAGTACATTGACTGGTGCCCCCCAGCTTGGTGTCATCTGCAAACTTGATGAGAGCACACTTCTCCAGCCCTTCTGGGTCATTGATAAAGCCATTGAACAAGACAGGTTCCAGGATAGATCTGCGATACCCTGCTCACTACAGGCACCCCGGCAGGGGCTGGCCAGGAGCCATGATCCTCTGAGCCTCTGCCAGGCTTTTACCCATCTCTTTGCCTACCCATCCAGGCCATAAAGTCCTAACCTGAGCACAAAAAACCCATAGGAGCCTGTGCAAAAAGCCTTGCTACAACCACTGCTCTTCCCACAGTCACAAATCCAGTCATTTTACCATGGAAAACCAACGGGTGGGTCAGGCATAGTTTGTTCTTGATAAATGTGTGCTAACTGCTAGCAGTCACTGAAATGAGATCTAGCTATATGCAACTACCAGTGGAAATAAGGTGTTGGGATACTTAGTGATGCCTTTGTGTGGCTAATGTTTGCTTAGCATGGCTAAATACAGAAAAAAACCAAAAAAGCAGTCAACAACAAATCTAGAAATACAAAGAGTAGGAAAAAAAGCCTGAGCTCTGGAAGTCGGAAATCTACTTCAGACATAAATTTGACTGAGGCAAGTCAAGGTCAAAGAATTTGATGCAGTACCTTATTTACATAAATTTGGTCTTGGGAATGACTTCAGGAGAACACATGTTGAAATTCTCCCACCCAAACCCCAGAGAGCTGGAGACTTTCTTTGCCTGTGCAGCACCGTGTACAGTGCCAAGACTCTTGGCCTGAGCGTTAACACAGTATTTATTGAGAGGGAAAATGCAAATACTACCATTCAAGCATTAAGTCAGGGAGAAGCTTTTCTGCATAAATATGAGGCTTGTGAAGGCCCTGTCTGGAGTTTGAGAGGGCATTATGCTCTTTCTGTAAAATAAAAACCAAAAAACAAACAAAAGTCATTACTTTCCAAGACCTACATGTTAACAAATGAGTCAGATTTTCATTGCCTGCTGTAGAGTTTGCTCCCTCCCCAAAATGCAAATATGTGTATATGAAAAAAAACCCTTTAAAAATGTTTTGAAATGAGATTTAGATAGCTCCTGAGGTGATTTAACCTCTTTATTTCTTTTTTACTTGATAGAAAATTCAGAAATCAGTTGCAACTGCAATTTATCTGTCATTCTAGAGTTTCAAATAGTCTACGAAAAATGTCAAACTGAACGGCATGACAATCTGTACATGAACATAAGCATTAATTCTACTCTACATACTTAACCTTTCAGAGAGACAATGGTGAAATTAGATATGTCTTTTTTTAGAAGTGACATTTTAGTGTAATCCCTTAAGCAGACAGGATTTTAAATATATGCTTTCGAGTATTAAGTGTTTTAATTATTATTATTATTTAAATAATGAGGGATCAGAGAAAATGAGGACATTTTGGAAAGAGTTTTAAGTTCAGTTCTCTTAGTGGTAAGAAGGATGGTTATTAGATGACATATAAATAGGTGACCATGTTTCATGTTCCTCACCAAGAAACAGAATGTTCATTGAAATTTATATAGATATTTTAGCCAAGTAAAGACAGACTCTGGCTCTTTTCATGGACAATTTTACGACCTTTTAGTCTGCTAGCAGTATTTGCTAAGAACATCAGTATGTTAGGGGTATTCTATGTTATGCCATGTATATTAAATTAAGCCATCACAAGGAAAACTATAATCAGAATGGAACATGTGACACAGCTTCATTATCTACATCACCAGGGCCCAGCTTATTGTTGCCTGCTTTCCTGAGTACCTAAGAGTGAATGAACTATGCAATCTATATGTTACACTGCTTTAAGCATCCTCCATCACACACATAGGGATATCTTGTGGTCCTCAACAGGCACTATGGACCATACTGAGCATCACTAGAAGTATGATCATATCTGAACATGCCTCATGCATGACTGTCACCCCAGTGGTTATGAAACAGTTTGGCTTGTCAGAGTGGGAATGGTAGAGCAATGATAGAGCACAGAAAAGCTGCCTCTTACCTGAAGCCAAAAGCAAATACAGCTCTACATCAGCAGACAGAAAGCTTTTGCCTCACACCATCCATGGAGATGAGAGGAAAGTTTGCTGTCACCATGGAAAGCAGCTGTTAGTCCCTGTCTGCAGCAAGACTTAGAAGCCCAAGGAGTGAGTCTGTGAATCTGTAACCACTCAGGTAACTTTCCAGATATTTTTCTTGCAGGACACGCATGGAAGCCACTGCCTGAGTTCCCAAGAGAACATATTAAAGATAAAGAGTGACCCCATCTTTCTAGTCCATCTCAGATGCAGTTCCACCTGGGTCAGAAGGAAATGCTCATGTACAGCTCCTGCTGTACAGGTCCTGTGAGACCCCTGCACCAAGCAAGTTTCAGCTCCACCATCAGAGGTAAAGACAATGGCAACAACCAAGGTGCTCCATGTGCTTTTGAAAACTGCATGCAGCCCTCCTGAATACGTAAATGTCTTCATCCTTTCTTGATTCTCAGGAGCTAAAGGTAATTTTGACTTTCTTCACACCAGCCAGCAAAATCAATATTGAAGTACACTTAATAAAGAAAGGTTGTTGGGCTGCGCAGAGAGTCACTTTGCAAAGAACTTTTGCTCCAGCCTGTCACGAAAGAACTGAATGCTTCATCAAGTAATGGACAGCAGCTTCCTACAGAGGACTCCTGCACGGGTGGTTTTGTGCAAACTCCTCTGCCCCTCAGCCCAATGGTTTTATTCTGTTCCCTAAACCTCTGCCAGATGCGACCACTTTTCAAAACCTTGGGCTTTTGAAAGCATGGTATTTGCTAAAGAGAAAGCAAATATTTCATGTGAGTACTTTGTTTTCTGTTAAGGATTCCAATCATTTCAATGGGCTTGGACCAAACGCAATGACCCTGATCCAAAAACTATAGGAGCCAATGGCAAGTAATCCACTGGCTTAACTTAGGCACAGAAACAATGGGCAAAATGCCATAACTATTTTATATCTGGCTTTGTATTATGTTCTGGTAAACTGTCTATCTTATTTTTTCCTGTGAACAAAATAAACACACACACACGCACAAAACACATTTTGCAAGCACAAAAATTCCTCTATCTTTCTTGGCTTTGTACTCATCTAAATGTTCCTTGTCATCTGAGAATTAACTGAAACAAGATACTACAAATACAAAATCTATACGGCACTTAATACTGTCAATTAGTGTTTATTTAGGGGTTATGTCTTCAAAGATCAGAAACTTAAAAAAAAAAAGTTTTGCATTTATTTTACAGGCAAACAAGCTGCTGGATCTGGATAGTAAAACACCTGTTTTTTGAAGCAAGCCAGCTCTGTGTCCTTATCTTGCCTGTTCCAGAGGAAGGAAACTGAAAGTGGATTAACTAACATAATGAATGTTTCAAAGGATATAAAGTAAAATCTGTTATATGATGTAAAGCTGCATTTCTTAGCTGATATTGCTAGGCCAGGTGGGTCCGAAGAGACTCTTTCTACTGCCAAATGGAATGGAAAAAGAACAGAAAGTAGAAATGTAGCCTTATACTGGGGGTTTACAATGGACTCCACTACAGGGTGGTAGCAGATGCTCCACACCTATGATTCAGTGTGGTTTGGTAACTCTTCATGGGTTATTCTCCTGCATCTTATTTCTCTAAAAATATCAGTAAACTTCTGTTTGTACAGCACATAGGGGACATATTTCCCAGTGTATCAGCAGAGCCCCTGGGTCCTCTCCTAAAATGAAATAACTCCACTTTATATAGGAAGAAAAAGGGTTAGTAAAGGGTTTTCTTTTATTGAATTGTAGTATCATTTGGTAGGGAAATAGATAAGGGAAATCTCAGTTAAAACACGAGCTACAATTAGGACAATACATTTGAAATGATGAAATACTTCTTGCCTGGAGCTCAGAAGCCATATTAAGAATTGAAGTGTGAGATATTTGTTTTTAGTAGCTGTCAACATGTAATTTGTTTTCTTTACTTCTGGGATTAATACCTAATTATGGTGCACACAGGAATTAAAAAGATTGAGTGCATTACTACACATATCTCTCTGGCTAAAATCAGAGCTCCTTTCCACAGAATCTGTTTCACCGCGCTCTTCCATGTTGACTTCAGCAACTCTGTGCACCTTACAGCCACCACAGGAAGTCCCTGACCTTGTCTCTTTTCAAAAGCCTGTTGTGTGAGAGATATCTGCTGCTGTTCTCCATATCACACTTTCCAACTCTTTGCTACAACTTGCTGCTGCAGAGTACAGCTGTCACTTCTGGAAGTTTTCAAGCTGTTTCTTATTAACTGATTAGAGTACTCATTTCAGGAGAATCTGTTACGAAAAGATACCACAGTACACCACAGCAAATTGTTTCATTTCCAAGTTTGTTGTTACATCTTACTCACTTGCAGATCATTCAACAATGTTAATGTGGTAGTTAGCCATCACTAATTTTCTTTTCCAGGTCCTGGAGGTAACTGTACCAGAAGTTATACCACAGGCGACAGACCTGTCTGTGGTAAGAGGGAAGAAGTCGACTTTTTACAAGTAGCATGTAGAAAATAAAGACAGCCATGCCCAGATATACAGTGACATTTCAAAGAGGACCTAAATGTTTAGAACTGCAATGAAATATTAAGAAACCTGCATTTGTTGTCAATGTGTGTAGAAGTGGAATTCATCTCTGAAGAGTGACTCTGGATTCATCATGAACTGGTGAGCTGTTTCAAGGCCTCTCAGTCTTTAGGTTGTTCCACCTGCACATACTGCCAACATCAAGGAATGTGAATTATAGGGCAGGTTTTGGGGCCAGTCTGTCTCTCAAGTGGAATCTGAAAGAGATTTTAGCTAGTTGTGTCAGATCACTGAAGCACACCTGATTTTGTGTGACCTGCAGTCTGCAATGTAGCTATGCTTAACTTGCAGGTATCAAAAAAGCAGTCAGAGAAACCTAACAGATGACTACATAGAAACTGCTGAAAAATTATAGGGATCTGCAAATAAAATAAGTTGAAAACTTGTTTTTAAGCAATATTGATAACACATTTGAATGAAAATAATTAGTATTGAAATTCCCCACACTGCATCAGAAGGCTCATGTACGTAAGTAAAAGATTGCTGCTTCTTGTTTTTTCAGCAACTTCTGTTCCAGGCAATGGAGCTGGTTTTGTCTCCAGCTTATCCAATGTTAGCAAAATTGAGGTCTAATTAAGTCTCATTAAGCCTCACAATTCTCCCTTTTTCCCTCCCCCCTCTACTTTTATAAGATATTGATCTTCTTGGTGTAAGCCATCACATTCACTGGTGCAAATGCTCTCACTCCATACAGAGACATTTCAGGACTGTATTTTTGAAATAGGCAATTTCTTTTCACAAAAGACTCAGCAGTCTAGTTTTTATGCAGTTCCCTTTGGGAGCCACAGTAAAACTTCTGTGAATGCTGCACTCAGTGCAGGGTACTTCACTGGCCTTCATAATTAGGAAACATTGCTGCCTGAGCCTTGTTCAGACAGATGATTTCAACAGCCAAGTGAATGTACTTAGCAGCAAAGCATGCTGTTCCTTTTTCATTGCCTCTAAGACAGGAGAACTATTCAGAGCTGCCTGAGCACAATTATTAAATGTTCTGAGCTGCTTGGAGCCATTTCAGTCAATCTGAACATTTATTTCCTGTCATAGCAATGCAGAGTGAAGGCACTGACAGTTCTTAAATGCGTTGCTCAGGGTATACAACAATTCATAACCTAGCTTCTGGGCCAGGTGGTTTTAAGATGTCCAGTGGTTTAGGTAGTACAGGTATTGCTTCCTTGTGATCACCTTGTGATGATGCTTTAACTAGCTGTAACACTGTGGCTGGGGACAGATGTCCGGAACAGTGGTTAAATAGAGATTTTTTTTTTTTCTCCTTTACATCATGGGCTTGAAGAGAGGCCAAGTACCTGGCACCTGATGACTGCAGACTGTTGAACCATGGCACATATGAGATGAGCATTTAAAAAGACGTGATTGAGAACTTTTCTGTACAACTTGGACAGCATTTCTGACAATGCCAACAGCTAAGCCATTAAGGCAATGGACTTGGACCCTGAATGCCATTCTAACTTCCCTGAGTATCACCCGATCTTCAGGATAATGCAAAAAGAGATCTTCCTCCAAATACGGAAATATTGTTTTCCATATCAATACTATTTTTTTTTCCAGTCTGCTTACCTCTAGCTTTGCATCTGTTTACCCCTCACCAACCTCATTACTAATTCAATCATCTGAATCCCCACCAGCATCTACAGCCACCTATGTTTTCTTCATGAGTTAAAAAAGGAAAAAGAAACCCGTTTATATTGCTCATTATGTTCCATGAAGTTAATCTTATTTGCATAAAAAAGGTTTCCCCAGAAAATCAAATGAGGCTGACAGATGTCCTAAAGATTCTTTTTGTGCCTAAGAGGAATACATTGTAGAAACTGTTTACTGTATCCTGAGTAATGGGGTCTATGATAAGCAATTTGTTTTGTATGAAAACAATGTCACCTCAAGCAGCTGAAGGATATCATATGACTTTCCCACACTGTCAGTGTTCCATTTTATCTCTTGGCTTCTTAGCACCTGCTGTATTGAAAATTAATACGAGGGAAAGAGAAAATTGCTGAAAACATGTTAAACATGCTACTGCATTTCAAGGATGTCGTGGTTAACTTTGCCAATATTAAAACCAGAATCTAGTAGAAACCTGCACTTTGTGTGCAGTATATTAGGGCTGGCTTCAGGATGATGGGTCCCATAGAATTATTATCCCTTAGGTCTGCAGATGTTTCTTTTCTGGGACCTGACAGAACTTGAGGTTTAAGGAGGCTTTGGATTACATGTACAGCACAGGCTTTGTCTTGTGAGTCATGCCTAATGGAAAAAAGTTAAGGAATTCTCAAATGTCATCTGAAATCAGGACTAACCATCCAAAAATCTCTGTAACACTGGGAGACTCCATAGCTTTGTTTGTTTTGTTGATCAATTGCCTGTGGAGAAGGGGTATCTTAAAATAGCTGAACATGATGAAGGGACACACTGGGGAGCTTTAGCAATGGAGGAGGAACCTGAGGGAGGCAAGAAGAAAATTGAACTGCCTTCCACAGTGTTACTGCTGGTGACAAAGTGCCCACTTATTCAGCACAATGACAACATTTTTGTTCTCAGTGTGAAAGGGCTGAACTTAAATGGAAGCAACCAGATTTCTCATAAGAATATATATTATACACTCAGTTATACTAAATTACAGGCACTAAATGAACAATACTAAGACATCCCTGAATAGTGAATCATGGCCTCGGGTACGTGCACTCTGGGAAGTGAGATAATGTAGCCTGGAGAAATCACCATTCAGATACTTATTTCTTGTTTGGCATTGCAAGAGGACCAGAGCACGCAAATTCAAAGTGAGCCAGGCTGATACAACCCACAGCAGTATCAGGATCTACACACCACTAGCCAGGCATAGCCAGGGCAGTGTACACAGATGTGAGACCATGGACGGCTGAAGCTACAGACACAGGCTGATTTGGGGCTGGTTTTGTTCCCAGGGTAGCCAGGCATACCCAGCAGGTGCTGTCTCCCATGTGGTGAGCACAATGCCAGCCTCTCTTGCCATGAGGAAAGCTTCACAACAGCATGTGTCACCAGAGCCACCCAGCTCCTGCCCTATTCTCTTCCAGGGTGTGGGACTGTAGTGGGTTTGGTGCAGATGGGTGCCGGGGAGTGGCATCCATCTTACTGTTCTCCTTCTGTCTCACTTAGCCCAGGCACTTCATACTGAAAGCAGATCTGCTGGAGCTCTGGAGATGCCCTATGCCATTAAACATATAAAAGAGGATGTGTAGCAAGGCACCCCACTTTGCAGTCATTGCTGAGCAGCTGTTAGCATTGCTACACTGTGGGACTGTGCAAAAGCCACCCATCAAGAGATGCAAAGGAGCCTGCTGAATATACGTCTGTGTATGCATCTTCTAGAAAACTGGAAGTTATAGAAGCTTGAGCATCTTTCCTGGTGCTTATGTCAGCATATATGGCATCTTTCCATTGGAAGTTCTCAGTGGACTTTGCAAAGGTGGTTAATGGGTCTCCTCATTTGGGAGCTATGAAGTCTTGCTGAGAGCTGTCTGTGCAAGTCAAAGACAGAACCAGGCATGTGACCCAGGTCTCTGTCTCAAACTATTCACTTCCCATGAAGCACCACTGCCTTCTGGTAGGGACTTCTTCTACTGCATCATTCAGGATTTATGAAAGTGATGTAACCAACAGTTTCCAAAGTTTTCCTTCTATAACAATGTTCCTCTGAGCAGGGAAATTTCCTTCCAGGTGATGTCTGACTTGACATCGGTTCTCTCCCAGGATGTGGTTGCTATGACAGCTGCTCCTAGTTCTGCAAATCCTCATCCTGCCAATCCTCCACAAACACAACTCTTGCATATCCTGTATTCTCTGGTAAATCAAAATATGTTTCTGGTTTTAGTCCTTTAATCTTCTCATTTCTGTGTCTCCTTTTGTTTGGAATCAGTGATGTTAAAGCAGCCTTGTGCTGCCACTATTTTAACAACAGGTTTTCAATAAAAATAACCCCACCTCAGTCTATGATAGATTTGGAGTGCTGTATTGCTTGGGCTACTGAGAAGGGAGACTGGGGAATCTACTTTTGTAGCTAGCGTTTCAAATAAAAACTCTTTCACATAAAACCCAGGAAGTTAACATTACTTGGCAAATAAATGCAGCTTAAGTGCTCTTAAGTGAAAGTAGTCACAATAAACCTTCCTCCTAAAAAATCTGCTGGGTAATTTTCCAATGATGTGAGCTGGGGTGCTGGATGGGCTGGGAAAGTGCATGTGTGTGCAGGAGTGGCCACTTAAAGGTTTTGAGAAAACTTATTTTAGCAAATGTTATGGCCCACAGGGATATATATTCTTTCACTGTCCCCTGATGCCATTTTGAAGCACACACATAACGCTTACATAGGCGTTATCTCTGTTAAAATTCTTGTCAGATCTAGTTCTAGCATCTCCACTCTGTTAAACGAATTAAACTCAGATTCCCCTTGCCCCCTGACTTATCTGCATTGATCTGCATGTTAATAACTTCTCTAAGTCAGTTTGTTCTGCCTTCTTCTTGATTTGCTCCCCACAGTCTCCACAGTAATTCTGAGTTCCTTGCCCTCAACTCTTAGAAAAGGGAGGAAACCAATGCAAGGTGGATTCAGGGGAGTAGAGAGTCCATCCCAGTGACTCTGGTGACTTTGCTTTCACTACTGTTGGGCAAAGCCATGCTGGACAAAGCTGACTATCTCCTTGGATGCCCACCAGGGTGCAATGGACACTGCTCCACTCATCCTCCCTTTCCAGATCCCTTGTTTTGGATACCTGACCCAGGTACCTTCCTTGCTCATTGATGTTTTGCTCATTTGTGAACTTTCATGGCCATCCCAGTTCTGCAACTCTCCTGTTTTCATTCTCAGGACAGGTTAGCTTTCAGGATAGATATCACCCTATCTTTACTGAGAAAGTCAGCTGAGATAATGGCCAACAGTAGGAGCAGCCATTCACCCACTTCTATCCCTTTCAGAAGTTGTAAGACAAATCTGGCTCCTTTAAACCGACAGCTTGCCCTGCCAGGAACCAGAGTCAGCTGCTCAAGGATCTTTCTCCCTAACTGCTGGCAACATGGGTGGATGGCCTAAGTCTTTGAAAGAAAAACAAAAATCTCTTCCATGACTCTCTCTTTTGGAGTCTGACTTTCTCATTGTATCTCAGTGAGCAAAGCTCCTTTTAGGAAGAATCTTTCCATTGCCAAGGAGGAGAGGGATGGCTGCCCCCCATATCTCCCAGCAAGTTCTATGAGCAACACACAGCTTCTGGTCCATCAAATCTGGTCCCTTGCCTCTCTGCACACTGCTACATCAGCTTGGGGCATGACTTCAGAGTGTGCATGTGTGGGGGAAAGTGACTGCTGCTGTCATAGAGTTTTAACTGAGTTTTCTCAACTTCCTGGTTGACTGCCAAAGACCATGAGGCTTAATTTCCCACCTTTGAGTTCTGTCCCTCTCAGGATCTTCCCATCTGGTGCATTTCATCTTGCCCAGGTAAAGCTATGCTTGCCAGCCTTCCCCTTCCAAAATACTGCAGTGTTTGTTTTATTTTTCCAGATTGTGCTGGCTCTGAATCCATGTACTGTGACTACTGACTCACGGTCCTGCTGGTCACCTCTATTTGACTCCAAAGTTTCAGGATCTTCTGCTCGTTGCAGTTCTGCACAGACACTTTTGCCTCATAATACTTAGCAATCTGTTAATGTGGCCACTGTAGAGATCTGCTTTTATATTTAGTAACATCACTCATCAGTGCAGGATTTTTTCAGTAAAGGAAGTCTAAAAAAAAGCTCCTCAGCTGTTCCTGTGTGTTTTCTCTGCACAAACTTCAGAGAAAAATATTCTACTGAGGTTTCATAAGCAAGCAAACTGAATTATGTGATATTTTTTTTTTTTCATTTTGATTTTGCATACATTTCCCAAACTCCCAGGTTAAAAAATATCTGACACATACTCTGGTAAGTTATTTGCTGTGTGCTTTTAACTGAGCTCTGGATTTTGCATACTAGACCTGAGAACTTGAACAGAGGACAGAGTGGAATTAGCTCTATCCTGAGGCCCCTTTGCAAGATGCAAAAGAAAGCCAAGTCTCACTGTAGCTTTACAGTGAAGTAAACCAGCATTGTCTTCATATCTTTCTGGCAGTTCTCTACACCTGTAAAAGGCCAAGATAATTGATAGAACTT
Source organism: Pezoporus wallicus (assembly GCF_028554395.1). Taxonomy (NCBI): domain Eukaryota; kingdom Metazoa; phylum Chordata; class Aves; order Psittaciformes; family Psittacidae; genus Pezoporus; species Pezoporus wallicus. Next base: position 1,485,426 of record NW_026636323.1, on the reverse strand, counting down.
TAGCGGATCAGCTGTATCAGACTAGCCTAAAATAGAGATGCTTTGACAAGCCTCATGTGGTTACAACCCAGTGATATCCCAGTTTAAGGCAAGCACAGCTCCAGCTCTCACTTCCAAGCCTCTTCACTGTCTTGGTGAGCAGTAGGCGCCAAACCTGTCAAGCCCAGCAGCTGTTATGGATGACAACTTGCTCCACATGCATAGCACCCACAGGAAACCTTGCAATCCCCTTATCTGTTTCCCACCAGAGGATCAAAGTCCTTTGAATAAAACAAAAGCCCCAGATTAAAACCCCTTCCCTTGGAAGGTTGCCATCCCCCATTCTGCTCTCCTATTCCTCTTTCACCTTCAGGCTAGCCTTTTTGTGTATGGTCTTTGTTTAGCCCCTGTCTCCCAGCCCTGCATGCAGCTGGTGAGGCTTAGCAGCCACCTGGGCCAAACCTGACCCCACCAATTCCCCTGCCTGCTCCATGGCCACTGCGTTAAGTCCACACCCCAGTGTTGACTTTGCTCCCTCTGTGTGGGGCAGGATGGTGGGCACATGCTCTTCTTGCCTTCTTGCCCTCCTGCCTCTCTCTCAATACCCCTTGGGTACTCATCTATTGACTGAACCTAAACACAGATTGAATGCAGCAGGCACCAGAGCTTTTGGTAATTGCACCCCAAGGCTATCAAATTCTCTGACAGCAAATCACCCTGCCAAATGCAGGCTGCAACATTTCTCCCTGCTGAAGCATGTCAGGCAGTGCAGTTGGTGTTTGTGCCCTTTGGAGCTGACAGCACTGTGTCAACGCAGGAGGGGGAAAGCTGTCTTATGAAGACGTCTGCTGCCTTTTCAGCTGCCAGCAAATACAAGGATTAGATTCTTTGCCCTTCCATCCATCCACTGGCAGCTCTTTCTCAGATCATGCTTTTGCTCAGAACTCACTGCAATTCAGGTGTCACTGGCAACTATTTCCCATGTCTGCTCCAGCCAGGTTTCAAACAGAGCAAAACTTCCATGGAGTTCTTGCTTCTGGTGGCTGGCTCCCAAGCGAAGACAAGTCTTTCTGATCATCCCTCAGCTGATATGTTTAATTAAATCTGTTTGAACATTGCTGATCATGTTTCTTTGCTTCTGGGGCTGGTAAGGATCAGAGCCAATGTACCATCTTCGTGAAGACGGAATGCTAAGCCTGTAAGTGTGATCCAGATTACCAACAACAGATTCATAGGTTGTTTCCTGAATATTTCCTGTGTCATTGGTTGAGGTGAGTGCTCCCAGGTCAGCAGAGTTTCATTGTCAGATTGGGTCTCACAGTATTTTTACCTGTCAGAAACTGTTTGAACATCCAGGAGGAAAAGCTACTGGAAGATGCCTGGTGAGGAAGTGAGATGCGGACCTGAAAAGAGCATGGGGATGTAGCTATGAAGGAAAACAGCTTTTGGTGTCTGATCTGGGAATAGTGTCCAGGGGACTGAAAAAAGAAACACCTTTAAAAATGGCTGAAGTGGGGACTGTCATTCCTCAAAGGAATTCCTAAAAGCCCCTAAAGGGCTTTTCCTTTCTTAGGACACAGGCAGTATTTTAGACAATAACAACATTGCCAAGACCTCACAATGAAACCAGAAGGATGTGACAGTGATGTTTGTCAAACATTTCCGATATACCAGCTGGACACTGGTCTGTGCTCTAAATATTTTCTCTGTCTTGGGAAACATATCTCTGTCCTCAGCTTCAGCATGAATTTGCAGAAGCTTTGTGAGGAGCACATTGTTAAGAAAACCCCTATGGATGATTCTTGCCATTTCTTAATTTTTTATTTCCTTTCTGTCCCTGGTCACCCAAGAAAGCAGCAACAGCTCCTTTTGTGATCATGCATGGGTTTGTACTCGGAGAGCACCACACACTTTCCATTGTGCTTTGAAATAAGGTAAGCCCAGATTTGTGTGGTCACGTGGCAACGACTGAAATCCTCCAAGCACTGAACCATAACAAACGCTGACTGCAGATGTACTCATCCTGTGCAGGCCATTTTTCCACTGTTGCCATGTGGAAGATAAGACCCTCAGCCTATGAGGACTACTGTGACTGTATTTGACCACAGATGAGATTAAACTAGGGTATACATGGAGCCCCACCTGAGGGCCAGATGAATTGTCCCTCCTTGGAGCAGCTGGTCTGCAGTAGGGGACTCTCCCATTGAGTCGGGAGGCTGCCCAAGATAACTCCTCGAGGTAGAGAGCCCTCGCCTTATTGGGTGAATGATTACACGTTCTTGGTTACCCTTTGAAAACTTAGGAATTTCTAGGCCAGCTGTTTATTAGCAATTCCACTTAACGTCTTGAATTTGTAATCAATCAATGTTGACAGAGCTTTAACTGCTTTATAAAATAAATCTCATTTGAGTATAGCATTTGTCTCAATTTATAAGTTTATGTGACACCATGGCAGGGCACATCCTGCCTCTGTGTGAAGCTCTGCAGCTGCAGGTAGGATTCACCTCCATCTCTAGCCTTGGCAAGTTAGCGAGGGTCTTTCAATTTGTCTCAGGGTTTTCTGCCCTTTTGATGCACACAGAGGGGAGTGAGATCTGGGTGAAGCGGGTAACTGTAGAAAGTGCCATGGAGGCCTCTATACTAGCTTGGAGATAAAACAGAGATTCTCATTCAGAAGCATCGTAGAGGGAGTAGAGCTTCTTTTGCTCCCCTTAGGAGCTAAATCAACACTGAAGACATTCGGATTCATAGCAGTAAGTAACCCAGAGATTCTGGACTTCAAAGAAATGGGTAGGCTGGCAAAGTCCCAGCAATTTTAATCCTTCCTCACTCTGTCTGCATGGTTAGGGATTAATCTCCATACAATAGCTTTTTCCACCTAGGAACTAGAAATGCTGTTCACCTGTCTCAGAGAAGTGTTCATGAGAACCTGGGGCTTTTATATGGCCTAGGTGTGAGGGGTTTTATATGACCTAAGACTGAGCAATACATGAAATAAAACTGGCCTTAGTATATGCACCAGATTGTTTTTTCTCTTCATGTTTTTCTTGCAATGAAGCCTGAAGGGCTGTAACACTGCCAGGGCCCTGGCCTATCCCTGAGCAAAGGAATTTGGTTGATCTATAGCCTCCCACTGGAGAATGCAACATGCTCAATGCACTGGTGTCAAAAGTTTGGCAGCAAGGTCAGAGCCAAGTGGTTTGGTTTGATTAGCTTTGGGTTTGGTCTGGTCTGACTCTCATAGAAGGAAATGGATTTCTGGGAGAAGTTCTCTATCTTAATGCTTTCAGTGAATGATTAGCGTTGAAATGGCTGCCTACACTGCAGCCTGCATGTTTGGGAGCTCCTTCCCTTCCACGTAGCTGTTCAAACCATGTCTTGAACTCATACTGGGCCCAGAAAGGACAGGCACATTCCTCCCTTTTCTATGTATTATAACTACCTCTTCAAATGAATTCACACCCCACCTTCGAAAGGAGTGACAGCACACACTGACCACATGCCAGCCGAGACTGAGACAGCAGGACTCAGGTGCATGTGGCAGCAGTCCAAGTTGGAAGACGCATCTTGATGAAAGGGGAATTCAGTCAGTACTCTTCTTTGAGTTGAGCCCTTTAGAAGATCCTTCTCCTGCTGAAATCCCAGGCTCTACTATCTTGATGTGTGCTCAAGCAGGCAGAGAAGATTTCTGTTTTTCCACCTCCGTACAAGCCTACAACAAACACAGACTTTTTAATGACTGAAAAACTTTGGGAGAAAGTGTTGCCTCACAAGCTGTCCCACATGGCCTCTGTGCAGCCACACAGCTGTGCCACATGAGGAGGCTTGCCCACACTTTATTCCTGTGATCACTTCCATAATCCTTCAATTTCTTTCCTTTGAGAAAATATCCACTGCAAAAAGGCTCCCCCTTCATGCAAACCCTAATGTTTTGCAGTAACAGTAATCTATTATGTAGATTTTATGTATCACTTATACTAATTACAGTGAAACCTCAGACCTGACTGTGGTTTAAAATAGACACAGGAATAACAATATGACAGCAACAACAATAAAAACAACAATGGCAATAATAATAATGAATTCACAAAGAATATATTCACAAAGGTTCCTTCTCTCTGCAAGTACTTGATAAAGAAAAGGTATTTTTAGCTTGCAAATTCTTTAATATAATACTGTCTTTATTCTTTATGGCTTCAGAAATATCAATAAGGTTTACAATTCCTGCAGTATTTTAAGACACAGACAAATCACATTTTCTTCTGAGCAATCAGAAGAATGATTTTATATGAAAAGAGGTAGTTAGATGTGTGTTTTTCATTTTGTTGAAGATTCTGTACATTAAAACAGCATCCTGCAGAGGAAAACATCTCTTTAATAATGCAGTATATTAGAGGTCTATTAGAGGTCTCTTAAGAGGAAACTCCTGGCACAGAAGTTTCAGTGGTAATGTAAGCAACCTGTGGAAGAACATATCTATATTGTGGTGACTATAGGTAGGACTTTCCTTTTCCTGGACAAGTTGAATCTCCTTGAGGGTTGTGCCTAACTGATCCATGCTCAAAACAAAACACCAAACCTTGTTTGCACAACTTCTTTAGCCAGTGCTTCTAAAAAACTTCAACAAATAATTTTATGTGAAAACATTTCTTCTTCCTGTTTCAACTCTAAACCAGAGCTGTCTTTCTCCTGCCTTTCCTCAGTGAAGCTTTTCCAAAAATTTTATTATTTTATCAACATAAATGAACCAGGCCACTTGGACTCAGGCTCATTTCTCCTCTGCTTCTCGACTGAGGGTCTTTCTTTTCATAAAAAGGCAGGCAAATCGTCATGGGACAAGTGGCAGCATTCTGCAAATAGTCATGAACAAACACCCTCCCACATCCAAGCAGCTGGAACTTTCAGAGGACTTGAAAAATGCAATGCCTCTGCCACTCCTCCCAATTGTTACCACCTTTCTCATGTTTATGGGCCACGTGTGGCGAGAGGCACATAAGGATGGTTTCCCGTTTCCTACCAAGCAGATATATTCCATAAATTTCTCTCCAAGATTAATCACTTTTTCCACTTTCCAAAAATATTTTAGAATACTTCTTGATTGGAACTAAAATTCTAAAAAACTAAAACCATTTTTACCCACAGATGAAAAAAATTAGAGACATCACTGACTGTGTATACACATTTCCTTTTCTTCTGATTCTTTTGTAAAATTAGTTGGGTATTTATTAGCTCATCTAAAATACCATAGTGCTTTGTAATCACTCCTAGTGTTTTAAAGATCCTTCCTCTCTCCTCAAAGAATGGACATGTTTGAATTGTCACCAAACAGAGATGGATGGGTTCATTAGGAAGAACCAACAAGTACTTGGATGGGAGAGGTCAGGTTAAAAAGAGTGGATGCCTTCACTTAGAGGCAGGAACCTGAAGCTTGGCAATCAAATACTGGTGACAATGTAAACCTTGAAACAACAGGCACACGAGAGGTAGAAACACTCACAATAACAAGGTTGCCACGGCACATAGAGCAAACATGTACTGGTAGTTGCTGATGGCATGTCTGCAGCTTCCCTACCTTTTGTTGCTTTAAGTACTTTCCTATAGCTAAAACACAATAGAAAGATGTGGTTTAAGAATCAGGCTTGATTAATAATCTCTTTTCTCTCCAAAACTATTATTAGCCACATGCACTAGCTAATCTTTGTTATGGTTCAGTGCTGCAAAGGATGTAATAGCTCCTAACTACAACTATGGGTAAGTAAACTGAGGAGGCAATGCATACTGATCAGCATGGCAGCCAGTTCTGGAAATTCATGCTTTTGATTCATGCAGTCAGATTCAGATGCCTCATTGTAAGATTCATGTCACTTAACAGTAAGTGTCTGAGTTACAGATGTTTACTCCTTAGCTTATTTTCTTAGATGTGGGTGAAGAGAAATAGGCTTTTCAAGGGCTTGATCTTAATTTAGGTCCTTACTCTAGGATGAGATTAAATTATACCTGATCTATTCTCCTTGGAAGTGCATGCTTCTGAAAAAACATGTGTTTGTCTGTGTTTATCAGATTAACTGTACCTTGTCACAGCCCTTCCATCTGCACACATGAAGAAATCTAGGCCAGGCCATGTCTCCAGTCACTGATATGTGGTTGCCCGTACCCTTTGTCAGCAGGCTGACTTTGCAGTGGACTTTGCTCAGGCATGGTTCTGGGACTGACATGGTCATGGGGATGTCACTGGGAGGATTCAAATGGTGATAAGAGAAGCGTAGTGAAGCAGAGGGTGAACCTACATGGACGTGGGCATACCAGGTCACTTGGACTAAGAGCCTGTATATACTTCTGGCCAGCTTCATTTATGGGCCTAGAAGAGGCTTTTTATGTACTTGGATTTCTTGAAAACACATCTAAAATTGTAGCAACTATCCATCTGATCTGGTTTGATACACGGAACACTACATCCCTGTGAGGGGGTATTTCAGACCATGCACATCCTTGTCCAAGAAAAGATGGTCTTCTACCATCCTTTCTTGAACTTCCCATAACCTGGGTGATGTGGAGTGCAGATGCTGCCAGTTGATTCATGATCAGCTTGACCAAATTCTCCCATCTAAGTCATTAACTGTAGTTCCTTGAATCACTTCTAAAACCAACTTTAACATGTATGCAATGTCTACTACTTTCCTGTCCTCTGTAAAAGTGGCTTCTCCTTTTGGAGGGCATGCAAGTATTGAGTTTATTCCATTCCCTGTTCTGTTGTCTCCTTATTCAGGAGTACCTCACTGTGGCTATCAGGGAGCAGATGGGGGGAACTGCTTGCTGTTCTGGTGATTAAAACTGAGGCAGATAACCATTCTCACTCTCATCAATCTCCTTTTATTTAGTTGCTCCTTTCTATCTACTTGATTTGTGAATTCTACATGAGCTTCTTGCTTCACCTAATAGTTATTTTTCTTCTAATAGATGTTTGGACCTTCCAGATTTTTTTTATATTTATCATATTTTCTACAACTCTATTTAAGATCTGATGCCTGGAAAGTTCAAATGGATACCACCTGCTTTAGCATCCATTAATCATTACTGTTTGTCTGTCACAAGTTCCTTGGTGCTAGGTGACGATAGCCAAAGTAAATAGAAAATGTAAGTGGAGAAGCAGAACACACTGTAGTATTTGTCAGTTTCATCTTTTTTGGAGATCACTCTGTCATCAGTCATGAAAAGTAAGAGCATTTTTTTCTTTTGTTTTGTTGTATTCCTAGTCATAGAATCATAGAATCATAGAATAGTTAGGGTTGGAAAGGACCTTAAGATCATCTACTTCCCATGTTCTAAAGGACTTTAACACAAACTTTTACATTTCAGCCAGTTATGACCATTTTCAATAGTTTTCAAGGTAGTGCACGCAATTAACTGCTTGCAGAAAGTCTGTACAATAAGTCTATTTCAAATAAGTGTTTTACACTTGTATATTTTCAGAGAATACTGCTTCGTGCTGTCTTATCTGTGCCAGAAGACCACATAAAAAGCTGTATCATGATCCATTCCTTATTGATTCTGTCCTCTGAGATTATTCCAGATATGAGGCTTGAGTTTCTGCTAACTCAAGATAGGCTGAAAATGTGTGCCTTTTGAAGTTGATGCCAAAGCTCCTGTTGATGTCAGAAGGGACAAGATTTCACCCAAAAGAAATTTGGCATCAGCTTCACTGGGGAAGCATCAACATGGACTGCTCCAATAACATTCTTACTTTGCCAGTGCCAAAACATCCACCCACTCTATATCCAAACAGCAGAAAAGTCCAGACGGTGTCATATCACACTGACATCCAGATCCATTTCAAAAGAGTTTTAGAGCCAAATCTGATCAATATATTTAAAATGTTTGAATACATTTTCTGTAATGCTCCAGTAGGTAGTTCCTAGGATAGATGCCACAGTTAACAGGATATGAATAACAATTATCCTCAGCTGAAGGACCTGGCCAAGTGTTCACTAGGATCCCTCCCTCTATATTTGAGTGACAGTCATCACAAATAAACAGAATTGGAGAGACTAGCATTTGTATCTCAAAAAGAAGGTCTTCCCCTTTTCATTTCATCACATTGCACTATTCAAGTGCATATCCTGTAAGTGTCTGGTTTTCTGAACAAGACAAAGTCTTCTCCTAAAGAAGCTAGGGCCTGGCTGAGCGCCTCCCTGGGCAGAAGCAGAAAGAACTTAAGGAAGTCACTGGCTATCAATAAGCAGCTTTGCATCCTTTGTCTTCTTCAAACAAGGGTTAAAAGTGGACCAAGGGGATTTTAATCAGAATCTAAAGGCTGGAAAATTCTAGACACTGGTTTGGCTTTTCCCCACTGTCCTTGTCTTTGGAGGAAAATGGATATTGACCTGAGTGGAAGGATAAGTCTGGAGAGATTTTAAACCAGTGTTGGTTTTGCTTTGTTGGTTGATGAAATCTAGAAGAAGATTACAATTAAATTAAAATTGATTGGAGTTGAATGTGTGATTCTAAAACATACAAATGAATAGCCTTTCTCTTAAAATCTGTAGTCCTTAATGTAAATCTAGCTGTATCTTTTTTCAATGTTATATAACTTTATAATAAAATAGAAGAAAATGCAAAGATTTTCCTGGAGCTTCCTTTTAACTTGTATAACTGACCATAATGAACTTCATAGACCAGATCTTGCTTTAACTGAGGCAAATCCAGAGCAATTCCATTTACTCTGATAAATTTCTTTCTAGGAAGAGCAGCACCTGACCTTCCAGCACCAGTGTTTAAACTGTGTGCTGTTGAAGCAAATTCAAACTTCATTGAAAATTACAATGTTATTGGAAATTTTCAATATCTTTTATTGTCTATGTGCAAAATAGATCACTGCACTCCCAACAGTTAACAATCTTTGTTTAGTAAGAATGATCTGCACATAGTTAAAGACTTCAATTGCTTTCTGAAAGTAAACTGTAATATTTACTGTTAAGATGTGATGTGTGCTATGGATGTTCATGTTTATACATTAAATCTATTACAGCCGTGTTGCTTTTAATATTTTTTGAACCATCCTCGGCATCTTTTTGTAGCATTCATGCCCAGGGGAGGTTGAGAGTCCCCTGTTGGCTAAAGCAATGCATCTTCCATCCTTGGATCCTGGCCAGAGGTTACGTAGCCTTGTGATTAATATGTTAGCTGCATATTTAGAAGGTAGAAAATTCCCCTTCTGCTGATCCCCTTCTGCTAACTTTTTTCCATCACTTGCTGCTGATTATGGTTTTACATTTTTTCTGTAACAAAAAGGCTCAGACATATCACTACATATTTAATAGAGTCAAACTATTGTAAATAGAAAGATAGGGCTGACATTTTATCACATTATGGAAACAGAGGAGCACTGTTATACACAGAAGAGGCATTTCACTTACAGTTTTGAAGTAAGATTTGCAGAAACAAGCAACAATTTTTTCATGTTTTATCTCTCAGGTTTTTGCTAATGAGCAAAAACTCATTAAAATTCCCACTCCTGTAAAAGCAAACATTGGACACTAAAGAAGAGAGAGTGACAAAATTGTTATTATAGATACTGGCCTAAGAGTTAGGCTTGTTCAGCCTGGAGAAGAGAAAGTTCCAGGGAGACCTTATTGCGATCTTCCAGTACCTAAGGGGGGAGAGGGACTTTTTACAAGGGCATGCAGTGACAAGACAAAGAGGAATGGCTTTAAACTGACCGACTGAGATCAGACATTAGGAAGAACTTCTTCACTATGAGGGTGGTGAGGCACTGGCACTGGTTGCCCAGAGAAGCTGTGGCTGGTCCATCCCTGGCAGTGTTCAAGGCCAGGTTGGGCCTGGCTTGGAGCAGCCTGGTCTAGTGGAAGGAGTTCCTACCTGTGGCAGTGGTGTGGAACTACATGATCTCTAAGGTCCCTTCTAAACCAGACCTTTCTACAATTCTGTGATGATACACTCAGATCTGTAGCTGAGCATGTAGTATACTATTTAATTTTTACCAGTAGCCCCAGTTACCACCAGACCCTGACTTGATCTTGCATTGCAGCTATCTGCAGGTACTCCATTGACTATGAAGGGAACACTGAAGGACTAGAACAAAGATGGACATCTACATTATACTTCTGCAGTCTAGTGAGATAGCTCTAGTATGACCTCTTCACTTTTACACTTGTAGGTCTTTTGCACAGACACTTTTTACTGAATAACAATGCAGACATCAGTGTCGAGCTCTGGCCTTGATTATGAATTCAATATTAGGTTTAAAAGGTCAGGAATGTCTGCACAAGAATATCTGTGCTGTTAATGGATACCACACTCCTTCACCCATCTTCAGCCCTACCAACTCACCCTCCCAAGCAGTGTTGAGTCACATCTCAGGAAACAGTACATAGCAAGGATTGTTCCCAACAGGTGGAGTGGATAGAACTTTCTGTTTTGGAAGAGGAAGAGATTGTAATATGAATGTCAAGGGTGTAATCCCTTTCGTCCCATGACCGTATCTTCCTGCTCTGTTTTATTTGCTAGCATAGATGTAGCCCAGGTGTCCCATCCTGTAAATATAAATGTAGTTGTTTGGTTCAATAACAATTCTTTTCTAGTACAGTGTTTTATTCATTACATTTCATCTGGTTAAATACTTCTTTTCCTAACTTGGATTTTTGTTTTCATATGTAAAATGTTTTGGATTAGGTATAAATTTGCTGACATCTCTGTAGGAGGTGGTAAATTGATGATGTTAAATATCAAGACAATTATTTTTGCTTATGGAACATTGTCTAATGTCTGTTGCAGAAAAGCAGCAACATTTTTCTGTAGGATTATTGTCACTTCTGATAAGCACCGTAATGGTTTATTTTTCAGTATGTCATCTGACTCATTTCTTTCTTCCATTGAGTTTATATAACATGCACAAGAATGATTAATCTATATTCAATTTTTTGAGGGAAAACAGGTGTTTGACTATTCCTTTTCTTACTTGTTTTTTACCTCTATCTTTCTGAAAATTTACTCATTCATAGACTGGAGGTCTTTAGCATCTCGCTTTTTACTGGTTACTATTTATAGGTTTTTTTTTTCCATGTCTTCCAAAAAAATTCAGGATCAGAAAAGCAGATTGAAAGTAAGTAGATTTTCTGTCTATCAGCATCTTAAACCCTAGATCTGGACCACTGTATAATTTTTCCAGAAATCTCAGAAGCTCCTTCCAGGGCCTTGAAGATGAACTGAAAATCTTAAATCCTTGAAATGAATGACAGAGGGTCAGAGAAATACTGAGCTGAAGCCAAATCCTTGTCAAACCATGTGGGTCTGTGCTAAATCTGGGCCACATTAACAATGCTTGATAATTTAGACATGCTCTGAATAGTAAATTTCCCAGCTATTTTAGTCCATCAAACCAGTCCCTGTCTTGAGCAAAAAATCCAGTGTTAGTACTCCACATTTGATACCTCAACTCCCATAAGGATAGTCTCAAGCTCTCACTAATGTGTCTCAGTACAAAACCTGTGCTGTAACTGCAGGGTCTCATTTCTTGGTACACATCTTGACCTGCAGGATAGCTGGGTATCCTCCACATTTCTTTCTCTGACTGTTAGAACAGTTTAATAAAATGCTGCAAGCACTACCTGGAAATAGAATTTAAGTAGGTCAACTTCTCTGAAAAAGCTGTGGAGTTCTGTAGTGCTTGGAAGCAATAATCACTATTCATGAGCCTTGCAGTATCACTCAAAGGCCTTGTTTAGATCAGAGACATCTATTGTGCTAGCTACTCTACAAAGACATAAAAAGCACCTCTCCAAAAGACTTTGCAACCAAAATTTAGAGTAGGCAAAGTAATGGAAGTAGCAGGGGAAAGAGAGAAAAAGCAATAGGGAGCAGCTTGAGACACCACTTAGTAGAATATTTTAAATGTATTGCCTTTATTCACTTTTTGTGATGTAATGTGTGAAACCAAATTGTGCTGATACAATGCACCTTTCATGGAGTGCAGTACCTGGAAAACAAGTATTATTATCTGTGATTTCTTGATCTGGGTGGGTATTGGTCTTTCCTGATGGTGGTTTGTGACTCCCTACCCTTTAAGCATAGCAGCTAATCTCCTTCCCAGGTGAGGCAGGGATCCAAGGCTCTTTCCCTCATGAGGAAAAGGCAGCAGGTAAGGGGAAATGTATCAGTGACTCATTTCTTCCTATGATGTGCCTGACTTGTTGGAACAGGAAGATGAGAAAGACCTATGGACGGGCATCCTTGTTCCTCCTAATGCTTCTGTGCAGTTCATAATAACCTAGATGCACAAAGTCTCCGAACTACTATAATTTGTGACCATCTCCTTAATAGTTAGTACTGTCTTCAGTCAACACAGTGAGGATGGACGTGATGACAATGAATGTGAAACGTTGCTTGAGTTGTGAAAAATGCTTCTCAGAAACAGCCATATAGGCAGCTTATACATTAAAGAAGCTGTGAAAACTTGGAAACAATGCAGAGAATAGTGATAACTTTTGAGGAATAGGGAAATGTCTTATAATGAAAGAAGCAAGGGCATCCCTTTGCTCATTGCATACAACGCCAAGAGGCAACCTACATACTAATATGACAAGAAAATGTTCCAGTTATTATTTTTCTTAACCTGTCAGAGAAAAACATAATAAAAAAACAATGTGAGTCAGTTAATGCCAATCAAATTCAAGTTAGGAGTAAAACCTGGATTTTCAGCAGTAAAATTATTAACTGCTAGGACAAACTAACATGGGAACATCTGCCTTAGACTTCTTAAAAGGCTGTTTTGTTCTAAAGCAAGTCTCAGTAAGACTGTGTGGTAGACTTCACATGGGAGGGGAAGTAGGGGACAATCGTACCTTAATCAGAAAGTTTAGCTGCATCATCTCCTAGATTCCCTCCAACCTCACAGTCTAAGACTCTGGCAAGGTTTTCTGCCACAGGGAAGACAACAGTTGGGTTTGAGAGGAAGCAGTCCAATCTATGCTGAAAGTGTTTTCAAGTGCCCAGGATATTCAGGGTTATGTTATGTACAATGTGTTCTCTTCATCTGCAGTGGCACAAAGGGAGCAGGAAAGAACAGGACAGCAAGTACTTTTGTGAGGGTGATAGCTGTGCTGAAGGAGCAGGTACAATTTCAGTGGTTTTATTTTTGATTTACAAGATGGTGAGGACTTACATTTAAAGAACGTTTCCCTGTGTGCATGAAAACTATAATCTATATAGCAGATATTTGGGGGGTATCAGATGTTTCTATGACACATCTGATCCCATTCTGAGTCCTACCAGTCTAAGACTGGAGACTTGTGTTTTGAAAGGCATAGTTGCCTTTCTGCATTTCGAGTCCCGAGCCCAAGCAAAGCAACAAGTTCAAATCATGTGTGGTACAGCCTGTTTGCTGAACAAAACAACACAAGAAAACCCATAATCATTGCCAAAAGCATTTTCCAGTAATGTTTGCATTGTAGAATGTACCTTCTGCCAATAATACCTAGCATAAGAAAAAAGTGATATAAATGTCTAATAACAGCTATAAAGATGAAGCACTATGCAATAAAGACCAGAACTGTGTTGAGCAAGCCAGCTGAGAACAGCCCACAAAGGAAGCAAGTGAGAGGTCATCTCTTGTCATTCATAAAATTATGCTCTAAATCAGAGACAGAGGGTGGCAGGGAAGTCCATTGCAAGGTGTTTGCAAATGCACTGAGGAGGAGTATCTTAAAATTGTGAGAGATAAAATTGAAGTGATGTTTTGAGGCAAAGGAAAGCGTTTAGAGTTCCTGCAAACTCAGCAATTGACCTGAGTTGTGGCTGGTAGGGAGGGGATGAATATTGTCTTGATTTAAGAATTTTTTTCATGTTTGTTTTCTTGATGGTATTCCCTGAAGTAATGAAATTAGATAGTTCAGCTTTCATAGGAGATGAAATGTTCTTTCCTTCTGTATTGATGGGTGCTTTCCACTAGGATTCATATCAATCTGGGGCACTTACAGCTGAAGTTCTTCTTTTCAGAGCATCTCATATTCTGCACTGCTGCACATGAAGCCCTATAGCACATCTGTGAGGCACCAGATAAGATAGCATTACCCGCATTTCTCTGACATTGGGTGAGACAGATAGAAGTAAAAGCTTTATCATGGCCTCAAGATCAGTAAATATAAGAAAGGGTCTGGGGTATCAGAGCTTCCTGTTGTCAACCATAAAATAAAACCTAACAAATATGACCTAGAAGACCCTTCTACAGGCTGGGAGCAGAACCATACAATGATCCGTGGACAGTATTTTTAATGGTTCACTGTCAGGAAGGATGATCAGGGCTCTGCAGTGAAGCATCTCAGGAGTTGCTCAAAGGTTTCATTGGTGACCTGTATAATGGACTATAAAATAGGACTGTGACATTTTGTAGATGAGCTGAGAAGGGCTGCAAAATTTTTGGAAGATATTAATATCCAAAAAATCCTGACAATTGTGCTTGAAGATATCAAATAAATGGAATGGATGGATTGCAGTAAGGACAAGTATCACTCAAGCAATAAAAGTTGCAAATCCTGGAACAGGAACAGCAGGCAGTTTTTCTTGCAGAATGTTCTGAGGGTTCTAAACAAATGAAGCTGAAGCTGAATCAACAGCAGGATGACTACTACAAAAAAAACAACGACAATCCCAGGTGCTCTGAAGTGGAGAGGGGCCTGGAAGGCAGATGGAAAGGAAGTACAACTGCAACCTAGTTTGTGTCCACACTTGAATTTAATTCAAAATTATTATTGTATTTAGAGTAGAGAAACTACTTACATTTTTCAGGAGATGGGGCTGAAAACACAACCATTAAGTATCATGCTAAGGAAGGACGAGTTTACTTGGGCCTTCTGTGGGTGAAGCATGGGACAGCCATGGACCTGCTGGCAAATGTAAGAGCAGCCTTTGGGGCTGAGATACCCATCTGTGCCACATGCCACCTTGTCATGCTAGCCCCTGGTTTTAATTGTTTTTTTAATACTTAAAAAATTCCGTTTATTTATTTTTCATTCCTCTAGCAAAACATGACTTCCCTAGAAGGACCTTCCCTGGAATTTAGTACTGAAAGGAATTAGATTAAATCTTAATTACTGTTTTAAGACAGATTTTTTTGTATACCAAGAACCAACTCTACAGTAAACTCCCCGTTGCAGAGCATGCAAAGAACTGCACAGTCATTTTAATGGACTCTTTTATCTGACATGCTGCCAGAACAGAGGAGACCTTTGAAGCATCATGTCAAAAGTTTTTTCCAAATTGTATGGAATCAGAATCTCAGTCTACACCAGGCGTAAGTTCCAGCAAGGCTTCAGCCTCCAAGCTGAGCCTCTCTTATTTAAAGCGTGAGAGTTTTGTCTTCTCAAAAACTTCAGCTGAATCTGCTACAGCGTGGTGTAATTAAAACCCTTGTTTGGGAGAAGGGTGAACTAACTTTTGCTAGCTGGCACACAACTAGGATTATGGTTCGGTTCCAAAAGCTACTGTAGGTCCCCCTGAAAACTTTTCTTTTATTGCCTGAGGTACTCACATTCCTTGTACTTATTTCTGACGCATGTACAGTACAGTCATCAAAAATGTGAGAAGCATGTGATAAAACTGGCAAAACCTTGCTTTTCAAGACAGTCACTGGACTTTCTGCCTTCAGCCAAATGAAGAAGAATATGCCACATTAGAATTACTATTGAGGAATTATAATTTACTTAATGGATTTTCTTCATGATTTAAACAGGTTGCAGCCTTGGGTAGTATAAGCAAGACATAGGGTCAAGTGTTAATTCACAAGACGTAAAAGTAGGTTTGTTTTCCTCCATTTCAGCAGCGCTACAACTTGAGCCAAACCTGTTTATGGGGATGTGATGGTGGCAGGAGGCACAGCACTGATATTCAGCTAAGCGAAGCGGATTTCTGCCCATATCTTGACACCACATATGTGAATTGTCAAAAACAGACTTTAAAGGGAACAATTCCCCTGCTTTCACACTTTCTGGTTTCAGTGGATGGAGAAAATTGCTGAAGTTGCCAAGTCTAGTCTGGCAAAGTTAATCAACTTTGCATTGGAGTAAGAAAATCTGACAGCGTGAATTTTCAAAAGCATGAGTGTATATATATAGGAAAGCCTAGGAGAAGTTCTTGCTTTCAAAAAATAAATTTCTGAAGCTTGTTTAGTGGTATTTCTTTTCTATAACATGCTGGATTCTGCTTTCAGGAGCTTTTGTCTTTAACTGTTAATCCCAGGCTACTGGTGCAGGCTATTGTATATGCTATTATACATGAGAGGCAAAATACCCTGAAGCTGAGACAAATTTTAGTGGCACAGGATGGCCCTGCAGGTACGTTTGTGTTTTGCAACTTTTTTAGTCTTTTCGAATCTGTTGTCAGGAAGCTAAAGTTGGTATAAAAGGGATAGAAAAAAGAATTAAGTAGTTTCAAATCTGGGACCAAAAGCAGAGTTTGGGTGTCTGGATGGATTAGTGACCAGAATACAGAATCTTGCATTTTAAAGTAAACATCTTGAAGACAACAAATTATAATTACAGTGAAATAGCTGCATGCATATGACCAGACTTTCTTGTTACTTAATGCGACTTTGCACTTCTGTAACAGCCAGTTGCAGAAATGCAGTAAGTGCAAAAGCAGAGCTGTTATGCCATGTAACTGTGTATAATACTTCCGCAAGGTTGCAAAAGTTTTCTCAATGGGACTCCCAGAATTCTGCAACACAAATCAGACCAGGTACAGTCTGAGTTTGTTTACTTCAATAGAAAAATGAGCATGGAATTTCTCTCAGGTTATTTGAATGGCACCCTCCAAAGATGTATTGAGTAACACAAAGAATATTCTTTCTGATAGTTGCTCATTTTGATAACATATTCATAATTTTGTTAATATATCCATTTTGCTAAAATCACTGTAAAATATGAAGTATTGTCTTGGCAACAGTTTCCTGCTTGCTGAAGATTATTGTAAAGTAACACATTTAGTATTCTCCAAGGTCTAGTAAGAAACTAGTGTTCCTATGCACATAGATCTCTGCACTGTTATCTGGAGAACACTATTGTAATGAAAAACATGAATTCTCTAATACTGATGGAAAAAAAATAAATTCTATGTCTCTGTCATAGGAGAAACTGCTCCTTATAACTTTCTCACTCTGTAAAGGAGCCCTGTGCTGCTGCAGAAGTATAAAAGAAACTCAGGCTAATTAAGAGTCACTGCAAGCCTGTGAGACTTTGGAAGTAAAGCTGTGTTTGACAAACACTTTGAGCATAAATGGCTCCAGCTCAAAAAGCAGCCTTTGGCTTTCACTAGCCCCTTGCTGCTCGTTCCCAGCCCTGCAGCTCTTCTACCCCTGCAACAGCCTGGGTCCGAAGCGGGTGGGAGGAACTGCTCCAAATTAAAATTAACGTGGCAAAAAGGAAAGGAAAAAAAAATGGATTAATTTGTTATGAGGGAGCGTGGGGAGGAGAATGAGGGGCTTGGTAGTTTTGATGAGAGTGCAGCCTTTACTGACAGAGCCCTTAGAAAGTATTTGTGGGCTCTAACTTCAGCTCCTGACAATTTATATTGCCTGTCAGCTGTCTCTTTGGCAGCCATTTCTCTTTGCTTTTTAATATTTGGGGAGATTTAACTTCTACAGAAAAAGCCATTTCCATTTTTCCTGAGAAAAATGCCTTTCCTTTACTATTTTCCTTTAGTATCTTTTTCCTGTAACTTATTGGTAAGTTAGACCAAGACAAGAAACAACACAGTAGCACCAAACTCTATGTCCTTTCCATTCTTGTGCACAAGTATTGATCGTTAAGAACAATCTCTATAGCTTTGTTCATTTTAGAGATATTCCTCTCCATGCAGTTTTTATTTCATTTCCTGTGATCATGTGTTAGCCAAGGCAAACTCACCCCACAGCACAGCAAACATGAACAAAACAAATGTATGAAGCTTATGGCTTTTTTTAAGTTGGGTGCTATTCATCTTGCTGGAACAAACAAACAATCAGAACCCCCCGCTTGGCAAAACACATTTTCAAGCTGAAATACAGTTCTTTCTGTAACATAAAATCTGCAAAGGAGCCATCGGTGTTGTGGAGGAGAGTTTCTATAACAACTAAGTAGACCTACAGGGTTTTCATGGCTGACAAGGACTAAAGGGAAGGAAATTCTGCACAAATTCCTATTTCTCTGCTGCATGGATGCCTTGGCTATACCCTCATTGGTCGTGAAGATCTGCCTCCAGATTGGCTTTTCCTCTGGAGTGTTCCATGTTCACAGTGTTCTGTGCTCCATGAACAGCCCCAATGTGCTCTCTGATGCTTGGGTATGGGCACAGGGCTCGGGCATAGCCAGTCTTGACAGCAGTCTCAAAGACACCCTTCTCAAATATTCTGTTTTGTGCAATGCACTTTTTGAGTAAACAGGACTTCCCCACAGACTGGGAAGAGGATCTCCCAGCTCAACTGACTCAGTGTTTACCTGAAGATTGGGACATGGCCTTTTCCTCACCAATAATTCTCTGAAAAAAGCTTTCCATTATAATCCACTATCTCACTTCTGCCTGTTCTTGGTGAGGAAGGGCTAACATCAAATGTACACACAGGCAATCCCAGGCAGATGCAGTTTCACTGTGTTACTGGATGCAGTTCATCAAAAACTTTTTTTTTTTTCCCTCTGGAGATACTCCCCTGCTTCCCCACAGTGCAGCTGACTCAAAAGAAATCTTGAATTTATCAGCAGAAAAACCTAGCAGCTTCCTCACAGCTAGAGAATCTATCTGCAAATGGAAGTAGTTGAATTGAACCAGCTGCACATCACCTGGAGCATTTTCACTGCAGCAATACGTAGCAGAGGAGAAAATGATCTTTCTTTTATTTCTCTCTTAAAAGTAAAAATAGTCTCTGAGCTGAATTCAGAGATTTGTACCAGTGGCCCTCTGGATGCCTTGTGGTTTTGTTGTGTTCTTTGGTTTTTGCTTGAGTATTTGTTTTGTTGGTTTTGTTTTGTTTTTTTTTTCTGTAAGGCAGTGGTGAACTCCAGAGGCCTCAGAGAAGAAACTTGGGTAGAAAGCACTTACTGTCCATGTACTCATGGACAACAGGCCTCTAGGGTAATCTAGACAACTCTGATTAGGGCTACCGAGGGATCAGTCATAGTATGAATATAGTTTTCCGTGCTCATCTTTTTCAATGATATTTTCCATTTACATAGTGAAAATATGTTCTTTACCCCAAGGCAGAAAGACCACTCCAGCTTCAGTCTGTAGTTAGTTACACCCTGATGGATTCAAACAGAAAAAACAAAGACCAGCAATTCTATCTGTACCCTGCTTCACTGCCAGTGGGATTTCCTTCATTATAGACTTCCCATTGGTGACATTAGGATGTCTAGGAATTAAGAGACATTGACATTGTGAATGTTCCCCTGGAGAGTTATCTGGCATTTTCTTTCTGAGTTAGGATGCTTAGCAAGCCTGAGACAGAGAAACTAGAAGTGCACCCGTTGGTACTGCAGATATTATAAATACAAATGGATAGCCAAAGGTTGTTAATTTTTATGTGCATAAAATGCACACGCAAGAGAAGAATATAAACCAACTATAAAACAAAAGCATGGTTTTCTCTAATGCTGTGCTCATAATATTACACCAAATGCTGTGAAGTTCTCTTCTCCCCCTGTAACCACATGCCTCCCCTCCCCCCCATTATTTATGTATTTGCTTTCTAAATGTTTGTGTATAAATTCAGCTCTTATTACAGCTGTTGGTTGAAAGCACTGGCTGTAACAAGCTCTTGAACAGGCTGGCTCTGCAAAACCTTTCCTCTTGACATCTTTTGGAATGCATTTTTATTCAGGTCTGAGATGTTCTTTCAATTCCAATGGGACTGAATATACATTCTCCTTTCAAAACAAAGTGAACAACAAATCCCTCCAGTTCTCTTGAGAGTGAATTAGTGTCTCATTTCTTTGTGTAAAGGGAGCATCAAAAAATTCTGTGTCATTCTGAATATCTTGAACTTTCCACTGAAATGATTTTTCTAGTGATAATGCTGTTTCAGCAAAATAATAAATTTCCTGTGAAAGTCTGGCTTTCCTTGTTACACCCTTCTGCCTTCTTCATTTTCTTCCAAAAAAAATACATCCCAGATACACTGGGTTTAGTCAAAATTGATTATACTCAAAAATAAAACTCTGTCAAACACTTAAATGTTTTGATGTGAGCAGTTTGAGGTAAAATCACAATGTAAATCTTCTTTTTAACTGAGCTCTGTGTCTGATCTTAGTAGATAGGGCTCTCATAATCTGCCAAGTAGCTTCATACAAGGGAAGAATGAGGATCTCAAGCATTGTAAATGCAATTGCAATGTGTGTCATGACTCCTTGGGTAGATGTACTTCAATGTCACCTTAATTTTAAATAAAAGCTTTTAATTTGGGCACAGCAGAACCTTTCCCTTATAAGCATAAAACAAACAAAAAGACCCCAGCCAAATCCAAAATTTTATCATTTTCAGAGCTGTTTATTCTCTTTCAGCTTTTTTACCTGATTTAAAAGGGAAAAAAGTGTCAGAACTGGTAGAAAAGGAATTCTGAATTTTGTTCAAGCTCTAGTTCAGTGTCTGTTTTAAGGTGTCATTGCTTGCCAACCTCACTGTCCTTATCCTAACAAAATCTACACAGTATTTTGGGAGTTTTGGTGAAGAAAATGCTGTAGGATGTTGACCATGTGAGTATAACATAAAATCCCACTCATATGCTATCTTGGACTGCAGTTGTTTCATACATAAGGAAGAGCACTCATGGGGGAAATGGAAGAAATCTTGAAATTACCCACAGATGACTTTCTGAAAAACAGTTGTTAGCTGCAGTATGAGTTCTAGGGCTCAACAATATTAATCTCATTGTTTTGAGAAGAATGATTCTCCCTACTTTCAGCGTAAAGGAGGTCAAATCTGTGCCACACAGACCTATGCTGTTGGATAAGTTGCAAAGATGGATTTTTTTCTTCCTGTATACCTACGGATGAAATGTCAGTACCTGCCCCAATGAGATATTAGTTACCTGAACAGAATTCCAAGATTTCAAAATTAGAGGGCAGGATGTCTGGTCTGATCTCTGATGCATAGATTAATTACAGTCTGAGGACCACAGCAGAAGAGCACAGCTGGTAAATTATCTTGTTACCAAATGTAAGAACATAATAATGAGGCATGCTGCTACTTGTCATTTGAATTACACAATTGTTAGCTGCATACCCTGCAATATTAAATTTTTACTTAGGCAAAGTACTTTTAATAATCTGGAAGTGAATAATATCTTTAACTCATTTAAAAGAAAATAAGATTTGTACAGTTCTTATCACCTTTGTTTTTACACTTGACTAATGGCTGCAAGTGCTGTGTTTACTGCAAGGAATATGAATTAATATGGATTTAAAAAAAATCAGAATCTTTGACTTGTGTATCAGAATACTCTACTACTTTTTGCACATAACCTTTCCTTAGTCATTTCTCATGTGGATTTCAGCAGAAATTTCGTCTGAATTGCACTGACAGGATTTGATTGAGTTTATCATGATTTGCTTTGTAGTGTCACAGGTAAGTTTTGTTTCTTGGATCATATGTTGAATTTCATAATAATATGAAGGGAATGCAGTCTTGGAAAGCAGCACAGAGGAGAGGTCCAGCTGATCTGCCAGTAGGTGAAAGCGCTCTGGGAATGACTCTCAGCACTTTGCATGACCATAAGCTTTAACATTTATTTAGGATCCCTGCCATTATAAAGTTTACCCATATGAATTATTATTTCCACAGATACCCATGCAGATAAGCCCAGTCACCCTCATTAGCAGTTGCCTATATCAAGAATTATATTCAGAATGTCTATATGGAAGTACCTATTTTGCTCTGTTGCCTATAGATAACATAGATTGTCCAACCCTTAAGCTGCTGAAGCTGAGATAAACTTGGATGTTAATGTGTATGCTACGGTAGGTTGATAAAACCTGGAAGAGAGTATAAAAAAAAGACCAAAGGGCTTCCCGGTGTTAAATGTTTCAGTTAAAAGAAAGAAAAAACCTACAACACAAAACAGACAAAACCCCACCCCAATTAGAACTCAATGTAAAATGTCAGTAGTAAAGAACTGATCACCACCCTTGATAAGTCATTCCATTCCTTACTTACAATTAAAAACTGTACCTCAGCTTCCCCCTCCAGCCATTAGATGTTAGTTTGACAGGCTGAAGCGAACATACCAAAGGTTACATCCCCTAAGAGCCCATATAAACTTTGATTGTATCACTGTTTGCCTTATCTTCAATAGACTATGTAGACAGGAATCCTGCACCCTTTGCCCACAAGTTAAGACTAAAGCCATTCTTTATATTCTGCTTGGAATTCATCTCATTTAATTCAAACTATGTATTAAGTCGCTAGCTCATCTAAATTGGACACTGAGATTTCAAAAGTGAATAGAAAATAGGTGTCAGCATGGGAGAAAAGATTCTTAGGATTTCACTGGTGGTCGAGCTACATGATGGGCTTTAACTAGGTGCCTGATTAAAGCTACGTGAGAACAAATTTGTATGGTTTATCAAAACCACAAAATCATTCCTTAATGGATGACTTTGCATTTATGGGGTGACTTCTCAGTCCTTCCCTTTGGTATTAAGCAACTGAGAAATAGATTATATACTTTTAACAAATTAACACCCAAAGGTGCCTGTGGGTTTAGAGAAAACCTGGAAAAACTCTGCGTCATAAAATTACAAACATCAAAATAATATTAAAAAATAGCTTTAAAATGCAATTTTCTGCTCAGCCATTACCAAAGAATCTCCACTGTAGCACCATGATGTTAAGTATTCCATTTCCAGCTTTGGAGTTATTTGTTTTATTTATTTATTGGATAATTGTGGGATGCTCATAACTAAGTTTATAGATGGATGTAAAACCTTTCTGCTGCAGTTAATTTTCTTTTAATGTTACAAATAATTATAAAAAAAGCCAGACTACTTCATAAATCAGCAAGATCCTCCCTTCTCATTTCTATGGAAAAAGAAACAGTTCAAATGATAATGTCATGCCAGCTAAACTTCCACTGGAAGGTGCATCTTTCATGATGGGATAAAAGTGTCATTTCTGTCACTGACAAAGCTTTTGCTGTGGTCTCTACAAAAGAATCTCTTATCTTATCACCAAGCACAGCTGTAAGCTTTATAAATGTATGCTGCGGCTGCCCAACTCTAGCTCCTATTGTAAAAGCCATCAGTAAGAAAATTGATATGCATATGTCTGTACAGTTTCTTGTCCTTGGGCTAAGTATGGCAGCTTATCAGGAATTTAGTGACACTTAGAGATTACTTGCCAAGCATTTCTTCATAACATGGATGAGGGGAACTCACATGCCTTATATCACAGTTCCTGAATGTTGAGTGTAAGTCTTGTTTAAACACAGTGATGTGGAAAACTTTGGCATTAGAAGGAACATAAATATGAAGCCAGAGCTTAAAGCTCTTATACAGAGATAAAATTGTCTTCCTCTGCTGAAGTTATGCATTTAAATATTGCAATCATTTTGTTTTCCATTAGTTTTGGAGACTAATGTTGTTTGCCCTTTGTGACCCCACTTCTTTGGAGTCTCTGCTGTCCAGAAGACAGTTCTTCAGAGATATGACTTGTACCTCTTGTTTGTGGAAGTACGATGAATGACACCTTTGCAAGAAAACCCAAACCACCCACGCCTTTGCCCAATCCCCTTCTTTGTTTCCTATTCCTCCCCAAGCAACTGAACACCCTTTTATTCCCTCCATGCTGAACCCCAGCATGTCCACATAGGCACAGCTTCTCCTCAGCTTCCTAGGTATAAAAGAACACCTGTTCATAGAACTATATAAATCATAGAATATCTTGAGTTGGAAAGAACCCATAAGTATCATCAGGTCCAACTTCCTGCTTCTCACAGGACTACCTAAAACTAAGTCACATGACTAAGAGCATCATCCTCAGACTCTGACAGGCTTGGTACCATGACCACTTCCCTGGGGAGCCTGCTTCAGTGGCCGGCCACCCTCTCAGTGAAGATCCTTTTCCTAATTCCCAATTTGCACTTTCCCTGATGCAGCTTCATTCCATTTCTTCATGTCCTATTGCTGGTCACCAGAGAGAGGAGATCAGCTGCTGCCCTTGAGGAAATTGTAGGCTGCAATGTGATCACCCCTCAGCCTTCTATTCTCCAAGCTGAACAAATCTAGTGACCTCAGCCCCTCCTCATGATTCTTGCCCTTGAGACCTTTCACTATCTCAGTTGCCCTCCTCCAGACACACTCTAATAGTTTGGTATCCTTATTCTGAGGGCCCCAAAACTGCATATAATGCTTGAGGCACCAGTGCAGTGTACAGAGTGGAACACTAGTTTCCTCAACCAGCTACCTATTCCTGTTGACACACCCCAGGACACAGCAAATCCTTTTGGCTGTCAGGGCACACTGTTGACTCAGATTCAACTTGCCATCAACTCAGATCCCTAGGTCTGTTTCCATGGGGCTGCTCTCCAGCCTCTTATCCCCCAGTTTGTATGTATAACCAAGAATATCCCACCCCAGCTGGAGAATCCAGCACTTGCCCTTGTTAAACTTTGTATCGTTGGTGATTGCCCAGCTCTCTAGTCTATTCAGTTGTCTCTGTAAGGACTGTCTACCCTTGCAGTAGTAGACCTCCTAGTTTAGTATGGTCAGCAAACTTACTTTATGTACATTCGATTCCCAGACCACTTATAAAAACATTAGAGAGCACTGGCCCTAGAATTATTTAGATTCTCTTTGGAAGACAAAACACTCCTCTCCCACTAATGTTTACATCATTTTAAGTCCAATGCACAACAGATCTCCATGATAAACATACAACATACTCAGACTTCAGTAGTGACTTGTGAGGAGGTAGGAATTCCCATATGGAAAATACGCCTTTGCAATCTGAATAGTCTTACCCTGAATATTCAGCTGGCTGCCGACCTAATTTGAATTGTATAACAAAGCTGTCTTTTAGGGAGATTCATCTCTTTTCAGTTTAGCCATGGAAAAATTCTGCATCTGATCTCTGGTAGTAACTTGGGTGTTTTCTCCATGTGATTTAGAGAAATAGGTATTTTCAGAAGGCTGGACATCCCCCTAACTTGAAGACAATTTTGAAGCATGGAATAAGCCTGCCTATGCATTGCTTGTATGTTTGTATGTTATGGAAGAACCTCAGTTACTTATAGCAGGTGGTGCCAAATTCCCAGTGGGGAAAATATTTCCATACTGCCTATCTGTATGTACCTAATGATAAAGCCTAGAAGGCTAGACTGCAATTCTCTGGATGGCAGTGTGGAATACTAGGCTCTTCCGAATTGCCTTCTGGTGAAACCTGTCTTTTCCTCTTGATAATACAGGAAATTACTTATCTAGGCACCTAACATAATATCTTTTGCATCTTAAGTGTCTTGGTTATATGGCAGCCAGGGCACTGCACCGTTTGCCAGACTATACGGATGAAAACTTATTTGGGTGGCAACTAAAGACACAAATGATGCCCAGAGTTTATCTGTGTTTTGTTCTTTGGCTTTAGTCTGCTACAAGACAGGACTGGTTTCTCACACATGCAACAGAGCTCACTATAGAGCCTCTGCTATGGTTAATTAGGTACAAAAGGAAGGAATCCAGCCTGACGTGCTGCATTACAGGGCTAACAGTTTGAAAAATCTTGTAGTTACACCATGTGCCTAGATTGAACCTGGAAAACAGATATTATGGCTCCAGACTGCCATAGTACTCAATAAACCCCCCTAAACATGTTATTTTGAGCAGAAAGCCATTTTGCAGGTACAATAGTCTGAGAGAGAGCAGTTTTCCTGGGAAGCATAGTGTGTCATTTTTTTCTGTTGAGAGTAAAACCTCCACCACTGAGTACCATTAAGGTAAAACTTACATTTTTGCAAGAGAAAGAAACATTCACCAATAACTTTGTCCTCCCTCTCTCAAGACAGCGTTGGGCAGTGAAGTCCTGCAATGTTCTGGTAGGAGCTCCAGGCTTGCAATCTCAGATTGCTCATCGTTCCCTCAACACTACTTGCTGCAATCCACACATCTCAGGTGAACAGAAGATGGCTTTAGAGTACAGACTAATGATTGCATTCAAATGGAGGTAACAATAAATATTAGGATTGTGGTAGAGTGGAGAGGCTTGAAAAAAGTTGCAGTGTTTAAAACTGTTCAAGTTGTCATGTTTACCTTTTATTTCAGCTCACAGTGTCAGGGCATGGAAATACAAAACATGCTGTGAAGTACATCCTTTTTGCCTGTGCCTGTGCATAACTTAGCACTTCTAAAGCAACTGTTATATCTAAAATAAGATCTTTTCAGGTTCCGGGTTCAGAAAGTGGCTATTATTATAAGCACCTGTGAGCTTCAAAAGCCATTAAGGAACAGCTGTATTGCAAGGAATGTAGAAAGCAGATTTCGTACCTCATTAATATTTTCCTGCTTTGTTTTTTTTTCCCATCCTGCAGAGCAACTTTAATCTGTTTCAAACTTATTTCACTTTGCATAACCAATTAAACATTCACTGACATAGGGACATTTTCCTCAACTCGTATGTGTGCCTTAACCTCCAGGTTCTAGAGACAGCTGCTTTCTTACCAAGTAAATATTACTGATTTATTTGCAGAAAGTAGAACTGCTCTAGTTGGAGGGAATGAAATGAACATCAGACATGTATGGCTGTTTCTAAAGAAAAACTATTTAACTGAATAATTTCTGCCTATCCTTCCCTACTCTTTCACACAATGCACTCACAGTTCTGTGTTTAGAAAAAATACCATCCAAAAAAAGAAATTTCTCATAAAAAGGTGAGTTTGTGAAAACAAGGATTGCCATCAAATTCTAATAGGCAGAGTATATGTACTAGCTTGATATAATATTTATTCTGTATTTTATATTAGGTGGAAATGTATTGGTTTAACATAAGAACAGGGAAAAGATAAGAAGCTGTTCCTTAATGACAGAGTTCTCTCTTTAAATTACACCACCACATTTGGATTGAACTACACACCTTCACCTCCAGAATTTGCTTTTAGTTGGAATCTCTGAGTAAGTATACAAGCTGACCATACCAGTATTCTCCAGTTACCTACTATGAAGATTTCTTGCACTATCTGCTGAAACATCATATACAGGCATCGTACACTATCCTGTGTCCTGTTTGAGATGCAGACTGGCTCTACATGGCAATTCTGTGCTACCTACAGGGAGTAAATGAAATAAACAAACTGTTATATGCTAGCACAAAACATCCGTATGGTATCAAATGCCATTTTGACTTGGAATCCTAGTTTTACTACACATATTTTCCAGGCCCACGGGATAAGGGGGAATAATGAAGCAAAGACAGGTACATCAAAACTAAAGAATTTTCAGGCTGGAAATTCCCACACTGGTGATTGTCCTCCCTGCAGTGAGCAGCAATTTGGTGTCCACCTTTGACCAGTTATAAACCAGACTATTTGTTGGTACAGTATGTACACACCTTCTGGTCTCCTGCAGAGGTGTAAGGGGAAGTTTTGCAGTCTATAGTCATGACAAACTTATCCAGAGCCTAGTAAAGTCCCAGAGCAATTAGACATTTCCTTTGCACTTGACTGTACAAGCTAAAAGAGGGAAGCAGTTGACTGCCTTCCAATTGCCTCTTTCCTAATAATTTTAAGAAAGCAATCTTAAAAGCAAAAAAAAAAAAAAAAGGCAGAAAAAGATCACAGTCTAATAAACTCATGCAAAAAGAGAGGAACCAGGCTTGGGTACAGATATCAGGCTCCCTTTGGAGGCAAAGGAACTGGTGGCTTCAGTGACATTAAGGAGATGGGTTGTCCTTGCTTGTCTCAGCCTTTCATTTCACAGATTTTCAAGAAGAGGAAAAGATATCTTCTCTGTTGTGCATTTTAGTATCAGCTGAAGCTATGTTTAAGCACCTACTATAGATACTTACATGGCAATTTAGATAACAAGTGTTTAACAGTGAAACTTCTATTCTCTCTATGGCTTTACTTCAACTGCAAATGTACTAGACACAGCCAAACTCTGTGCAGAATCTCTACTTTGAGAAATTAAGCATGAGAGGGAAGGAAGAAATCTTGACTACTTCTTTCACAACTCATTTGCAGGAATACTGGTACATATGGGAGCACCTCTGTGCTTTCAAGTGGCCTGTCTCAGCCTTTGGATGCACCCTACATGCCTTTCAGAAACATGCAGCTGGCTATGCAATACAGTGGGTCCTTGAAAGTTGCTTTACTGCATGTTCTGCATCATTTTG
This sequence comes from Pezoporus wallicus, assembly GCF_028554395.1. Taxonomy (NCBI): domain Eukaryota; kingdom Metazoa; phylum Chordata; class Aves; order Psittaciformes; family Psittacidae; genus Pezoporus; species Pezoporus wallicus. Next base: position 1,457,097 of record NW_026636323.1, on the reverse strand, counting down.
TAAAATTGTGAGCCTCTGCTCTTACGAAAACCATAAGAAACTAGGGGAAACTAGGCAGCAGGTAAGACTGCCTGCCACTGTTTCAATCATGTGCCCTAGTGTTACAAGGAGCCAATACAATAGCATAGTTAGTACAGAACGGACGTGATCATAAACACTTGGGTTTTTCCTCAGGGATACGTATTAATACATACTGTCCAAAGACTTCTGTCTTCCTACCTTTCTGTGGATAATTTTATGACTGTGGTGTTGCAGAATGACTCACAGAAGTCATGTAAATGTAAACCTGATCAACAGTCTGAACAGTATTTTTTCATGTTTCCCAGGAAGATCCTTGGTTCTTAGAAATGCAGTTTTTCAGAGCTCTTCTACTCAGCTAAGCATACAACTAAATTATACTAAGGTTATTTCATGCCTGAAACACTATCCTGAAACACTACAGCAGCTTTTACAATACTCTTATGGTCTACAATATCAGCACACCTGTGATGCATTTACTTTTTGTCTGACTGCCTACAGCAAAGATGCAGAAAGACTTCTGCACATCTGTGTGCTAAACCAAATACCTGCTATTGCTATTGAATGATCTAACGCACATTATAGAATAGCCCAAGTCCTTTCCGTTAGCACATGTGCATTTTTATACGTATGTATATACACGTAAGCATATATCTATATGTAAAGGAACAAAAAAAGAAATAATCACTTTAGGTTTTCTCTCTTCATTGTAATCTAGCAGCTGCCTATTTTTAAGACAAACTAGAAATTGATCATCTGGCTCTGACAGCATCGGAAATTCATATGTCTCTGAATACGTACACAAGCTCACATACCTATGATAAACACCTAAAGGTTTGGTTTTATTTTTCTCCTTAATACACATTTTCTTGCACCTCTGCCTCCCAGCCAGAGATAGAAACAGAGGTGAGCTTGCTGAAAAATTTAGGAACTATCATCTCCTATTATTTTCACCTATATATGCAAATGACCTCAAGACATTTCCAGACCATTTTGACAATTACATAGACCAGATCAACATAAACATGTGCACTTTAAGGGAAACATCTGCTTCAAAGTTCACCTAAACATTTATTTTTTCAAAGCTTAAGTATTTATGTTTGAAGTTGGGCTATATGGGTAGTATCTTTATGTTTATAGAAGGCTTTGAACACAGGCCACAGTGTTGTGCAGAAAAGGAAAACAGCACACAGGGATGGAGAATACTTCCAGGATTTCTTCCACTCTCATTACCCCTGGCAAGGTGTACAATGCCCAGTGTTGGGTGCCACACACTGTGAAAGTGGGGATCGAAGAGAAGACTGTTGAGGGAGAAACACTGGGAATAACCAAGGGTGAATGAAAAGTAGACCTACAAGCACAGACTGCTGGGCTGAATCAAATTAAACCCAGAGAAGAGAAGACAGAGGAACAGGAATAGCTTGCAGAATCACTATTGCTAATGGAAGTAAAGAGTACTTAACTATCAGCTAGATAAACATATGGATTACATCGCCCTCAGGGGAAGAAAGGATCACGTAACTTCCACCCTGGTGATTTTGTATCCATATTGATGGATAAGTGTCTGTAGATCTGGAGGTATCATCATAGGTTCTCCCACACATGGGTACATAGGATCTTTCCCTTAGGATCTTCCATTTCTTATAGTGCAATCATGTATTCTCCTCTGCCTGGAGCAAAACCTTGGCTAAAGTCCTGTCCCTGTATTTTAGAGTGGAAAGCTGTAGGCTACCAGGGATCCTGCAACAAGTTTGGGCAATATGTAGTAGAAGAGGGAACAGAGTGAATAACTAAACTATTGAAACAATGCCATTTTGATTTTTAAATGCCTTTTAAACTGAGATGAAATTGCCAAGGAATCTAGAATGAATTCTCACAAAAAGAAAACTAACAAAACCCCAAATAAGAAAAAAAAAACCTTCACCCCCTTAACATTTTGAAAATGTTTGAAGACCTGTTTTAGCCATTCCCATGTCTGGTTTTGATAGTCCCATGTTCAAGATCTTTACCTGAAGTGTAATAGTTTTCTGTGCCTAAGGCGGTTTTCCTGCCAAGAACTCATGTTACTCAACATTTTGCTTTACCCATATGGTCATACTGTATCATTTTTTTGGTTTGTTTGTTTTTTGTTGATGTATTTTTTTTTATTTGCTTGTTTTGTTGGGATTTATTTTGAGATCAAATACCTAGGTCTGCAATGCAAGAAGCAGCAGACTCAACAGGAAAGAAATAATGGTTCACCCCACAATAGGGATCTGGGGCATTTTCTGAATACCTAGGATATACTCAAATGTATACTATTTGATATAAAATTAAATTAATAAATTTAAAAGTATTTAAATATAATTATTTAAATTAACTTAAATAATTTAAATATATTTACTATAAGGCTTCAAGTGGAAACAAGGTAACAATGGCAGCTACACAGCCAAATACAATAAGACCAAGGAAAGCTACGGTCATCCACAATGCTAAGTAGCTATCTTGCTTCCTGGGTTCATTTTGTCTCCAATGGTCTCTATAAGATAAATCTGCTTAAAGGGTAACCCTAAACAGTGTGGACTGAAGACAATTGGTGGTACTAAACTTTAGTGATTAGGATCAGTTCTGGCCTTTTTCTCTTCATTACTATGGAGAGCCACTGTGTCCTCCTTACTTGTTCTGTTCATGACAGCTAAATTCCTTTTGAATTTAGTCCTTTGCTTTTCTTTTTAAAAGTTGAAAATGAGCAAAAGCCTGTTTCTAATCAGTGGTTCCAGATTTCAAATGTATCTCCTCAAATTGGTTTGGCCAGTATTTCAGACTGAAGTTTCATATCTCCATGCTTCATATATATCTCCATATATTTATATCTGTACATATATATATTTACACACACTTTTTTGTTTAGCTGTAAAACTCCAAAAATTAAAAAATAAGAAATAATTACTGACTTACACAGTCCTTTCCCTCAAAGACCTTTCATCAAGAACCTGTGACAGTCTGTTTGTGTAAACATAGAGCCCACATCTTCAAAACAACACCTTACTTGTTTTTTCCTCAAAACATTTAAAATGAAGTTTAAATCCATAGCACAGACTTCTTCCACATGTGCTGCTCTGGGCTTCTCTAAACTCACCTCTGACAAGTGGAAGTGGCTTATAGTGCCTGTAGTGTCTGTGCTCCACAGATTGAGATGCCCTACAAGGCCCTGAGCTGACACCACAGTAGTAATCTTTGATGCAGAGAGCTATTTCCATTTCTAGGCTGCCTGTTTAAAGTGTTGGCTAAGCCCTTTGAAGTTAACTCTGGTATCTCCGCATCTCACTGAAGCCATCCCTGCAACCTCCTGCTGTCCTGTGTCTCAGGCTCTCCAACACCTGGAGTGGATAACCCCTTTTGGTTGCCTCAAAACTCTCCCTTTTCACGGTAATTTCAGTTTTAGCTGGCTATGCCTAGCCTTGCAAGGAATAATACTTTCTAGGGTGACTCAGGCTAGCTGGGTGGGTGGATAGCTTCTCCCCTGAAGCAGAGATGGGAAAAAGATGACAAAATCTCCCTCAAACCTATGTGATTAATATCAATGTAATAAATCACTTGTCCTTAGCTGCTTTATTCTGTAAAAAGCCACTTATAGTCTCCTTTTATTTAATCCTTTGTGTTCAGACAGGCAATTCAAAACTGGGCAGAGAAAAAAAAGCCATCTCTAATACCATTCCTGTTGAATAACTTCTACATTTTTGTTGCTGATCATAACAAATGCTGCTATATCATGTATAATAGCAATCTGTTTGACCATCTCTTTTTTGATACCCTGGCTTTCCAGTATACTGATACTGCAAGCAACTGATCAGCTCAGATCTTGACCTATTTTTCACAAGCCTGGAAAGTGTCTGTGAAAGACAGACTCTTCCCCATCTTATTCAGGTCAAGGGTAGGACTTGAAATTGGCACCAGCAGCTTCCAAAGGAAACTGCATGAAGCTCTCTGAAACTGGGAAACATCCCAACAGGGAACTGGAGGGAGGAAAAAAATGAGAGAATAAGGAAGAAGATGGAACATTCTTTAATGATATGCTGGGGAAAAAAAAAAAGAAAAAAAGGAAAAATTCTGCTTCTTAAGATACGGTCCTTTGAGAAAAATGTAAGCACAGCTACATACTCTGTCAGCAAACATCTTCTTTATTAATACACTCTCTGAGATTGCTTTCAAGTGAACTGCTTCCCAGGAGCTAAGCATTGTGTAAAGGCCCCTTGATGTGTGGGGATGTTTTAACAAGTACAGGTGCTCCCAGGGAATCAAGCAGGACTCTCCAGACAACCAGGGCTGCACTCCACTACTGCTGACTACAGAGGCAGGGACCTGGTTGTGCAAGGGACCCCCAGATAGGCTGTGGGTATCCATGGTGAACACAAGCACCCTGAACCCTCACCTCAGTACCCCAGGCACACTGAAACTGAGAGGGTACTTGGGAGCCCTTTGTTTATTGACTCCACTCCTGGACGAAGGATGATGGGTTGATTTAGTGCATCGTTTTGTATGTTTTTCCGATCACAGAGGCTGTTAAATGAAATACAGAGTGGAGCACAGCCCCATGATGCTTTGGCAGATGAGTTAATATGCAGTAACAATGCTCTTGAGAATCTTGGGCACCAAAGAAAGAACAAAAAATCTATGCAACAGAGCATCTTTCAGAGGCTCCTTATGAAAACAGGCCATCTGGCTTCACTGCAGTGCATTTGTTAACTCTCCAGCCTACTACTGTTTCCCTGCTGGGTTGTACATGCTGAATCTGTCACACATCTAGAACAAAATTATAAATAAACAATGGTGTATTCAAATACAACAGAACTTTCCTGCAGTGGGCTTATAGGAACCAAGAAAGGAAGCAGAGCAGCAAATCCTTGTTCTTTTGTGTGAAGGAAAGTAGGTCCCTTGTTCAGTGCTGGAAAGGGGACTCAATTTTGCCTGGAGGAAGATGTCTTTTGCTGAGTTATGCTCCTCAGGTGTTGCAGATGCAGACCTAAAGGCATTATTGCTAGAAACCACTTGGGCTAGTTAGTATCTCAACCACAGTCATGGCCCTGTTTTCCTGTTTCAATGGCATGCGTACTTGCAGTACTCCAGGTTTCAAGAGAAACAGAGGCAATAGGGAAGCAGAGAGGTGAAGTCCAATAACAAGTTAATAGGAAACATGGGTAAGAGAGCCCAAGTTTGCAGTAGAGAACTGGAGCATGGGATTGCACTTGCATCACTTTTTGTGGGGATTCTGTATGCTGTCTCAGACACTGAGCAGTTTTCTCCTTTTCTCTTAAATAATCAGAGAACTTCCCTAGTGCAGAGAGGCTGTTGGATCTGCGAAACCCAGCTGAACTGCAAACCCATGTAAGCCAAGGTGCAAGATAAATATTTAGGACTTCTCATCTCTCAGTCTTTCCCTCATTCTCTGAGCATCAGAAAGAAAGCTGGGGAAAAATTACATGCCAGATCCCTGGCAGCCAGTTTCATCCATGAGCCAAGCCTTATATGCCTGTGAACTGCATGGCAGCAAAGTGATACTTTATAGTGACACCTCCTGGGAAAGACGAAAGAAGCTTTCCATAGGCTTGTGAGCCAAAAGGTCATGTTAACACTGGCTGCAAGCCACCACTGTCTGTAGGCAACAGCTTTCTGTAGATGGAGAAGACAACTGGCCATGCTAACTGAGATACTTGGCTTTTCTTTCTTCCATTCCCTAAGTCTATATTATTCAATGCCTAAAAAAAAAAAAAATTGGGAAAGAGTAGAAAATTGTTGCAAGTTAAATTTGCCAGTGGAGGTGGTGCATTTGCACAGACTACAGTGCTCAAAGGCTGAAAGCTGGGTTGCTAAAAGATTAAAGAGTTATTCTATTTCAGACAATCTTCAAGAAACAAGACTCCACTGGGTCTTGTTTTGCCCAGTTCAACTTTGTGCAGCTTATTTGAAGTCACAGTTTATGAGTGGAATTACTTTGGATTTGTGTTCATGGGAGTTAGAGAGAAGCTGGGCTCATGGGGGTGAATGGATGTGTCCTGAGGCATAATTAGGGTCAGGGGGGTGTGTGTGTATGTGTTTGTGTGTGTACGTGTTTGTGCGTGCACAAACTATACAGCTAGAACCCCCCTCCTGCACACACACAGCTGCACACACAGGCACACACACAGAATGTTGTATTGGTGATTTAAAAATAGAAAATTAACAAGAAGAAAGTTGTAGGAGCTATTGAAAAGTGAAGCTGCTTTTGGAGCAGTCTGCCACCGAAAGTGGTGGCCTGCCACTCTGTCCTGCTGCTGGTTCCAGGTTTCTCCTCACCCTTCCCAGTGCTGGGAGTTGCAGCATCTCACTAGAAGCTGATCACAAGGTTGCAGTGGTCACAGAAGACCCAGGACTGTATAGGCAGTCCTGGGAAAGTCAGAGGACTGAAACTGTTGGTAGCAGGAGGATCTTTGGTTGGCACAAGGCTGCTGTAGGACATCATCATCATTTTGACCACCTTTACACCCAGTTGTTTCAGGATAAAGTCTCCCAGGGTCACTGGAGTTCCAGCACTGACACATTCATCCAAGCTCCCCAGCAAAGCCAAGCTGGGTTAACCACAGCACAACCATGCCCGAGTTTCAGATGAACACTTTTTAATACTAGCTACTATTTTTAATGCTAAATTCAAACTTTGAAACAACACAAACTCCCTTTACAGCTGAAATCTCTAAAGAAGCTGGCAAGAAGCATACATCTCCTCACTGACGATATAAGGAGTCAAATACCTCTTTTAAAGCAATGTAGTTCAGTCATATATTGAGGGTGAAGCAAGGCAGAGCCAGGAAATTAAATTAAAATCAACTAAGTTGGTAGAAGAAGAGGCATCTCTGGGTTTGCTGCAAGGCATCTCCATTGACATGAAACTGTTGGTGCCAGCCATGCATTCACTGCTTGTGCACTCACTGTGGATGTAGGAGACTTGGGGCTGGGGGCATTCACAGCCTGTGGAGATTTCCCAACTTTCACAGGCCACGACAATGTTCAGACCTGCAGGCAATGAGACACACTGATGGGGAGCAAGCTGCTTGTGTCCTGGAAAGAAAGCAGAGTGGGCAAATGGGAGCCTGGGCAGGAGCAGGACTGGCGCACCAGGTCCTGGAGCACAAATACGTTTTTCTTTTGACCAGGTAATGATAAAAAAAAATCTCAATTTTGCTACACTTTATCACATGGAGGAGTCTTGCAAAAGCCAAGAGTGATCACGCTCTTCCAAAATGTGGCTGCCAAATGGCTCACGCTGCACTTGGATACTTCTATAACCATCTTCAGGTACTGGAGAAATGGCAGTGAGCTAGTCATTATGGACCAATGTGCTCACATCCCCAAAAGGAAATTTGAATACAGCCCTTTGAATTGTGGTTTACGTATTGCTTAGGCCAACAAGAAGATTTACCCTTCTGAGCCCTTGAGCACATCCCTGTTAACTGCAGTACCATTTGAGCGCAATGCTGGCCAGAGGCCCAGATCCAGCAAAGCATGCTCAGGGATGTATGTACACGTGTAATCCAACACTCTGGCCACAGCTTTCCAATGCTGCTGGGGGCAGTTCCTGGCAGGAATTAATTCTGCCTTCCTGCGAGGAGCAGGGATGCGAACTTCCCCTGAACCATCACTAGTGCAGCTGCGCGCCTCTCTCCCGCATACCAGACAAGCCAGGCAGCAGCTCCTGACAGGACTGAAAGTTTATGCTTTTACCACACCAGAGGCTCCCCACATGCAGTATGGCTGCTATCTATTGTTCAGATCAGAGTTTGCTCTCTGGTCGGTGGGGAAACAGACTTCAGACACTTGTCTGTATTTGGCATTACTCCAGCAGACATGCAGGGAGTTTTGCTTATGTAGGGACAGATTTGTCCCCAGGTTCCCCTGGGGACAGCTGCACAGCAAGCTCTGGAAACCATGAGCAGTAGGCATTCTTTCGGAGGGAATTACATTTGCCGGATTTAATTTATTAAAATAAGAAACATATTCATCCATTCCCTACTTTGCATTGTTTATAAAATCATAAGTACAGCATGTCCAGAGAGATATGAGCCAACTGCTGCACATGACCCGCTCTGGGATTTAGGCTGCAACAGGAAACTCAGCTTGGAACAAGAATTCTCTCTTAAATGAACTTTTGAAACTGGATCTACATTGTGAAATATTTGGATTTTGAGCAGTGGAAGAATGTGGAACATAAACACTAGGAACTGCTTCCTTTGAACATTAATAAGCTTCAGCAAGCAGGCTGGGTGCTGCTGTGGTACATGGCACACAAGGAGGCTGGTCAGAAAGCCAGTCTTATAGGGGCGCATTCATAATATGCTCATTAGATTGCACTACTTTCCTCCAGATAGCCATTCCTCCTAGTTACTAGCGTGGGTGAAGCATTTGTAAGTGAAAATTGATAACAGAGCCTTTTGCCTCTCAAGTTTCTGTGGCAATCCATTGTTTACTGCCTATGATTTTCCTAGCAAGTGGTATTTGACTGTTCAGAGGGTGGGTTTGTGCCGTCCGCTACATCCTGACTGTTCTGTTCAGAGAAATCTAATTTGATCAGAGATTACTTGGGTGTCCTACTGAGCCACCCCAGGATTTGACTTGCAGGCAAAGGAAAGAGGGCACGGTCTTTATCAGCTCTAATTCAGTAATGGTGCAAAGCTGCAGGGAGTCAGCTCAGACCTCAACAAAATATATTGCTGCTTCAGCAAAGTGAGTAGAACACTGTGCCCTTCTGGAAGCAATCCTGAGCTGGCTTCTCAGCAATAAAGAAAACACCATTTTTTCCCTTTCTCTTTTATTTTCAAAGTATGTCACAAAACTTTTATCTGACTAAATTCTAAATTATTGAAATTATACCTGTCAGCAGTAGCTTGGATCTGTTCAAGCAAAACCTCCAGCAAGAGTAGGACACTGCATAGCTTGAAAGGAGAAACTGAGTTAGAAGTTTTCAGCCAGGCTCAGCGCCAAGCCTGAAACCAGCTTTGAGTTTTAGAGTCATCATAGCACTGCAGTGAAAATCTTTATATAGGGCACTGACCTTCAGGGTGTCTTCCCAAGGACCTACACGTACGTGTGTCTGTGTGGCCACTCCGGCTCACAAGCCTGCTTACTCCATCTACATCATCCCTAAGGATCAATAAGCCATCACTGATGAAGAAGCAGAAATGAGAAGACGAGAGACTACGTATTGGGTCACTCAGCCCTGTCTCTTTTCTGTGGTGGGATTGCAGTGGTACCTGTATTTGCTGAAAGCATGAAAGGTTAGTTTGAGTCAGGCTGCACTTATTCTTTTATTAATGAAGCAGAAATGTCACCAGAATGTACTCTTAAATAATGTCCTCCTGCCTTGTGATTATTTCCTTATGTCCTGTTCCCACTTAATTCCCACTGAAATATTACATTCCAAAATAACAAAAAGCACATAAAAAGTGCCACATAGCAGAAGAGTGGTGATTTCTCCCAGGTCATAGGAACAGTGCTTGAACACTTTCAATTTTTTTTACTTTTCACTTCCTCATTGTCCCTCCCCAGTCCTGTTCAAAACATTGCCAGCAAAGAAGATACTGTGAGATGTTCTGGTCCTGGTCAAGACAATGGTAAAGCTTCTACTGACTTCAGAGAGGCCACAGTTTTACTGTGCTGGTTTCATCAGGATAAAGTTAATTTGTTTTATAGTAGCTAGTATGTATGTATGGGATTATGTTGATTATTCGGAGATGTTTTAGCAGTTGTTGAGCAATGCTTATACAGAGCCAAGGTCTTTTCTGCTTCTCACATCACCCCACCAGCGAGTAGGCTGGGGGTGCACAGGAAGCCGGGAGGGGACAGATGGCCCCAACTGATCAAAGGGCTATTCCAGATCATAAGGTGTCATGCTCAGCACATATATCAACTTGGGGGAAAATTGGCTGGAGGGTCACTGCTCGGGGACCGGCTGGGCATTGGTCAGTTGGTGGTAAGCAACTTTTTTTCATTTGCATCACTTCTTTTTCTTGGGCTTTATTTCTCTTTCTTTTTTTTTTTCTTTTTAATTTTCTTTTCAATTTCAAATTATTATTATCATCATTGCTACCATTAATGCTGTTATTATCATTATTGCATTTTATTTCAATTATTAAACTGTTCTTATCCCAACCCATGAGTTTCCTCACCTTCACTCTTCCAATTCTCTTCCTCCCCAAGTCCTGCTGTGGAGGGCAGTGAGTGAGCAGCTGTGCGGTGATAAGCTGCTGGCTGGGGTTATACCAAAAACATTAGCCCATAGCCTGATTCAAAACACAGAAAGAGGGGAATAATGTGTGCGAAAATAGAAGTTTTGCAAAATTATTTCCAGTTGTGAAATCCTTGCTCTATTCTCCTCCTTTTTAGGTTAAAAGGCCTTACAGCTTTCCAGCACCTGCAAAAGATGTTTCAGTGAAAGGTGTTTTGGACAAGTCCAGCAAGACAAGCTATCACTGTGTGGCTGTAACTCCACACTGGTGAAACTGGCATGTAAACGGGGCAGCACAGATATCACTTGAGATGAACCATCCCAGAGGTGCCCGAGGTTCCATGAGGAACTGAAGCCCCTTCACAACTCATCTGTTGGGTTTGCCACTATGAGCTAAGTAAAAGCTGGGGTCTGAGAAGTGTGTACAAATCTATGACACAGACAGAAGAACCTCTTCACCCACCTTTCCCTAAGAAATCAAGCATCTCTGCTATCCTGCTGACTCCTGGTTTATTCTTAATGAAACAGCTATTTGTCTAAGTTTAAAGCATCATATTAAACAAGCCTGGGAGCACACTGACCACGATTTTTCACTGAATCACTTTGTACAGTCACCTAGGCTTCAAACTTAACAAGGCACTCAATCCACTGTTTTACTTGCATTTGAGCCTTAAGGACTCTGATCCTCACTGCTCATTGTTCTCTAGCAGCCCTCTCCCGGAGATCTTTGCATCCAAGCGTAAAACAAGAGACAAAGAGGTGAGGACACATAAGCAATGAACCCTATAGATGAATCCAATGAGCAACGGCCTCAACACGTTCATAGCCTGTCTGAGACACCCCAGTGCACAGTCTGAAGGAGGCAGTAAGTGGAATTTTGCAGATACATGGGGAGAAATCCTTATCAGCAGAGAAGCAGCATGAAAACACACAGCCACAAAATTAATGGAAGGATGCATAGGTGGGGGAAAGGAAGATTAAGCCTCAAGTCAGTGCAATTCTCTGCATGCCTCAAATTAGGCAGTGGCTGAAGAACTTTGGCAAGGCTTTTTGGCCTATAGTGATACAAACTGGAGTAAAAGGTATCACTGAGATCTCACAACATTTTAGTTTTCAGCTTCTAAGCATACTTTTTCTCATCTCTGTTTTTATACAGAGTTAAGGACTCTCACTGACTTGGATTCTGTTATCTCCACTGGCCATAAGTTTGACTCTGCCAGGCTTAAGCACTCTGCCCTGACCCAGGAAAGCACTTCTCTGTGTTTGTTTTTAAGCAGGCCAGAAGTCCCACTATCTTCATAATTCTCGTACAATATATTCTTTAATGGATCTACTGTTACCACACTTATCGCTATTACTTTTCACCTCTATTTTCCCTTCACTTCCCAGCCTTTTCCCCTAACCCCCTCAGTTTGCTGATAATATATGTATTTTTAAGTATTATGGTTTTTTTACTTCTTCAAGTTTGAGTTAGTACAGACCTTTAATTCACATTGAAAGGGTGTCCAATAATTAGCCAGTATTACAGTATTGTTTAGCTCTTTCTTATTAAGGGAAGATAGATCTCTCTTTCATAAACCTACACCATCATTATGGTTCTCCAGAATGTACTCATTAAGAAGAATTATACAGACAATTAAAGATTCTCATTTAATTTCTCCCTTTTATTCATGGTTAAGAATGTGAATGAACTAAACATAAGTTACTGACATGGTTCTGTATGGATGTTTTGTCTGGCATATTTGCCAGACAGCTTCCCTGTTGCAAAAAAAATACTGAAATTAATTATCTTATTTTCCTCATTAGTTACCACAGATGAATAATTTCTAGGTATTTTACAGATCTGGTATGGATATAGCAACTAAATTTCATACCCAGCATGACAATACTCAGCAGAGATGCTGTTTGGTGAGACGATGTTTACGTTTGTGCATTCAGCCTTGCCTTCAGTGATCTAAAATTAGATCTTCTCTAGACCTTAGTGCCACTGCTGTATAAAACCTGCACTGAAAACAGGAGCTAGTGTCTCTTCAGTGTCTAGCAACTGCCCTTGGGCCAAGCTTTCTTATAAGATGTTGGAGCTCCCTTCCTATCACAGACTAAGCTGCTCATGTACATCCTTCTGTAAGAACGGCCCTGTTTTATCAGACCACCACTTCACCTTGCCTAACATCTAGTCTCCTGAAAGCAATGGCCCAGGAAAAACTAGAAGTACAATGAACTTTTTCAGTGTACCTGCGCAAGACCATGGCTGAGAAACTTAATTTGGTGACAGTCACCAAAAGCAATGGCTTTGCAGGTCATTGCCTCAGTATACAGGTATATTCTTCCGCTATGAATGGGAGTAACAGTGGGATGTTTTGTGCCCAGAAGCCCATGCATGGAAGGCCATTAGCCTGGCTGATGACAGGATGTATGTGGCAAAAAAAGTGGTTGCTGGGGTCCAAATTGTTGAAAAGCTCTGTAGTTTGGCCATATATCAAACACACACACTTTGTGAATTAGGAACAGAGGTAACAGTAACAAATTCCCTAGAAACATTGGTAGCTGTTTTGGTTTTGGTTTGTTGTTGGTTGTGTTGTGTTTTTTTTTGTCGTTTGTTTTGTTTTTTTGTTTGTTTCTTTGTTTGTTTCTTTGTTTTGTTTTCTTTATTTTATATTATTTTATTTTATTTTAAATTACATTCTTCATTTCCTTGCCAGAGCAATGCCAATTTTTTGTTCAATAAAAGTTCAGCTTCTTTTAGGTAGTGCTGCGCAGATGAATGATGGGAACCCTGGAGAGCGGATTTTCTGGCATTATATTTTACAGCAGAGTGCTAACGACCAGATCAGTTTTGAGACTGATATCATTATTCATTTGATCCATACACCATTTCTGCATTCAGATATTTTCCTACCCTCACACTTTTATGAATATTCTGTAAGTAACTCAGAGCTGAACTTGGTCCTTTGTGTCTCCACAGCACAGCATGTCAGAAGTGTAATGTAGATGAGCATCCTTCAGCCTTGCCAATAGTCGCCACCATAGTAGCAAAGTTTAACACGGGCAATTGTAGTAGGCAATACTACTACTTCTATCGTAATAGTATAGGGATGGGCAAAAGCTATTCTGAAGCTACAGATTATTGCAGCCTTCAAGCCAGAAGGTGACAGAGTGAGTTGCAGTTTGTATGTGGAAATGACTCCATCAGTGTAGACAGTAAAAAGCCAGGGGTGGATGCAGGCACAGCAGGGATTAGCAAGAAATTGCTCCCAAGCCTGAAGCAAGCATCCAGGGTTGAGGAGTGTCAGCTGGGGGAAAAACAGATGCCTTTCTCAACCCATTCATTAAATCTACCCATCTAAAATTGCTTATGGACAGTTTTCCAAGGAGCACACAGTGAGAGGTCTGGAATAGATGGCTTTAAGCATTGTGTTAGCTCAGTTGGTGCTTCCTGCCTGGCACTCGGCTGTGCTGGGAAGCAGCATAGGTGACTCAGAGTTTGGGACATGGCTTCTGGTTTCATTTCACACAACCTACAAAAACACATGACTTTTTAACCACATTATTCCTGAGTTATGCTACAGTGAATGTTAATGACCCACAATGAAAAAATTCCCTGCACCAAGAAAAGCAGACCACTATCCACAAATTTCCCATTTTCTCTCTCCTTCCTCTATTAATATAATTAATCACACTGAGGAAGAGCACACATAGCCTTGCTGTGGGGTCCCACATGATACATCACAAAGGCTATAAAAACCTTATAAACACAAAATTACCATCAGCATTTAAAAATAAATAAAAAAATAAATAAATAAACCACTCTGGGAAATAAACCAGAGAAGAAATGAGAAGCTTGCTGTGTGGCTTTAAAATCAGAAAACCTCATTGTCAAACAGTATTAGTATTTGCCAAATGAGGGACTTCAGCAGGGAACAGTAGGGACGTGCAGAAGGGGTTTTGATGATCAGGAGACAAGCAGCCCATGCTGGAGAGAGAAAAAGGCTGTGTCCCGATGCATGCTGAGAGAAGGCATGTTGCAGCCTCACAGTGTCTGGCACAGTTATGGATATCCTCCACCAAATGGTCGGTGGCAATGCAAATGATTCCTGTCCACATTCCATGTGTCAGCCAGGATAGTCCTCAAGGACATGACCAGGTAAGCTGATGCCCAGTGCTCGCATTATTTCTCAGCTTAAAATCACCATGCACTAGTAAACAAACATTTCTGCTAGGCTAGCAATGAATTACAGCACCCAAGCTTCATGAGTTTGAGTGCCTGTTGTTAATGAATAGGTCAGCGAGGAGCAGGCAGCCAGGTTGAACATGCTGTGCCAGCACGGCTGAAATCTGTTTCTCTCCCAGCTCCTACTGTTACAAGGAAAGGCACAGAGGGCACTCACAAGTGAGCTTTTGATGGTGCTGTGCTGCTGCCAAATGATCTCCCTCCACAAGTGCAGAGAAGTAACAAATGCCTTCTCGGGGTTAAAAAAGGTGGTGGGTGGTGTTTGCCTGGAGCAGAGGTACTCACAGGCACTGAACTGGGGATCCTGAAAGAGGATGCTGAGACTGGGGGATTGGCACTGCAGTGAATGGTGGGGGAAGGATTTGTCTGTCTGCAGTCAGCGACATGTTCACTTCCTGGTGATGAGATAGTGGTGCAGCAGGAGACCTGTCTGCCTGCTGAGCTCTGCCACTCTGCACGCAGCACTGATCCGGTGTGGATGCTGCCTGCGTTAGCACTGTAGTGAAACTGGAGTGGACAGTCTGCAAAAAAAGAGCATGGTGCACCACTGAAGTGAGAAAGCATTCAAATATCCACACTTAGGAAAACATTTTGTTTACTGATGGAAATACTTTTCCACTAGGCCTGTCTCACATAATTCAGAGGTTAAAATTGGAATGATCCAGGGCCAGAGATAGGATTTCATGCATAGAAGAGAAAATTGGTTTTATCTAAACTTATTTCCCCAAATAAACCTGATTTTCCTCTAGTCTTGAGTAAAGCAGGAGTAATGCTGGAGCAAACCTATCTGTTGCAAGTGCTAACTCAAGGTGCCAGATGAGAAATATCTAGTAAAATAATCTTTGAAGCATGAAAGTGAACAGCAGCTTAAAAATGTATAGAAATCAACAGGACACCATGTTTGCAATCCTTTCTTTATAATGTCATGTTTCATCATTTGCTCTAATTGAGTTCTGCTGAGAAACAACACTTATGATCATGTCCACTTTCTAATTTCCCCTCTCTAGCAGTCAAGAAAAAAGGATGATTTGGTATCAAGAATAAAATTAAGATTCTGTGGCTATGCAGATATCTGGAAATTACCATGGACTAAGTTACAAATAAATACATACATGTATGATTTACAAGAAGAAGAAAATGTATCAGAATGCAAAATGCAGCATAATTTCTGTTCGTAGCATAACCCTGGAGTGTTATCAAGGTAAATGAGTGTCCTGGGTTCAGCAGTAGCAGTCATTTTTTTCTCCTTCTTAGTAGCTGGTGCAGTGCTGTGTTTTTGACTTTCAGCCTGGGAACAGCGCTAACAACACTGATGTTTTCAGTTGCTGCTCAGTATATTTACTCTGACCAAGGACTTTCTGAGTCTCATGCTCTGCCAGGGAGGAGGGGAACCTGGGAGGAAGCAGGGACAGGACACCTGACCTAAACTAACCAAAGAGGTATTTCATACCTCAGCACGTCATGCCCAGGATGTAAACTGAGAGTTACCCGGAAGGGCCAGATCACTGCTCTGTCAAGGCTGGGTATTGATGGGTGGTATTGTATTCTCTTCCCTTGTTATTTCCCTTATCATTATTATTACTGGTGGTAGCAGCACTGGTTTGTGTTATACCTTAGTTACTGGACTGCTCTTATCTCAGCCCGTGGGAGTTACATTCTTTCTATTCTCCTCCCTGCCCCTGTGGGGGTGGGGGAAGAAAGGTGTGGGGACTGAGCAAGCAGGCTGCGTGGGTTACTGACTGCACTTAAACCACGACAGTTCTTTTTGGCGCCCAACATGGGGCTCGAAGGGTTGAGATAACGACAGTTCTGACCAGAGTGTGTCTAATCCTATTTGTGATAAGCATTCATTGTTTCAGATTAATAGTCACTCATCATAATGCTGACTTATTTGCTCTCGAAGTTGTTTCTCTTGATCTCACAGTTTCAGCATGTTGTACCTTATTTACAGCCGGCATTTGTTGTGTTAGTGTTTATCGGCTGGGGGCCTTGGGCTAAGGTTCTTGTTTTATTGTACTTTATGTCAATGGCTTGTAATATGGGTGGGCTCCAGCAGGGTGAGATGGACATGGCCGTGGACTTGTACCTGGCCATCCCACTGCTCTTCACCGTCCTGGCTCTTGTCCTCGCCTCCATCTTTGTGAGGCTGCGGGGAGCTGAGGGGGAGAGGCCCCAGGAGTGTCCCAGGAGAGCGGCCCCAGGGGGCAAGCGGTGGCAGGAGTGGGGCCAGAGGCCGGCAGGGAGTGGCTGCCAGTGGAGGAGGTCGGGGTGGTCGAGGAGCAGAAGGAGGCGGCTGCCAAGCAGGGGAAGAAGGCAGCGGAGGAGCCGAGCCCAGCCCAGTGGCGGCCGAGAGCATCCCCTGGCAGACGCCTGCCAAGCAATGCCAGCCCAAGCCCCAGAAGGGTGCAGAGAGCAAGATTCCACCTTTGGGAGCCTCAGCTGGGTCCAGCCTTGGGCACCCAGGACAAGTGGAGGATGCAGGAGACCAGGCAGCATTTCCCAGCAAGGCAGAGGAGGAAGAGCTGGACTCAGGAAAAGAGAAGCTGGTGGTGGGAGAGCCGGCAAGCACAGCAGCTACACCAGCCACAGTGACAAGTACAGCAGCATCGTTTGAGAGTTCTGAAGGTTTTGAATGGCCTTTGGGTGTTCTTGAGACCTGCCTGCTGATTGTGATGGGGATCAGCATGTTGGCACACACACAGACTGTGTTTTACCCACAACCATTTTGTCTGATCTCAAAAATTAAACAGGGTTGGGTTTGGTCTTGCCTGAGGTTAGATGACAATGTAGGAGGACCAAGAGGTTTTCCCTAGGGCTGGACAGTCATGAGTGGCAGGGTGTTTGGGACATATGGGCAAGTATCTAGGCCACTGGGCCCCTTGAGTGCTTTGGAAACATTGGAGATGGAAGGCAGCTGTATGGAGTCCCCAACAACAAGTTGCAGAGACTGCTTAAGGGGACAGTGAATTATTTTGAGCCTGGTGGGCCCATGATAGTTCAGGCCATCGGGGCAGAGTTGCAACATAGAGATGGACTCATGATTGAGGGGTGAACTTAGCAATGTACTCCATTGCCCAGGTTATTCACAGGTGTGAACACTGCACACAGTCTCTCCTGCTCTGAAAGACTGTTACAAGAGATGGAGCCTGACATCATGGACCAGATGGACTCAGTAGCTTTATAGGTTCATGCACTAAGATAAGAGTGCACTGAGATAAGAGTGATGGTATATTGAAAATGTGGGATCTGAGCATGATGTGAATGGGATGGAATAAGGGGTGGATACTGTCCTGGGTTCAGGAGTAGGAGTCATTTTTTCTCCTTCTGCGTAGCTGGTGCAGTGCTGTGTTTTTGACTTTCAGCCTGGGAACAGTGCTGATAGCAACGATGTTTTTAGTTGCTGCTCAGTAATGTTTAGTCTGTCCAAGGACTTTCTGAGCCTCATGCTCTGCCAGGGAGGAGGGGAAGCCGGGAGGAAGCAGAGACAGGACACCTGACCCAAACTAGCCAAAGAGGTATTTCATACCACAGCACATCATGCCCAGGATGTAAACTGAGAGTTACCCGGAAGGCCTAGTTCACTGCTCTGTCAGGCTGGGTATCAAAGGGTGGTATTGTATTCTCTTCCCTTGGGGGGAGTGAGTGAGTGGGCTTCATGTGTTACTGACTGCACTTAAATCATGACAATGGGGTACTCTTTTAACATGAAAAGGCAACAAAATGCACCCTATGGTCAGAGTTTTAATTGAAGAAATACAGAAACAGAAGAGAAACCACTGATGAAATAATAGTGCATCCCAAAGGAACCTCTACTGGGGATAAACTGAGTTAACTGTTTGGATAAAATCCAAATAAACTTTATGTTTCATATTTCTTGTTTCTTTCTGCTCAAGAAATAAAAAGAAACCACCAGCCTATGTTTTTACCTTATTAATGGAAATCAATTAGAAACAGTCTAAAAATCAAATAGAAGCCAAGAGAAGTGCAGAGCTGACTAGAGGCTCTGAAGGAAATGTGCTTTGTCTTAACTAGGCTACTAGAGAAAACAAAATATAAAAGCAGTAAGAGCTTCAAAGAAATTCAATGGACCAGGTCCAAATTCCCAGCAACACTCTGGGCTGGAAAAGATTCATTGGACCATCTAATTTATTTAACACTTTCAATTCCTGAAAGTGCATCAGTTATAAAAGAATACAGCATCTATTAAAAACCACATTATATTTCTTTGAAATTAATGAATGGTTGCTGGATTTGAGCTTCTATTTTCCACTTAAAAACCACTTAGTATAACCTGAAGCCAAATAGTTTGGGATACTCCAAGCAGAGGAATGCAAACAAAAGAAATCTTGGGCACTGGAAGATTAAGAGTAATAAAGGCTATTGTAAAAAAGTTGACTCATACAATTTCATCTTTAAATTCTGCTGAAGATTTCTTTGTTTCTTGTAAATGCAAGTTTTGCCCTAGTTTTAAGGACATGATGCTGAAGTTAAGGTATGCTCTGTCTGCATGACTTTACCCAGCAACCTGGAAACCTGTGAGGGGCTCTCATGGCCCCAGCTGGTGGCCATCAGGACAGAGAAAGGGGGAACTTGTACTGTTTGCAGATGAACAGGAGACTTTCCTCTCTACTGCTGCCAAGCCTGTGCTTTTCATCAGCATCCAATCAGAGTCAGAAATTCCTTAAAAGAAAGAAAGAAGCTCTTTGGAGCAGAGTCTTTTTGTGTATCATCCCAGAGCACAAAGGGGCCCCTAGCTCTAATGAGGGCCTCTTAGGTACTGACTCAATAAAGCAAATAGTAATTGTAAAAATAATTTATACTATTATTTTTGTAAGTAGAGATTTTCCCTGTCTTTATCTCCCTCTGAAACTTGCCAAGCTAGAGGTGAAGACAATGGCTTCTTTCTTACTGCTGAAAAGCAGGGAAAAAGTATTTTTTGTTCTTACTGGAGGAGATATCAAAGAACTGGAAAAAAATGTTTATATTCCCATAGGTCTTTGTGTAGCTGTGAGTACCTTGGAGGCAGGACAAGAGCTTGGAGAATATACAGAGATGTAAAATCCAGGCTCAGCTTCAAAAAGCACCAGTCAAAATAACTGTGTCAGAGAATGTTTGGCTGTACAGGTGAAAGCTATAGAGATAAGAAGATACAAGGAAATAAGAAAAGAGAGAGGGAGAAAATGAATGGCTGCTTAGAAGAGGGAAAAAAAAAGCTGAGATATATTTAGTCACCATAAACGTTAAAAATATTCTTCAAGTATTTCTTTAAAGTACTTTGTTTGAAAACTGATACCAAAATAAAAGTTTAAAAAAATGTAATTTCAGTATTTTCCTTCTTTTTAATGAAGCTTAAAACCCAAAATCTGTCTTGGAATTTAAATTTTACTCAGGTTAGAGTAGAAAGCAGGAAAAAATATAGCTGAAAGAGAATTAAATAATGGAGAAAAGAAATAGTGAAATAAATGAAGGGGAGAAATTGTAAATCTGAACATTTTGATAATTGTTATTTCTGAAAAAATGTATTTATCTGAGAGGAAAAAGAAGTGTTTCTACTAAGAACTAACATTATTCTCAATTATTCTGTACGATACCAGGCTCATTTTTCAATGACATCTTGTTATTATTATATATTATGTTCATTACAGGAGAGCCTGGAGGTTCTCAAGATTCTGTCATGATGAGTAAGTACAATATTTAGGAAATATTATCCTCATTTTAAAGAATTGATAAGTTAACTAGGGACAAGATGCAGCAAGAAGGCAAGGAACATGAGAAGATGGAGAGGAGGAATAAGATGAGGGACAACGGGGAGAACATGAGGAGCACAGCTTAAGGGATTCACCGAGTATTTCACCAATGCCTTCTACTTTGACTTGTATACAAACAAATCTGGTGTCTCCCCTAGAATTCACCTTCTCCATGGTCAGTGAGTACAGTGGGACTGAAATGGGAGCTGAGGGGCTGGATGGTAGGTTCTCAGTGTGTAGTGGAGGCATTCCAGTCACAAGACACTGCCAGGAAACAGGTCAACGTTGAAGTGGTCACACACTGGAGAAAAGCAAGAGATCACAGAATCAGAGAATGGTTTGGGATGGAAGGGATCTTAAAGATGACCTATTTTCAATGCCCCTGCCAGAGATGGGGCAGCCAGAACTTCTCTGGGCAACCTTTGCCAGTGTCTCACCACCTTCACACTAAAGAATTTCTTCCTTGAATCTGATTTAAATCTCCTCTATTTCATCTTAAAGCCATTTCCCCTTGCCCTGTCACTCCATGCCCTTGTAAAAGGGCATCTGTTCGCCATCTAAACCAGTGCTTTTTTTTTTTATCCAAGTGCTCACAAACCAAGACCCTCCATTTGTGTCCATTTTCCTTGTATTGACCTGTGAAGTCAGGTCACCTTTTTAGTACAAAACTGCTACTTGTTGATCACCAAGGTTGGGGTCATGCTGCACTTGGTCATAGTAATTAATCCAATCCTCATCCTGGGTGCCATCAAAGGCTGAGGAGTTTTCTTTCTGCAGCCTCAGACCAGCGATTCCCATGCACCACCAGGCACTGCCATGCCTAGTGAATGTCAGGGACATTCATCTCATGCACTGAGAGAGAAGAACGGTAGGAGGTCTCATCACTATTTACCAGGATTGAACCTTTCCTATCTCCCTATAGGGAGAGGACAACAAATGCCAGCTACTTTGGGAGCAATACTGTGTTTCTTGTATGCTAACAGTGAAGAACTACAGCTGTATACAGCAACTCCACTGTTACCTTCTGTTCAGAAACAGCTTTTTTACAAAAGTGAAATTGTATTACTTACTGCTCTGGACTATTTGCAGGAAAATATCTCTTGAGGAACTTTCCACCATGGGTGAAAGATCTCAAAAATGACTCCCCAGCTTCTTTTATTTTTATTAAGCTATGCTAACGCATGATCTTATGACTTTCCCAAGACTTGAGAAAGACAAAATTAGAAAAAAGTATATATAAAAGGATTTAACTTTTTTTTTTAAGTTTTAACAATGACTCAGAGTATGTGTAAAACAGAAAGTTTCATGGCATTTGTTTGAGATTTCCCACGGTTGGTGAAACACTTCCAGTAATAACTGCCTAGAGTATCACTGGCCAGAAACTTTAGCATTAGCAGATTTATGCCTTTTCTATTACCTGCAGCAATAAACTGCTTTAAAAAAATCATTTTGTTCCCTAACTACAAATTGAATTTCAATAAATGTATGTAATATAGCCACAGGAAAGCACAAGGCAGAGTTGTGTGCAGTCTTAAAATTTTACAGGCAGCTCTCATTGCCTCAGAAGTTTGAATCAGACAGTGTCCAACCTTAATCTGTCTGCATTCCCTTGGCTAGGCAAAACAAATTCACTTGCGTTAAAACCTTCTGCAGCAGTCAAATTAAAGGCATAAAAAATAGGGCGCCTTTTGAGGACAAGGGAAAGCACTACAGTAGGCTAGTGACCTTCAAATTCCTTGTCTGGCTACTTATAGGAAAATCTTGGCCTAAATCAGAGCATCTTTGGGGCTGTCATAAATTGGAAGAAGGATCTCTGCAAACCTTGTGCTACACTGACATAGCTGCCATATTTCTGATTTCTTCAGCTTCGTTTCATGAGGTTATACAACCTTGTCTCATGACAATCCATATTTCCTGTATCTTGAGAATTTGCTCTTCCAAATAAAAGCTTTTTCCAGTGGCTTTTTGCTCCCTTTACTCCTACAGTGTAGTATAAAGCAACTGAAGGGAACAAGGATTTAATCACCAATGCTTGAATGCCATTAGATTAGCTATATTGCAGTTATGGCCATTAAACTCCCTACCTCACCTTTGGCAATTCCTCACCTTTGAAAGGTTACTATTTTTCTCATTTTTATGTGTATTCTGGTAGTACCTGAACAACCACATAGCTTTAGCCTGTTTTAAAAAACCACAGAGAGCTGTGTCACAGAGAGCTCTATCAAAATTGCTTTGAAGAGCCAATGAGGGCTCACTTACAAGTGCAGCCCTACTGATGAACTCCCTCTGGCTTCATTTGTGGTCTATGAAAAAGAAGGTTGTGATTGTCCAAAATGCTTAGGAACCAGTAGTTTAGGCACCACACTCCCACTGACATCAGAACAGGCTGCGGTTAGGAACCAAGCACAAGTACAGCCAAGCACAAAGGTCCTGTGAATATGTTCAGCTTTTATTTTGTTAAGACTCGTTATCCTGCTATTAAAATGGAGATCATGGTCCTGCCATGTATCATGCAAAACATATACAAGCAATATCCTCACACTGTGAAGTTTTCTGCACTTCTATGTGTTTCCACTCATAGCCCTTCTGGTGAGCTGTCTGTGCCGGAAGCAGCGCTGAAGTCCACAGGACAAGCAAACTAACCACTTCTCTATAATGGTAAACCACAGTCATTGTGATCACCTTTCCTGCCAAAAGCAAGCACACAAACAGCTGTCTGTGCCTGCAGCCATGTTTGTGGACAAGGCTCATTCATTTCACCATCTGCAACATCACTTCCATCTTGGAAAGAGCAAATTGGCAGTGACTGGCAGCAAAAGGTGCTTATGGACAGCATTTCACCAGCTCCTGGGGAGCAGGAATAGCAATGACACTGTTGTCATCACGGGTTGACATAAAGAGAATCGATACTGAAAGTAACATTTAGCACTTCAGTGCTAGCTTTTTACTGGTGGCCATGAACTCATCAATGTCAGCCTATAGTACTGAGGTAGTCTGACATTCCCGTTTCAGAAAATGCAATGTGGTATCTCAGACTCCACAACTGTAGATAAGTACTGACTTTTCATGGCCGCTATTACATATAGCATTTTCAAAATGATTTATAGACAATAACCCAGTCAGTTCCCCAAATTGGATTTTCAAAGGATTTGATGACAACTTCCCCCTTGATTCACACATACTTCTTGTATTTCTTTGGCAAAAGAAAGGTAAATTTGCTTCAGTTGTGACAAATGAACTTGAGTTTCTCAAATAATAGGAGCTCATGCATTAAACCCCAGAATTCACAGGTCCAGTACCCACTAGCTGAATCTCTCTTGACACGTGGTCTTAAATTTCTTATATGTACAAGGCAAAGATGTTAAGTAACTTCTCAAGCTAGAGTAGGTACCACTACTGAAGAAGTCATAACTCAAGAGCTTCTAGGTGGCAGGATGTCTTCATGATATAATTGAGAAGAAAATAGACCAACCTAGGAATATGAAATAAATGAGACTTGCTTGCTAACATTACCATACGAAGCATCCGGTAGTGACTAAAAACATAAACTGAGATTCACCTTAGAGAAATACATAGTTTAATACAACAAACACGTTTTGAGTAGGAAATATAATGTTGAAAATTACTTAGGATGGGGAGAGAATAATATATTAGGCAAACCCATAGCATGATAGAGTAATGCTAAATATAGAATATCTCAGTAGTATATCAATAGCATATTCTCACCCATGAAAAAGCTCTAATATCATGCAATGGTAGGTTACGAAAACCCTGTTGACAAAGGAAAGTTCTGGCAGGCCAGGTGTGGCATGGGGAATTCCTGTTAATCAGACAAGGTGGCCAAAGCAGCTTATACTGTATGACCCTACTCAAACTTAACAGGGCTGCCATAGTGTAAAATAAATAGAGGGCATGTCCCCCAGAAGAAGCACCATGTGCTGCTCTGAAACCAGAACACCACAGCAAAGCACCTCAAGTAGGTACGAAATGCAGTGTACCTGAACTGGTGACTGGAGAAAAGGTGTGCATTAACCCACAGTATGTTTCCGTCGATGCCCAGGTTGACTGTGTTGTACCTGCTTAGGTGCTATTCCATGCCACAGCCTAAACTCAGCCCTGGTATTTCAGGCAGGCACAGATTTTGGCTAAGAACTGGTGACTCAGTGGTGCTGAGACCAAGTGTAGCTGTCAATAGCCCTCTTCACCTACAACTGACAGCCTAAAGAGCACTTCAGTGCCCTTCCATTGCAGCCATGTGTCAGCCGCCACTGCCTACAGCAACATCACAAGCTCACCTGCAGTGGACTTGGGAGCACTTGCTGGTCACTTACAGAAGTAGAAATGCTCCCTGGCCACCGCATGTCTGTTCTCTGTGGCATGAGGGAGGAGCACAGATGCAGGAGGAGACCTGGGCTTGCTCTTCTTCTGGCAAGGTGGGAGCAGGAAGGACTCTCATCCATTGCAACTGCTGTTGTCCCACGTGCCCTGATCCATCCTTCAAGCACAGCAGCAGCCTGTTGGTGTGCTCAAAGTTGCCAGCGTGACCACAGTTTTTTTGCTGCCTCCAAGAGCTTATTGCCCTGGGGAAATTCTACTGCAGCTGTCTCTAATGCCAGCATGGCAGACAGAAAGGCAAATAAGACTATTTAAAAGCTTTCCATCTAAGGCTAAATTTAAATTCATTGCAATTTAAAAATGAATAATTTAAGTTTCTGTAAGTAACAGTTTGGTCTGATTTTTGAGAGGGGCAAATTAAGTTTTGGAAACCCTTGGTTGTATTCAGGTAGTTTTCACAAGCAGCTATATTTTCAGAAAGGCAAATAAGATCCCAACCAAGTCAGGGCAGGCTTTGCAGTAAAATAAACTACTCTTTGATTATTGCTGATGATGAAAATGCAACTTGGTTTGGTTTTAGCAAGGAGATGGAATCTTTAATACATTCTTACAGTCTGTTGCAATTATTGCTGCTTCTGCCAAGGCCAGGCAATTAAATTTGCAGCCCAACCTTTGCCTTACCAAGCACCATCACATTTTCTAGAGTCTCTGGGGAAATGAGTCTGAAAAGAGGAATTGCAGACTTCTGGCAGTCAATCTTTCATAGAATTGCTCTGCCCAGAGTCCTCCTGATTCTATAAAATTAAAGACATTTATCCCATCCTTGATTTGTTGCCTGTAGAGAGATAAGATCCCTGGCTCAAGCATGTTTCTGAGTTGCAACCAAGTACTACATGAAATTATGATATCATTAAAGAAGAGCTGATAGATATGAGTTACATCAACTTCATTGTTTACTCTGTTCTCGTGAAGTCATTGCAGATTCACGGTCGAGATTTATGCTTAGCTTCCCTCGTATTATCTATTGCAGCCTTAACTATCTGTCAACAGAAATTTCATGACCACAATGGGAAAAAAAAGGCATAGGATAGTAATACATCAGATATCTAGTAGCAGCAACCAACAGTAGCTGTTGTGCAATAACGAATGACTAATCAACTTGGCTGTGTTGTGCATTCCTTAGTGTGTTTCCACCCCCCACTTTCTGACATCATAGACTATAAAACACTTACTTAAGATCATAGTCAAGGAGGTTGTGTTCACACCTTTTCTTATTCTCATTATTGCCAGTGTCATTAGATGAGATTCATTTGATGCCATTACTTGTGCTTGTGACAATTTTTATGACTTGAATATGGTACAGTATCAGAATTTTAATGCTTCATATACTCTCTGAGAGATGATGGCAATAAATGCTACTGCTTTGACCTTCTCTGTGTTTTATCGTTTGATTCACTGGTCATCTCCATTTGTTCATCTTTATTTGTGCCCACATATAGATCGAAGAGCCAGAGAAGAAAAATTACAGGTACCAACAGATAAGAATATTTACAGAATGGAATGTCTCCTATTTGTAAGTATATTAACAGTTTGCAGTCTTCCATCATCTGCATTAAGCATTAGCGTTCTGCCTTTTCTTCGAGACATGGATTGTTGTGAGCAGGCAGGATGGGAATGCACGGGTCCTTCAGCATCATATGAACACTACAAATGAGCCCAGTAACTCTACACACTTGTGACAACACTTGGGCTGGGGAATGGGAAAAAAGGGCTTCTTGTTTGGTACTATTTCCAAGAATGACCTTAAACGAATTTTCTAGGGAGCTACATTTTGGGTAATGTGAATAATAGGTATAGCAGTGACCAGCTAACCACTTCACTGCTGTGCTTTCCTCAAGCTTTCTTTGTGGTTGGCACTGTATTACTGTACTTAGTCAATAGATATAAACAGATCCCCAGAGTAGGGATATCCAGATGAAGAAGAGGTGTTCTATGTACTGCCAAGATTCAGCCACCAAACACAGTGGCCTATCTTAGGAGCCTAGATTGGATTCATGTCCCCACAGCTCCTTGAATACTCAATAAGAGTTTCCTTATGCAGTGGGCAGAAGGAGCTCTTTCAGAGAATGATCTAGAGCACCTTAATTAGACAGCAACTCTGGATTGCTGGTTGGAATAACCCTGTCTCTTTTGGCTGTTGAGGGAGAGCTATCCTTCAATTTAAGCTCTTAAACAGGTGCTCAAAAATAGTTAGCATGGTTGTCTCCCCTCCTCAAAACACTTGACCTGGATGCTCCTGGGTGGTGAAAATGGAGTGCTGTCTAGTGCACAGTTCCTGTAACAGCAACTCATGATTTGGTGGGGTGTTTCTTTCACAGGCTCAGTGACTTGAGGGAGCTCACCTGATTTACAGCGCAGATTGGGGTGTGGTGCTTTGAAACTGAATTGCTTGAGCTTGTTCATAAAGAACAGTGTTCTCAGTAGGAAGTATGAGAAAACCATTTACTCTTTCACCTATTTCCTTTCATAAACATCTACTTTTCAACAAGCAGGTTACGAAATAAGGCCACATGTGTTCCTGTGCTGTGCTGTGTCTTGGTACAGGTGAAGAACTGCAGAAGGGGGTTCATTACTCCAGGAAGCTCCAATGACTTCCAGTACTTTATATGAAGATGCCATGAAAGACCAACTTCTTTTTTTTCACCTGTCACAAGAATTTACTTATCTAGCTTTGGGCAGGAATTTTTACCGGTCTTCAGTACATCTAAAATGTGCCAGCAGTAACAGATGGTCCAATTTAGCGTCATCACCCAAGGCAGAGCTCTTCTGGGAACATGCAGAACTGTGGCCAGAGCAATGGCCTTCTGTGGAGAGGCAAAACCACCTGTGACTGCTGCAGGCTTTGTGCTTGACCGAGTATGGCTGCTGCTCTTAACCCTCTCCTGGGTTATGGTGAAAGGCTGTGGCTGTCAGCTACTGTTGTCAAGCAGTGAATGGACTTGTGCTCAACACCCCATCCTCCCCATTCTGTGGCTGCAGGAGCAGAAATTCCAGCACTGTTGCACCCTGCTCTGCCCCAGTCCCCTTCTTTCTGTCTTCCTCGTCAGGTAGGGGATATGCCTAACCAGTCTCCAGTCCCTGAGCTGTGGGATGGCAATGCTCACTTCTGAGAAGCCTTTGTAAGGTCTGGCCACAGTGTTAGAGAGAGTGTTTAAGGATGGTGCAAAATCTCCTGTATCCAAGCCAAATATATCAGGCTAGACATTTTTCTAGGTTGTTTCTTCTTGCTGTTGTGGGGTTGTTTTTATTTTGTTTTGTTTTTTTTTAAATTCTGTATGTGCACAAGCAACTACAAGAATAGGCGTTGCCCTGTTTTACTGCAATATCTCAAAATCACAATTCTTTACATCTTTACCCAAATTTCTTTCTTTTTTTTTTCTTTTTTTTGCTTAGCAGGAAAGGTGTGAGATTCTTTTTCTTCCTCGTGTTGGAAATGAGATATTAAATGAAATGGCAACTTCTATGGTTGTGTTTCATAAGTATAAATTTATTCATATATCAATGGCAATACTTAATTTCCTATATATCTTAGACTATGTAAAGTGTATTCCAGACATTATTCCACTTCTGAGAAGTAGGTGAGAAGCTCTGAAGACAGATGGGTTTTTTGACTCACTAGTTGGAGGAAAACAAGGATGCTGGAGGAAAACAAGGATGCTAGAGGTCCCCAAAGAAGCACTCCTGCTTCAGCTTGAGGTATGAGACTGGAGTACCTGACAAAAAGGGAATACATCTCAGCTTTAATTTGGGGCTGTGGGTGAAGTCAAATAAGAGGACAGAATCCCTTTCTTGCCTGGGAGGGGTTGAGTTGACTTGGCTGGCAGTCAGTGGTCACTCAGCATGAAAGAAGTAAACTTGAGCAACCTGCAGAAAGCTTATTTGAGAAAGACTGTTTGTAAAAGCCTGAAAAACAAGGTCAGATTCTCTTTGGGCATACACTGGTGTGAATCCAGAGCAGCTCTACTTGAAGCAAGCTGAGTTATGCACTGATGTAAATGAGATCAGACATAACTTGCTGTCAACACAGTCAAATTTTAAGTTGATCAAAGAACAAAATCTTCCCTTGTGTATATTCAGAATTCATTTGCTGACTGTGGGCAGATTTAGATGGAAACATTCTCTTCAAAGAACTTAGTAAGTCCAAGTAACTTCTCAGTGTGAGAAGGAATAAGTCAGATTTTTATAAAGGGAACATTAAATCAGAAAATATATGGGCTATTTTTAAATCATAGAACAGCTCCTTTGCAGCCTGTTGAGTTGTGTATCACTCTAGTGACTACGTTTTTAGTCACCAGTGACGTATCGAATGCATCATGACTACAGCATAGACTATTGTAAAAGCACTGGAATGCTGCACAGGATGGAGGAGAACTCTGTGCCAGCACTGGGTAGAATGGGAGTTGTCAAAACCCATCTTTTTATTCTCCCCTGATCTCATTCAAGTACATCAACTTCCTTTATTTCATATAAAAGGCTGCAGTATTCTCATTAAACATTGGCATTAATATTAGAAATCCAGACTCCTACCACGGCTGACAATGCCAACACAAGCTAATCATTTAATATTTTTGTATTCCTTTACCTCTAGCTTTTCCTTTTGAACTCCAGTGAGTTGTTTTCAGATCCTGGCATTCAGAGATCTTGTTCAAATTCAGGTATCTTTAACCTGCCACAAAAGTACTGAAATGCTATATGGCATTCCTAGTGCTTCCCCACACTGTTTTGCCAGTTCTGTTTGCCAGTTTTGTTCCCCAGTTCTGCTGAGGGGCCTCATCTGTGAAGATCAGGTTATTTTTTTTAATCCAGCTAATGCTGTTTGCTAGGTAAGGGTATAAGTGATTACCACATCTACCATCTGTCTTGAAAGCTAACACTGCCTGTGATGGCTGTCTCAAGATGGCCCAGTTCTTCTATTGGAAGACACCAGCGTATAATGAAGAAACACAGTCATTGCCTAGGCAAGATTTGGATGAAGCAGTAATATTGTAGACCCTATACATTGTGGACAGTATCCAAAAAACATTGCCAAAGGGTAGTTCCAGAACATTACACTCTCCCTATCCCAGCATTCTCATAAATGGTGCCACACTACCAAACCTCTGCAACCTTCCACTTGTTAGCTGAATTTCACCTCACTGGAGCACTTTGAATTACTTGATAAGCTCTTCTGAGGGACATCATGGAATAAGCCAGGAATACGAGATTAGGGAAAGAATTCCTTTATTGTACACATGTCTGTTGTCAAGATAGCAGTAGATATGTGTACAGGTTTCCAGCACAACTCAGTCTTTGAGTATATCCTGCTTATTTTGTCTATTCTCACCTATTCGATGTGTCAGAAGTTTGGGGGTACCTTAAGTTACCTTGTCTCTTCCTTCTGCAATTCCATTTCTGTAGTATGGTTCCCAGAAGCCCTTGCTTAGATACACACATTCGTTTTATATTAGACAGTTATGAGACTAAAGCCCAGGAACAGATGTAAGAACATAAAACAGAAACCAGGACCCTTTTTTCAGCCAAACACCCAAACTATGTAGTTATTCTTGCACTTTTTCTCTCTTAACTTGGGTTAGTGATTCTCAAATACTTCTTGGGACAGTTAGCCCTTAAGGAGACATTTTGGGAGGGCTGGCAGTAAACTAAGTTAGAAACCTGGTGAAATAAATTGTGCTGGTAGTAGGAAAAAAGTTGTAAATTTGAATCTGCTAGAACAAAAATTGGACCTATGTCTGCCATTTCTTGACGAGTGCTCTAGCTCCTACCTAAACCACCCATGAGTTAAGTATAATATCCAAAAAACCTTCTCCCTCAAAATAAGGGAGCTACCTTTGAGGTTTTGGGAAACCTGCATTTGGCACATTATAGAAGATGCCTGGGACTATTTTCAGGACACCATTTTTAAATACTTATTTTATTGGTTGCTCAAAGAAACAGTGAAGAGAGCTATGATCAACTTCTTGTCAGACCGTGATGCCCCTTTTAAACAATTTGGAAAGAAATTAATGCCTAAATTAAGTGTCTGTAACAAATTGCCTGCTTAGCAGGCTGCACAGAAACTACCTACCGTAATATGTCATGGCATACCCTTGGGTCATGCTGCTCCTTGCACCCTGGTTTCCTTTGCATGGAAAGTGGGTCATATAGGGTTTGGAGAAGATAACATATTCCCGGTATTTGCTCCAAAATTGAACTGGGATGTGACTAGGATAAACAGAACCTGGGAGCTAGGAAATTCCCACCCTGTTCTGGAAATTAAGCCTTTGACTATCACATCTATTTATATTCATAGGTTATTTAGGAAAGGAGGCTTTTCTGAGTAGCTAATAAGAATTAATTGCAGACACACTTGCACAGTTAGTTCACTGCAGCTGTTAGTGCCCATATAGCTGCCAGGTCCTAGACAGAAAGGCAATATACAACCTGCAGAAAATAGGGATTTCTACAGGAGATACTGTATTTGCATTTTGCCATTCATTAGCTTTTGTCTTCTTCACTGCCTGAAATGCTGCAATACCAAAATCACACATTCATGACTGATTTGGTTTGTCAGGGAATGTGCTGGAAAGGAGACCGAGTGCCAGTCATGGCAGGTCTAGTAAGTTTGATAGTAATTGGGATGGTTTTTGCTACAGAGGCTGAGAGCATCTTGTGGCTGTTGTGGGCTGTGTCTACAAGGCATGATTAGGTTTTCCACGGTGTGTGGGAGTGAGTGTAATTGTTCGCAGTTGCATGCGTAACAGAGACCAGCCTTGGGCAGCTTAACTTCTTGCTCTGCCTTTCTGCCAGGTTTGGGGTTTTTCACTTCTGGCAGTGCTCCCTGCATTTGAGACAAGAGAATGGGATCAGGACACTTCTCAACTGCCCTCAGGAACAGGAGATGGAAGCTCTGCAGCCTAGGAAGAGGCACTAAGGTCTACTGAATGGCTCCTTCAGTGCAAGACAGTCCTGTCAGGAGATGGGGCAGGATTTGAGTGAGGTACATGTCTCCTGTCCTGGGCTAGTAAAGAAACAGAAAAGCACAGCTGTAGTTATTCTGGAACCCAGGAAGACTATGCCCTTCTGGTTTAGGGGCACCTTCTCATGGATGTGCACAATCTGGAAAGATGAGATGAAGCGTAAAAGCTAGAGCTGAGCTTTCCCCAGCTGCTTAAGCTTCAGCCTCTCCAAGAAGGTCATGTAGCTGTTTCCAGCTTACACTAATCCTTATCAGAATTAGTACCTCATCTGGAAACTTTTCCTTTTAGGACTGACCTGGCAGGCACACTACCAGACCACCATATGGTCCTCACTGCATAATAGTTACCAGCTTTCTCTACTCATTTTATAAAAAATTAACAATTTTATCTCCCTTTATAAAGTCTATCATCAATCTGTTCATTTCAGCTTGCCCAGCCCTTTGTGTCACATCCCTACCCATCCCCATGCAGTCTATCTCACCTGCTCCTCTGTGAGCTTCCTTTTGGGTGAGGAGAAGGATCCCTGCACGAAAGTCATCAGGAAATGTCTTTGA
The DNA here is from genome assembly GCF_028554395.1 of Pezoporus wallicus. Taxonomy (NCBI): domain Eukaryota; kingdom Metazoa; phylum Chordata; class Aves; order Psittaciformes; family Psittacidae; genus Pezoporus; species Pezoporus wallicus. The sequence continues at coordinate 1,424,962 of NW_026636323.1, read as the reverse complement.
AAACGTATGCAATATATTGGTATTTTTCCATACACAAAAATCAGAGCATGACAGCATGTCCTCACCTGACACTTCAAGAATTCAAAGACTCAGAAATGCTAAAAGGGGCATCTGGAGGTCATCTTGTCCCAGGCCTTGTTAACAGCAAGATTGTTGCTAACACTAGATCAAGTCAGCTGTGACTAGTGATCTGCTTCTCCACATCACTATAGTCTGCATTAAGCCCAAGTTAAAGCTATTTTTTTCTCCTCTGTATCTTCAACTTTTCTCTTAAAACCACCACCACTACCACTCTATATTCTCCAGGCTCCTGCTGCTTCTGTGCTGCTTCTGAAGTTTTCTTTTATCTTGTCCTGCTGCTATTAGCTTTTTTTCTGTTACAGTCAGGACAGTGTTTGAACTAATACACATCTTTCTTCCTTGAAAAACAAAGCATGGTGTTTCCTGCCCTCTTATAGACCACAGGGCACTTTAAGTACGTACCCTGAGAGTATTCACTGAATCTTTAGTGAAAGTCAAAGCTTTTTTGGACAGACACATATAACTTAATGGAAAGGCTTCTCCTCTTGTTCTGCTTACTTTAATGAATAGGTGTAATCAAAGAAAAAAACAGTTGGTATAACTTGCCCAGAAGTTATGTGTACAAAGGCTGTGTACAAAGATTCTTCCCCAGTACCTCTTAAATAGTTTATAGAGAACATAGAGACATGAATAACCTAATAAGCACTACCCAGACTGATCCTGCTTTAGGGAAATCACTGGGAATACAAGCAGCAGATCCCTGTATCATCTCTGAAATTAAATTTAGACAGATCTGCATCTCTGCCTAATTGCTGAATCCATTTTCCCCTCTTTGCTGTGGGACAAGGATTCCTCCCGGACAAGATGAATGCTGCTCAGTGCTGTCTGTATAAGTTACTCCTATGAAATCCAGCTTTTACAGTCATTGGTCTTCTGGCTAAGTACACCTATAATAAGACTGTCAGAGCTGTTTCCCTTTACAGCAGTTTTGCTATGTTACACTGAAGTCTGTGACACCCAGTTGTTTTGTTTTACATTGGAGGGATCCCAAGAATCACCAGTCCCTCTGTATTATCTTAAAACAAGCCTGACTTTTTAACATGGCTTCAAAAGGGATAATTTTCTTGAAAGATGAAATAGGATGCAAAACAAAGGACGATTTCAGGCGGAACATCCTAACTGGTCAGCCTATGAGTTCTTCTGGGATGATTTTTCTCACAAAGTGTTACAGTATCCAGCACGCCTGGCCAAGATGATTGGTCCCACAATGATAGGAGAAGGAAAAATAAACTTCTGATTGATGGGTAGCAGGCTTTCAAACATGAAAATCACTCCACTTAAATAACTAACCTAAGTATGCAATTTGGGTTGAAATAGTGCTGCTGATACGGTAGCTCATTAACCCCATTAGTAAGGAATGGGACTAGACTGTATAGCAGAGCTGAGCTGACATGGTGGCTACTTGTCCCTGAAAAGAGCAGTCAGCTCTCTCATCTCTCTTCTTCTTTCTTCCTTTTTGCCTGCATCATGACTGCTTAAACTGCTCCTTCCCTTATACTGTCCCTACTGCTCCTCTGACTGCATGCTGAGCAAGTTCAGCTCACTGATCTAGTTGAAAACTAATTCAATGGGGAAAAAAAACAAACAAACAAACAAAAACCAAGCAGTTTTCTGGCCATTTTGAAGTTGAAAAGACTCAGTACAAAGTCAGAAGAGAGTGATAGCCACCTCAACAGAAAGGAAGTAGAGCAAAGCTGGAGGGACACATACAGGGAGAGACGCAAGGGGAAGGGGAAAAGGGGAGCAAGACAACCCCTTTAGCTCACAGTGAGATGTTAGATTGGTTCTGCTACTTCATTTAATCATATCACTGGTGGGCAGCTCAGTCACAGTTTTTAATGCCCCAGTAGGCTGTGCACAATGTTACTAAATGCGGTTATTGAATTGCCTAATTCTCATTATAATTTAAAATAAAATTTCTTAACCTGAGCTAACATGCATTTTATTTCACTTTTTCTGCTGTTAATGCTGTGTGTGTCTATACTCAAAACTTATCCATGGCTCTCAGAAAGACATTACTTTGGAGATAGCTGTGAAGACCCAATAGAGCTACTTGAGAATAAGGCCCTAGATCCCACCAGGCCATTGGTGATCTCAGTATCAAAACACCTCAGAGATCTGTCAAGGAAAGGCAGAAGTGAAGATCCAGACAAAGTGGAAGATTGTTTTAATTTTCTTCTTTTAATCTTCAAATTAAGTCTATAGGCATTTTTCTCCAGCCTTCTTGGGATCCTCTTTTGGTAATTATTTGGTAATTATTCTCCCTGGTACCACAACATTAGGTTGTTGACTAAATACTCAGGATATAAGGTTAGTTTTGTGTGCCGCAGTGATATTAGCTGTCCAAGCTAAGTTTGAACTAGTACAGCTACTTAGTCTATATAATCCAGCAGTAACAAAGCTATACTGCTTCTAATACTCTGGTGAATTTATTTAAATAGATGTGGTGTTGCTGATGTCTTATTCTGTATAATGAATACTGCTATCTCATTTTGATCAATAAGTGCTCATTCTGATAAATAAGAATGACAAGAAACACTTTCCTCTCTTGGGTCATGCTTGTGAGGTGGGCTGATGACAACCTTATGAAGTTTAACCATGCCAAGTACAAGGTCCTACACCTGGGTCGGAGCAATCCCAGGCACAGCTACAGGTTGGGCAGAGAAGAGATTCAGAGCAGCCCTGCGAAGAAAGACTTGGGGGTGTTGGTTGATGATAAAATGAACATGAGCCGGCTTCAGTGTGCCCTTGCAGCCCAGAAAGCCAACCGTATCCTGGGCTGCATCAAAAGGAGCGTGACCAGCAGGTCAAAGGAGGTGATCCTGCCCCTCTACTCTGCTCTTGTGAGACCTCACCTGGAGTATTGTGTGCAGTTCTGGTGTCCTCAACATAAAAAGGACATGGAACTGTTGGAACAAGTCCAGAGGAGGGCCACAAGGATGATCAGGGGACTGGAGCACCTCCTGTATGAAGACAGGCTGAGAAAGTTGGGGCTGGAGAAGAGAAGGCTGTGTGGAGACCTCAGAGCAGCCTTCCAGTATCTGAAGGGGGCCTAGAGGGATGCTAGGGAGGGACTCTTCATTAGGGACTGTACTGCCAGGGCAAGGGGTAATGGGTTAAAACTTAAACAGGGGAAGTTTAGATTGGATATAAGGAAGAAATTCTTTCCTGTGAGGGTGGTGAGACATTGGAATGGGTTGCCAAGGGGGGTTGTGAATGCTCCATCCCTGGCAGTGTTCAAGGCCAGGTTGGATGAAGCCTTGGGTGGCATGGTTTAGTGTGAGGTGTCCCTGCCCATGGCAGGGGGGTTGGAACTGGATGATCTTGAGGTCCTTTCCAACTCTAACTATTCTATGATTCTATGACTGGAAGCATTTTTCCAGTATTCTGGCTGTAGAAAGCTAGTATTAACTGCTGGCAAAGACGTCTGAGAAAAATCTGTGTACAAAATTCTCATCTAATACACTCATAGGACTTGTACAAAGCAAAAAACAAAGAAACAAAAAAAAAACCAGAAAAAGAAAAACAGGGTGGAAGATGATCACTTAGTCTTTCACAGCATCAGTCAAATTCCCAGGAAGTTTTCAGTGGCTCCATGCCTGCTGAAGTAATACAAGGACTTGAAACATCATTAAATGATACTCCTGTAAAAGTGTACAAAGTATTTCTTCTTATCTTCTTGCCTAATCTCAAAATATGCATCTGCATAAGTACTTTTAGGTAAAAGGAAATAACAAAGCCAACAATTTTATTTTCTTTTACGTTATTTTGTCTGTTGTGTAATGTAAACAACTATGTGTCACTTATAATACACAGCTGTGTTTATATTAGCAGACAACCCATTTTGTGTTCTCTTACTGAGTTTCTTGCATACAGATATATATGAACTTGGCTTCCAGGGGAACTGAGCCACAAATCTCAAAAACTAAAAGCTGCAAGTGAGATGAAAAATACCAGGAGCAGAGCAGCCACCTGACAGGGCAGAGAGAGCTAATCCTCTTTGATTGAGTTTGGATTTGCTTTCAGGGAGCGTACCAGTAAATGGCTTTGGAAGTCAGAATATTCACCGAGGTGACTGTCCATGAAAGAAAATACTGAAAGAAAGTGAGTTTTCTGATACTGAAATTATACTTTGAACACTTGATACTTGCTGAGATGTTCTTTTAAGCCAGGGAACAGAAATGATACTGCTGCATCTGCATGGACTACTGTGGTGAAGCAACATGTCTCTGGTTTCAAAGATTAAGTCCTTTCAACAAACTCATCTTAAAGAATCCCCAGACCAATAATTAGGAAGATTTGCACCAGATTAATTTTAACTTTAAACTGCTTAAATTAAGCCAAAGAAAACTCTTTTTATAGATACCTTCCAAAGCAAAAAATGCAGGTACTTGTCACTGTTTTTACTTACATTATAGTTGTATGTATATAGATGAGGCAAAAATGTAGGTTGGATACCCGTGGAAGAAAACCTGGATAAACAGACATAGCTGTTTATTTTCTCATGCTCAGAAATTATTTGGACAGAATGTGTCCCTGGAGAGAGCTGTGGTTATCAAACAATGGAGAAGTGCATCATTTTCTGTGAGCAAAACGTTAACAATGAAGCATTTTTGAGCGAAGGAAATCCAGAAGTGTTTCCTACACAAACAGTGAGTAAAAATGTTCAGTTTCCCCCACTGCTTCCCAGTTCCCTTCATAGTGAATGGTCCTGAATGGTTTTTAAACCAGAGTATTTAACCCATATATCTAGAAAAGATATCTGAGTAGATAGGATGAATCTCCTTCTTAAGGTACCTTCCTGTCTCCATCAACAATGGAAGCTTGCACAACCAGCTTAGCTGGTCTTAGTAAACCAACGTCAGTCAAAGTCTCTGGGATTTTTAAGAATCAATAAACATGAAATCCTTGCATTTTTCATCTCACTAAGAAATATGATCTACTTGCTCTGCAAATATTTTCTATTGCCATGACCCTGAAGACAGATCCTAAAGCTTTTGTTTAGTATTTACCATAGCCTTGTTTCAGTGAGATCCTTTAAAAATATAGTCAACAATATACCTAGAAATTGGCTGAAATTTATTTAGAAAAAATAATAATAATAAAAAAAAACCAAATGAAACACCAAAACCAAAACCACCAAACAGTAAAGGAGTCATGGATTTTGTTGATAGGTGTCATTCAGGTTTTCCAAGGCTAGCTGAAAAACATCTGTCAAAACTCAAAATTGTTCATTTTTTTCCCCCTGAGAGAGCAGGCTTTCCCACACGTAATATATATTTTTCTTTGGAAAAGTGAGAGCCTAAGAACGAAAGGTTGGAATGAAGGGTTGGCCAAGAAACCAGTGTTTCAGGGTATGTGTAAGTAGTGTGTCCCAGTGGTGCTGCAGAGCAGATGTTGCATGTCCTTATACTTTCCCATTTCCAGGGTATCCAGGTACACTTTACATTTCCTGAAATGTGCCTGTGGGCATGTAATCCTTCACAGGTTTCCTGAGCCGTTTTCCTCTCCAAAATGAGACACCGTGGGAAATATGACCCAGCACAAAGAAAAAAACCAGAGTGCATATGGCCACTGAACCACAGCTCACATAAATCATCACTGTAGCACATAGCAACATTTTTTTTTCTCTTGGTTGAAATATTTGAGACATTCTTTTCTTTGAAAATTTTTCAATATTTTCACGTGGCACAAAAAGCCATTTTCCCACCACTAGTAACTTTTATCTGTACTGCAGTTTTATTCCAACTTACTTAATCATCTCTAGGTATCAACTTTACTATTTTCCCTGTGCTATAAATGACTTCTCACAGACCTGCCTCCTGAATGACATGAATACCTCAGCATTTTAGCTCTTATGTATGAATCATATTTTATTGGAGAAATACATGAATAAAGAAAATTATGATATTAAGATCTGATTTTGTCCTAACAGCCTGAAAGACAGAAAATAAAGGGAAATTTCACAAAACTTTGGGACGTGATGGAAGAATGTGGGCTCATTATGCACTTCTGGACTTTCTTCAGTGGATTTCTGACCAAGGACAGAATTTCACTATTAGCCTAAGGTAGCTAAGAATTAGTTTTCTTAATGGAAACCAAAAGTTACTTACGTGTGTAATGACCCATTGCTAGAGCTCTTGGACAAGAGAAGTCAAATCCTATGGTGAGTACTTTACTAGTAGGTGAAGCATTTCCTTTTGAAAAGAGAGTTCTCAGATTGCTGGGTGATTAATGACATCTGTGAAAAGTGTTTTTCTAATTAGTAACTAAATTTAGACTATGGTTCCTCAGATCCTCTGCAGCATGCCAGCTGCACAAAAATATCCCTTTAAATGATGGCTTGTTCCATGCTTATTTGTGCTGTGATTATCAAGTAAAAATAAAACTCTTCTGTCAGGTGTTTTTGTTTCATGAAGAACAGCTGATAGCCTTGTGAAATGAAGTATTTTTTTTTTATGGTCCCATAACTAATTCAAACCTTCACTGCAAGATGACTTTGTGGTCACACACATACAGAAAAACACAGATGAATTCTTCTGATGCCCTTGCTTCACCAATTCTGCAATTAAACTACATGCTGTTGAGAAACAGGAACTCACTGAAACTAATAGACCCACCTGCAAGACTCTCAGCACTGTGCTACACAGTCAGCACCTCAGACAGTATCAGGGATCTGAGGGAAAACACATTAAATATGACATATGAAAGTAATACAGTCCATTACAGCAGACAGTGCTGGCTTTGCGGAGGACTTGACAGACAACGAAGTGATCAAAGGTGCTTTGATATGTCTAATTTTGGCTTACATAGCTGAGTTCTTTTATAGCTGACAGAAGTGATGAGAATAGTGGTCTCTTGTGTGTCTTCATAAGGGAGGGATCAACAAATAGCTTAGCTTATGGGAGCGACACAGTGATGCAGCATTTCTTTTTTTCTCTCTTCCTAACTCAAATTAAATGAAAGAATGAATGGTTGCAGATTGGGAAATAAATATAACTGAATATCCTTTTCTTTTCTTTTTTTCTTTTTTCCTACAAATTGTGAGCTAATTAATATTACCTTGCAAATGTTAACCCTTCAGCAGACTAATTGCCAGTATGTCTCTCAGTAGACTATGCAGTTTTGCTATGTACTAGCAGGGAAATGTGCCATTCTGTATTCTCAAAGCACAGGTGTGCTTAACTGGGAAGGGAAGGAATTTTCACATCAATAAGAAATAAATTATGAATGTATTATATTTGCAGTGTTTCTGTGAATCATCCTAACAGAGTTACATTGTTTGCCAAGTACGCAAGGTAGTAATAAATCAAATCTATTCTATGAATGCTTCTTACAAAATATATAATAAAATTATGAGTTAAATTGGACTGAGACACAGATGTTTAAAAGAAACAGGTGAAATTTAAAATCTCAATTAAAAAACAAGCCATTTTCTATTACACAGAGACTTAATGCCTAGTGTTCTACCAATGTTTAATAACTTCAATGTCTATAGCAACTTCCATCACTTGGTGCTAGACATTTGCAAATTAAACAGCAGATTTGAAACCTTATTACTCACCATGGGAATGATCATTGTAAGGCAATGGAGTATGGAAGCCACATCAGTCCAGCTTCCCTGAGAGTTTTTTGGAAAAGTCCTTGAAATAATTTGATATATTTCAATGCTAACCATATTTTTTTTCCATAGTTTTTAGTGTGCTTTTCATATGATGCAGGAGACAACTAATGATGCTATTAATAACTGTTACTGTTTAGATGAATAGTGCCATGACTGCACAAAGTAATCAAACCCCTGGATCTATCAACAGGACCCTGAAGACATCCCAGGGGCAGGGGCAGGGACAGTGGGAGAGATAAAACAAGGCATGACTCAGGGAACAAATGAAGGGTCTCTTTACTGCAGCCCACGCAGTTCACATCCCAGGCTCTGTGAGCATCCCTCTGCCAAAATACTTCCCTGAGGAAACTGAGGTTGTGAGAGAGTCCTGGAAAGGCAGAAAACCAGATATAAAAATTTTACAGTTATTTCTTGGCTCTACTCCTGTGTCCTAGCTCCTTCCCTGAATTAACTAAGACAGGCTGCTTTTAGCAGATGAATAGCTGGGACCTGGGTTGGTGGAGACCCAGACTGCTGACTGTTAAGTGGCACAGCTCATTCTGTGAAAGTATATTTACCCAGACAGCTGTTTTCCATGAAGTTTCTCTTCTTTCATGAAGAGCCAAAGGGGAAACTTTTCGTCTTTTCTTTTGTATCTTCTCTCTTTGGAAAGACGAAGGATGGGAGAGGGTAAGATACTGCTTTTCAGGTACTTTTTTGTCTTTTTCCTTAAGACACGGCTGAATTGAGGAGTCAATCTCAGCTGAATACCTACTGGAACAAGTTTCTGAGTCAGAAACACTATTTTGAATGACTGTACCTCCATCTAACACAGTACTTTACTTTACTTTTACACCTTACTTTAGACCTTCAATGTGCTTTTACTGCTTGATTCTTACACTTTCTCTCTCAAACCTCCCTCCTGCCTGCAAGTTTTCTAGCACAATTTAGGTGAAAGATTGCATTCAGTCAGCCCGTACAGTACTCTGCCTTCATTCCATCTCTCCAGAAAATCTTTATCTCTTCTTTTGTCCTTGTCTCCTCTCTCAGTATCATCACCATTGCAATTTCTCCCTGGGATGTTGCCAGTCTTCATCTCCTCACATCCTAGAAATTGCAGCTGTTCACAGTCTACACCTCAGTCCTCCTTCACTCTTGAGCAATAAAGAGCTTTCTGAGGCTGTAGCTCTTCTGTCAGGAGAGCAACATGTATAGTTTTCTGTGATTGAAATCAATGTAACAGGCTTTTGTGGGTCTCTGGTCAGAGGACTGGGGATTGTGGATCACTGAGGTGTAGCTTCACTTTCTAGTGTTGTTACTCATTTGACTTCAGCAATGGCCACGCATGGAAAACTGCAATCCATCACATCCATTAACCTGGAAAATATCTGTTTTATATTCAGAAGGAAAGATTGATTGCAAAAATGTATAGAGATATGGCTGAATACACTCAGATCTCACACACACCCACCTTTTCTTGTTAGATACATGTTTCCTTGTCTCCACATACCCGAAAGGGAGCTCAGTTAGACTTCTTGCCTTGTGCAGTTGGAAAGAGGAAAGGAAGGTGCATCTTCCTGGAATCAGAGAGAGGGTCATGGGCCCTTTTTGCCCCTTGCCCTACCTCAGCAGTCACCACTGGCTGGATCACCAACCCTTCTGTCCCCTCCTTGCTTTTCCAAACCACTACAGGAGCCACCAGGGCTACACACCTTGCAGCTGCCCCCACCACTGAGTGCCTGCTGGCCAGCCAGTGTCCTTTCTCCAGAAAGGCATTTCTAACTGGGACCTGCTGACTGCAACAAGTGTTTTGCACCAGAAGTTAGGATCCCAGTAAGAAAGGCATTCAGATTCTGTAAAGTATCATTAAAATACCACTTACTAGAGCTAACAGTATAAAGAAAGAGGATAGATATAAGTAGTTCAACTTATATCCCTTTATATAAGGGATATATATATAAGGGTTATAAATAGTTCATCTTATATCCCTTTAGATACTGGGAACCCCAAGTTGTATAGCACTGAACAGGCCGCCCATCCACGTGCAGCATGCCATGCAGACCACATTGGTAGGAAGGATTAGTCCATTCTGGTCATTTGAGCTTTTACAGGATTTTCTTTAAACAACTCCATTCATATTTTCTACTGTCAGAGAGGATTTTCGTATGAGAACCTGTTGCTGCACTGAGATAAGGGCAAAGCCATGCAGGTGTGTAATTGCTGGTACAAAGCGAGAGCTACCTTCAGGCTCCTCCAGCACCATCACCCACCTGTGTCTGCCCTGCACGGAGGGAGATGTGGAGCACAACACAGGCCTGCAGGTGATGCTGTATGCACAGCACTGACCTGAGCCTCCCCAGATTCGCTGTTACATGGATCATCAACCCCCGATGTGCATGATCTTCCAGTCAGGATCACTGCAGGAGTCCATAAAAGTAGTTTGGGATCTCCATCAGTCTGGCTGCATTTTGAAAGGGCCTCATGTTAAGAACAGTTGCTCTCTGTAGAGAGGGATTTAGGATATTAATATGGAGCGTGTTGCTCATGCGGATGAGGTAATAGTCTGTAAGAATCACAGAATCACAGAATCCTAAGGGTTGGAAGGGACCTCAAAAGATCATCTAGTCCAACCCTCCTGCAAGAGCAGGGTAACCTAGAATACATCACACAGGAACTTGTCCAGGCGGGCCTTGAATATCTCCAACATAGGAGACTCCACAACCCCCCGGGCAACCTGTTCCAGTGCTCTGTCACTCTCACAGTAAAGAAGTTTTTCCTGATGTTCACATGGAACCTCCTATGCTCCAGTTTACACCCATTGCCCCTTGTCCTATCACTGGACATCACTGAAAAAAACCTAGCTCCATCATCCCGACACTCATCCTTTACATATTTGTAAACATTGATGAGGTCACCCCTCAGTCTCCTCTTCTCCAAGCTAAAGAGACCCAGCTCCCTCAGCCTCTCCTCATAAGGGAGATGTTCCATTCCCTTAATCATCTTCGTTGCCCTGCGCTGGACTCTTTCAAGCAATTCCCTGTCCTCCTTGAACTGAGGGGCCCAGAACTGGACACAATAATCCAGATGTGGCCTCACCAAGGCAGAGTATAGGGGAAGGAGGACCTCTCTCGACCGACTAACCACCCACCTTCTAATACACCCCAGGATGCCATTGGCCTTCTTGGCCACAAGGGCACAGTGTTGGCCAAGGACCCCCAGGTCCCTTTCCCCTTCACTACTGTCCAGCAGGTCAGCCCCCAACCTGTACTGGTACATGGGGTTGTTCTTCCCCACATGCAAGACTCTACACTTGCCCTTGTTGAATTTCATCAAGTTCCTCTCTGCCCAACTCTCCAGCCTGTCCAGGTCTCGCTGGATGGCAGCACAGCCCTCTGGTGTGTCAGCCACTCCTCCCAGTTTAATATCATCAGCAAACTTGCTGATAGTACACTCAGTTCCCTCATCCAGGTCGTTGATGAAAATATTAAACAGCACTGGTCCCAGCACTGACCCCTGAGGGACTCCACTAGTCACAGACCTCCAGCCAGATTCTGCCCCATTGACCACAACTCTCTGCCTTCTTCCTTCCAACCAGTTCTTGATCCACCTCACTACCTGATCATCAAGCCCACACTTCCTTAGCTTATCTATGAGGATGCTGTGGGAGACAGTATCAAATGCCTTACTGAAATCAAGAAAAAACACATTACTGCTCTACCATCATCCATCCACCTAGTTACTTGCTCATAGAAGGCTATAAGGGTGCTCAAACATGACTTCCCCTTCGTAAAGCCATGTTGGCTGCTCTTAATGACCTCCTCATCCTTGATATGTCTAGAGATGGTGTCAAGAATAAGTTGTTCCATCACCTTTCCAGGGATGGAGGTGAGGCTGACCGGTCTATAATTACCCGGGTCCTCCTTCTTGCCCTTCTTATAGACCGGCGTGACATTTGCCATCCTCCAATCCTCAGGCACCTCACCTGTTTCCCACGACTTACCAAAGATGATGGAGAGTGGCTCAGCAATGACCTCCGCCAGCTCCCTCAGCACCCGCGGGTGTATTCCATCCAGACCCATCGATTTATAGATGTCCAGATTACTTAACTGATCCCTAACCCAATCCTCATCCACCAAAGCAAACTCCTCCTTTATCCTGACTTCTTCTGGGGCTATAGGAATCTGGGTCCCCCAGAGAGAGTCTGCAAGAGTAAAGACAGAGGCAAAGAAGGCATTCAGCACCTCTGCCTTCTTTATATCCTCTGTCTCCAGGGCACCCACCTCATTCGGCAGTGGGCCTATACTGCTTCTTGTGTTAGTTTTATTCCCTATGTATTTGAAGAAGCCCTTTCTATTGTCCTTGACCCGACTTGCCAGATTAAGTTCCAAGGAGGCCTTAGCTGTCCTAATTGCTTCCCTACATCCTCTAACAGCTGTCCTATATTCCTCCCAAGTGGCCAGCCCCTCCTTCCATAATCCATAGATTCTCTTTTTCCATATGAGTTTGCCCAGCAGTTCCTTGTTTAACCATGCTGGTCTCCTGGCTCCCCTACTTGACTTCCTACTCATTGGGACACTCTGATCCTGAGCTTGGAAGAAGTGGTTCTAGAATACCTACTGGAAAAAGTTCTAGAAGATCCTACACTGACATTTTGACAGCATAGATGGATGGATGAATCAAATTTTTATTATTTAAGAGAAATGAATTGCACAGAGATAGTCTGAATGAAAACCAGTCAGCAAGTTTTAGTGTTCAAAACGATAGTTGGAGCTCAGCTGGAATATGATCGATACCTGTTTTGAAGGAGTCTTTGGCCTACCAGGCTGCATCCAGCTTCAAAATGAAAGAACCACTGAGATTTATCTGTCATGCATGATATCTTCTCCCAGAAGTTCTTAGTTACAACACGACCTTTGATAACGAGATTGTTATAGTCTGACTACTAATTCTATTAAAATCTGTTATTCCACTATTTTTCCACTAAACTCCAGAACAATGCTGAAGCTTATTGAAATTCTCCAATGGCTACTAAAAATTGTCTTCATTTATCAACAGCAAAAACATCTCTGTCTTTTAATTTTCTTCATTGATATTCCTCATTTTAGTGTCCTTGCCATTTCACTAGGTTTTTTTTGTAAAATTTAATTTCTCTGATGAATTGAGCTGTAGCAAAGAGTCACTTGTGTAGTGTTTGGGCTAATTTAAGACTCCACTGAGATGGTCAGGGGTCAACTCCCAGACCTCGCTGCAAAGAAGACCTTTCTAATATCTACTTTTATTTTTCCCACCTCCTCATATCCCACAGGACCTTGGGATGCTAGCCCTGACTTATAGAAAGCTCTTCTGCAAACATAGCAAGCTAATGTCTTTACAAAACAGGAGAAATGGACAAGAAAAGCTAAGCAAAACTTTTCATGGAAGTTAATAAATTATACTTCATATAGCTACATTCAAAGCCATTGCTTTCTGAGGACAGCAATGTGACCTCTTACATCATCAGTGTTGTGCTCTAAGAAGGATCTTTGACTGTTCTACCCTTGAAGTAAACATGGCAGAAATTGTCACTCCCCTTGTTGGCTAGAAGGACCATCTGGCACTACATTAGAACAGTTTTCTTTTAAATTCAACAGCATGATAATTATAGGATGACTAGTGAATGGTTAAACTGCCAGATGCTATGAAAATATATCACTTTTTATGTGATTAGGCAAACATTTAATTAAACCTGCAGCTGCTGTGTCTATTTTACCTATGAACATATCTAAACCATATTCACCTGTGGGAAAGATGGAGCAGTTGTTGTCTTTCAAGATGAAAAGCAGCTTAAATGCAACTTTGCTGAAACGTACAGCATGTATACATGTGATTTAATTAGGTATGCTGGTAATTTCACCAAAACTAGTTACAGACTCTTCCACTTTGGTTCTCTGGATTGTGCTTGCTGATCCCTAAATAATCTTTTAGTGCTCTTGCTGAGTTATTTCAGAGGTTTCAGCAAAGCCACATTAGAAATGGCAATATACAGCCACAGTTAACAGGATGTCTAACAGATGAACCTAATATTGATTCTGATTTTGAAATCTCTTATTTTGAATACATAGAAACAGTCTACAGCCTTTTACTTCTCCCCATTCTAAGGAGTCTTTCATTCAGAAAATACTGAAGAGTGTAAGCAACCTTCCAAGATTACACAGTATTGTTCACAGGGTGTTTAGCATTCCTGTGAGGCTGCTTCTTTAGCAAAACAATGAACAACAGACCTCCACAGTTCTCCCCATTTGTTATGTGGCCTTGATGCTTTTCAAAGAGAGTATAACTCCTTTATATTTGAAAGTGCTTGTATTTGGCTCTACTTGGTATTGTAAGATCTAGAGATCAGATCTGGAAAAAATGGGATTTAGGGATCTAGCCAAAGTCAAGCCTTCATTCAGTCAAGTTTCCATTATCCCTCTCTTTTTAGTGCTTAGGAATCAAGTTTCAGAAAGGTGATTTATTCCCAATTAGTTCTGGGCCCATAGTCTGCCTGGGCTCTTCTTAGAATCCATCCCAAGGCACAGCCATTGAAGTGACCTAAGATGCAGGTGGCAGCAAGCCCAGATTCAGCCACAGAGCTTGAAATCCATGAGTCAAGAGCTACTTTGGATGGGCAGCATCCTTGGCAGGACATGATCTGTTGCTCTCTGTTGATTGCAGAAGGTGCTTCGTGCAACTGAAACTCCCTGAATGGTGCTGAGTTTTTGCAGATAGTCCTTGGCATAGTTTTAGCCCATGCCCAAAAGCACTTTTCTAGATGATTCATGAGCACAAGAGTTATTACACATCAAAGAGCAGTGCCAATAGGCAGACTGGACATAGCCACACATTTTGGAGTGTAAAGGATTTTAATAGTAGGAGCATAGGTCATTTTGTGATAGTTGACCCTTTTGTCACAGCTCTGTCAACAGTAGAAAGAAATAGGATACTGGGAAGTTATTTAGGAGGTACTGAGGACATGGGGTTTAAGGGACAAAGCAGGAGTTTAGAGCTTCTACAGAGGAAGTAATAGTTTAAATAATTCCACTGGGTTTTAAGTTTGCTTTATTTATAACTTTGTTCTTCCTTTGCTAGCATCCTCTTTAGCCAGTTTTCACCATATGTGTCTCATCAGGCGCATACAGCCTTCTGTCCTGAGCACAAAAACTGACAATATGATCCACATGATGAGTACCTCAGGGTTAGATGCTGCTAACACACCTCATGCAACTTAACAGCTGAAATCCAGGCAGAACATTTGGGAGTATGTGCTGGTTTGCCCTTGGCTGCATACCAGGTGTCCACCAAGCCACTCTATCACTCCCCTCCTCAGCTGTGCAGGGGAGAGAAAATATAATGAAAAGTTAGCAGGGTAGAGTCATGCAAACCTGATACAGAGTATAAAATATTGGTGTTGCAGCAGGTGTGTTCAGTGCTTCAGCGCCTGCTTGGAGTTCATGGTGTTTGCCTGGAAAAGCAGCGAGAATGTACCTGTCGTCATCCCTTGCAATGTTACTTGTTCTCCATATTCATTAATTTGCATTTGCAGTGCCATCTCCTCTTACACTGTCAGTTCTGTGTGCGTGCTAAGGTCCTCTCTAGACTGGGCCTGAAATACCAAGAAATGGCATCTTATAAGAAACACTAGGACCTAGAAACTGGGAAAAACACAGCACTTCCAATGTGTTACATTTGATGGGTCTGGAAATTGTTCCTCTTCTTGTTTGGAAGACATCAAATTTGCTGATTTTCCAAGCACACTGCAAAAGACATTTATGTGATAAGGTTTACAGAGGAGGTAGAGACATGCATTCCAGCTGACAGTGGAAGCAGATAGCTGGCTGGCTGAACTGCTGAGGTTTAACTTAATGGTATTTTTGCATAATTTATTACGGCAGGTCCATAAAGCCCTAGAAACTGATCGTGATAATTTTAAACTTAAATAAATAAATAAATGATGGATCGTTGAACAAACTGGCACTCAATTTTAGGAGATGAACCTGAGGCACATCAAAGGCAAGCTCCAGTGCCAGAATCAACTGCAGTTTTACAACTATGCTAAGCTATGCAATTATCTTAAACCACAACAATCCTATTGGATTTGCAGGGAGAAATTTAGCATCAATCTCCTTACAGAAAACAAACAAACAAAATCATCACTGCATTTTCATATTAGCACAGCACAAGGCAGTGGCAGAAGTGAATTATCGTCTATGTTCAGAAGAGCCGCTGCAGCGATGGTTGCCTCACAGATAAATCAGAATGTGTAATTGTTGATCTGAGGAGCTTGTGTCGACATAGTGCAATGACCTGTAGAGATTGTGACCAGTAAGAAGAAACTTTGGTTGTCTAAAGCAGTGCTGATTAAGTCATTTATTGCTAGACACATTTTTCTACTCATTCACCCACCTCTAGGGAAAAAGGACTGCAAGATGTAACTCTAAAACAGATAAGGGATGTGGATGGAAGAAGACTGTTCCCAGGGCTAGAAGACAGGAGACAACAACAATGTCAGGAAAAAACAACAAAAGAGGTAGATGGCAAAAGTACTAGGAGATTAAAAAAAAAAAAGGAAAATTGTAACATTCCTTTTAAACCAGTAGGGAGAGACAGCAGACAGCAACGTAATAGAGATTAATGATGGCAAATCAATAAATAAATAAATAATGAGATAGATTGCTATTACCCACCACTCAACAGCATTGATCATTGTCAGAGACAGCAAAATTTCTCTGGAGTTTCCTTCTCTCTTAACTGGGCTGGAATCCAGGGGAGAACAGAATCAGAGGCAGCTTTCACTTGAAAAACAATTTATTTATTAGTGAGGCAGAAAATCCAATTAAAAAGAGAGGAATTTCCACGATTGTGCTGCAGTATTATTTTTCAAGTATTCTGCCAAAAAAAAAAAAAGTAGGGTGTTTTGTGTAAGATGAAACCATAATTTTGGATGGGACCTTGAGGTAGGGCATCCATTTTGCTCCCCAGGAAAAGTCCCAGGAGGCACTTTGTTTTGAAAGACATAAGATTTCTTCCCTGCCAGATGTATCTATATATATAATTTTCTTTTTTTTTGTTTTTGGATTAAGCTAACAGCATTTAATGGGAATGTCTGCTTCCTGGCAGTGAGTGTGTGCAATGCTGGATGTGACATGTGTCACTCACTTTCTGCTCATTTGTGCCAGAAACTGCACATCCCAGGTCAGAACCAGCTCACAGGCAGAGGCACGATGCCGTCCTGCCCCTAGCTACCTCTGACAGGAGGGGCTCACAGGGAAAGTAGCTAACAGATCTATTAGACCCTCACCTGCACAAGGTGGTGCGATGAGAGATCTCATCTGAAAGCTCTTGCCGTGGAGAGGCTTTCTATGTTGCGACATGCAACAGACAACTACTTGAAAGGAGGATGGAGCAAGGAGGTGGCTGGTCTCTTCTCAGTAACAAGTGACGGGACAAGATGCAATGGCCTCAAGCTACACCAGGGGATGTTTAGATTGGATATTAGGAAAAATATCTTCACAGAGAGGGTGATCTGGCATTGGAACAGGCTGCCCAAGGAGTGGTGGAATTACCGTCCCTGGAAGTGTTCAAAACCATGTAAATGAGGTCCCCAGTGATACGGTTTAGTGGTGGACTTGGTAGAACTGGGGTAACAGTTGGAATTGATGATCTTACAGGTCTTTTCCAACCTAGCTGATTTTGTGATTATTCAGCTGAGTTAAAGGATGGGTCTGTTTTGCAATGTGAATGGACCAAACTTTCTCAACTTGAGCACCTTGCAGGGCCACAGCATGGCAGAACCCCTACAAATGTAGACCTACATGATCTGTTGGCCTCTCTTGTTTTGATTTGTACTTTCCTTTGCACCAGACATGCTGCCAGTTACTGCATCTGGGCTGCAGGGTGGGAAATTCCAGCCAGAGGAGACATATCTTCTATAAATTCCTTAATTCAGTCATAATGAACTCATATGACCGTCTCACAAGACATTTTAACTGGAACAAGCCCAGCAAGAATAGTCATGTAGAGATGATGAGGTTTTAACTCTGCAGTGCCATGATCTTTTAGCTGATGGGAAAGAGCCCAGAAAAAAAATTCTTGGGAATTGATTTCCCTTTTTAATGTTGCTAATATCAGATGTTGATAATAAAGATTAACCTACATATCTCTAAATAAAAATGGCATACCCCTGCTGTGGTTCGCTTGCAGGAAAACTGCTCCAAATACCTTTCTAGACTAAAAGAGAAATACAATATGCAAAATAATTATTGTAATCCATCAATTTCACAGAAACAAAGCAGAACAACAAACAATTATGATCGTAAATTGAATCATAAAATGGCAGTATGCCAAACTATATCAGCTGGTTCTTTTTACTTGCCTGTTGGCAAAACAAAGAGGATTAGGGGAATGATTCATCTGTTGATTGGAAAATCTATTTTAAAGTTGCAAGGAAATTCAAACAACAACATTTAATAAGCAATAACTCACTGTGCAAAAGCTCTGTTCACTTACAGCTTCAGGCCCCAGACTGTAAACTGGAGATGCTCTGGAGCAGCACAACCAACCTAGCTCCGATGTCAGTCCCTCATCACCAGGTTGTACCTGCCTGTGATTGCTATGCTTCTAGTAAATGGGCTCATAATGGCAACAAGGAAAAAAAGGGTGGTATATTTGCATAGTGAGTCCAAAGGGGGGGCATGAATATGATCAGAGGGCTGGAGCACCTCTCCTAAAAAGACAAGCTGAGAGAGTTGGGCTCATTCAGCCTGGAGAAGAGAAAGCTCCAGGGAGACCCTTAGAGCAGCTTCCAGTACCTAAGGGGGTCTACAAGAAATGTGGAGAGGGACTTTTTACAAGGACATGTAGGGATAGGACAAGAGTAATGGCTTTTAACTGAAAGAGGGGAGATTTAGATTAGATATAACGCAGTTCTTTACCGTGAAGATGGTGAGGCACTGGAACAGGTTTCCAGAGAAGCTGTGGATGCTCCATCCCTGGTAGTGTTCAAGGCCAGGTTCAACAGGGCTTTGAGCAGCCTGGTCTCGTGACAGGTGTCTCTGCCCATGGCAGGGGGTTGGAACTGGATTATCTTTAAGGTCCCTTCCAACCTCATGATTTTGTGATGCAATCCTATTTCTGCTGTAGCTGTTAGTGTTAATTTTATCCCTGGCTGCAAGTGCTGATAGGGGCTCCAAACCCTGTAGCAGTTCTGGGCAAAGTAATTCGTGCTGGGGAGCTCCTGGCAAACTGCCTGTCCATCATCTCATCTCTACCCTGGGCTCATTAAGCCCAAGCTGCTGCTTTGTCTTCATTTCACAAAACCCTGATGCACCAGAAATCTCAGCAAAACTTAAACTTCACTCCACTCAGCAGTCTGGTGAAGATCTAGGTAACAGGTTTGTATACATGCTGTGTGGTTGTGCTTGCACTATGCATAATCGCACTGTGTTGCTCTTTGGCAAGTGCCATCTGGTTTTCATTTTCTTTCACAGTATAATTCATCACCTCCACCCCCACAGATTTACACTGCAACTGCCTTTCTGCTTTCAAGACAATTTCAGCTACACTGAGTGTGTTTTGATTTATTTTAACTGAATCCAGCAGACACTACCATCAAATTGTTCTCCTTTAAATTAAAAGGGATTTGCAAATTTTAGCAAGATAGAACTACTCATAAAATCTTAACCGATAAAGTACTAAGATGCTAAGAAGACAAAAGAACCAACTATAAAGTATCTCTGCTCACCAGAATCTAGGAAAATACTCTGGAGAAACATCTTAAGCACATTAAAACCCATTAAAGCTATATAAGCAATAAGAATAATAGTCATTAGAAGATGTATAGAGAGGAAAACAACTATTACAGCTCAGTAGAAGAAATTACTTGTTTAATACTTCTTGTTGTGGCTCAAATTACTACTTCTCTTTACAAAAGACTGGAATCTTCTTTCATTAAAAGCTATTTTTTGAAACTGACATTGTAAGAAGGGACACTGGTTTGTTCTGCATGTGTATCTGTGTACAGCCAAGGTGAGAAAAAGGAACTTTAAAGCTAAGAAGGAGCAAAAGATAGAGTTGATTAGAGAAGTAACAAAAGCGAGTAACTGATAAACCAGGAAGAATGTTTTATTGTAGGTTCGTGAGACTTCAAGTGAACAGTGTTCTCCCCTTTACTTAAGCACATGCACTGGAAACATCATCAAACATAGCTATAACTGTAAAAAGAGAATAAGATCCAAAGAAGAAGCCTAGGTCTGGCGACAGGATTGTTTTCTTTCTCTGTAACACCAACCCCCCACTTTGCACTTTAATTTTACAAGCTCCTCAGCTATGCCTGAGGGTTCACTTTGCACAATTGTTATTTTCATTGAGTGATATTTTGTGCCAAGGTACTGTGAATTGTGAAAGGATTTACCAGGTTCCAGGGACAATCTCAGAAACATTACTTTACAGGCACATACACACATTAAAAACCTTATTAAGTCTGCTAACTCAAGCACACAAAAGCCTAGGAACTGTCAGAATTAATGCTGCTTGTGTTACCCTAAATCTGTCCTTTCCCCACATGCATGATGGCTACAATCTTCAATAACATGATCCCCAACTTAATTTCTCCCCATGGCTCCTGTCTTATCCAGTGTCCTCTGCTGGATGCTCCTCCTTCAGCTCCTCACTCCTTGAACATCTCCAGGCTCACTGCACAGCCAAACATCCACGTATTTTCCACAGGAATAACAAGTGGAAATTACCTCATGCAGACAACATGCCCTTTGCTGAATTTAAAGCCATATTTAGTAGGAAGGCATTAGAGCTTCTCCATGCTTTATAATTCTTCTAAATAAATGGAAAACAACATACTTTCTTAGAAGTCATTGATTTCAGCAGAAGATAAAGCAAATCCATTGGATGGATGATTTCAACCTGCAGAGTCCAACTTTGGAGGCCAAAAGCAAGCAAAACCAGCACCTAATAAAGGCAAATGTTGAAAAGTTTCAGCTTGGTGACACAATTGACTTTACCTATCATACAGCTGGTATTTTGACAAGCCCACCTTTGTCCCTGGAAGTTTCTTCAGCAGCCTTATTGAAGAAGAGGAACAGGACACCAGAGTCTTGGGTCTGAAGACTGCTGCCCAAGTAAGATTTTTGCAAAAACACTGGGAGAAGTTCTTCAGGGTCAGTGCTATTCCCTCTCCCCATCTATCCCCTTAGGGTGGTCCATGGGTGAGTGGGGCTGCTCCACAGCAAAAGCCACCCGTGTTGGGCACTTGGTGAACTCCAGGCTGTGCAGAGGCACCTGTGCAGGTGGAGGAGCAGCAGTCAGCTTCCCCTTTTCCTTCATTCGTTTCCTTTGTGGAGTGACTGGAGAAAAAAAGTAAGGGGCCAACACAAGGCTCCAGGTAAAAAACTAAGGCCAGGTAATTAAGCCAACTGTAGCAGCTAAACAGTCTTAGCCCATAACAAGAATGAAGCAACCCAATCCCACAGTTTCTGGTTTACCAGTGTTGCTTCAATTTTACCCTTCATCCTGCCCCCATTGGGTCTGATTCTCTTTATAAAAGGCTAATATATTCTCCACTGAACTTAAAAAAACAGCAGCATTTGCATTTTGAACACCCAGCCGCTCAGGATTCATCCCATTTGTTATTACACTTCAGAGGATATACCCAGTTTTGCCACTCACCCTGCTGAGGAGGCATGGGCTAGTGAGGGATGAGCAGTGGGATTACTGGCTGCTTGGCCTGCTGGTGTTTATTTAAATATCACCAATTACCATTCCTGATTTGAAACCTGATCTACACTTCAGATTTGAAATCACTATCCCAGGGATAGCTCTATCCTGGTGTTAGCTCTTCAAATATATGCACCGGTAATCACATTTAATTTGACTAGGCTTGCATAAAGCTTTGTCTAAGAAAAAGGATATGTTTCCAGCCTGTCTCATTGACTCATACTTTCATTAAATGCCACTGTGGACTACATAATTCTGAATGCTTTATATACTTGGAATCATTTTTAACCAAATTGTAGCGAAAACCAAATTCTTCCACAGGCTAATGTGTATATTTCTAATAAAACTTTTCGGAAGCTGCTTGGAATTTCCTCTCTCTTAATTTTTCCACTGTTTCTATTATTTGTCACGTGCTTATGTCAAGCTCTCTTGGCAAGGCACAAGCTTTTATCTCATGTATTGTATAGTGCCAAGCACTGTTTTTTCCTTTTGAAATAATTATGGGATTTGAGATTTTTAGATCAAGCTGCAAATCTTTCTTCTTTGATGAAGATTTTGGGTCAAGCAGCTATTATTCCTTTCCTAGCCCAGATGAAATTTCCCCCTAGCAGAACAGTGAGAACTGAGGATGTCATAAAATCCATTAAAACTCATACAGTGGAATTAACACAGCGAGTCAGATTGGTGCAGTGGCATTGCTTGGGACACCTGAACTGATCTAAAGGATCCCTCCCACCAAAACAGACCTCCTTTTGAAAGCATTAATGCTTCAGATTGGCTTATATGTCTTTCTGAATTCTATATTGCTTTTCTTTTACCCCAACACATTTCCCTGGCTATAGCTTCCAGGGCAAGGGCTGTCTCTGTTGCATGCATATGCACTCCAAACACAGCAGGGAACTGCTGCTGATGTTGGGTGGTTTAGGCAGTTTCATTATAGAAGCATTTGTTACCAGTCTTCTCTCCCAGCATGCTTGTGATCACACTTGATCAATTAAAACTAAATTAAAATAACATACATACATATGAATGTTAGATTCTATATACTGCATCTGCCACATACACCTCTCCTGATATATTTATCTCTATAGATGCATATATTGCATCTCCTAAACACAATCTTAAATTTGTTATATGACTTCTGTTTCTTAAGCGAGTTGGGATTTGCAGTGGGAGGTGATATCCTTTATTATACCTAGAGAGATAGTTGTTTAAAAGAATTATATGGTCTTGCATACCCAGAAGCTGGTCTCCCATTTTAATCTGCCACAACTGGGCTAAGAAGTACTATTTTTTTCCTTGCAAATGTTGCTGTGCTTGCGTCTGCAGATCACTAAGGGTTCTACAACAGTGTGTGATTGCTTCCTCTGTTGGAAGAGCAAGGTGATGCTCAGAGAGCTGCCATCATGACTGAAGGGCCCTTGGGTTCTGTGCAGAACAGGAAGGGCACTGGGAGCAACAACATGATGCATCAGACTTTACACGACTGCTCTGCAGAGCTGCATGGGTCTCAGCACCTGGCAGCCTTCCAAGGACAGGCTGGTGGCTGGCTTTGCTGTAGAGGTGGCCTCTCCAAGACTGCCAGCAAGTCTGCCGTTGCAGATAAGCTGTGTCTTTCTTTGAAACACTTGGGTAACAAAAGAGAATTTAACGTAAGCCACTCCAGTATTGTCAGGGTTTTCCAACTTGCAATCCATCCTTCTCTCCTGTGCACTGCTGTGTAGGGACCTGTGTGCAGGGATAAAGACTTGTGCATTGCTAAAAAATGTATGGGGATAGAAATAACAGTAACCAGAAGGCAGTAGGCCAGAAGGAAGGTGAGTCCATGCTGGAGGCAGTGTATGGCAGTTCTCTGCAGCTGAGTTCTGGAAGTAGATCCACATGGATGGGCTAGGGCCAGGGCTAGCTGGCCATGCGTACTGGAAGCACTGGCCACATAATCTGGCCACTTCCAGCATATTGGTGGCTGCAGTGTGTGCACAGAGACTGCCAGGTCTGTAGACATTGCATGAATCACTTGGACCCCCCAAGGGGCTTCCTCATCACTGATGCACCAGGGTGACCCTCTGCTCCTGGGAGAGCTGTGGAGGACCTCCCAAATGGTGCTCTAACAGTGCAGCCATGTGCCTGAGTGCTTGGAGCAGGGAGGTAGAGGCGTTATGAAATCTGCTGTTAATAACAACAGCCTGACTCTATTAATAGCAACAGCTAAATAAATAAAAGGTGTTTGAAAATTATTGGCTGTGACCTGTTTCCTCCTGACTCAATGGTCTATGAGAAGAAGAAAACTTACTACAAAGATATTGGGCTTAATGAATATGTGCTGCTCCATGCATCCCTGTAAGAATAGAGGTCAGCATTTTCAAATTAATTGAAAGGTGACACCTTGAAAGTTATCCCAGAAATTTTTAATTCTTCCAGCTCATTATCTCGCTCACAGGTGATCCAAACTTTCTTTCTCCTGATTGTGCCTGGTAGCATTATCCACCACAAAGCCCCACTAAGGCAACACCCTGGAGGCATATTATGGCAACCCTTAGTTATAGAATAATCTCCCACTCATATAACAATTTTCTACGGTTTTCATTCCTAAAAGCTCTGAAATTAGACTAGGCATTAAGTAGGATGTGGCAAGCCTTGTTGCAGTGTGGAATATGCTAGGTGGAATCACTCTCCTGTCCTCCCCCTAACCTCCAGGTCTCCTCCTTAATTGATTAAAGACACATTTCCTCTAGAGGATTTATACACGTGTTGAAGCACATGCCAGTAATATGAAATCTTCTTTCCTTTCTCTTTTGCAGCATCCCTCTAGAGATGGATATGGGTATTTGCCTGCAGAGCCTATGAATGCTGCAGCTGGGATGTACAAGGAGGGCCCCATTTAGGAGCTAACAGTCATTTTCTGCCTGCTGGTTCCAGCTACACCTATGCACGTAAGAATGAACCAGCACAACCATCAGAATCATGTCTTGGCTGGAAATTATTAAAACATTTGAAAGAGCACCTTTATTTTAATTCCAAGATTTTTCAAGTGCTCCGATCTTTGCACAAAAGTTAGCCTACACTTGTGCTCCCTCATGTTTCTGTCAGAGCAAGGGTGATGATGTGTTACAGAAAAATGTAACATTTCTTGCAATTTTGTTAACTGATGCAGAGAGCATAGCGCTTTTCATCTTTGGGACAATGGCAGCCAAGGCATGCCCCCTGAGGAGAACATCAAAGCTGACTAGACTGAAGTAAGGGCAACTCTGGCCTCCTTTGCTAAAACTTTTTGGTTTTGGTAAGACCAATGAACTAGGCTTTGTAACTCTACGTTGTCTTTAAAAGGTATCTTCAATACTAAAACCTTAGGATAGTTGCAAACTCTTAACCTTGCTTTCAAGCTAACTTCTCCTCTATAATAGATCCCACATCTCTGCCCATCTTTATTCTCCACCCCACCTCTGCATGCCAGCAGACAGTACGCCCTCACTGAGTCCCGAAGCCAAACTAGTTCAGAGAAGCAGCTATAAGGAAAAGGCATGTTGATGCAGATGCCTTGAATGATGAAACAGTGATGTTACTGAACTCGGTAGCTGGATATAGTCAAGGATTTTTAACAGACTCTTCTCCCCCTTTACTATTTCTAGTTCCACTGTAGCCTTTGTGAGACTAGAAGGGGGGAAGGAAGAGCCAGGATTGCAAGCAGTATTCAAAATTAGCATGCACCAGGAGTTCACATACATTACAATGCTGTCTGTTGTGATTATTTCATCCTTTCCCAGTACCACCCATTATTCTCTTTGTTTCCTGACTGCTGCTGAGCTTGGAAGCTGATATTTTCAGATTTTATGAGTCTGGATAACTTCCTATATGGCAATGTATATCAAAGTGTTTATATAAAATTAGACTTCTTTTTACTAATTGTACCTAATTTTATATTTATCAATGTTATATTCCTTTTGCCATTTTATTGCCCAGGCATTCCACCTCATTATAACCTTCTTAAATCTTTGCAAAGGGTAGGTCGGTACTATCAGTAAATTCTGTCCTTAACTTTCCAAGTCCATTTCCAGGTAATTTATCAATATATTGAGTAGCACAGAACTAGTTGTTAGTATACTTCATTTACCAATCTTTTAATTAGGCTTCCATAATTATTCCTTTTTTCTTATGCCACACAATTTCTTTATGGACACTTGGCAAGAGATGTTGCTGAAAGCCTTTTGAAAATTTAAGCAAACTTTATTAGCCAGGGGATCCTGACATACATGCTCAGAGATTCTCCCAAAGACTTGTAATAGATTTCATGGTTGTGTATCCAATACATCTACTTTTTCATTATGGTTTATGTCAATTGGCAAGATACAACCATTAATTCTGTTGGATCTCTACAGAATCCTCTCACACAGGTGTGGGTTTTGGTTTGTTTTTTGTTTGTTTTTTTATTTGTTTTCTTTTTTTAAGCCATATTTGCTATTTTTTCTTCTTTCTGGTACTAAAGCAGTTCTAAGTATAAATTAGTATTTCAGAAATCTTCTGAAAATAATGAATGACCTTAATGAAATTAACAACTGCTAGCAACTTATCAGTTTGTTTCAATAACTCATTTTCTGACACTTCAATTTCAGCCAGATCTTCTGATTAAGACCCTGTCAAAAAAATGTTAACAGCATCGAAAATTTGCTAAGGACTTCAACAGCAACCACAGACTAAAAATGTGATATTTTTTGTAGTTTATTCTTCCAGAAGGGAACCTTGACTACCTAGTCACCCAAATTCTTTGACAACTGTCAGACAGTACTGTACTGAAAGCTAGTAGAAGAAACAAGTTCAGACACATCAAATCAAAGGGAAATAGTATTAGTCCTGTATAGCAGATAGGTTTAGTGCTGGCAGTTCCAGTATCCAGACTTCCTATCACAGTAAATACTCTTTTGGATTTGCTTGTTTTTAATAAAAAGTGCTATGAAAACATTTCAAAATTAAAGTCTCACCAGTTTTCCACTGCAAGTCAAGTTTTCCGATCTATAGTTTAAACAAGATGCAGAGCAAGAGATGACTCAGTCATCATCTGTAGATGACTCCATGGGGGATAAGAAGAAAAAAAATAAATCCATAGTCAGTCTCTAAGCTACGTGAAAACAGAAAACATGAGGCTGAAGACAAATGAATCCAGACTAAATGTAAAGTCTTCCCTTTATAATGATATTTATCGACTACCAGGAAGGATTAAAAAATATAGACCTTAGTTATTCAAGAGATTTCTTAAGTCTTAATTTGTTTGTAAAAGATCCCATCATAGCTCAGACAGAATTAATAGGCTTATTCCCAATGTAAGTGGGTAAAGTTTTTACTTCTGTTTTGCAGATCCAGTTACACAATTATATTTGGTTTCCTCAGCCTCAAAACATAATTTTATGATAAAGCTTATTCACTATCTCATTTCTATCAATTTTGCTTTGGCTTTAATGCAGTAACAACATCCTGTGTGCATATATTAATATGCTCGTACTTCAAAATTGCACATAAGCAACATGACTTTGATGCTTTATGAACACTGAAAGACTCAAATATTTTGAATCACTTACCTGAAGAAAATTCCACATTCAAAATATTTTTATGGCAACTGCTGGCAAATTTTTGCAGATGCAATTCCAAAGTAGAATAAACTAATAATACAAAATTGGAGCTAGATTTTTAGAAAAACGCCAAGAAAGGAAGGGTAGGATAAAATTGGTGAATGAGACCCAGTAAGTTTAGCTCTAATCTCACTCAGGATCACCTCTGTAGGAAAATACATTGGCATTGCTCTCTTGGTATAATTATGCTAATACAGTTATACTATTAAAAATTGTTATGTTTCCAAAGCAAGATATCAGGAGTAATTCCATTGGAATCGATAACACAAAGACTAGAAGAACCAATTCACCACACCCAGTTGTCTCTGGACACTGATTTACTGATTTTTTTTTTTCCTAGTAAAAACAATGGAAATAAATAAAAGATGGGCATATATCCAGTAGTAATAAACCAAAATGCCTACAATACAATTACCTGCTTATGTTTAGTTTGAAAACAGAAAGGAAGTCTGGAATAATTCATTCTCTTTGTTGACTTACTCCAACTGTACAGAAATTACCAGCTGTTCACATTTGCCAGTATATTGCTACACCGAGTACGCCAAGCACTGGCAGGGGTTTGGTGCCCTCTTATGTTTCGTACAAGGAACTTCAGTGACAGCAAACACTTCTTGGGGATAGATCACTTGCAAAGGCTTCTCAGGTTACATATTGTTAAGAAAGTATCCACTAAGATAACTACTTCATGCTCCAAAAAGGTTAATAACCGCTTTAAGGCAGTGAATGTACAGTAACAAGCAGACCTACAAATATACCTCTGCACTGTATACTGTACTATGTTATTTTTCTTCTTGTGCAAGTATTTCTAACCCATAGAGAAGTCACTTTTGATCTCCTAAAAACTAAACAGACTGCTCAATAAATCTTTTCTGGAAATAAAACGTTATTCTGTATTAAGAAGTGTTTTGTTAGTATGTTTTTAATTTCCCTGTTAGTGTCAAAAGGATGTACAGTTCAAGTATTTCTTTATACTTGGCATTATATAACTCATCACGCTATTTTACTAATTGCTCAGAGAAAAACACCTGTATGAAATTTATCTGCCTATTTTGATACATAAGTTAGCAGAAGAGATGGGCCACAGAAAGAGTAATGTATAAAGATAACATGGAATTTTAGATTACATTTGAATGTTGGTATCAAAAACTACTACATACCTTACTAAAGTGCTGATGACCCAGTATTTAAAAAAAAAAATAATCCACTGCAATGGAAAATGTTGCTATTAGTACAGAAATAAAGCACCCAAGCCTTTCATAATGGGAAATTCTCAATTTATTTTATCAAATTATCCTATTATGCAATTTTTCAGAAACCAGTTTCAAGATGATACGTAAGAAAACCTTTAGAGAATTAGCAAGTTACTGCACAAATCAATCATTTTCTGGTCATAGACACAGAGGTAAAAGAAGTCTAAGCATCTCATGCCAGTTAATAATGAGCATCCCTTATCACAGATACCCAAATGCATATAGGCAAGGCACATTTTGGCCTTGGGCACTTCAGTAAAGCCAGCCAGAACTGGATGTAATGCTCCCCTTTTCTAGGGGCTGCAAAAACCCTTGTAAAAATACACTTTTTTTGGGAGCAGTTCCATGCAGCAAACTTGTATGGATAACTTATTCGTCAACATCCAAAAGTATACTACTCCTTTACTGAACACAGAAGCATGCTCCCAGAGAGCTTCGAGCTCTGTTTCTAATGGATGTGATGAAGGAAAAATAAATAAGGAGAGGATGTGGTGAGGAAGGATGGATGTGCCTGGATCCCTTACACCACCTGGAGATGTTAAAATACAGTTAATGATATCACAGCAGTATTTTCAAAACTAAATCCACCTTGTGTAGGTGAGAAATAACTACATTGCACACAAAGCAGAAATCCCTGAGCTAGTTAGAAAATTCACACAACACACTGCAAAGCAATGTGGATTTATGCATCTAGGTCTAGAGGAAGTACTGCCACTTTTTCAGCTAATAAATATTGCTTTCTAGCTCCCATTCAACACCATGTGAATGATGGAACATAATTTGCTAGTGTAGAACCCTGGAGTTCTGGTTCTCAGACCTGGACAGGGGCAGCCAGATAAAATCTGCGTTTGGTATTGTGGATGCAACCAACAACAAAGAATTCCCACTTAGTGCACTAATCTCCAAGAGTACTGAAATCAGGCCATCAGGCTCCATAGCTGAGTTTCCACAGAAAATATGAATCTGACTTTTCTGGACAGATTTTCCATCTGCTGACCCACAGATATGTGATCTTAAGTTGAAATGTGCCAAATTAAGAAGCACTTGCTTTTGATAATGTTCACGAAAGTTGGTATTTTCCATCAGAATCATTTATTTTCCATACTCCATTTCTAAGGAAGCAGAAAAGGAATCAGCCTCTCTTAGCTGGCTTTTAGCATTAAAATAGTCCACACCGTACAATAAATGTGTGTGGAAACAGCAAAAAACCCTCCCAAATACTTTGAAGAGCTAGCAGATAAATATGGAATGTGGGTCTATAGCTTTACAGAGGTAATCAGTTATTCATCATCTCATTTCTGCCATGCTATTTTCCCCATCCCATTTTCCTATACCCAGTTCCCTCTGGTCTATAGAGGGAACTAACTTAAAACCTTGTAGCAACATGTAAAGAGAACAGAACCACTCTGGACTGGGAATGGAGAGAGCATTTTTTAGGACAGAGCTTAGAGATATCTGCTAGGATATAGTGTAAGAAACTTAACTGTAGACATTAATGGGGTTGATAAAGTTCTGGATATAAACCAGTTGAAAATCCCCAAATCAAAACAGATGTGCCACTCTTAACTGACAGAGCTTCCATGAAATTGGGGGTTATATCATGTGTCAACTGAATGCTGATTAAAGTTCTCCCAGTAAATTACAATTTGTTTATCTTGAGGAATTTAAATGAGTTGAACTTCAGTATGGTCCACTATGAAATCTCACAGAACAGAAACCCCATGCTGATATAAATCAAATCAGGTTAAGAATTGATTTAGTTAAGAAGCAGTACTTGGCTGCTGTGCACATAGTTTTAATTTAGTTTGAAGTGCCTCGTATCAATTTAACTTAAGCTTATTACAGACTTTACCACTTTAGCTAGAGGTGAAAGTTTATGCCATTAACCACTTAAGGCAGATGCCAGTATCAGCACTGACATCACTATCCAGCAGCATCTTATTCAACATCATAATGCATCCCTATACTCAGTGTTGGGCAGTATCAGCACAATGACTTAAAACCAAACAAATAAACAAATGAAACAAAAAAAAAGGTGAAGAAATATTAAACTGAGGTGCTTACCTCCCAGGAAAACATTTATACACTTCTTTCAAACAGTTCTGACCTTCATTTAACAACAAACACAGGCAGGCTATGTAGAGGAGCCCCAGGATGACCCTACACATTTAAGAACAGCCACTGTGTTTGTAAAGTTTTATATAATAAAATAAAGATGCTTATCAAAGTCATCTTACAATTGGCAGCAACAAAAGCAAAAGCAAAAGCATTGCTAAAATGAGTAACAGCTCAAGACCAAGTATTTCTCCAGGACTGAAGAACAGTTAGGACAGATTCTTATCTCTGGAGTTCCAGAAGTACAGTACTCTGTGCTTGTCTGAGGAAACACAAGCTATAAAAAACTCAAGGACATGTGGTTATAGGTCTTACGTATCACACAAATTATGCCATGGCAGTTGTGGGAAACCATCAGCTTAAGGGTATATATCTTTGTACTTGCTGGGCTCCAATCTCTGCAACATAGACCGCTCCACTCTTCATGTCTACATCCACAAGGTGTGGTTTGGTTTCATCTGCCAGCTGGATTGTTTGGATCATAACACAGTCCCCAATAG
Organism: Pezoporus wallicus; assembly: GCF_028554395.1. Classification (NCBI taxonomy): domain Eukaryota; kingdom Metazoa; phylum Chordata; class Aves; order Psittaciformes; family Psittacidae; genus Pezoporus; species Pezoporus wallicus. Next base: position 1,394,049 of record NW_026636323.1, on the reverse strand, counting down.
AGCCAACCGGTGGTGCTGCCAAGATTGCTAACCTGTTGATATTCAGCTGAGCAACAATTAGGTATTTGTAATCAGCAGTAAATCTGTGAAAGACAGAAATGTATTTTGAACCATAAACTCCACATGACATCTCATGTTAACACAGCCATGCAATTTTAAACAAACAAAACCTCCTGAACAGTCAACTTTTTAAAGGCTACAAGAGACTAAATGCAATGAAACATTGAGAATTAACTTGCAAGCCTTGCTACTTTACATTGCTGTTCCTTGAGACACATTATACTACAATAAGCCTATATAAGACAATCCCTCTTCCTGTAAAAGCTGCAACAGTAAGCTCAACACCACACTACAACTTTAAAATGAAGTTCCCAGTCCTGCACTCAAATACATGGGTTCATGGATTTCCCTGTCAAGATACTGCTGTGCAGTACCTTATGGCCCAGTACTCTACTAGTTAAACTGGTTATTCCTTGGCATCTGGCATTAAATATTAACATTCTAATTCATTAAGAATACAGCTTGTTTATGTAATTGCATATGTCCAAAAGAACTGTCCAACAATACCTGACAGAATAGGGTCCATCTTCTGCAAAACAGCTGCTCCAAGACCCAAGCCATTCCCCTGTGACTTTGTCAAAAACCTGGATTCTTTTGTTGTCTCTGTCTGCAACCCATACCTGTTAACAAAAAAAATAATGGCTGTTCACAAACAGAACAAAATGCATTACTTTCTTACATGAGCAAAGTATCCTGCAGTAAAAAAGAGGTACGCCTTGGAAGAATGTAGTTTTAAATAGGGAGAAACATAAGTAAATCTGACTTCCAGATATAAAGCAAAACCACCACATAGTTAATACACACAAATTACTTTATACTACTTTAACAGAGAAATCAATGCCTTCTCTTCATTTTTGTGGCTGTGATATGGATATGTTTAGTAGGATTCCTACTCCACAGCGAGGACATATTAACTATTTCATTCTCAAGATACTGATCTGTCACTTGCTAACAATTTGTTTTTCAAAAGTAGTCTCATGTCAACGACCCAGGCTTACGATGACTGCATCTGCAAACACTCTTGATATGTCTAATACTACTCTAAATATCAACCAACTTAAACACCAAGAGCATTTTCAGCATGTTTTGTCTTACCAGTTCTGTAGAGCTTGTCTCTGTCCCATCCTATGCTGAGTTCACAAACAATTCAAGCTAGCAATACTACTAGACAGTTCAGTGAAAGCATCTCTTGTACTACAACCATTGAAGTTTTAGCTGTTGACAGCCCACCAGTCTGATAAATAAAATTCATTACAAGGGAGCAATAATTAAGTTCATCTGAGATCTTTCATCACAATGTTAAAGAGACACATTACTGCAGCATTCCCTTAGATTTCTTAGGGATTAACAACTATTTTTAACAGGGGCAGATCAAGACTATGCTGGCAATAAAATCAGAGAGCATCACAACTGCTGTCTTTGAACATATATACTCAGAGTTACCCTTTCATGTAAAGCAACCATGTGCCTCCCCTTCTCCCTCCCACCCTGCCAGTTTTGGCACAGAAGTGATTTTTATATATGCTTCTTATTCTGGTTCAGACAGCATCAGCAGAATTAGCTCAAACCAATTATTTTAAGATGTTTTAGTCAATCAATTTTCCTCAAAACAGATTAAGGAGTGACTACAAGAGCAGCAGAGCAAAAGCCATGGCAAGATTAACATCTGGCAAAAGTTGACTCTTGAATGGCTTGAGCTGCATATAGAAATGGTCTGATATCCACAACCTAGCTAGAGCCTTACTATCATCCTAAGCTTATTTAGAATTTCCAAATATGAAATTAAATCCCCTGAAAAAATGTAAGTGCTTGGGTAGATATTTATTACTGAACATAATTCTCCTGTACTCTCACAATAACAACCTGTTAGAAACTGGAGGAAGAATAGCCTGTTGTTGCATGGACATTGACAATATAACCACTGGTCAGAAGCCCTGTGTTAACCTTGGAGCCAGCTACTTCAGTAAGACCTGCAGTATGAAACTTCAGCTCATGCCCACCATCATACTGAAAACTGTAATTACCATAAAATGAACCAGATCACAACAGCTCAACTAAAAAAGAAACATAGTTTGTTTTGCTCAAATACATGTAAACAATTCTGTTGGAAGATGAAAAAATTCTCTCTTTATTCTTTACCCGTCCAACAGGATCCACTGTTACACTGTGAGGAATCTTGAACTGACCAATGCCAGTCCCATTTGCTCCAGCCATCCATATCTCTCTGTAATCTAAACAGTGAGAACCATGAAAAATCAAATTAAAAGATAAAACACAGTAAGAAAACAATAAATAAGCCATCTTGAAGTCATTCCCTGGCAAAGCTACCTTGATTAATTTGTAAAAGGTGACATTTCTAAACTCAGACTTTTTAAACACAGTACTCCTGACACATTAACCCAAGCAATACTGGAACTACTACAGTGACTACGGGATTATTATTCATGGTTTCAGAATTATGGTTACAGAAATGTAGCTACTATTATAAAAGAGCCATAGTCCAAGGCTCTGTTAAATACCATATTAAAGGGGAAAAATAAATAGTTGGATGATTATGATATTAATTTGCTTACTAAATTGATTTTTTACTATTTGCTACCTAACAGTTTTGAGTCAGTTTTGCATTTTCACAGTTTACCAATCTGCAAAATAGATATTACAAAACTAACTTTTATGATAGTACAAAGGAAAAACTAGCTCCTCCACGTTTTTCCAACCACAGACAAGTGCAGACTCCTCACTCACTGCCCTAACCAACACTGGTCATCTAACTGGGGAATGTGAGCAGGCTAATTAGAACCACAGAATAATTTAAGTATAAAAGCTCTCCAGACCTCATCCAGGCAAATCTCCTTTTCAAAGCAGGAATAGCCTTGATAACAAATCCAAGATCATCCAGTCCAACCTGCTTCTCAAAGCAGAAGTAACCTTGATAGCAAATCCAACTCTGTAGTTTGATCAGGTTACTCGTCAAGTTTTGAGCACCTCCAAGAATGGAGACTGCACATCATCTCTGGACAAACTATTCACTGTCTGCTCAGCCTCATTGTGAGCCTGTCCCTCAAAAAAATCAAGCTGGAATTGACCCCTCTTTATCGTTTGCTTGGCGTTCCTTATTCTTCCCTATGCACCTCCAAGAAATGTGTGGCTTTCTCTTCTCTCCCATTATAGACCTGAAGACAGCAATATAAATGCTCCTTAGCCTTCTCTCTTGAAGACTGAACACTCATTTTATCAGCCTTTTGTTGTTAATGAATAGATTTCTCCTGAAGTGACAAGCAACAAAACAGGATCTGATTCAACAAAGTCTTCAAAGTAATGTTAAATGACAGCTCTACCAGGTCCTCACTTAAAAATATTATCAAGCCCTGTTATTTAAAATTCAATTGTCAGTGGTCAGCTACTGTAGAATTTTACTTTTCCATACCGTTGGATAGTTTGAGCAATCTGTTATTCATTCCTCCATCTCCATCCACAATATAAATATCTCCACTTTCTTCTACAAAGATGTCTGCTGGTTGATCAAATTGTAGGGGAATCAAACTTGAACCAGCATTACCTGGCGTGCCCAAGATCTGCATAAGTTTACCTGAAGGGCTATACTGCTTCACAGTGTGCCCATATTTCCCTGAATTTAAAAAAAAACAAAACAAAACACAAAACCAATACAACTGATTACAAAGATTAAGAAAGATACTCACAAGTGATATTAATAAATCAAATAGACAAAATTCCATAGTGAGAATATGACTGTGGGTTAGTAAACCCATTAGCTACAATATTCATCCACTGTTTTAGGGTCACCAGACCTAGGACAGACAATAAGTCTAGCCAGAACATTTATTTTTCCCCTGATACTTCTCCTGGCAGGAGTGGGGGTAGTGCTTACTAACTTCAGAAGCTATAAGCAGACACACAGCACAAATCCTAAACCTTCAGAGTGTTTTGTGCAGCACCTAAGAAGTTTGTTCATGGCAAGAAAAGCACCAATCTGCCTCAGAATTGTTTGAAGGACTTAAATGAGATGTTTAAAGTAGTATCTGCAGCATTAGCATTACGTGGAGAAGGAAATGCTAATGCTACCACCATGCATACCTGTTCCAACATCTGTGATCCATACTGAACTATCCGTTGCAGTGTTCAATACAAAGATACCATGGGGCATTTCAACTGTATCATTCCAGGAGTAAAGGAAATAGCCTTCCTCTGAGAATACAAGTACCTTTGGCACATTGTCTCCCCTCTGAAGACATAAAAAAGACAAAAAAAAGGTCTAATAAGAAAACATATTAATTAAGTAATCATATGTTTTGAAATTCCTCTTTGTAAGTTTTTTACAACGCTTCATGAATTGTAAGAAACTCCTCAGACTGTCTGCTAGATCTCACTTTTTCCATCTGGAAAAGGAAAGAGGAAGAAGGGTCTAAGTTTAGCATGCAAATCCTTCCACTCATTCTAGAGTTTCAACTTGAATCAAAAGTCCAGTTTTCTGAGCAGCCAAGCTCCTGCAGCTATACTGGTCTTCATTTAGAATTGTGTTTTTACGGCCTTGTTAAAAAATATGACAAGCATAACACAGGCATGAAAAACTGTAACCGCACTTATTAGTAGCACAGCACTCAAGTACTCATACTGTGCTTTATAATTAAATCCCACCACCTGCCATCTGTGACCTAGAGATACCAACACATAGAACTGGGTACAGCAAATAACTGAATGGCAGTTACTGTAACTGGCTAAAGAGCTGTGTGGGTTTGATTTCATGGGACAAAGGCTGAAAGAGTGGAAGATTCAGCTGCTCCAGAATCACATTTTACTTTGCAGTTAAGAAGCTACTGTGACTCAGTCAAGTTAAGTCATGCATTCACACCACAGAAATTTAATGCTTATAAAAGCACAAACAAGTGTGGTGCCAGAACTGCTTTAAAAATGAATAGAGCAGAAACATTTCTTATATTTTCACTAATTTTGACAAAATGACTACTCACAGACACACGCATATATATCCTAATCTAAACCGGTAACTTTAAAGGCAAAAATACACTTGAACAACAAATAGAGGAATATAATATTCTCACTCACTTGTCCCACATAGACCAAACCATGAAGAGAGTCAACAGCAACACAAAATGTTTGGCCAGTGAAGTATTCTGGAATTTTAGGCCAGCCTATGTCCAACTTGTATATCTGCTGCTGTCCCTTCCAAAGAGAGACATAATCAAATGCTTGTAAAACCTGAAAATACAAAATAAATATCGAGTTGTTGATAAATTCAATGACAGTGGGACCAGAATAACCAGCAGTAGAAAGCAAGTGTGTACTGAAGCATCATAAATTGATTTGTTCAATTTTAATTAAGAAAATAGATTATTTCAACAAATTGGAAATTAGCTAAAGAAATCCTTTGGGTTTGGGAGCTCTGGAATTAGAAGGCAGAAAGCACAGCCTGAAATTTCTTACATTGATGTTGCTAATACTATCTGTAAATCATTCTCCAAAACAAAGAAAATAGTAGAGACAGTTCCAAACACAACAGAATCAGTAACAACTTCAAAAGGATATGAGAGTAAGAAAATCAGAATAAAAGGAATATGTGGGTCAGAAAGGAAAACCACATCTTGGAAATGGGGAAGCTTAAGATACCAGGAAAAGTAAAACTTGGGTCAATATATATAAAGGGTAATGGGAAACTATAATCTTCTCACTTGTTGTTATACTATTTTCCAGCAGAAGAATGGAAGCTAAGCACAGCTGCAAGCAGGGCACTGAAGCCGACTAATCGGGACGGAACTAACAAGTGGTGACCCTGCAGGCCCAGGGACATTTAACTTTTCTGTTAAATGTCTTGCTAGACGCAGGGCTAAGTTCGCCACACAGAGCCACGAACAGCTTCAGAAGGACCAGACTACCCCGAAAGAAAACCGAGAGTACTTAAGCACAATCAGACAGTAGGAAGTGCAAAGTTACTTGCCCAGATATCATTAAGTTCGCCTTCATTTAAGCAGACCCTATTGCTTGGAAGCCCCTATAAATGCATCATCCCGTGTATGCATTTATCTCGGAAGGACTGTATAAGTCATAGAACGATAGGGTTGGAAAACACCTTAAGATCATCCAGTTCCAATCCCCTGCCAGGGACAGGGACAGCTCACAGTAGACCATGTCGCCCAAGGCCCGTAAAAACACATAACCAACCCTACGCTTAGCGCTACGTGAGCCAGAACCGCAGCCCCGTCCCCGCCGCCCCCAAGCGTACTCCTCCAGACCCTCCCCCGGTATTCGCCATCGGGCGAGAAGCCGTCACGGCACACCCCGCGCCTCGCTCGCTCGCTCGCCCGCCCGCTGAGCCCGCAGCCCACCTCTGAGCCCCAGAGCTGGCCGCTAGAATCTGAAGGGCGGCGGCGCGGCGAGCTATGGTGTGTGGGGGCGTCGCGTGCTGACGGTAGCGGCGCGGCGGGTCCGTTCTGGGGGGCCGCGGTTACTGCCCCTTCATGACTCTGACCGGCCCGGGAGAACGGCTTCGGGACACCAGGCGAGCACTGGTGTCCGCGGGTGGCGACGAGCAGCAAAGGCGAGTCTGCCTTTGTCTCTAGCACTGGGTCCAGCAGTGCAGAAGCATCAGCGCTAAATTCCCAGAGGCTGGAAAGGTCCCAGGCTGCGTTTCCTACCCTGCTGCTTTTTATTATTGTTATATATATATATGTTTGCGTTGTGTTTTTTTTTCTCTGTGGCTGAAGACTCTTTAAGCTTTGGACTCGATTTTTTTTTTTTTTTTCCCCCGTCTACGTTTAAGTATTTGCATTGAATGAACTGATCAAGATGGACAAGAAATCATTTGAAACCGTGCTGGATGAAATTAGAAAGGTAACTTTCGGCTTGCATGTTAAGTTAACCGTTTGAAGGTAGAGTGTGCCTCTGGATAAGCACGCCAGGTCAGGTGTTTGTGTTCTTTAATAATTGCTTCAGGATTCAATAAAGACTAAGTTTCATCTCGGTATGAAGAGCTGTAACCCTGTGCTGCTTTTGTATCCTGGTGTTTGTGTGTCAGGTGTAGCAGTGTAAAGCTGCTATGAAAATGTGTTCTTTTTGAAATGTTTTGGTTTTTCTTAGAAAATGAAGGTTGAAAGTCCAGGCTGCTACCACTGAGTTAACATGTGCTTGGAGAATGCTCATTTAAAGCAAGCACTTGAATAAGTTTATCACGTTTACACTAGATGAGTAAGAAAAGCAAAAATAGCCAAGTATTGTATTTGGGGTAGGGGCTGCAATTGCTTGGCCTGACTGGAGATGGGGACTTACAGTGTGAGTTGTCCACCTTCTGTAGGATGGTTTGAGATACAACACACAAATGTGACATGACAGTTTCAGTTTCAAAGCTGCACTTTGCTGTTCTTGATCAAAGCCACATTTCCCACAGCTCAGGAGTGTCTGTGCACCTTCCTCCAGGTTACAAAATCCCAGGTTTTGCTGCATGCTCTGGACTGTGCTTGCATATTTCTTAAAAACTCGCTGAGCAAAATACTGGCTAATTGTGGGAAGCAGGGTTACAAACCTTGGCTTCCTGGTGTCTTGCAGGCCACTCATTTCTGCAGAGAGGCTTGCATTTAACAGGAAAGCTAGAGGTTAGTGGTTGGGGTAGTTCCTCAAATACTGGAAGTGGAAGAGGAGTTAAAAGAACATCAGCACCTGTGAGATTAATGGTTCCTGTCTTGAATGCAAGTACAAACATGAGATAACATCTTTTGCTGTAGCACAGAGGTGGTTCAGGTGTCACAGTGGAACAGTTATGTATCCTGATAGAGCTACCTTGGTATGAAAATAAAGGGCTTGTTTTGGAGAAGATTGCCTTATGGCAGAAAAGGAATACTTAGCATTTTTGTGATAGGTGGTTTTTGTTACAATGGGCTGTCTGGGAGAGGGCATTTTCTTTATTTGGACATGGGTGTTACAGAGTTGGGTTTCAGTTCAGCTTCTCTTCAGCATTAGATGCAGTGATGGCTACAGTTATAGTAGTATTTTGGAGCGTGCTGAATTATAAACCACTGTTCATAAAAGCCCCAGGGATGAGTCTTTGTTATCACAACTGCACTAACTAGCATTTTTGTATAAGGTCGTGGTCATAAATTCTCCTTTATAAAACAGGTCTTTTCTGTGCTGTGTAACCAGCTAAAAACGTGACTGCTTAAGAGATTTCACGGTGTGTACTTCCATAGTACCATAGAATGATTTGGGTTTGAAGGGATCTTAAAGATCACCTAGTCTAACACCCCTCCCTCCCCCCGCCATGGGCAGGGACACCTTTTACTAGACCAAGTTGCTATGGCCCTGTCCAGCCCGAACAATGGTTTGAACGCAAACACTTCCAGTGATGAGGCAGCCACAGCTTCTTTGGGCAGCCTGTTCCAGTGCCTCACTCCCCTCACAGTGACTAAGAGTTTTAGTAGAAAGTCGGCAGGGAAAAATCAAGAAACAACTTGTGCATGAGTACTGTGCTGTTGCAGTGCTCATTTTCCAAATGCTTATTTTGTGTCTTTGTTTGCTAGGTCTTTATTTCTAGCTCTGTGGTATAACCTTCTTTATTATGTGATTCACAAGTCAGTTGTGTCAGTGTATTGCATGAACAGTCCTACAGTTAGCAGGAACAATTATTTAAATGCCTTAAAGTGTAGTTTAGTGCCACCTTTCTCCATATATATATTTACAATTATTAAGAGAATCAGTGTGTTTGTTGTTTTTGGGGGGCTTTTTGTTTGTTTATCCATAAATATACATATCAGTGCTTTCTGTTTGTGTACTTATTATAAAACCATTCAGTTCTTGATTTAAGGCGGAAGAGTGACATTTGTTTTGGTAAAGAAATTGCTATATGACATATTAGGCTTTTTTCTTTCTTCTTTTTTTTTCCCCAAAATATGTGAAGAGAAGGAAGGGAGAGAAGAAAAAAATAGTATAAAGCAAGAAATTCAGTGTGTCTGGTAGTGTTGGTCTCTTAATGAGGTACGGAAGAGAAAGGGGTTGTCTCAAACAGGATGCAAGTGGTTTTCTGTGCACCTGTGGTGGTTTTCTGTGCACCTGTGCTGCTCACACTCAGGTTGCAGTGGTGGAGAACTTCACACCTGTCAGTCTGGAACAACAAAAGAAAGATTGGGGTAGATTTTAGAGCTATTGGGAAGAAGATGGTGTGTGGGTGAAGCTGGAGGTGATTTCAGAATGAGCATGAGAGCTACCAACAGATGGGGGCCTGGGAAACTGGGGAAGAAAGGTGTTTGCAGTAGGTTGGGGAAGAATGCAGCTGCCTTGTACCTGTATCGGTGAGCTGGGTATGAGAAGAGGGAGGAAGCTCTTGACTACTAGAGGGCCCACATGATTATTAAGAAAACTGGCCACGAAGTCAAAAAATGGCGGCCAGTACTGCATTAAACTACTCTGCTTCCTTTGTTTTGTATGATTTTGTACTAAAGTTTGAACTATGGGAAGGTAATGATAAGACAACATCAACTTCTGCAGCAAGCTTTGTTGCATGCTTAATTCATGGAGGTAGGATGCTTTGCTAGTTATCTTACAGGGAGCATACAGAGATACTGTATGAATAATAATCTGTATTATCTTGTTCAATGTAAAGTTGATGTAAACCTTTGAGGAAGAGTGATGATGATGTTCCCTCAGTATAGTTTTAAACAAAAAAAATAAAAGCAAAATTTTTTTTTTACAGAATAATTATATCTCTGCTTTTCATTGTTCTTTCAATTATCTAAAGAGTATACTGTTACTTGATATTATTGCAGTGTAATTGATATAATATCACTTTATATGGCCAGGCTTTTCTTAGATTAATAGATTGGTCTAGCAGATGATTGTTCTATAATTATAATTTTTGACGGACTAATTGTGCATCTTTTTTCTTCTGTATCTTCTAGGCTGTACTGACTGAGTATAAATTAAAAGCTATTGAATATGTTCATGGATACTTTTCTAGTGAACAGGTAAAAGCCAGCACTGTCATGGGTTTAGTGGGAGCTATTGGTTTTGTGTATTCAGAAATATAGAAAGACAGGGTCTCCACTCACACTGAGGCTGATTATATTAACTTTTTTATTTATTAACTGAGAAGATTTAATTCTTCATTATTATATCAGCATTAAACTGCTAAAAATAGTTCCAAGTTGTTTCGTTATCATATTACTATGTTCTTGTTCTTGCTGTGTGGGGAAAACTGGATACATTTATCATAATGGAATTTGGGATTATCTTGCATGTATTTTCTAAACTGACACATAGTAATAAGTAGCCAATTTATTTTGATACAGTTTTTTTCCTTGTTTCTTTTTTTTGTTTTGCTGTTTGTTTTGCTCATTTTTTGCGTGTGTGTGTATGTTTGGTGAAGATGCTGTTTAAGATACTGGAAGTTTAGAAGCTTCTTCAGAAATATTATTATTATTACTAGTATTCTAATACCCTGGCAATTGCTGTGCATATATACAAATATATAGAGAAGAGTAAGTATCTATTTTAAATATTACTGTATAAAAGGTATCTCTTGTAACATAGTATTTTTAGGTGCCTACTTATAAAGGCACCTTATAAATAAAACCAACTTCAGATGCTGGTAGGCACTGATAATCAAACATCATAGAAAGATGTTTTTTAGCAGTATACGACTATACCCCCAAAATGGAAATATCCTATTGATGCTGTTAGCATAATTTTTTACTATATATAAAAGATTAATTGAAGATGTCTCTGTTGCAGGTTGTTGAGTTACTGAGATACTTTTCCTGGGCTGAACCACAACTTAAGGCAATAAAAGCTTTACAACATGTAAGTTTTTGTGACAAATCTTGTGGAATAATTTGCCCATTTAATCTCATTTTAGCTTTGTGATTTCTACTTTTGCAACTGCTGGCTCAGTCTGCCCTTATGTTCAAAGTTTCCTTTTCATCTCTTTCTTTTTCAGTGGTGTCAAAATACGAAACTTCATACTTTTAACCAGGGAATCTTTGCTGACCAAAATCTTTAACCAGGGAATCTTTACTTTCCTGTGTTTTACAAGAATAGATGTAGCCCTTTGTAACTGTTGTTAACTTCCTAATTTCTTCACTTTTGGCAAGTGCCTTTTGGAGTTTTGAAGTTGGCATACAAAGTCATCTTATCAATAGGAAGGAGATGTTTACTGAATAACTGTTTACTTAAAAATATTATAAATATTAATGTATATTATAAAGCTGTTACTGAGTTGCATTCTGAGTTTAAAATAATTGTACTGCCTTATTTTATATACACCTTTTTTTTTTCTTGCTTACTTGTCAGAAAATAGTGGCAGTTCCGGCATCAAAAATGGTTAATATTCTCAACTGCTTCACATTCAGTAAAGATAAACTTATTGCCCTTGAAATCTTAGCTTCGTAAGTATCTCTCATGCTGTATTTCCTTAGCTTGTATTGCTTTTACTGGTGTTTGAGTATATAAAACTTAAGATATTTCTAGAAGGAAACACTGGGGTGTCAGGTAAGGTAAAGCACAAATCCGTTATTGACAGGGCTGTAAAAAGACTTGGAAGTAGACATTGTGGAAAAATGCATAGTTCATCTAAGTCTTGAGCATGCTGCTATGTGGGCTTCTGCCTGCTGGAAAACTGCTATTTTGCTAATGTTTTACAGTGGCTTCAGGTCTTGTAGAGAATGAAAGAGGGCCTTAAGCTTATTTCTGCTCACTGAAATGTAAGAGGCTTGAGACCAGAGTATTCTGGGAATTGACCGCTGCACATTTGAAAAGCCCTCTAAATATTAACTATGTAAAAATGAGTTAAGTGAATCATTCTCTTAAATTGAAAAAAATAACTTACAGATATATAGAAGCTGTATAGATATCCTGTATTTATATTTACACAGGATGTTGGGTTATTTTGCTGAACACAGCTGCTTTAAATTATCTACCTTTTACATATGTTTATATTGGAACTCTTCCTGCTTTAAGGGGTTTATTATATGAAGTGCTGTTCTGTTTGAGATTGGGGAGATTTGGGTTTGTTTGTTTTTTTTTTTGCATTAAGTATTCTGCCTTGCCTATGAATGCTATATATTACAGTCAGCTTGAACATTTTGGGATACATAAGTTCATTACATAGATACCATAAAGCAAATAAGAAAGAGCATGTAGACATAATCTTGCTTCTGGAGTTGATCTCTTAGAAGCTGTATGAATGCTCCTACTCTCTTCAGACCAAAACAAAACAGAATAGCCTAAAGGAAGTTCAGTGGTTCATTAAACTAACCTGTTTTGCTTCTTGAAATGAGATTGGAACCCATAGACTCCTTTAGTTGCTATACCTCAGATGGTGTGAGCAGAAAGTGCGGTAATTTCTTTAACTGTTGAATTTCTACAGTGTAAGAGCATAATAAGGGAGTCATGTTAGGGAATTCCTAATCCAAATCTGTGCTACTTTCTTTGCTAATCAAAACTAGAGAACAAAGCTCATCATTCATTCACATTTTAATACTATTCTTTGAGGTGGTTTTCATCTCTTTGTTCAACATCCCGCTGATTCCAATTATTCTAATATCCTCCTTTGAGAAGTCTCCCTTTTTGGACCTGTATTGTGTTTCCAGTAGTTTGGATGGGGCATGTAATGTTTGACAGCAGTAAAGGTTTTGAGGTCAGGGTTTTGAAAAAGGCAGGTAGAATCAGGCACTTGCACATTTAGTTGTTCTCTTTAGTGTGTCTAGTGTTATTCTGGGAGAGAAGCAAGGAGAAACGAAGGGTACTTATTTCAACTATGTATGTGAAGGGTTTCACTAAGCAGAATATGGAGGGAATTGCCAGTATTTTATTCTTTTTCATTCTACAGTAAATAAGATGAAAATTTGTTTCGCTACTAGTCTAGCAAAAAACAGTGGCAAATGAAGTAGATGCTGGTTTTCTCCTGTCCTGGTAGTTGTGTGCTAGTAGCAATTAAAGTTTTCCAACAAACTGTTGTGATGCAAAATTCACTTTGTCAACAGTATTTTTTTGCCATAAAGTTTAGCCATTGTCGTCCAATGTTCCATATTGACACTCTGTTCTAATACCATGCCTTACTTACAGGGATGAAGTCCATATTTAAGACTGGGATTTTTACTTTAATATTAATAGTAAAATTATGATCTTAACTAATTATGTTTTTTTAATATACGTTAGTACTGGCTGAATAAGTGTTGATTGCTTTTCAGTAGTCCATTATTTTTGTTAAATGTAGGAGGTGGCAATAATTGTCAGTGTTTTCATTTATAGCAACATTGTTGATGCTCAGAATTATCGCCTTATTGAAGATCTGTTCAGAATTAATATGTCAGAGAAGAAAAGATGCAGAAGAATTCTTGAACAGGTAGTCATGATACTCTAGTATCCTTGATTCTCTCAAATATGGTATTGTTTCCATCCATGTAGTCATTGTGAGGTCAGGACTTTCCATGAGGACTGCTGGCAGCTACTGATGGAAGACCAGCTGGAAGGAGCAGCTGCAAAAAGACAATTGGAGCTATCTCATACATGTGCAAAAAAAAAGAGTTTCTTTTAAGCATTAGGATCATATGGAAAAAGGGGCACACAACTACAACCAGTGCTGAAGGAAAAAGTTCCACGTTAGTTTTAGAGAACACCAAGTACTTAACTACAAGTCTAGTAGAATCAGAGATAGTCCGAGTACATTTGCTCACAGCAAAGGGGACTTTAGCAGAACCTTACACTATTTGGGAAGAAGATTTGAGACAAAGCTTTGAATTGTTCCATGTTGGTTGTTTCATGCAGTCTTAATGTCATGAAATAGTAATTCCTTTCTTTAAAGTATTGAATGTGACAGGAAATAATGTCCTTTCTTGATTATTTTGCAGGCTTCAAAAACAGGTTGTAAGGCTCCTCATGCTATGATATCATCCTGTGGCATGATTCCAGGCAACCCTTATCCCAAGGGCAAACCAAGCCGCATAAATGGAATTTTCCCAGTAAGCATGATCCTCTGTTTTTGCTTTATGATTCGTTACAGTACAACCAAAACCAGGATTAATGTACATGGAAGGAGGAGTGGAATCAAAAGCAATGTTGTTGGGTATTTTTATTACCACATTCCACATTTATAGGAACTTGTGTTATTTTTATTTATCCATTCTTTCTCTGCTGCTTTAAGTAAAGGTTATGGCATGAATAAGACATCCTTCATACAAAGAAAACATTGTAAACTGTAGCAGTATTTAGCAGAATCAGGAGAAGTGTAAAGAGCCTTACTCTGGTAGGTTGCTAAGATGACCTAATATGGTCACTTACAGTACTGCTGCTAGTCTTAGTGTAGTTCTTAAACAACCATGTTAAGTATTTCCTGTGAACCCTTAAGGGACTGCAAAATGCTAGTTATCATGTCCACAAGTCAAAATGCAGAATTCTAAGTATGTCAGAAACATGGACTGCTTAATATGCATCTCTTCATAAAAGCTCAGTGTTATAAACCAAGCTATTGGAATGCTCTTGCTTGTCATTTTACAACTCTAGAACACAGTTTCTTTTCCATAACAAACATAATTAAGTATCAGTTTCAGAATATTCAGAAACTCAATTGTAGTTTAGAAAAAAAAAATCAAATATGGCAGAAGTCCTGTAGCAAGATTTACTTCTGAATTAATACTCAATTGTTTAATTTTCTTTTGTTTCAGGGAACCCCTATCAAAAAGGACACAGAAGAGTATATTAACGAAGGAAAGGGAATAGCAGCCCGTATACTTGGACCATCCAAACCAGTATGTCTAATAAATGAATGAATTAATTAAACTTTAAGGGGGTGGGGGGGCGAATGTAACCACCAGTTATTTCATTTAGGCTTTGATATAAAATGCTGTTATGTGGCAAGACTGTAGAGCAGCAATTTAAACACGGCTAATCTTAGCTAATAAATATCTATAACCTAGTATTTTTATTTTTATCCTGAAAAGCAGCTCTAGTTTATGTCAGTGAATTCTCTAATGGATACAGTGTGTGTGCATTTGAAAGCAGAATTTAAATTACAGTAGAATTTAAATTACAGTAGAAGAGAAAACTAAAAGCATTTTTAGTAGTCCATCATGAGCTAGTGGTAGTTTTAGATACAAATATATGCAACTTTTTATTACTATCGCTAAGGGTTTCCCCCATAAGCATTAAAAAATGCCTGCATCTTGGAAACCTGAATTACAGCAGTACCTTAGGGGGTTCTTGTTTCTTAACAAGACAGCTGATCTGTATTTCAAAATCTTTAAGCATGTGGGAAAAACTTTCAGTGAACTTGTTTTCACTTTTATTGTTGGTGGTTTCCCACTAAGCTGTATTATTTTAAAGGAACAGGTGTCATAAGTCTTGGTTAATTTTAAATGTGCTAAATCTTTAAAAGTGAGAAGTCAGTCCAAGACTTCAGCTTGTGAAGATTACAAGGCAGGAAAAAGTTCCCTTGGTGTTCATTACTATGTTAAAACCTAAAGGCATATTTGTTTCATTCTTTTCATTAAGAGTGAAATATTTGCAGTTACTATGGATATTATGAAGAAATTTGATATAAAATCTTTTTCCAGTGAAGAAAAGATGCCACTACTGCTTGTGGTAGTATCTGTTAGCTTTTTGTCTGAGAAACATTAGGTAATGCTTTCACTATTGCCTCTTCCTTTTTTTTTTTATTTTTTTTTTTTGTTTATGTAGGCTCCATCAACCTACAATCCTCACAAACCAGTTCCATACCCCATCCCACCATGTCGGCCACATGCAACTATTGCACCAAGTAAGGCTTCTATGTGTTTTAGCTTGATGCTGTTGTTTCATCTACTTGCCTTTTAAGTAATGTGTCAAATGTCAGTTTCTCTGACTGTGATCATACCTGAAATTAGCTCCCTAAATGTACTCTGTGTACTGGTTTCTACTTCTTTCTGTCATGACTGCAGATTTTATAGAAAGAGGAATATGTAACATCTTTTCCAACATCCACATAAGGAAAATTCAGAATCCTGTTTGTATGACAAAATATGTCTTTTATGGGAGGCATTGTGCATGTTAGACAAGACTAGGACTGTGTCTTTGTAATGTTTCACCAAGATTTGAACTTTAGCTTGACAAGTCTTGTTGCTGTTGTACCAAACTGAGGATGTGGTCAGACACAGCTCTGAATTGGGTGGAAATAAGTAGGAGCTTGTTGAAGGACAGTAATCTGCTCCTCGGTTAAGGAGGAATTTCTTTCTCAGTTGCCTTCAGCATTACATTCTCTCCATCACAATGGAGAGAAAAGTTTCCTAAAAGAGACGTTCAGGTATGCAAATTTAAGTCTCCGAAGGGACTTAGTAATTGCCTTTTCTTGTGTTTGATCTGGCTATTCCTAGCCCTGTGCCTTAGGCAAGATTGAGTCTTTCTTCATAAACTCTTCTCCCTTTCCCCTGTGCATCAGTTTTTTTTATTCCAGGTATTTTTGACAGTGAGCAAGGCAGTGGTCAGTTCTGTGGAAGAAAATATTGGGAGTACTTGCATAGTCAGACTTTGGTCTTTTTAACCAGCTGCTGAAAGCTTTTCCTAATCTTGCAATTCAGTACTGCAAAACAAGGAGTGCTTTGGTTAGGAAGTTTGCTTTTCACTGATGTTAGATTTCAGGGAGTTTTTAAGGTATTTGATAAGAAAGTGTGCTACAGCTCTTGGCATGCATGTTGAAGGGTGAGTCATCTAACCAACTTGATGTCTGCAAGTCTCTATAGTCAATTTGGAAAACTGGGTACTACTGGTGTCTAAAGTAAGTCTGATTACTTGTGTCCTACAGGAAAGTGTACAGGAAATTGCAGACTAGCTCAAATTTATGTTAAATAAATCCTATCCAAAGTAAGTTAGGCACAAAATTTGGCATGTGACTAGATGTAAGTATTACCACATTTTAGGACATGAAATGGCTTTTGAAGTTTGGGTCTTACCAGACTGCAACATGTTTAAAAAAAAACAACCCTTGAGACCACAGAACTCATAACTGATATATTTATGTATATAATAAATGTGTTTAATGAGATTGCAGAATCTGACCTGAAACTGTTGAATGTGATTGTTTTCAAGCAATGGTCAGAATGATGTTTTGTTTTCTGACTCCTACTGTATTGGTTTAACATTTCCTTCCTGGGTGACACAGTGATTGTTAGTTTACTGGTTTTCAGCCAAGAGTTGTCAGGCAAGAAATCCTATCATTAACTTGAACTATTATGAAAGTGTGAAATCAGAAGCACTTAAAGTATTGCTCAGGTACTACCTTTGCTCCATGAAACATAAATTCAAGTACAATAAGTATTTTACATTAAAATGACTTGCTAGTCCACTTGAATTTCTTAGCATTTAAAGAAATATTGAAGAATGATAGACTAAGTATTTGAGATGGGACATTTTTCTCTGAAATTTCTGAGTTTAGTGTTGGAGGACCAGACATGGTGTATGTTTGGCTCTTTTGTTTGTCAAGGTGTTAATGTTAAAGGATGAGTTGCAACAGCCTTTAAGTCAGAAACAGAAAAAGAGCAAATATGCTGCAGACACACTGAATCACTCCTCCCTTTGAGTTTTTCAAGCAAAAAGGAATTGAAAGCAATTGAAACCTGACTTTTTCAGTCTTTTTGAAGAGAACTGCCCTTATTAAAATTTGGATCATAATGCGGGTTGTTCAGACAGACATGGGCAAAAGTCAGCGTCCAGCATGTGATGCTGGTATGGCTTTTTGGTGAAGGAATGTCTTACAATATTG
Source organism: Pezoporus wallicus (assembly GCF_028554395.1). Taxonomy (NCBI): domain Eukaryota; kingdom Metazoa; phylum Chordata; class Aves; order Psittaciformes; family Psittacidae; genus Pezoporus; species Pezoporus wallicus. The sequence continues at coordinate 1,376,243 of NW_026636323.1, read as the reverse complement.
AAAATGTCTTTTTAAAGGGAAAGACACTTACTGGTTCATTTAGATATGGATCCTTCTGATGACTGAGATGTGAATTGCATTTGATATTTTAGGTGCTTACAACAATGCTGGATTAGTTCCAATGGCTAATGTCATAGCTTCAGGCTTACCAGCTCCTCAGCCATACACTGCTAATCAGGTGGTATCAGGTAAAGTATACATACCTTTAACAGTGTTGATGGTATTTTTTTCTAATTCATTGTTGTGAATGGATCATTCGCTGCTGGAGTTCTGTTTGCTTTTAAATAACAAACTGTTGTTCTCTGTTTAGAAAATGAGGACCTTTCTAGCCAGGCAAAACCTTCCCAAAATCAAGGTAAATTGCAAATCCACATGGGGATTTTTATGTTGATTTTACCTTTGTCATTCGTTCAGAAAATGTAAACAGCTTGTTTGTTTGGTGGGATTTCCATAAGCCTCTGAGTATTTAATTACTGTTGGAATAGGATCCTTTGAGGGTGGAGAAATAAAATAATCTTGGGCATTTGGCACTTCAAAGCATTGAAGCATTAAAATTAAGCTTTCTGTGTTACCTCATTAAAGTTTTATATTCTTCATCATATAGCATGTGAGAAATCATGTAAAAAAACTAAATCAAAATAAGCTTTACAATGTAATGCACTGAAACACTTCATTAATATCTTCACAATTGTTAAAACTCGGGACATTATTTGAAAACTCATTCATGTTTTCATCTCATATATTAGTTTCAGTGGCAAGTTAGGAATATGAGAAGGACAGATTCTTTATTTATAGTTTGTTGAAATACATGTGTAGAATGTCTTATCCTGGACTGTTCAACTAAGTCCACCTGCACTTCTGTCTTACCCTTTAAAATCCAATAGTTTTTGTGGAGGAGAGACTTGGGTTTTTTTGGTTGTTGTGTTTTTGGGGGTTTGTTTTTTTGGTGGTTTTGTTTTTTTGTCTCTTATTTGTGTGGTTCTTTGTATGCTTTGTACACTTAGTGCAAATCATAATAAATCCTGTTATGAACTGTATTTAAAGGCTTTGATAATACTTTGTTAGATTTGACAAATAGAAACTGAGTATCTGCTATTGAGTCAGGAATATTAACAAATACCTAAAATGGATTAAATGGCTAAGTTTATCTCCTGTAAATCCTTATAGGCAAATACATGTATGTTTTGTCTTTTCTTCTCTATGCCCAGGGAGCGTCCTACTGAAATGTTGCCACTTCAAAGGATCACTTTATTAATACGTACCCCTTTAAGTGTACATGTGTTTACAGGATAGTTTGTACAGCTAAATGAATATAGTGTAAGGAATAAAATTATCACTTAGGAAGAGAAATTCAGTAACAGCTCTGAGTTTTATTGCATATGTATTTCTCTGGTGATTATCTTAACTGTGATCTTTAGGAGAGTCTTCAGCTTGGAAACAGGATGAGGAAAGAACAGAATCCAGAGCTGATCATTTGGTTTAGGGTTTTGGAAAGTAATGTGTAAAAGGAAGTAGTTTGCAAACTTACTAGGTTTAGATTTTCAAGATACATAGAACAGGAGTTTGTCATGAGCTTAAAGATTCCATTTTTGGGTTTGGGTGTGCAGATGTAGAATTTGCCAAGAAAGAAATGTAAGCTGTTACAGAGTTGAGGGTGATGAGTTTGGTTGCATCAGTGATTTGCTTACAGTTGAGCAGATTATTCTAAAAGTAAAATAAAGCATGAGGGTTGTTTGAGATGAATTATTAGTTTACACACTCATATTCCACAGGAAAATAGAGAGAGGCATATCTAGGCTCTTGACAGTGTTCGTAAGTGCAGCTTCTTTCCATTAACCTCCATATCCCCATTTGCAGAGTGTCTGCCTGTTTTTCTCCAGCTTGACTGATGCCTCTAACTTACTTTTTGTAGGGTTGATATAAGCTGATATTCCTAGTGGCAGGTGCTTGCCTTGATTGCAGACACCTGACTAAGGACTTACAGAAATATTTTGTGATAAAGTGCCAATGTTAGTTTAATATTGTAGCGTGATACATGAATTTAAAAGTGTACCTTCTTAGAGTCTAAATCTGAAGGAAACACAGTGAAGAGAATGACCTGATTTTTGAAGGAAAGAAAAATACCAGCACCTGAAATCAGCTTTCTTCAGTTGTTGACTAAAGTTCTCTGAAATAACGATACATTGAATTAACTGTTTCTGAAGGAAATTCTGACCTTCAGTGAGAGTGGATGCAGAGGAGCCCAGGTGATTTGATACTCATGGAATATTAGATCTGTTTTGGGTACTGCTAGATGTTAGGAACCAGAGGGAGGGTGTTTACCTGTGTCACTTAGACACTCTTACAAGTGTCTTAACTGTCTTGCATGAGGTCATGAAGAGGTAGTAGATGTCACAAAGTGTTTTAAAGAGGAGTGGTAGCCTATGTGCTGTACAACTTGTGTGATGTGTTTGTACGTACCTTTTTGTTGTGTTTTCATAGGCTCCCTGTTCATTGTTTATATGCAGACATTGTTAGCTATTGCCTGTGTATCATATTTTGAAATGTTATATAATATGTTTGTGTTGATTTCAAGTATTTCTGACAGCTTCAAGTATTCTTAACAGTTTTGTTTCTTTGCAGCTTTTTCTGCACAAGCGAATCAGCTCTTTACTCCTCATGGTTCTAACCCTTCAACACCTGCTGCTACTCCAGTCCCTACCCCGTCACCTGTCAAGGCAATAAGCCATCCATTAGCACCTGCAACTCCACTCATCTCTGGGATGAACATGTCTACCCCTGTCCTTCCTGTTTTCCCAGGACAGGTCTCCTCTTCCATCCATACATCTCAGCCATCCACTCCAACCCCTACTGTCATCAAATCCCTTTCATTGCCTGGTGTTCCTGTCACATCTGTTCACAATGCAACCTCTACCCCTATTCCTGCAGTTTTTTCTGGGCTGGCTTCTATACCTGCTGCTACACCAGCTCCACAAGGTTCTTCCACACCGTGCACTACACCTGCACCTAGTGAAGCTTTCGCATCTGCTACTGCACCATTTGCTGGCCTCCCGTTTTCTGCAACCTCTTCAATTGCTTCCACTAATAATCCTGCTTCATTGTCATCAGTTTTTGCTGGCCTCCCTTTGTCCTTGCCACCCAATGCCCAAGGGATTTCTAGTCCTCTTCCATCCACAATTGCTAATTCTCCTGCCACTACCATTCCTGGTTCGCTTAGCTTGCCTAACCCAATTTTGTCTGTCTTAAAGGGATTTCTGACATCAAATGACACTTCATTAATTAATTCATCTGCTTTACCTTCTGCTGTGACAAGTGAACTTGCTTCTTTATCTGCTCTTGCTAATCAAAGCTCTGACCCTCCCACTTCCTCTGTCAAATGTTACACCCCATCAGCCACCCCCACCTCACAGCGTTCTTCCACACCCGGGCTGGCCATTTTTCCAGGTCTTCCATCCCCATCTGTAACCAATTCCAGTTCCACTCCTCCAGCATTGTCTGCACCGTCACCTTTAACCACTTCACCATCGATTATGCCAGTCAGCTGTGGCTCATCAGCCTCCTTCTTGCATGGTGCAAGCCCTGCTAATCCTGATCAGCAGCTCTCAGCAGCCCCAGCTGCCACAAGTATCCCAGTTATGGTCAAAACGGAGCCCATGAGTCCTACCCTCTCGGCCTTCAAAGGTCCTTCTCATTCGGCCAGCCCTTCTCATGGCACTATAGGACTGTCAGCACTTGGGCGTGCATACACCTCAGCAGCTTCAGTGCCAGTCAGTTTACCCAGTTCCCTGAATCCAGCGCTATCAGGTCTCTCTTCTTTGAGTGCTCCTCTAAACAATTCTAGTTCTCTGTCTTCCATTTCCCTTGCCTCACATGGCTCCTCTGCTCCCATTGCCCCTGTGTTCAATGGACTTCCTCCTTTTACATCTCTAACCAGTAACTTTGCTTTTACTGGTAATCCAGCACTTACGCCACCTGTCACTCTCCCAGGGTCTTTGTTAGCTACTCCGTCTACAACTGCTTCAGCTGTGTCTGCCTCTCATGCGAGTTCCACTGCTGCTGTACTCTCAGAACTCGCCGCCTCGGCAACAGTCTCTGCTCCACCCTTCTCGCTTAACTTGTCCAGTGCTGTCCCTTCCCTTTTTTCTGTTGCCCAGGGACCTCTGGGATCATCAAACCCATCCTTTCCTGGTTTTCCTGTCTCTAACACACCCTCTGTCACTCCTGCTCTCCCTTCTTTCCCTGGCCTCCAGGCATCTTCTGCAGTAGCAGCAGTTGCACCATTGCCGGCAGCTGCCACAGCCCCATCTCCGGCTCCGGTCCTGCCAGGGTTTGCCTCGGCCTTTAGCTCAAACTTCAACTCTGCACTTGTTGCACAGGCTGGGTATGTTTCTGTTTCTGAAGGAGGTCATAACCATTTCGTTTTCTCTTGAGCACAACACCGATTTTTACCTTAGACATAGACATTATTTTCACTTGTAGTAACTAATTACAGTTAATTTTTAAACTGAGTTCACCAATAGTTTTGCACCTGTCTTATAAACTGAGAGCGTAATTACAAAATAGGCTGTCCTCAGTAGTCCCTGTTGCAACAGACTAATCCACTGAGGTGCTGAGTGATCTCATTCCTCAGATAAGGATACTTGGCACCTCCTAGGTTTTTACAAGAGTGGATTCCACGTGGGCATCCATTGACATATTCAGGTAATAGCAGACAATATCTTAGATGTTCCTATGTTTTAAGGAGTTATTCAGCATTAACTTTTGTCTGAAGATTTTTTGTGTGCAAATTGTAGGCACAGTCAAGGTACATAAATTTTTGAGTTCCCTTCTTAGGTGTGCTCTAGACAATCTTGGTTTGTGTGTGCATGAATAATTTGTAGGTGGGTAGAGACTGGGCTTCTGTTTGGAAATTCTGGCCTTCATGAGGTTTAGAAAAGGATGCGCTTTTGACTGATACAGACACAAGCTTATAGAGAGAGAAACCTAAGATAAAACATGATACAGATGTTCCTAATAATAGCCGCATCTTGACATTCTTTCAGCTTGACTTCTGGACTGCAGACAGCAGGAAATGCAGTTTTTCCTGGTCTTTTATCTCTCCCTGGCATCCCTGGCTTTCCCCAAAGTGCCGCACAATCTTCCTTACAGGAATTGCAGCATAGTGCGGCTGCACAGTCAGCACTACTACAGGTAATGTGCCCATTTATTAATGCTGTTTTACTTCCAGTAATCATTTGAGCATGTACTTAAACTAATCCTAAGAAGTTAACGCTTAAGTCAGTAGATGATTAAAACCCCTGGCGTGTTTGAGAGCTGATACAAGGGTGATGATAAAGAACAACTCGTATTAACTTCTTACTCAAAGTTGATGTACAGTGCTTCTGGATGTTATGAGCGGGATTAAACCCATTTTGAAAACTCTTTGTAAAATGGGGAGGAGTAAAAGAAAAGACATGCAAGTGAAATTGTTGCAGGTTTGTATTAAGTCTAATGAGCTGACCATGTAGTTGCAAAATTTGTGCTCGGTTCCAGTCTGACATCTTAATACTTAAAGATTCGTGTGGAAAACCACTTTGTTGTGAATTACATGCCTCCCTACACATGCGGTCAGGTTGTCATGAATTTGTGTCTACTGTGGTTGTGCTTCTCTTGATAGTTCCCACAAATACAATTGTAATAATCATGAGGTAGCTTTAAGTGATGTGTAGTTTCATCATTTCTTGTCCATGTAAGAACTTGTTTCACTCTCCAACCTACAAAGCTTAACTGAAACTATCATTGGAGTTTGTAGTTAGATGTTTACTTTGCCTTTTGTAAAAAATGGCCCCTGTATGGATTAAGGAGTCTGGTAGGAAATTTGTCCTCTACAGAATACTAAAAGAGGCAGTTGAGTGTCTTGAATTAATGTTTTCTCTCTTCTGTGATCCATTGATTTTTTAATTTTTTTTTTTATGGAGCATGTGTCTAAGTACTGTTCAGTATGCAGAGTATTGTCAGATATCTTTTGAGTATCAGGGGAAATAGATTGGAAAAAAATTCTTTGCCTAGACCACACTGCTTTTGTAACTCAGGAATTTATTTGTTCTGTAGAAATCTGTGTATCCAGATTGCATTGAAGAAACATCAGTTTTCTTGTTCAGAAGTTCCGGTCACTAAAATTAACAGCTATTCAAGCAGTGAAGATAAAATTCAGAGCTGGTGAAATACCACAGCTCCTGATTAAGCTATGCCTTCCAGATCATCTGGTGCGCACTTCAGTGGAACATAAATGCCATTAATGCTTTCTTCATGTTTTCTCTTAATCCAGTTGCTTTCCTCATTCTGTGGTATTTCAGCGCAATTGTTGCTCTAAAGCTTAACATCTGCATATAGGTGCATTGCTCATCTCTGCTCTTTGCATACTTGAGATTATACTCTGGTTTGGCTTGACTAGGACTGGTATTGTGCCTGAAATTTTGCTTAATGTAGATTTTTGTTTATTTCTTTGTTTTTATCAATGCTGTTTCCTAACTTCTTCTCTTCCTTGAAGGCACATTCTGCTTCTGCTCTGGAGAACTATCCAACTCAGCCTGAAGGGTTTGCTAACTATCCATCAGCACCAGGAACACCATTTTCATTGCAGACAAGTCTGCCCCAGAGTGGATGGCAATAAGATAACCAGACATTTTAAAGACTGCAGTGGTTGCTTGACAGAGCCTGATCCTATTCACTCTGAAAGTTGTCTCAACGTTAGCGGGAGCATGGTCTGAACTGGGGAAAGAGGGAGGGAAGACACAAGGGTAAAATGATTCCAGGAGGCTATGTCAGATGTCAAACTTAATTTTTGATTGCATTCAATTGATTCAGGGTCTGATCCTGTGAATTGCTGAGCATCCTTGGCTCTTCTTGTAGCTTATGAGATGAATGTTTGGTGTCGTACCGGATCAGAAATATTCAAAGAGGTGCTTATGTAAATAGAGCAAGTGGCTGTCAAGCTGAACGGGAGAAGAAGTATACTTAATAGTGTGCGTAAGCACCTATCCTGTTATGTTTTGTATGGTATATGTGGTTAATACAGAATGAGATCTAGAGTGGAACTAGGTTCTTAAAGATGTAGATGATCTTTCATCTAGATGCACACTTCTTGTGTGTGCATAGATCAAGGTCAGTTTATGGTTCTTTGGATTTTTTAATTTGTATGTGTGAGGATCTCCTGTTAGCATCACCAGTATGTTATAAAGAGAGGCTACATCAGGGGAGTGTGGAGATTTTCTTATGCTTCGAAATACTGTCATAGGCTTGCTGCTGAATTGAATACTCTTTTGTCTGAATCTGAATAGGAGAGCTAGGAAATAATGCTGTACTGCATTTGGGTAGAAGTGTATTCTGTTTTACTGGAGTATTGTTTAGCTAGCTGAGAATGTGTCTTTCCAAAGTACATGAAAACATTTTTATTTGCCTCTAAAATAAATGTTCCATAACGTTCTCTCTCCTCCCACACCTCTCTATGAATGAAATAATTGTACTGCGGATAGGCCACCTATCCAGCACTTTTGACTGCAGACTTTTGTGAATGTTTACAGACATGGTTCAAGTTCTTCTCTCCCTTATACTCATAAACGAACTGGTTCTCTATGCTTTTTGACTAAAACCTACAACTTGATGGTGCTTAATTTATCCTGTGAATATAAGCGAGAGCAGAATTTGGACCATGGATTTTTTTAGTATTTTTCCTTGGAAAACTTATGTGGTTTTAAAGGCATATAGCTAAATTAACTGTATTGGTTAGGAAGGGTTATGATGCAGCATATAGAAAGGTCTTGCTTTGTTAGTGAAATTCAGTTGTGCACTCTTCTAATAATGTTAGCACCTATGGCAGCTTGTAACACATCATTGAATATCATCTATTTAAGATAAACTCTTGTTCATGTTCTAGAGCCAATAGAAATGAATGATATTCAATCCTGTGGTTAAATTAAAATGTAGAGGATACTATACTATAGAAAAGCTCTGCACCTAGAGTTTTACTTTTTTAAAGTTTAATTCTGCTGGGAGTTGTTGCTAATGTATTTTCTTTCCAGATGTGAACAAACTTTTCTAGAACATTAATGGAAATTCCTGTATTGGTTTTTAACACATTTTTTTTAAATAAACGTTTACAGTCATGGCAAAAAGGCTTTGCTCGCTATTTACGTATTTGCCTAAAAGACAAATGAATAAACTTGGTTTTACTAAGACACTTCCTAATGTTTGTTCTCCCTTATGCTGTTTCTTTCTGATACAGGATTGTATATCGAATTGTAAAATTGTTTCCTGAAGACTGGCAATAGAAACATATCCTATGACAAAAATGATCATACCCTATGATCAAAAAAAAAACTAGATAGTGTCCTCGATACTTTGTCAGTGATTTGGTATTTTTTCATTTTAATAATCAAATTTACATATTACTTTAAAGGTAAAAATGTATTGCACTTTGACATTATTTTCTGAAGCCGATTTAATTCTAGTGATTCTCCACACTGAACTTTTAAAAATCAGTGCCTTATATCTTGACTTAAGAAATCTGTGGAAAAAAAATCTCTACCATCTTTCATTATGTTTCCCTTTTCATTCTTTTCATGGCTTCTTCTTTCCAGATTTGTAGATAAATTGGAGAAGGAGAAAATAAAAGTTTGTATATGTTCTGAAGGGCAAATTGGGTTTTGTCCCATAGATGTGAATGTAGTAATTCAAAGTCATTAAGCATTTTGTAACCTTACTGAGGTGCTGAGTTTGATCTCCAATTAGTTCAAACTAATTAGTTCAAACCAGGAATCAGGTTTCCCCATCAAGTAATTAAAGTTTGAACTAATTCACATCACTTTGTAGTCAAAAGCAAGTACCAGATACCAGCTGTTATGCAGTGCTTTATCAAAAACTAAGCATTTTCTACATGTCTTTCTGAAAATCAAACATCTACTGATTGGTCATGGGGTGTGGGTTGTTTTTTTCTGTCTGAACATTAGACAGCTCAAAGATACTCTGGTTCTTAGTGAATCACAATGAGCAGGATTTTGTAAACTGAACTTTCCAGTGGTTAGGATTAAGGTAAGTTTCAATTTCTTAAGCATTTCTCCTGATGTAAAGTTGTATTTTATTAATTTTTTTTCTCTTCAGGAGTAAGGTCTGTGTTCTGCATTGCAGCAAACTCCTGCGACCCAGCCTTGGGATTTACGAAGGGGATGATTTGTCCTGATCTCTTTCATGCTTACTTGAGCACCATTTTTAAAAAGCCAAGGAAAAGTCTGCTCCTACAACAAACCGTGATGGGTCTTACACTAGGCCTGTGCTGGGAAGGGGTAGTTGCTGTGTGACGTTGATTCTAGACTATGATGTGTCATTGTTAAAGTTGTTATTACTGATATATTTCAGCTGCGTTGACAGGCGGCAAAGATAAGGTGGAGTGAAATGTTCTTTGAAATAAAATCTTTGGAACAACTAAGAACGTACTGGGTTTGCGTCTACATACAAGTTTCAATATATCTTTCAAGTATTTTAATTGCAGCTGTTGTAGGACAGAAACAGAGCAATCTTCTGTCTAATTATTCCTCTGATTTGCAAGTGAGTGTTGTGAGTTTGGCTGGGCCTGGAAGAAAACTTGCTATGGTGTGGATGTTCTTACCTTGCAAATTGTCTTCCTTTCTGGATTGAGACAGGAGCAATCCTTTTGTTTCCCATTTACTTACGCTCTAGCGAAGTGTAGCCTAATGGGTGTCTTCTGGTATCTCCCCATCTTCAGCTATTGAAAGCTGATACCATTCCCACAAGGAGGAGGAGCAATGTGTATATTATTAATTTTTAAGGAGGAGCAATAGGGTGGTATTGTTAGTTTACTCTGTGTCCTTTCTAAATTTTGATCTGGGGAAAGGAATGATGAGCCTGAAGCAAATAGGCCAGTATCTGTTCTAGGGGCAGAATTCAGGGCCAGGAAAGGACCAGGCTGAAAAATCTTTAGGAAATGGCTAAAGCATAGTGTATGGGAAGGAAAGTGGTACTGGCCTAAAAGGGTCAGAAAAAGACAAACTGAAACCTACAACTTTGTTATATGCAAATTCCATGTGAGGACTGCCTTATGAGTTTTTTGATACCTTTGGGTTTGACACTGTTTAGGAATGGCTGTGTGTAAGAATCCTCATTCTGGTTTTAACAAACTTTGAAGTGGGGGGTGCTTGGTCTGTAGGATGAGTCTGCCACTGGGTGATAAGTGGGAGCAACTGCCTACTTTAGAGAAATGGAAATCTAAACGATCCTCTAGTCTGAAGGACTGGTGCCATTTGCAAATGTAGCAGTTGGTGCAGAGAAGTGCTGGAGAATGGCCTTCTTACAGGCAGGCACCTAATCACCGTGCAGACTGAGCCTTCAGTCTGCTTTCAGAATAGAAATTGAAGGCTTTAGCTGCATCAGCATGCTGCAGAAATAGCTGAACTGCTGGTGACTCGAGCCACATTCATCTGATGTTACTTCTAAATGAGCCCTGCTGAAGTGGCATTAGACTCAAACTGGTTTTCTCTGTGGTACTGCTCTGTAACACTGGGCTGTGCCAGGCTCTTCAGCACAAGTGAACTTGCAGCCTGTAAACTCTTTTGCCCCAGAGTGCTCATGTATATTCTTCTCTGAGTGTTTTGTGGTGAGTTATCCACATGCCCCAGTGTAACCCCAAGGAGAAAGGATTAAGATGGCCCTACCTTTGACTTTTTGAATTTTTGAAACACAGAACTAAGGTGCAGCTTAAGTTAACACAGAGAAACTAATACAGCAATGTTCCTGAATGTAAAAGAAAAACACCATCTGCTTTAGTCACCTCTCAAGGGCTGTATTTACAGGTACATCAGGGAATTCTCAGTAAACAACAAGGAGCAATTATTTCTGTTAGATTGTAACATGTTTTGTTCATCTATCTGACAATATAAGTACCTGTGTAGATTGTTCTATTCAAATGGCTTGGAAAAAAAATATTTTCAATAAAACCGAGTTTCTCTAAAATACAAATGTTGGGGTAGTTTTGCATATGATGCTTTTGCTTCTGCAATAATAAAAGCCATTTTTCTAAAGCATATCTTTCTTTGCCCTTACTGCCCTCATAGTAGGCATCTGCTCTGAACAGGTTTGATCATGCAGCTCAGCCTGAGAAGCCCAATACTGAAGATAATGCTACAAATGCCTTCAAATGGATATTGTCACATATTTGGAATGGTATTGCAATAAGCATGGCAATCCCAGTGTTGCAAGATGCTTGTTCTTACGGTTTTCATGATGATTTAAAGCATGCATTCAGTGGTGTAGCATTCTCTCTTACGAAGCTGAGAAAGGATTCTCGGGGGAGCAATTGGCTTTGTATGACCCATCTGGGACGAATGTCAATACGGTCAAGGTTGAAGACTTAAGTGAAATGAAGCTAGAGCCTGATCTTCAAACATAATTTAGATAATGGATGCCCACAGAAAACGGCTGTATTATTAATTCAGCTATACATCAAACTCATAAATTACATATTAAAAGCTGACTCTCCTTTTTTTCTCAGTAAGCAACAGATTTGTGTCCTTTGAGAAAGCTGCTGCCTGTTGTTGCAGCCTTTGGAAATGGCTTAGTCTGAAATGCTGTGGTTGGTTTGTCAATATTAAAAAGTGTTTTGTGGAAAATATTCTTATTTGGGGAAAATTTTTAAGACTTTGGGGCTAAAATGCTTTACTGTGGTTTTTAGATCTAGCACAATGGGGTTCAACCTGTGGTGATAGACAGTATCAAGAAATGTGTGACGAGCTATTCTATGTGGCATGGGGACCTCAACTGGAGGATTAATTACATTGCTAGTATTTGAGGTCTGAACAGTAGTTGAACCCTATTTTGTTAAGAGGTGTACAGCAGAGGAGCAGTACTCACTCTGTACACTCTGGCTTTACAGAATCATAGATTGACTAGGTTGGAAAAGACTTTTTAGATCGTGAAGTCTAACAATTAACCCAGCACTACCAAGTCTACTACTAAACCATGTCCCTAGAGTGCCTCGTCCACACATCTTTTAAGTACCTCCAGAGATGAAGGAGAGACTTGACCCCTTCCCTTGGTGGCCTGTTCTAATGGTTGACAACCCTTTTGGTGAAGAAACTTTTCCTGATAGCCAATCTAAACCTCCTCTGGTGCAACTTGGGGCCATTTCCTTTTGTCCTATCACTTGTTGCTTGGGAGAAGAGTGCTTTCAGGTAGTTGTAGAGAGTGAATCATAGAATCACAGAATTCTAATGTCTCTCCTCAGCCTCCTTTTCTCCAGGCTAAACAACTGCAGTTTCCTCAGCCAGTCCTCATAGGAAATTTCCTCTTTATTTTCTCTTTGTGTTTTGTCTTGCTCTCTGGTGACAGGTATCACTGATTCATAGAAATAATTTCCAACTTGCATTTTGTGGGGTCTAAAACCAGCTGGGACAAGAAGACAGCCACAGAAGACCACGGAGTTACATCAGGGACAGCCCTTAACCTCAAGACTGTTTTTGTAAACACCCTCTCCTCACCAGGGTAACTCACTCCCAGAGGACTCTCATACAAGTGGGGATTTTTCCTTCTTTCACCCTGCTTCTCACCTCAGCACTTCACATGAGCAATGTGAGTCTTTGAGGTATGCTGCTGTCTCATCTGTGAGGGGATCAGAGCTTCCCTCAAATGTGATGGATCCCCAGAAAGGGAAACCCAAGGAAAACAAAACAGAGCATCTAATTGGTAAGCCTCACTTTTGTGTGTGTTTTTTCTCTATTAAAAAGGAGCAAAACTATCAAAAAGTTAATTTGATCCCAGGCATTCCTCATGTCTCTGACATAGGTTGTAGAGGAAAATTCAGGATCTGCCTTTGTGGGTGAAGCTAAATTGCCTCATTCTGCTGTGCCAGCATGCACCAGCATCTCCTTTAGGCAAAATAACCCCAGGGACTAAAACGGCTGATTCAGCTGTTGATACACTTCTGTATGTAGGGATGGGGTGGAAAGGGGAAAATATAAGTTAGAGAAAGGTATAAGAATTTTTCAGCCCCCAAAAAAGATGTTTGGATTTGTGTGATGGAACACCTGATGCTCTCTTCAAGCAACAGAACTGATGCCAAATCTAGTTATTGCTGGCAATGCGTGCTGTTTTCACTGTACTGCCTGGCCATAAGTATGGATAGTGTGATGGGACAAGCATGAGTCTCAGCAGGACTGATTTGGGTGCTTGTAGGAAGCAGGAGGTTGCTTAGTGGTTAAAAGAGGCTGAGTCTACTCCATCTCTTCATTGCTCTGGAGACCTGGGAGGTATTTGCCCAGCGTTCTTTATATTCTTCACAAGACAACTTCGACATGAGCTTTTAATTTGCTCTTCAGATTTGACACACATATTGTGATTTTCTATATCAAGTGTGTTGATGACGTACTGTGTTGAGCATTTCAAGAAAAAGGGAACTGAATCTTACAAGTGCCCTTATTCTACACTATTGTGTTTTCCTAGGGTCTTTCATTTGTCTTGTGGCTAAATGGTTTGAAACTTCAGGGTAATTGGAGAACATTTATGGTGGGCTTTTTTTAACTCGGTCTTGAACACAAACATATTTATGTGTGAGTGTCGTGGTTTAAACCCAGTCAGGTAACTTGTTCACTCACTCCCAGTGAGTGGTGCCGAGCTGACAACAATCGAGGTCCGTGTCCATCTCCCCCCCCCCCCGCACCGGGGCTCTCCCCTTCCCCGCTCCCGGAGGAACGGGGAGGAGGATCGAAAGAGTGCAACTCCCACGGGTTGAGACAAGAACAGTCCAGCAACAAATCACCACCGCTACTATCAGCTAAAACAATGATAAGGGAAAATAACAAGGGAAGAGAATACGATACCACCGGCCAAGAAAGCGAGTTCCACCCGGAAGCCCCTGTCCTTCCGGGTAACTCCCAGTTACCCCCCCACCCCGGGCATGACGTGCTGTGGTATGGAATACCTCCCCGGCCAGCCCGGGTCAGGCGCCCCGTCTCTGCTTCCTCACAGCTTCCCCTCCTCCCTGGCAGAGCATGAGCCTCACAGAGTCCTTGGTCAGGGTAAACATCACTTAGCAACAACCGACAACATCGGCTTCACCAACGCTGTTCTCAAACTAGAAGTCAAAACACAGCACTGCACCAGTTAACACAAAGGAAAAACATGACTGCTACTGCTGAACCCAGGACATTATCCACCCCTTATTCCATACCATTCACGTCGTGCTCAGATCCCACATTTTCAATACACCATCGCTCTCCCACATATATACATTCATATACATACAGACCAAGAGGAAAAAATCATTTTCTTAGTGCATGGACCAATCCCTATAACGCTGCCGAGTCCATTCGGTCCATGATGTTCAAAGTTCATTCTCTGTTGGGATGATGGCTGGAGGGAAGTCAGGGCCAGTCGCTGGTGACCTGGAGACATCTAGTTGATGGGCTATAAAAGCATTACACAGCAGGCAACAGCATACAATTGAGTTCACTGGCTGTTTTCCCCTAAAATCAAATCCCCTTGAGGTATACATCGGACTTCCCCATCTTCCCGCATTACCCACCAAGTATATCCAGGTCCCTGAGCAAAAGCAATCCCACGAGTGGGTTTGCCTTTACCTGAAGCAGGAATAACCCAGACTGTCTTCCCCAGCAAATTCTTCATATGCACCACGGGAACTTTGTCCCCCTCTACAATATGTAAAAGTTCTGACTGGGCTGGGCCGGCCCTGTTGGCAGATCCTCTGGTGTTGACCAACCAGGTGGCCTTTGGTAAATGTGTATCCCAATGCTTGAAAGTTCCCCCACCCATTGCTCTCAGTGTAGTTTTTAACAGCCCATTGTACCGTTCGATTTTCCCAGAGGCTGGTGCATGGTAGGGGATGTGATATACCCACTCAATGCCATGCTCTTTGGCCCAAATATCTATAAGGTTATTTCGGAAATGAGTCCCATTGTCTGACTCAATTCTCTCTGGGGTGCCGTGTCGCCACAAAATCTGTTTCTCAAGGCCCAGGATAGTGTTCCGGGCAGTGGCATGGGGCACAGTGTATGTTTCCAGCCACCCGGTGGTTGCTTCCACCATGGTAAGCACATGGCGCTTGCCTTGGCGGGTTGGTGGCAGTGTGATATAGTCAATCTGCCAGGCCTCCCCATATTTATACTTCAACCATCGTCCTCCATACCAAAGAGGCTTTAACCGCTTGGCTTGTTTAATTGCAGCACATGTTTCACACTCATGAATAACCTGGGCAATAGTGTCCATTGTTAAGTCCACCCCTCGGTCACGGGCCCATCTATATGTTGCATCTCTGCCCTGATGGCCTGAAGTGTCATGGGCCCACCGGGCCAAAAATAATTCACCTTTATGTTGCCAATCTAAGTCCATCTGAGCCACTTCAATCTTAGCCGCTTTATCCACTTGTTGGTTGTTCTGGTGTTCCTCAGTGGCCCGACTCTTGGGTACATGGGCATCTACATGACGTACCTTCACCACCAGGTTCTGCACCCGGGCAGCAATATCTTTCCACAGTGCAGCAGCCCAGATGGGTTTACCTCTGCGTTGCCAGTTGCTCTGCTTCCATTGCTTCAACCACCCCCACAGGGCATTTGCCACCATCCATGAGTCAGTATAGAGATAAAGTACTGGCCACTTTTCTCGTTCAGCAATGTCCAGGGCCAGCTGGATGGCTTTCACCTCGGCAAACTGACTCGATTCACCCTCTCCTTCAGCAGTTTCTGCAACTTGTCGTCCAGGACTCCATACAGCTGCCTTCCATCTCCGATGCTTTCCCACAATACGGCAAGAGCCATCAGTAAACAAGGCATACTGCTTTTCACTTTCTGACAGTTTATTATATGGTGGGGCCTCTTCAGCACGCACCACCTCCTCCTCTGGTGACATTCCGAAATCTTTGCCCTCTGGCCAGTCCATGATGACTTCTAGAATGCCTGGACGACTGGGATTTCCTATTCGAGTTTGTTGTGTAATTAGTGCAGCCCATTTACTCCATGTAGCATCAGTTGCATGATGTGTAGAGGAGACCCTGCCTTTGAACATCCAGCCCAGCATGGGCAGCCGGGGTGCCAGGAGGAGCTGTGCTTCAGTGCCAATCACTTCCGAAGCAGCTCGAACCCCTTCATAGGCTGCCAGTATCTCTTTCTCAGTTGGGGTATAGCTGGCCTCAGATCCTTTATATCCCCGACTCCAAAAGCCGAGGGGTCGACCTCGAGTCTCCCCTGGAGCTTTCTGCCAGAGGCTCCAGGTAGGACCGCTCTCCCCAGCTGCAGTGTACAGTACATTTTTTACATCTGGCCCGGTCCGGACTGGTCCAAGGGCTACTGCATGAACTATCTCGCATTTAATTTGCTCAAAGGCTTGTTGCTGCTCAGGGCCCCATTTAAAATCATTCTTCTTCCGGGTCACATGATAGTGAGGGCTTACAATCGAACTGTAATTCGGGATGTGCATTCTCCAGAACCCCACTGCACCCAAGAAAGCTTGCGTTTCTTTCTTATTAGTTGGTGGAGACATTGCTGTTATCTTGTTGGTCACATCTGTGGGGATCTGTCTACGTCCATCTTGCCATTTTATTCCCAAAAATTGAATCTCCTGTGCAGGTCCCTTGACCTTACTCTGTTTTATGGCAAAACCGGCTTTCAGCAGGATTTGGATTATTTTCCTCCCTTTCTCAAAGACTTCTTCCGCTGTATCACCCCACACAATAATGTCATCAATGTATTGCAGGTGTTCTGGAACTTGCCCCTGTTCCAGTGCAGTCTGGATCAGTCCATGGCAAATGGTGGGGCTGTGTTTCCACCCCTGGGGCAGTCGGTTCCAAGTGAACTGGACACCCCTCCAAGTAAAAGCAAACTGTGGCCTGCACTCTGCTGCCAAAGGAATTGAGAAAAATGCACTGGCAGTATCAGTCGTGGCATACCACTTGGCTGCCTTTGACTCTAGTTCATACTGAAGTTCTAGCATGTCTGGTACGGCAGCACTCAATGGTGGTGTGACTTCATTCAGGCCACGATAGTCTACTGTTAGTCTCCATTCTCCATTAGACTTTCGCACTGGCCATATGGGGCTATTGAAGGGTGAGCGGGTCCTGCTGATCACCCCCTGACTCTCCAGTCTACGGATCAGCTGATGGATGGGAATCAGGGAGTCTCGGTTGGTGCGATATTGCCGCCGGTGCACTGTTGTGGTCGCGATTGGCACGTGTTGTTCTTCAACTTTCAGCAACCCCACAGCAGAGGGATCTTCTGAGAGACCAGGCAAGGTGGACAGCTGCTCAATTTCCTCAGTCTCCAAAGCAGCAATACCAAAAGCCCACCGGTACCCTTTTGGGTCTTTGAAGTACCCTCTCTTGAGGTAGTCTATGCCGAGGATGCATGGAGCCTCTGGACCAGTCACAATAGGGTGCTTTTGCCATTCCCTCCCAGTCAGGCTGATTTCAGCCTCCAGCACAGTCAACTCTTGGGATCCTCCTGTTACTCCAGAAATATAGATGGGTTCCACCCCTTGACAGCTTGATGGCATCAGGGTACACTGTGCACCAGTATCTACTAGAGCCTTATACTTCTGTGGGACTGATGTGCCAGGCCATCTGATCCACACAGTCCAGTAAACCTGATTGTCCCCTACCTCCACCTGGCTGGAGGCAGGGCCCCTCTAATGGTCGTCACAGCATTGGACACTTAAGTCATGTTGAAAGGGATTATTCTTCATTATCACAGGAGCTGGAGTAAAATCAGCTCTTCCACTCCATCTGGGAAACTGCTCACCAGAGACTGAAGCCGTAGATCTCATGGGACGATCAGTCTTGGCCCTTGCTCCCCTCTTCAGTTCACTCACCCATTCCTCCAAAGCTGAAGTAGGTTTTCCATCCCACTTTGTCATGTCTTCTCCGTGATCCAGCAGGTAAAACCATAGGGTACCCCGTGTATCTCCTCTCTCGAACAATAGGACGCCTTTTGTTAATAGCTGAGACGTGTGTTGGTACACGTGAGGAGCTTGATAACTCAGATAGATCGTCCCTCAATTTTTCAAGGTCCTGGGACAGTTTTTTCACAGCTGAGATGATGGAAGGGTGAGATTGTCTTCGAACTCTCGGAGTTTATGAACCATTTCATCCACTGTTAGTGGTACTATGTCATTCCAGGTCACTGTTGCCAGTGAATGGGCATATGATGACGGTGCATTCCGTGTAAGTTTTCGCCACATGGGTCGTGTACATTCAACTTCATCTGGATCTATAGGTGTATCCCCGTTATTCGGCTTGATGTGATAGATCATCTCTACGATGGCCGATTCCCTCAAAGACTGGATGCCTTTGTCTATAGTAGTCCACTTGGCCGAACGACTCGTAACATCGTCCTTGTATGGAAACCTTTCTTTCACAGCTGCCAAGAGCCTCCTCCAAAGGCTGAGGGACTTTTTCTCTCTTGCAATTGCTTTGTCTATTCCCCCTTCTCTAGCAAGTGATCCCAGCTGCTTGGCTTCTGTACCTTCTAGTTCGTGACCATCGGCCCCATTGTCCCAGCATCGGAGTAACCAGGTGATGATGTGCTCCCCTGGTTGACGGGTAAAATCTTTTCGCATATTCCGCAGCTCGGTTGAGGTCCGAGGTCGAGAAGTTACCTCTTCTTCTTCTTCTTCGTCATGTGATGATGACTCCTGATCAGATTCTGGACCAGGTGGTGAATTCATTGGTTCTTCATCTCGCTTCACCCTTTTTGCCTCCTTTTTGCTTGTTCTCTTGCGTACAGGGGCAACTGATATTGGTACGAATTGGTCCTCTGGTTTGGCTGCAGTGATTATCACTGTGGTTTGAGTAGCGACTGTACTTGTTGCTGGGGGTGGTGTAGCTACCGTGCTTGGAGCTGGGGTAACCGCGCTGTCTGTTGCAGTTGAAGTTTGAGCAGCTGCTGTACTTGCCACTGGGGTAGCTGCGCAGTTCATTGCAGCCAAAGTTTGAGTAGTGACTGTTGCTTTGCCCTCAAATCCGCCGACATTCTTTTCCTTTTGAAGGTGCTGGATAGTGTTGAACAAGGCCCTGTAAGCATAGGCCAAGCCCCAGCACGTTGCCGTGATTTGTTCATCTCTGGTATGGCCAGAATGACCACACACCTCATTTAAGTGTTTTACTAATTCTTCTGGATTTTGCAGTTGTTTGGTAGTGAAATTCCAAAGTACTGGAGGGGCCCACTGACCTAGATACTTGCCCATACTATCCCACACACCCTGCCACTCATGGCTGTCCAGCCTCAGGGAAAATCTCTCGGTCCTCCTACATCGTCTTTTGACCCCAGACAAGACCCAAACCTGAATCTGCTTAACTCTTGAAATCAGTAGTGGGCAAAACACACTCTGTATGCATGTTAGCATGGTGATTCCCATCACCATCAGCAAACAAGTCTCAACAGCATTAAAAGGCCATTCAAAAAATTCAAAACTCTCAAATGTAAATGGTCTGGGGGACGACTAGGAGGGTAAAAGGATGTCTCCTTCACAGGTTGAGCACCTGAGAAGGAGAAAAAAGATGTGTAATTGCTAAGCACCTCCATCATATACCTCCCAAAGTATAAAGGTGGTGACCACACTGGGAACATAAGCCAGATCAGTTTCATGATCAATGATTCTATTGTATTACAAGTCATTACCATAAAGTACAATGGGATAAAAACCTTAGCCCAAGCCCCACACTTGAAAAACACTAATACAGCAAATACCGGATGGACGTAAGATACGATATACTGAAACTGTGAGATCAAGAGGAAAAACCTTGAGAGCCAATAAATCAGCATTGTGACGAGTGACTATCAATCCAGTCAGATCTGTTCTTATCTCAACCCCTCGTGCCCCACGTTGTGCGCCAAAAAGAACTGTCATGGTTTAAACCCAGTCAGGTAACTTGTTCACTCACTCCCAGTGAGTGGTGCCGAGCTGACAACAATCGAGGTCCGTGTCCGTCTCCCCCCCCCCCCCGCACCGGGGCTCTCCCCTTCCCTGCTCCCGGGGGAACGGGGAGGAGGATCGAGAGAGTGCAACTCCTACGGGTTGAGACAAGAACAGTCCAGCAACAAATCACCACCGCTACTATCAGCTAAAACAATGATAAGGGAAAATAACAAGGGAAGAGAATACGATACCACCGGCCAAGAAAGCGAGTTCCACCCGGAAGCCCCTGTCCTTCCGGGTAACTCCCAGTTACCCCCCACCCCGGGCATGACGTGCTGTGGTATGGAATACCTCCCTGGCTAGCCCGGGTCAGGCGCCCCGTCTCTGCTTCCTCACAGCCTCCCCTCCTCCCTGGCAGAGCATGAGCTTCACAGAGTCCTTGGTCAGGGTAAACATCACTTAGCAACAACTGAAAACATCGGCTTCACCAACACTGTTCTCAAGCTAGAAGTCAAAACACAGCACTGCACCAGTTAACACAAAGGAAAAACATGACTGCTACTGCTGAACCCAGGACAGTGAGTCATTAAATCTGCAGCAGGGCTTTCAAAATTAGAATGGTTAAAACCACAAGCAGCAAAGGGCTTGGTGGTAACACCCAGGTTTGCAGTGAACATTACCAGCAGGCGCAGACCAGCTATGCACAGAGGTATCTATAGAGGAAGGAGCTACAGGAGGGCTGCCTTGTGTCTCGTCCTCCAGGGCTGCTGGGGGTTTTCTCACAAACCTGCCAGTCCTGCTCTGCTGGTCTGTTAGCTTGTGCTTTACAGATCAGGCAGCCTCACCATGCTTCACTGTGGTGACAAGATTTTTTCTCACAAGGTATAAAATGAATTGTTTTCTATTTACCAGTTTCTATCTGCATATTAATTTTATTTGATGTCAGAAATTCGCAGCGCTACCCTATGCCTATGAAGTAACATAACCAAAGCACGTTGCATCTTTCCATTTCATCAGCATGGGGGAGGTTTTCT
This sequence comes from Pezoporus wallicus, assembly GCF_028554395.1. Classification (NCBI taxonomy): domain Eukaryota; kingdom Metazoa; phylum Chordata; class Aves; order Psittaciformes; family Psittacidae; genus Pezoporus; species Pezoporus wallicus. The sequence goes on along the minus strand of NW_026636323.1, from coordinate 1,355,301 downwards.
GAGGAGACCTCTGAGCCTTTGTCCCTTTCTCCCTGTGTTGGGAAAGGAGCTGTGGCATTCGGCTTCCTATCTCTTGGTGCTCACACCTGCAAAAATCCTCTTCTGGCCCAAACCTGGCAGCCAGGCAGCCCTTGGGGCTGGCCCAACCTACATCCGTGCTGCTTCTGCTTTTCTTATGACTCTCCTGATCCAAGGCATTTCTGCATTTAGCAGTACTGAATTGACCTTACAGCACTTTGTTGTGGTAGCAGGACTGTCCTGTTTCCTCCTTGCCCTCTTTTGTGCCTCTTCTTTGAGGACCTCAGCAGCTCCAGCTGCTCTTCTCTTCAAACAGCAGCTGCTCCTTATAACCCTTTCTTTACAAAGAGCCTCCTAAAGTTAAACACTCACCAGTGCCTTCCCTTCAGGCACGAAAATAATGAAATTATTTTGATTTTGATTTGAGTGAGATTTCATTATAATGAAGTTTTGGGACGAGACAGGCTGAATCCAGTGCAAGAACTACTCAAAATGCATGAGCATGCATTTTGACAGGTACTGATTTTGAAGCTTGTGGTCCAGTGAATAAACTGGTCCATCAGTATTCCTCAAAATGCCCATCTAAAGGCAGCAGGAGTTCCCCTCATTTTCCTTATTACCTGTTTCATACTAATTAAATCTTTTTTATCCAGCCATGGCAAACCAACACAGATTCATATCCATGGATATTCCACCTGATAATTTATTTCTCCTTCCCAGCCCCCTAACAGTGCCTTTCATTTGAATTCTTTCTTACCTGGTGCAAAATATACTTTCTGAGCCTTTTATTCTTTTGCGCAGAAGGGCCATGAAGTTGGGTGTTTGGTTAGGCCTTTCATAGCTTTCTGTGGGCAATGAAAGGGAAGAAGAGGGAGTGAGTTTCTGTGGATTTTGCAATCCCTCGTGATTGCACTGGGCTATATCTACAGCCTTCAGGTAACTCTCTTCAGAATTTGCCTTCATTGCTGCTCTTATTTTTTTCATAGCTGACAGACAGGAAGGAATTGGTGTCTGTGGGTGGATCCTGCTTTCCTTTTCATTCCTCCTGGTGCTAATTACCTTTCCTATTTCCATCTGGGCATGTGTGAAGGTAAGCTAGTGGGATTTGAGGCAGAAAAAGAACACAATTATTACTGCTGTTACTCATGTTAATTGATTTATTGCTTTTGTTTGTCACATTCACTTTTTGGAAATCATAACGGTTTCTAGTGAAGATGTGGACTAGGACTGGGATCCATGTTCTTCCACTGACTTTCTATATCACCGCAATTTACTCATTTGATTTCTTCCAATCTCAACTTTCCTCATTAGTTAAACTTTCTTGCTTTACAGCACTGGGGGAATAAATCTAAAAACTTTTCTGAAGAACTCATATTTGGTGCTGCTAGTGAGTAACATGAGTACATGGGCACATGGGTCCCTGCATTGAGCAGTTCTATAACCTAAAGCCACAAAATGCCCCTTCAAGACATGAGTAATTTAAATCAGTTTTTAGGGATGAGTTTCCAGGATGATTTCCCTGAACACCAGGCCTTGAGGAGTCCTGATACACTGACTGAAGCAGTTAGCTGGGTTATCTGAGGTGAGGTATACGCCTCTGAGTGTAGTACTGATATTGAGAGAGTTATGAGTAGCCTCACCATACGAGTGGCAATTCTTTTGTATTTTGTCTGTTTTGTAACCTGTTTGAGAGCAGGGTCTGAGTTTTTCCAGCAAACCAAGAGGTGAGAAGATGTAAGATGCAGAGTGTTTTGCAGTTTTGTTGGTTCCAATATTATCTCTGCTTTTTTTCACATATAGTATGGATGCCAAAGAGTAAAAAAAAATCAGACCAGAAAGTGGGAATAGAATTAGTTGCAAAATTCTAAACTTAAAATATTTTCCTAGGTTATCAGAGAATATGAACGTGCTGTTGTATTTCGTCTGGGACGTATACTGTCTAAGAAAGCAAAGGGACCAGGTGAATACATGCAATTTTATTCTCTTAAGATGCACTGGTTTTATGTTATTACGATGCACTCTGACCACATCAAGAATTGCAGAGGTCCATGAAGCACAGCAGAAGGTTGAGGACTTTGATATCAGGTACAGCTTTGCTGTTGAGTAGGTTGGACAACAAATGGTAGGTTCAGCTCATGCTACAGACACTGATGGTGGACCGGGGAGGGCTACATGCAGTCTTCAGGCCTGGTAAGGACTTTTTTGAGCGACTGGGCTGCTTACTCTTACTCACTTCCAACACTTCTTGCTGCTGCCAGCAATTTAGCTGTCTTCTGCTCTGAAAATAGTAAATGTGTAAGGAAAAGGACACTCTGCATCTCTACAGAGTTTGGTGCAGTCACTTAGGATCAGGTTATATATCACAAATACAAACCAAACCCAGCAACACAAAGTATTTGTGTTGGTGTAGTTACGACCTTTTTGCAATGAAACGGGGCAAACTGGAAGCTGAAATAAGGTGAAAAAGTCCTTTTCAGATTCTTTCTTTCCTCTTGAATAACAACCATGTGGTCCAAAGTGCAGCTAGGGCAGGTGCAGAACTCTTCTTGATGACTCTGGGCACCTAGTCAAAGTGCTGAGATGAGAAGAATAGCAATGTCAAGCCTCCCTCTCCTGAAAGGTGAGTGGAGACTCCTTCACAGGATGTGTCAGAATGTGGGACAATGTTCCTCATGTTGCAACCTACAGGCGGTGCAGGAATCTGGGCCTGGGGTATATCTTTCCTTGAGACACATATGGCTTATGATTTATAAAGGGGAAACCAAACAAAGACGTGGAAGGAGTTTTTGTCAAAAGTCTGGTGGCAGATTTGAGACCAGAGCTGCACTCTCCCCATTTCAAGTCCAGGGCCCTAGGTCATTAAGCTCCAATAAATTAACATTATTTGCAGATACCTGCATTTCCCTCAGTTATTTGAAAATGGAACGTCCTGTTGCGGAAAGGACAGTTGTAGTAATAAGGTGGGCACATTCCCCACCCTGTGGATATTTCCGTCTGTTTGCTTGCTGCAGGATACCTGGTTCTAGAGTTAGCTTTCAGTGGCATTTCATGTAATTATTTTTGTTTTTCAGGTATAATCCTCATACTTCCATGTACAGATACATTCGTCAAGGTTGATCTTAGAACAGTTGCCTGTAACATTCCTCCGCAAGAGGTAACTATTCTCTAGCAGCTGTCTAAGACAGACATAAAAGGCAGAGGTGATTCATGGCATGATCAAAAGTAATGCAGGTGTTTTATAGTCGTACACCTGTAAACTACCACAGAATTTAGCTTATTTGCTGTATTTTCTGACTTTCAAACTGCTTACAAAATTTCTTGAAGGCAAAACATGTCGAGGAGGGAACAGATAGTGGAGCATCATGAGAGCTCTGCTGAGGCAAACTGGCTGCTGAAGCACAGAGGACTTGTCTGGCAAAAGGTGACACAACTCCTCTGTGAATGATTAAATATTTTTCAGATTTCTTTGTTGCAAATTTCAAAGTGCAAAATTTCTTGTACTTTGCTTTTAATTTTTGCTTTAATTTGCTGGAGTTTCTTGGAAATACTTTGTTTAGAGGAAGTAGCACAGATTTTCCAAACTGTGCGTAATTTATAAAATCATGAATGGCCCTTTCTACAAGAAAGGAGGAGTATAACCATGGTCATATAACCACCATTGCAGAAGAAAATGATTCAAGTTATGAGATTTACTCACTATCGGAAGAGTTATTTGAAGGGTATGTACTTTGGTGATGCTGGATAGCTTCCTTAAAATTATTTCTCGGAGGAATGACAAAGAAACAAAAATAAATTCTTGGTTTCCTTGCATTATCAGGGTCTTTTTTTCACTAAGGAGAAAAAAAAACATTTCCCTTCCTTGGCAAAAGATGTGTCATTGGATCCTTCTCTAATTCTGTACATTTGTCGAATGCAGATTCTCACAAAAGATGCTGTTACTACCCAAGTCGATGGGGTGCTGTACTACAGGATCCACAGTGCTGTCAGAGCTGTTGCTAATGTCACTGATGTCCATTCAGCTACCTTCCTCTTGGCACAGGCAACCCTGAGAAACGTTCTGGCTATGCAGACCTTGGCTCAGCTCCTGGGAGGCCGTGAGGAAATTGCACGCAGTACCCAGGTAAATCCAGCTCTCAAAATTCACTGACAAGCATGGAGGTGTGTTCTGGGGAGTAGCAAATCAGAACTAATCTCTCTTTCTTTTCAACAATGATAACAAAATTTTCCATTATGTTTCTTTCAGTTATACATCTGCTTGTCTGGAGTCAGAAAGAAAGGTATTTCCCCAGGTTCTTGTAGAAGAGTTATTTCCTATCAAAAAGCAACAAAAATCTGCAATTATCCAGTGACCTGAATAAGTTAGTTTAGCCTTTGCACAGAGGCTGCTGTAAGTAGTGAGAAAGTCTGCTGTTCGTGGGAAACTCTGTCTTGATCAGACCTTTGATTGAGGTTTAATCAAGACAAAGCTTTATCTCCTGTCATAACAACATATAGTACAGAACTGAGTTGGCTTATGCTTTAAAATGCCATCTGTTTTGCTATTTTATTTGGCAGCCAGGGAGGAAGCAGAGAAATCCAACACCTGCTTTACTCTTTTTCAGTCAGAGATGAGGCATAGTCAAATCAAAGAGAGACTGTACACCTCTCCAGCCAAGAGAGCAGTGGTAGGCAGAGCCAGGGTCATGGTGGTGACATGGGTGCAGTAGTGCATAGCAGCCTGAGCACAGAAGAGCATGCCAGTGCTACAGGGCTGTGCTGTGTCTTTCACTCATAGTGTGCCGTTACGTGCTTTCACTGTGTTGTGCTAGTTTAGGAAGTTTGCAAATTACTTTGCAAAAGGGAGAAGTTTGACCAGACCTAAAGAAAGGATGGGGATCATAATTTAGGAGGCAGTAGAGAAGCCACACAGGAGTTGATCAGCAAGAGTTTCATAGGTTGTGGTACCCACTGTACTTACACCCATTGGACGGTAGGGCTCCATCTTTCTGTTATGCAGGTTTGCATGCTGACTTTCCTTCTGTCCTAGAAGCAGGGTACATGGCATGGTTTTCTTTCTGCCCTCACTGTGCCTTTTGTGATGGGTTGTGTGTTTGTCCCAAGGCTATCCTCAACAGAGCTACAGAGCAGTGGGGAATCAAAGTGGCCTGTGTGGAGATCAAAGATGTCAGGATTCCTGTGGCCATGCAGAGGGCCATGGCGGCCGAAGCAGAGGCTGCTCGAGAGACAAGAGCTAAGGTGAGATCCATGGCAGTGTCTACCCCCAAGCTCTTGTATCCTTGTCCCAGTCCTCCAAGTGCCTTTTTTTTTTCTCCTCATTGTAAAGGTGAGGTTTCCCCACAATGGGCAGCGTCACAGAGCCATTTCCACTTCTCTTACTTTACAGATTGTGGCAGCAGCAGGAGAAATGAATGCTTCTAAAGCTCTCAAGCAGGCCTCCATGGTGCTGGCTGAGTCTCCGGCAGGTCTCCAGCTGCGCTACCTGCAAACATTAACAACCTTGACAGCAAAAAATAATTCCACCATTGTTTTCCCTCTCCCTATAAATATGCTTGTGAGTTTGGGGCAGAAAAGTAAAGGGGGTTAGAGACTGTTCTATGCTAGCTTCTTGAACAGAGAGATTTAAATGGTTTCCCAGGACTCCAAGGGTTCCAGACTTACAGTAGAAGCATGCTTCTATCCTCTGTATCAAAAATAAGAGTTAAAATAGTTAAATAATCACACATAGCTCCAACATTTTATGACTGCATTTGCAAAGCTCAGGTGCTAACCAGTTTCAGCGGAGTCATCTCTAAGTGAAATGGAAGAAAACATGTGAAATATAAAATATGTAAAATGCATGTTAGACCTAGTATGAAATTTTAATGATGCCTTCACCACATTTTACAGAGTCTGGAGTATAGAAATTATTTGGTAGTTTGTCTGCTAAGTAAGAACCTCTGAGCTTTTGATGTACTCCACACAAAGGAGGTCAGACAGTGGTATTTAACTCATATTCTGTGGAGTGAAAAGAAAGATTTAGGCCCCTAACCTTAGAGGTGTTCTTTCATAACTACTGGAAGAATTCCTGGATAAATGGTATGTCAGTGGAATAGCCTGTTTGTCTCATATGAGTAGAAATTAACACTTGCTTTACTGACCTTTCTACGAGATCTGTTATAAAAGGAAGACAATATATGTCCAGGCATTACAATCACATTTCCTAAATCCGAAAGCTGGAGAAAACCTTGAGGAAAACAGATTGTCCGATGTTGATTTAAGTGTCTGACTTGCACCTTCAGGAGGTTTCTGGAGGTTTCTGGAGGTTTCAGGACACTCCTTTGCAGGTGCCATGAAGCAGAGGTTCAGGTTTTCATAATGAAAACCTTTCTCACCCTCTATCCTTGCAATGCCTGGCAGCAGTGGGGGACATCGCTGATATCCGAGTTCAGCTGTCATTATACTTGAGTTTACAGCCTTCAGCTGGGCAGTTCACAGTGCTGGCACATGGTGATGAGCTGTCTGCTGTGAACCCGAGGCTCTCATGGTGTAGATGTTCTGGTAGGTGATGCTGCCATGTAGTATCTTGTCCATGCAAGGCTCACTGCTGCCCCTCCTATCCAGTAAGGTCATTTAACTTCAAATTAACCAGATCAGCATGGACCTACTAATTATCATATTGTTGATACAGGTCCTTCTTATTTTCACCAGTGTACCACGAAGCTGTCCAGGTGACAAATTTTTGCACTCAGTAGCTGCTGGCACGAAGACAGTGCTACGAGCATCCAAGGATGGTGACCTATTCAGCAAACCCACCTTTTCTTTTCTTCTCTGCTCTGCTTCAGACATGACTGCCAAATGGCATACTGATGGCAAACAGAAGAACTAAGACCTGTATTTGCAAACCATCTATGTATCAGTGTTATCAAAACACTTTCTACAGGCTTTTTCTTATCCTAAGAAAAGAGAGGTTTTGAGTTTTGGGGAGTTGTTTCTCACTGTCAACTTAGTTTGCCGTTTGTCGAAGCCTTTAGAACTGTGGCAGCAATACCCCCACCTTTCCCTAGCAAATACTGCATCTCCACTACAGAGCTCTTTGCATGGCCACAGTAGCAGCAGTGCTTTAGAAAAATACAACCACAGATTGAGTCAGGTGGTTTTTATGTAGTGCAAATTAATTAAACTCTGAAAAAAGAAAAGCTTGAAAGATGTGACTACAGAGTGCAGTTAAAAAGCAGTTCTGTGCCCTCAGTGAACTACCAGCACTAACTAGACCATGCAGGACTGCTGGCTCAGGCACAGGACATATCCAATCCAGTTGCTCATCCCTGATGCTGGACCAGTTCCAGTGCCAGCTTCAGATGTGTGTATGGGAATTCTGCTGTGGTGTAAGTGGGGTTGTTCATTCCTTTACCTGAGGGCTCACAATTAAAATCAGAAATTAAATGATGTGCTGAAGCATGAGTGTTAATATCTCTTTCAGTAGTAGTGTAACAGCCTGTACTTGGTAAGTGAATGAATGACCAGTCTTCTTTCTGAGCCATGCAAATTTCTTGGCCTCTTTTGCTGTCCAGTGACAATGACTGCAGGAATTAATAAGCTCTGCAAGCACCATGATTTTTTGTTTGATCCCCTGCAGGATGATTGGGCTGTTGTATAATGGATCAGGGAGACAGAAATTCCTGCTTTCTCTTCACCAGTATCAAGGACAAAACCCACAATCAGTATTAGAGTAACTGCAATCTTTTATTATTACACTTCTCCCCCCCCCCCCCCCCCCCCCCCCCCCCTATGTCTACAAGAAATAGATCAATCAGCAAAGCAGAATCAGCAAGAAAAATTCTGGAAGGAGCCACGTCGCAGTCACACAGACAGGATGTGGGAAGCAGAGCAATGGTTCAGAAGGAGCACAGGTTCTCAGACGTGTCCATGAAGTCATGCAGGTCAGCACAGGCTTGCCGGTGCAGGGTGGTGCGGCACTCGCTGTCTTCTGGAATTTTCTCTACCCAGGTTTGTGAATCAAGGAGGTACTGCATCCTGAGTGCAAGTGGGACAGGTAAAGAGGTGAGTCATGACTATGGATGTGGAGCAATGGGAAAGCATACACCCCATGATGCTGTATCCCTCCACTTGAGCATCTCTGAGAGCAGGAGGAGTTACACCAGCCAAGAAACTTGTCTGAAACCAAGTTTCACCAGCAGGTTAACTGTGCTTTGAATAAAGTTAGCGAAGTGTCAGTGCCACACTGGGCCTAACTAACTGAAAAAACTACGTGTGTTTTGGGTGCCACCAGGTAAGCTTGGGCTAAGTTTCTATTAGTTTTCTGGAGTAGCACAAAAGCCCCAGTGCACACCAGTGAAACACAGTGAAGGGGGGTTTCGTTTCAACAGACTATTCCAAGATGTTTCCTAATTTTCTGTGGTGATAACCATTTCTGGCATTTTATGACTGGGTTGGGGAAGATTTTGGAAGCTACAAGTCTTTGTGAGACTTCAGTTTTTAGCAGGCTTCTGTTGAAGCAGACCCCTGACTTAAGCACTCTCTGTTGTTGTACAGAGATGGGGAGAGGGACTTTTTAAGGTTTTAGGAAGTGGCAGTCATAATTTGACTGAGAAGGTCTCCCTCCTAGAAATTTTCAGAGGCACTAATTTTTCTCCATTTCCACACGGGAAAATGAAACATTTAAGGTGTCTTCCTCACAGAATATTTGGTAGTGTCAGGCTAAGGTCCTCCTCAAATCAATTGTCTTTTCTCATTAAAGTGTGACAATGAGAAATGAGAAGAATAGGCTATTTGCATGGATGATGTAACAGAAACTGAGAGTTGCTCTTAGCCATGGTCCCACCCATCTCTTTTGCAAGCATAGGAGTTGTCTGAGGCATCTGCAGTAGATGGAACTATGGAGCATTTCCCATCCTACTTTTCTAGCTGTGAGTTTTTAACCCAGTGGAGTCAGAGACAGATTTTGATTCTGAGAAATGTGGGAATGAGGCTCTGCACAGATCCATAAGCTGATAGGTTTGGGTGTCTCAGCTGTTCCCCACAGCTACCCTTTTGCCTCTTTGCGTAGTACTAAAGCCAGCAGAATTGGCCCCTAAAAATTTGGTCCTCCCTTTGCTTTCTGGAGGTATTTTAAGAGGCTGAGTATCCTCTGGATCCAGGGTCCATGATAGCTGCTGCTTGGAAATCATTGCACTCACTTGTTGTTGAAATCAACCGTTTGCCCATCTTTCCCCATGATGAGGTACCGTTTGCCAGCGACCACATTCAAGTTGCATGCAGAGCGTGTTAGGAACTGTCGGTGGACACCCACTTGGATGCTTTCATCACTAGCTGTGGCACAATAAGTGAAAACCTCATCAGCTTTTCTAATACAGAACCGTAGCCCATAGGACACAACCCCTTGTGATCATTTACTCCACTGCTAAGCAAAGGTAATATTTCTCTTGTGAGCTGTGGCTTGGCATGGGAATAAATGGCCATGCTATGGTAGGCTATACTTTCCTTAACATTATTTGAGAAAAAGTAAGCCATTTTGGTCTTAGCTGGCTGTCTGAACTTCCTCAGTAGTTACTGAAGGAGCTGTTTTGCTATAAAGAACTTTCAGGCCCTATGGAGTTTGTTTAAATTTCAGAGATTAAAGCAAAAGGCAAGGGAAACATGCTTTTATATTTCACATTGCTTAGGCTCGTAATGGTCTTAAAAGCTAGCAAACTAAACTCAAACATCTTGAGGCTCAACAGTGCAGCAGACACTATTAAAAACTCACTCTTCTTAGTGCATCTGACCTGAACTTTACATAAAATAATTTAGAAGTTCCTGGTCAGCATTCTGGCCCAGAAAATTATTCATCTGGGCACCGCACTGCCCACTAATTCTGTTAATAATCAAAGTAGTCTAAGGAGCGCACATCTGCAAAATTGTCTTTGTCTTACACAAGTAAGTGTTTCCATCTGTCTTCTGAACCAACCTTTTATTTGCAAGGATTGGTACTGAAATAATGCCAGGGGTCCAGAAAATGAGAATTTACCCTACTAATTCTCATCTACCCTTGGTGATGGCAACATAGACCAACCTCACTGAAAACAGGTACAGAAAAGAACAAAAGATAACAACTCTAGTTAGTCATGAGCTTCTTTGGATGAAATGCCTTGCTTTTTCTTCATGCCTCATGGCTTCATGTCTCTTCCCAGCTTTTCCAAGCCTGTAGAAAGCCTCTTGATGCTCATAAGCTGCATCATACAGCACAAACCAAAGGGGATTTTAAGGGATAAAATAAAGAGGAGGTAGGAATGGGAGAAGTCATCTCTTCCCTTTAACTTCACAATCAAAGTATATTTCTCTCAGCTGTTTCCAGTGCTTGCCTATGAGTTGAGAGTTCAGATCCACTGGGGCTCAGAGCTCTAAGTCCTTTAGATCATGAAGGTTTTCTGGAGGGATTAATGAAATTTTCCATCCTGGTACTCTAATCTCCCATAGCCAGTGTTTTGATCATTAGGTATATTATAATTTCTCTACATATGGAAAGTCCCTTGTAGAAAAGATGCTGTCCCTGAACTCATGAGGTATGGACCTCGTTTTCAGACAGGACCCAAGCACTGGGCACAGATCACAAATTGTGTGCCATAAAGTACTTGGTGACACTGCCAGTGCCCTAGGCAAAGACCAAGGGAGTGGGTTAATTATTCTGCTCCAGTCTAGGAAAGTTTCAGAATCTTTGAAGCTGCTTTTTAAAGGCAATCTCTGGCTACCAAACTCAAACCTGACAACCATGTGATACCACAGCAGCTGAAGTCTGATATGACAGACTCTCCAGAAATTACTTTGAGGGTATCAGTGTTCACTGATGTTGATGATAAAGTTCACCTGGGATGGCAGGCTTGTGAAAGGACATTGTCTGAGAGCAGTGCAAAGCTTTACACTGCACCTAAAAAAAATAAAGAGGCTTCTTTGTTTTTTTCACATCTATTAAATTGAAGTTCTAGAAGTTTTCCTGTGTTCACTGACTTCAGGCAAGCCATTGTGGACAACTCTGCCTGTTCTGCTAGGATTGCAAGTGATTAACAATATATTGGGTAACAAGCACTTCAGATCTTCATCTAGTATCAAAACAGAGGTCAGCGGACATTTCTCCAATAGAAAAAAAATGTGAATCAATAACAGCAGCCCATAAAGTGAATTGGCTGATACAGAAGACCTAATATCCACACTATAGATATTTTTGGAGGGTTTATCTTAGACTACCTCCAGTTTGGAGCCATGGACTAAATGCAGCTGGAATGTGTCTTCTGGTTTAGTTTCATCTGAAAAACTGAAGCTCTTGTGCTCTGAGGTTGCTGCACAATGTGAACTGAAGCAACCTACTCCTGAGCTGAAAGGAACAGGGAGGTAGCTGTACCAAACAAGCCTTGCAAGGAATCAGTCCTTCTTGCAAGCCTAGTACAGAAGCATATCTGATCCTACTTCCTACAGCAAGAGAAGAGATCTGCATGGCTTGCACTGGCTAACATTGAATCAACCTAATTTTCCTACAGGTAAACGAAAGGAGCCAAACTTTTTGATACTTACTGGCTTTAAGGATTCGGTGGATTTTGGCCTCATAGTAATTAAAAACATTCTTCTGAGTACTATTGAGGAGTTCCACCTCGTACACTGCAACAGACAACAACTGTGTGAGGCCAGATGGAAACAAGAAATTGCATCAAAAACTGAAAAATAAGTATGCTTTTACCAGCTGTCTCTACAGACCCCTGTGTACCATCTATTCACAAATCATGGGGTTATGAAAGACAACAGGATAGTAATCCTGAATGCCTAGTATGCTTTTAGAAAGTCAGGTCATCAGTCAGAAAATCGTCAACCTTGAGATTTGTATTCCTTTTGTGTATATTATTTTTTTTAAAGAAGCTCCTATATGATTGATCGAGTTTTCACATTTTTTCCTGTCCTCTGTCAGGATCTAACTTACTGAAGCTGATGAACCAGTTTTCCTTCAGTAGTTCTTCCAACTTTCCGTCCAAACAAAAGGCCAGAAATATAAATTAACAAAAAAGAAAATATTTATCTGGCTCCACAAAAGGAGTCACTGAACTGTGGCACACCATGCCAAGTCTCTTTATCTCCATCCTGCAACATTAATTATGTAGGGGATGGTGTTGCTCACACCACAGGTCTTTTCTAAACCATGTAACATGATGTTGCTCATCCCCCAGCATCCCACTGTATCTTTCCACAGCTTTTAGTTTTCCCTTTCACCCCCTTGATGACTGTGATAGCACACAGCTTTGTTTCATCAACTCAGCTTTTAGGCCAAATACAGAAACCTCACCCATTCCAGGAGAGGGGCATATAAAACTAGAAATTTATTTTCAGTAAAAAGAACAATGTTTAAACTAAATTGACAGATGTCTTTCATGCCTTACCATAATCTGCAATAGGGTAGTAGCAAACAAAGCTAGAGCGTGACATTTGTGTTACAGCTTTACTGAAAGTTGATTTTTGTCTTGGGCAGGGACCTAGAGTGAAGAAAATAAATTATATAATGGTTAATGTTGGAAAGGACTTTAAGATCACCCAGTTCCAACTCCCCTGACACGGGCAGAGACACCTTCCACTAGATCAAGTTGCGCAAGGCCCCGTCCAACCTTGGCCTTGAATGCTGCCAGAGATGGGGCAGCCACAGCTTTTCTGAGCAACCTGTTTCACTGGCTCAGTGTTCTCATAGTAAAGAATTTCTTCCTTATATCTAACCTTATCTCTTCCTTCTTGTCCTGGGTTCAGCAGTAGCAGTCAACTGCTACTGCTGAACCCAGGACACTTCTATATAAATAAATTATACATTTGTCTGAGTAAACATAGATATTTGGATAGATATAGTTTACACATACTTATCCACTCAACATTATAACAAAAAATTTTCTTAGAGGTGTGTTGGAGGGTTTTTACACACATATTCAGCTATCAAGTCGATCCTGGATATCTTAACAAAAATTTGTTTGGTACCAAACATACCAGAGGATGCTTTGACTACTGTATTATTTAGAAATAGCTGTCTTATGTTAGAGTGGTCTATTTAGCCATTCCTTACCTTCTGCACACTGGCAAACATTGACGTGGCACACCTTTGAAAGCATGGCACTGTTCTTAGGAGCACTGTAGAACACGCTGCACTTTCTGTCTATGGAGAAGAAACAAAATGGCTTTTCTCAGAGAGCTCCATTTGAAAAGCCTATGCAGTAGAAGCTATATTTGCAGGTCAACTATTCCCTGGTCCAGATAAATCAGGGCATTAAAGGGTTAGATGCACATCAATAGTCCACAAAGACCTATAGCTTAGGCACCTAGAGTTCAGGGTTCACCTTGCCTTTCAGTTGGGCAGTGACCTGCATTTTTGCTTCTGTAGTTTCTGTTGTTGTTGCTGTTGTTTGTTTGGTTCTAGTTTTTTTTGTTGTTTGGTTTTGTTTTTTTTTTGAGCTATACTCTTTCTTTTTTTTTATTTTTTTATTTTTTTTCCTGTGAAAATCATCCATCTTAAGAAGCATCTTTAGACCATAAAGCTACAGTGAGGATTTCACTGTTTCAGGAAGAGGAGATAGGATCACCAAGAGTTAGTGGTTTAAATGTAGTGTAAACTTACCTGGATCCCTCAGCTTCAGGCAAAGTAGAGATTTGGCCTAATTTTCAAATATTGTTTACATAACTCTGCCAAATGGGGATGATTTACATTTAACCTTTGAGCGGGGAATGAAACCGATTCCCCCAGCAAACACAGTACATAAGGCAAACTTCTAGGGTTGCCAATCTCAGAGGCATAGAAAGACAGCCTAGCCAAAAAGAAATGTGAATGGAGCACAATTAAAAGCACCATGAGAAACAGGAACTCAGGAAACCTGATTAAAAAACCTGTGAGTGTAAAAGTTTGTATTTTCAGTTCATTTGCAATGAAAAACCTTCCCGAGAGGATCTTTATTTAGATGGTGTCCTGGGTTCAGCAGTAGCAGTCATGTTTCTCCTCCTTGGTAGCTGGTGCAGTGCAGTGTTTTGACTTTCGGCTCGGGAACAGAGCTGATAGAGATGTTTTGGTTTGGCCAAGGACTTTGTGAGCCTCATGCTCTGCCAGGGAGGAGGGGAAGCTGGGAGGAAGCAGAGACAGGACACCTGACCCAAACTGACCAAAGAGGTATTCCATACCACAGCACGTCATGCCCAGGATGTAACTGGGAGTTAGCCAGAAGGGCTGGGAGACTGCAGGGTTGGAGGAGGTTTCGGTCGGAGCTTGGTCGGGCTTGGGGGGCGAGTTATCGGTCGGCTGGTGCTGAGGTGTTGTATTCTCTTCCCTTGTTATTTCCTTTATCATTATTATCATTGGTGGTAGCAGTAGTGATTTGTGTTATACCTTAGTTACTAAACTGCTCTTATCTCAACCCATGGGAGTTGCATTCTTTTTGATTCTCCTCTCCATCCCTCCAAGAGCAGGGGGAGGGCAAGAAAGGGGGGGTAAGTGAGCGAACGAATTACCTGACTGCGTTTAAACCATGACAGTTCTTTTTGGCGCCCAACGTGGGGCCATGGCAGTAGAAGAGACAGGATTCGAGGCAGGTTATATTAACACTCAATAAAATCATGTGGTTTCACACACTACATCGAAACCACCTTGCTATGGACTGGAGTTTGTTCTTGAGGATCTCTTTTGCAATCAGTTATGTATGATTTTTCTGTGCCCTTACCTGGGTTGTAAAAATCATAAAGGATGGCATTTGCTGGCTGAACCAAGCCCATGGGATTGATTTGCTTTGCCCCAAATGATACACAATCTGGGTCTGGTCCACTTGTAATCTGGAGGAAAAAAGAACAATAGTTATGACGAGTAAATTAACTCTTTCTGCCCAGTCAGTTCCTTATTCATTGCTGCCTGTACTAGCTGCTGAATGCTTGCTTCTGATGGGACAGGTGAGTTAATCCGAGTAGCTGCAGTCTCAACTTGAAGAAGGCATTTCCTTCCGAGATTTTATTGGGAGACTTTGTGGATGAGATAAGCCTGGTAAAGGTAGTTTTGTGAGATGTGTGCAAGTCTTCTCTCCCTGAAACTGTCCGTTCCAGGCTCACATCTTCACTACTTCGGTGTTTACTTTCCTGCTTTTGGCTAAAGCCACCTTGCATATAAGTAGTGGTTGTAATATATGTACACAGCCTATCCAATACTGTAACACTATTTTAATGCTGGACAAAAAGCATCTCTTCTGAGTAGAGAGGACTTGTCTTTTTTGGCCAAAGCTTAGATTTCAAACATGGACTACATCTCCTGGAATATAGAAAGGTGGAGGATGAAGGTTTCACTTCTCCACCCTGTTTCAACTGAGCTGTTCAATAATAATATATCACAAAAATCAAAGGAAGGTAATGGAGTGTGAAAACCAATAATGACTAAATTTAAAAAGAAATTTATATATGCTATCTGAAATGGCAGAGATTGGAAAATCATTGGGTTTGCTTACCTCACCAAAGTATAGCAAAACCTTTCCTTCCTTGTACTCATAGTGCTGAATGTACTGGTCTGAAGACATCACCAACTGCAGGAAAACAAATAAAATGAGAACAAAGCCCTAGCACAACGGGAACAACTTTGCTACTACCTTTTATACTCTGGTTTGCATTGTTCAGCTGTTTGCTTTATTCTGCACTCTTTCTTCCTCCTTAAGGGAGACAGTCTCTGAGAGCATGAAGCTGGACAAACCTTCCCCAGCTAAGCAGGCTCTGGAACCCAAAACTATGCAGCCACCTTTGCAGAGCGCTGTGGCTCATCAACCTGTCACTGTGCCCTCCCAGCAACCAGCTCAAGAAGATGTGCTTGCTTTCTTCTCTGCAAGCACAGTACAAAATGCCCCGGGATGTCGCAGGACAACAGTGTCAAAGGTGAAGAAATATGTGTTAAGGATGGGCATATATTTAGGTGCTCTGCTCTGCCTTGCTTTAATTTCTATTAGAAGGAACTGAGAAGGCTGAACTCTGTTTACCACAAGATTTTAATTTCTTGTACATATTCAGCAAATATTTATTAGAACAAGAATAATGAGTGGTGAGGCACTGGAATGGGTTGCCCAAGGAAGTTGTGAATGCTCCATCCCTGGCAATGTTCAAGGCCAGATTGGACAGGGCCTTGGGTGACATGGTGTAGTGTGGCAGGGGGGTTGGAGCTTGATGATCTTAAGGTCCCTTCCAACATTAACTATTCTAATGAAAATATGTCTATCCAAAAATCTGTTTTCCCTTCTTTATTCTAATATAGGTAATATTTCAGAAGACAACTTTTTTATAGAAAAGGCTATAGAAGATTGAACATAAAAGTGTGTTTCTAACCTGATCGAGATCCTTTGTGTCAGGCTCCAAGCCACTCAGTAGAGAGAGATCTACCAGGGACATCTTTGGTGGATTGGAACCTGTGGACCTTTATAAGAGAGACCATTACCAGAGAACATCTGCACTAGCTTGCTCTGAAAAGTTTGGCTCTTCAGGTTTGCTAATGGTGAAACAAAATATTTTGCTCTATATAATTTTCCTAAGTGAATTTTGATTTGAAATTTAGTTGCTGCCTCATTAAAAGTCATGAAGCAAAATTAGTGTTTTAAGTTTGTCAAATGGTCACCCAAAACTCAGGTGTCTTGCCTGAGCTTGTCATCTAGGCTTTCTTTACAATTGATAGGCAGAAACAATCACCTTCAAAGGACAGTTCATTCCACCATAAAAGCACTGTTGAAGACAGGGAAGGCAAACAGCACTGACATAGTATCTGTTCTCTATAACTTAGAGTGTGGAGACAGGAATTGAGTTTATCCAGTCTTCAATGCTGTAACTATCCGTTAGGTAAATACATTAGATTTCCAATCTTTTCTAATTTTTTTCTTCTCAAAAATCAGGTATTTGCAGTATTGCTAGAAAATTAAGTCGTTCTACGTTCACATAGGGTACATTGCTGTTAGATATTCTGCATACACTTAGCATTACTTCAGAAACTTTTTTTGGTATTCCTTTTCTCATAAGAGGTATACTATGGTGCAGAGAAGATGTTTGTTTATGTAGTCAGTGCCTTCAGTTTCTCTCCTGTGTCTTGACTACAACAAAGGGAGCTTCACATTATTGTTTAAGCCTCACCCTAACACTCAGCAAAGTCCTGCAGAACAGTAGATCTGATAGTTGATGAATGTTACACAGCAATTAATGGGGAAAATGGTTTTTCAGCCAGCACACAAATCACTGAACACACATTTAACTAGGGAGAGTGAAATCGAGGAATTAGGGTAACTCCAGTCCTCCCCTCATTGTTAATGCCACTGTCTGGGAGAGGGAACAAAAACCACTGTCTCTGAGGCTTTGTCAAAACTCAGTGGAAAAGGTAAATTCTCCTGGGAAACAAAACCTGCTTCTGCCACTCTTCATCTCTCTAGAAGGGGAACTCAGGACAGCCACCACTTTGTGCTCCTGTGACCCTTGCCAGGCTGTGAAAGGGAGTAAACCCAAATGTTTCAGCGTTACTCTGCATGGGAGGATTTCTTTCTCACTAACTCTGTCCTTGCCTACTTCTTGGTTGCCACAACAGAATATCCCTTGTGCTTCCTTGTCTCCCAGATAGTAGTGACATTTTTTCATTTTTTATGAGGCCAGAGTGTGCCCATGAAGGAAGTAACAGCATCTCTCCAGAAAGACATAAAACTCTGTAAATGTGTTATTACTGTATTCCAGTCACATCTACTTTATTTAGTAAAAGACTTCTAATGACTAGCCAGCCAGGCACTTTAGAGTTTCCCCAGAGTCTGATGGGGCAGAACCTGCAATGAACATTTGAGGTCTATGTAAACTGTGTAAACCTAATACTCTGTGTAGAAACCTTTTCTTCTGCCATGGGAAAGAGGGCACACTCACCATGTGTGTGTACTCACAAAAGATCACCAGGTTGGATGCTGAGCTTGCAGATGTGATGAGGGTGACCAAGAAGAATTGCAAAAAAAATTAATGCATTTTATAATGAAGAGCTGATCTTGCAGACCTACCTGACACAGACTTTGTACTGCAGCAGTTCTGATTTACTGGGAAGGATCACATCCCTTTTCCTTCTGCTATGGATATCAAACCACTCTATTTCAGACTGTGGCTCAAACGTGCTGTTTTCTGCATCAAATGAGTCCTCATAATCATTGTTTTCATCGTAGTATGCATTTTCTGGAGGTGACAGACATGGTCAGCCATGCACAAATTTGGCTGAGGACCTGGTAACTTGGCTTCTTTTTGTATAATGAGAAATACCAGTGGGCAGCCATGCGATGTCTATGGCTTTTGTAAGTTTGCTGTATACCATCTCAGCATTTCTAATTAATTCAGAGTTAAAATTTTAGGGGTAGAGAATAACCAACAGATCTAGCTAATAATGGGGTCTAAGCTATGCATAAATATGTAAAGGACAGTCCCTGCCTCCAAAAGCTAGCTATTCAAACAGAAAAGAAAAAGGAGATATAAGCAGAGAGGATGATGAATACACACTCCAGGGGATGGAAAGCACAGTCTTGCTCATATAAAAAGACCTACGACAGATCTGTCCAAAAGAAGTTTAAGGCCACATGGTGGGTCCCTTATTATCCAGGGAACTGAGCTGGGCTCTCCTTTTGTGGTAGTCAGGAGCACCATGAAAGGTAGTCTCCCAGTATTGTCTCCCAATAACAAAGTTGAGTTACTAATAGTACTTGTGTATCTATTAGGTACTTGCTGCACCTACAGTCACTCAGATAATTATTGAACTATTCAAAAATATTAATAAGCTGAAAGAAACAATGTTGAGGTAAAGTTCAGAGGCCTCTCTCTTTCCTTGTTTCATTCATTTGTTTGCACTTTCCAAGTTTGGAAAGCCACTGAGTATCATCAGCAGCTGTCTATATGTTTCACCTTTGAGACCCAACCTCTTCCCTTTTCACTCACCAGAGTACTTAATGTTCCCTTCCATTTCCACCGTCAAAATCAAATCATTACATGTGTCGTTCTTCAGCTCAGATGACCAGTACACTTTTAATATCTAAGATGAACACATAAACAGAAAAACACTAAAAATATTATTTAAATGACCAAGGGTTTACTCATCCAGGGTTTCAGCAAATGTTGATGTGAGTGTGGAGAGAAACACCAGTCTCCCAGAGGCACATACTAGTTGCAGATGACTGTCATGGATATAAGCAGGAGAGGTCCCAAGTGCAAATCACAAATAGTGTGGCACCTCAGAGATAACTCTCCATTTCCAGGCACAAAGGGGGTCTTTCAAACTACAGCCACCTCTATCAGCATTGACATTTAGTGAACTTAAAGTTAAAAGCAGTTAAAATTGTTTGCCCTGATGGGTAGTCTGTAAGCCCGGAATTTTAGAAAATTGGAGGTAGGAACAGGAAGGATAAAGCCATGGCGAGTAATTTCTTATGCTCTTTTCAGAAAGGGATTAAAAGAAGTCCAGCTGAACTCTGAAATTCTTATTTAGAGCTTACACTCATTGTTCCATTTCCTCTGCCATGTACAGACACTTCAAGTTTTCTTCCAAGTTCAAACTGCAGACAAAGGCAAAAAAAAAAAAATAAAGAAAAGGTTTAGTCTGTGATCAGCATTTGATCTATTTTTTCCTGCAGTCTTAGTACTCTTCTATTCCTTTAACCTGAAGAACTGGGGTAGGGAAAACCTTTAGCTGTAGAAGGAGTTATGAGACCTCGTGTCATAAGATTTTTAATATACTGCGCTACTGTTCTGAGTCCCAGGAGACATATTTTCCCAACTTATTCTCTCCTCTGTAGCATGGATTTGACATCTTAACAGGTCCCTACACACTGAATATCAGAATGTTCTACCTCTTCCTTATTCCCTAGCAAGACTTGGGCTCCTGGCTGCTCTTCACTACTGGGGGAGATTCGCATCACCAAAATTCTCTAAGAGGTCTGAGAGAGCCTCTGAAGTGTGCTGCTAAACTTCTGTTGATTTATTTTATTCTTTAAAAAGATTCTGTTTTACAGATTAAGATATTAAAACTATTATAAACAAGCTACATCATAATTGCTTAACATGGGAAAACCTAAACCAGATGAGCCAATGTTTCTCCTGTTTGAGGAAATAAAGCTTGAAGCAATGGATGGTTGTGTACCTCTAGCTCCTTCTGAATTGCTTCATCAGTATCAGTCAGAGTAATACTATAGTCTTTTTGCCTTCCAGGTGTTCCCAGTTTTACAGTCAGGTTGGTGGGACTAGTGTTCAATGTCTGTATGCTGTATGCTGACAGAGCTTCTAGGGCCACCACTGTGTCCTAAGTGAGAAAGAAATGCAAAATAACTAGCAATTATGCCAAATTATTTCAACAGTATGTAAGATGACATGATCAGTAACCTGGCGCTATTCTTCAGTTTTATGTATTTTGCTGCTTTGAAGTTCTCCTGTATCTCTCTATTTTTACATGCACAGACTATTCACCTCATTTTCCAGCTTCTTCTTTTATAATTTAAATGCTAAAACCACTGGAGTTCTGACCTTCATTTATTGTAAGTCTTCATAATGACAAAGAATATTTGCTTGCTTATATCCATTTTATTTTGGCCCAGTTTTATTAATGAGCAAAATTTTTAGTGCTTCATACACCAAACAGGTTTGGGATTGCCAGAAATCTTTTACAAGTGTATGTAGGGATAGAACAAGAGGGAATGGCTTTAAGCCAAAAGAGGAGAGATTTAGATTAGATATGAGGAAGAAATTCTTCACTATGAGAGTAGTGAGACACTGGAACATGTTGCCCAGAGATGTGGATGCCCCATCCCTGTAAGTGTTCAAGGCCAGGTTGGGTGGGCCTTTGAGCAACTTGGAAGGCAGGGGAGTTGGAACCAGATGATCTTTAAGGTCCCTTCCAACCCAAACCATTCTATGATTCTATTATCAACTGTTATGATACTGTCCAATCTAAATGAAGAAGTCTTTATGGGGCTTCTGTTTAGTTCCCTCCCCCTGAAACTCCAAGCAGACTGTTGGTCAGGCACCTGTGTAGAGCAGTATCCTCCACCGTAGTTCCTTCTTTCTGTCAGCCACGTAGCAATAGGCTTTGCGTACTCCATGTCTTTCAGGAGCAACGTTTGAAGCAATGCATAGGCAGTGGTTTCCACTGAGACTGCATCATTGCCATTTCCCCAGTGGCGTTGCTGCGTTGCTGCAAGAATAACTCAGTGCTGAATCCCCTTGGTAAAGACATTTGCCCAAAATAGCTATTGTTCTACACAGGAGATATTTCATATCATAGTGCTGAGGAGCTGTCATAAGAGCAACAAACCATTTGGACAGTAAAGATAATGGAAAAGGAAACACAATTTTCAATTTTGACTTATCCAAAATTCTAAGCCCATTAGACCATAGTTTAATGATCCCATTGTACAGTGATGTCCATCTGGTAGAGTGGTAACACTGATATCAGGGTGGTCCCTGATGGATAATAGTATTAATTATGCCCAGAAATCCAGTCTTGCTTGAACTATGGATATTAAACTATAATGTATTTCCCAAATGAATTAGGAGAAATTAATAGTGTGGCAGTGAAGCCATTTAATCAACTGACTTAGCACTGACCACAGCTGCCCGCTGAGGGGGGGAGAGGTTACAACCATGTGGACCTGGAACAAAACACACAGAGCTGGTGTGGGGCTGGAAAAGGCAGCTTGTCTGTTGATCACAAATCCAGTCTAGACTGCTGCCATATGTAGCTGTTCATTCTTATTTACCCATCAAAATTTCTTATTCCAAGTTAGCTTGGACTTTTTTTTTTTGTTGGTTTTAAATGCAGTTTAGGGGTGTGGAAAATTTTGTAGACAGCAGAAGAAGAAGAAAAGTTAAATGATGATTTAGCATGATTCTGTCCAATTCCAGTATCAGATGAGGTGACAATCCAAACTTCACAATGTTAAGCTGTTACTTTATAGTGATATTAGTTATACAAATGACATATTACAATTTCAGCATTGAAATATTCAATTATGTAACTTAAGTATATTACCCATGCACATACATGCCTCTGTAAAGCTAAAGTGTCTTCATTTATGTGAATTTGGTTTGCTCATGTAAGAGTGCTCAAAGTGCTTGAATTAGGAAAAGTGCTTTCTAACTGAACTTTTAAGAATGGTCACCAGTACCTGCATCAAAAACAGAACAGCCCCTTAATTTTTCTTTTGCAGACTGGGCTTCTTTACTATCAGACTGCACAAGCGTCAGAGCATAAGCAGTGACAGCTGTAGCATAGCAGTTAGTATTTCTTGAAAGCTGATTTTTCATGTAAGCCACTGCTCCTCTAATCACTTGTACCTGTGAAAACAAAATGGATCCATTTATAAAGGTCATTCAGACCTATTAACTGTTGCTGCTGGGAGAGTATTAAGAAATTAGAATACTTCATTGCAGTAATTTTTGAGAAAAATTTAATAATTTTATAATTTAATAATTTTATAATAATATAGTGATTAAAGCTATTGATGATGGAGAGTGTAGGTCGAAACACCTTGTACATTCGGCCACAGTATCTTTTCCTATCCACCATAGACTGTAAACAGACTTTTACTTCCTCATTTGCAATACTTAAAAACAGCAGGGTGGTCGTGCTGTTTGCAATAGCCTTCAAACTTGAACAGTCAGGCTTCTTACCACATTAGGTGACTTGAAGACCTGTAAAGTCTGTTGCAGGGCTATAGTTACAAAGGCTGTCAAAGCCAAATCCTCTTCTGCTGACCCAATGCCACCCTGAAAGATGAAACATGGAAAGGAAAAGTTAAATGTACATGTACACATTTTTACGAAGCACAAGGATCTTGGGATTAATTTCCCAAGTGCTCTAAAGGCATAGGTCAGTTACAAAATGATCTAAGACTGGATTGGATGATAAATGTGGTGAAGGCTAGCTGTGCATCTTTGCTATAACAGACCTTTTAACAAGTTATTTTTACATTACAGATTTTGTACTTCTTACAGTACAGGTTTCTTTTCTTTAGATACGTTTCTTGTTATTCAACAAGTCACAATATTCCTTTAAATCCTAACAGCCCTAGATATGCAACAAATTCTTCTAAATACGGATGACCTACCTGCATAGTTCTGTCCAATACTGGGTGATGGTCATGGAATGAATCATCTGGCTGCTGTTGATTGACCAAATAGGAAATTGAGTTGCGTATGTGACTGTCTTGGACACTAGTGTATTCTCTGCTCCTTGTGAGTACTTTAACAATGAATGCAGTTAACCTGCACAAAAGAAAATTTTTCAAACATGTGCTGGCAGATATTTATAGAAGACTATATTGGCAGGAAAAGAAACATACTAATTTTGTACATAGACTCATATTCGATACAGTGCACTCACTGGAATCTAGTGAGTTATTACTTGTCATCAGTGTGAAAATTTCTAGTTTGTGGCAAATGCAAAACAATCATCAGTTGCTCAATATAAACCTCCTCCATCAAGGACTAAATATGCTCAGAGACTTACAGAGCTGATCATCTATGACAAAGTTATACAGGCAGCACCATGCCCAGAAGAATTTAAAATCCAGCCCCTCTAGATCCAGCTTCTGATGCATCAAATGATAATAGAGTTATTTTGGAGAAAAAAAAAAGAAAAAGAAATATACACTTACCATACACTACTGGGAGTTTGTTTAAATGCTCCATAGGATCCATCTGCCTTCTGAAACTCAAGAATTCTAGTATAACCTGCATGAACAGAACAGCACGTAATTGTTCAGAGGATACATATATTTCTCAGGCATTTTGATACCTCGTTTGTATTAACAGGGACATGTTCAGTATTGACTAGTGGAAGAGTACATGGAGGTCTTCACTGACACATTAAAGAGGAAATGATTGTATCAGCAGGCCTCTGACAGAAGGTGCTCTGTCTTGTTTGACTTAATTGAGCCATGAGAATAGCCTGAAAACTGCAGGCATCTGTAGTTAGAAAGCATTTTCTGTGCAGTGAATCTTGGGAAACTTATTTCCTACTACCGAAAATTTTTCAAGCTCCTGACTTTATGGTGCATAGAATCAAAAAAATATACAAACCATCAACTCCTGGGTCAGACATAGGCTTAGAAATCATGATTTGTGGACTCTGATCTTGACTGTGATTATCTTGACAAAGTGTGTATCATAGCTACACAACTCATTTTCTACTCTGGTGAACTTCAATAAGAATTAATAAAAGCATAACATAGGGACTAAATGCTCCTGACAATACCAAATACTCATCATCAGCACTTTATGTCACTTTAGGCAGTCTTAGGTAAATAAGCAAAAAGACCTCAATTCAGCTACTGTTAGCATGTTTTTGTCTCTGTTTATACCCTTATTTTTCACTGATGAAATGTGTGTCACATGTTGTCCAAAGATGTTGAAAGCAGGTGCATTATATTGCTTTATGCCATGTGCACACCATTCTAGTTAGAAAAAGCAATACTGGTAACTTGGGCTCTGTGTTAGTCCCTGTGAGCTGAAACACCTATGCTTCCGCATGCTATGGTCCTGGCTTTGCTGTACAGTTGGATCATGTCTTCAAGTGTGCTCTTTAAGAAGCAGCCTTGCAGCTGCCCTCTCCCTAAGGAAATTCCCTCCTGGGTTGGTCCAAGGCTGCTGGAGTCATTCTAGCTCATGTAATGAATACATGAGTGTGGAAGAGAAAATTTGAACACCATGACTACTACAGGAAGTTTCCTTAGTGATACTTCTCTTGCCAAGTAGAGACATCTCCAGCAGGGGTATCTCCATCTCAACTGGCCATCCTAGGGACTGTCTATGATCCATGGGGAGAAATAAGGACTTTTAGGACATGATTTGTCTTGATCTGTTTTGCACATCTACATTAGGAGGAAATGAACAACTGGCCTTTTCTGTCCATTTACTCTGAAAAGAGTTGACATTGATCAGCTCAGATTTTACTTTCTGCTTCTGAATTAGGCAAGAAGGAGGGTGGACTGTGAATGTCAATACTGCACAATGTCAGATGTGGGCAATTAGTCTTCTAAACCCCCATCAGCTCTGTTCTCATGTCTGTCTGCAGATTATCAGAGGCATTTTTGTGCGCCTATGTTAAGACAATGCTCAGTCCTTTGGCAAGATTCAGTGAAAGATAATAACAAAGATGCTGCAGGTTGTTCTCTGGTTTTGTTTTTGTTGTTTATTTTTTTGTTTGTTTTTTTTTTTCATACCTTTTTCAATCATGCTAATGGCTTCCTCCTTCTGTTGAGGATTAAAGTTCACCCACTGCTCACTGGCATTCAGGTACTCAATTGCATAGACTGCAGGGGCCATTTTCACCATTGTTTGCTCTGCACAGCCTGTGGGCACTTGAATAAGTTTCTCAACTCCACTGAGACTAAGACAATTTCCAACAGACTCATCCATAATATTTCCTGTTGGAAAAAATACAAGCCATAGTACATATCACATGTAAAGCTTGCTAGTGCAACATGAAGAAAGGTCATACTAACTATAGGTTGGCACTCCAGCATGGCCTGATACTTCTCATTAAATACTCTTTTCAGCTACTTAAGACTTTGTAAAGATGGATGAGAAAAAGGTTCCAGGCCCTGGGAAAGCTGGAGAAAGGAAACTGGAGCAGTAAAGGAGCATGGAGAAGAAATAGTCCTGAGACTACTGGAGGCAAGGAAGCAAGGAAAGGGGGAAATACAGCAATTTGAAATGGAAGCCAATAGTCATTGTGTCTAGAATGCATTATCTTTCATTTTCTGGGAAAAAAATATTCTAATAATTAATAAGAGTACTTGTTAGTAGTTGTTTTTAAAATACGTATGCATGTGTGTATATATATATGTATAAAATTATTTGATTAAATGAATATATTATTGTAGGTATCTTCCCTTTAGAAAAACAGAACTTTCCAGAACTTATATGTCAGTCTGACATCCTTATTTCTGAAGACTAAAGCAGTTTTCTACAGACCTACATTCAGTGTGAGGTTATTAGGGAGAGTGAACCCTTCCCTTCTTCTCTGGCCTCCCCATAAATTTAGCCTGCGCACAGTGAGGTGGGAAAGGACTACATAAAGATTTTACCCAGTACAAGTGAGAAGGAGTAATTAGGAAGAGGAAAGGTACTGTATCAGCCTTAGGGCTGTTTTGTTTTGTGATCTGGGCATGTATCACAGCTCATTTGAGCCATAGCAGAAAAACTAGGAACGAACGGAGACCAGACATTCAGGAATAAGCAGCACAAAGGGGGATGTCTTTTGTCACCTATGGAGAAGTTATTGACAAAAAATTACATTTACCTTTCAGGCTAACAAACACGTGACTATCAGAATCTGGTACCATATCAGATGGTCTGTTCAGGTCCAGTGTATGGGACTTTACTGTAAACAAATAGTAAATAGAGATCTATATCTAGGCTCTTTAAACCTAAAAATATAAACTGCAATTTTAGAACATGTTTTTCATTAAACATCTCACAGCTGATGGCAATTACAACAAAAATGTCATCAGAAATGTTAAAGAAATTTATGAAAAGAAATGTACTTCTCTTTTTGAAGTTTATTTCATTTTCAATTGTTAGCAATATTTTTTGGCTTAAAATGAGGCTTGGTTTTAATAACTCAGAAGAACCATTAGCAAATTAAATAGATGCCTACTTAACATTTAAAGAATGGTACTTTGAAATACAAAAGTAATACAAATAAATTATAAACATTTAGAATTAAATGATTTTTCTTTTTTGAGTCTTTCGCTGTGTATCAGATTAAGAGATTTGTGACAAGCTCTAGTCAACCAAAACAGCACTCATATATTAGGTATTTAACTGCACTCATCTGATATTTACACCAGGCTTTACATCGCCTGTAACTTACAGTCACTGTTAATGCAAAAGGTCTTTTCTTCTCTCTGTAGAACACCTTCAGCCTGCACAATTGAGGAAAGAAAGGTCAAAACTTTCGCAAGCACACCTGAAAGCAGGCTGCATGAAAGGTGCAACCTCTGCACTTCACCAGACCAGCAGGTGGCAGAAATAAGTAATTTTGGA
Organism: Pezoporus wallicus; assembly: GCF_028554395.1. Classification (NCBI taxonomy): domain Eukaryota; kingdom Metazoa; phylum Chordata; class Aves; order Psittaciformes; family Psittacidae; genus Pezoporus; species Pezoporus wallicus. The sequence goes on along the minus strand of NW_026636323.1, from coordinate 1,328,241 downwards.
GTGAGATTTCTCACCAGGTAAAGGTAAAACAAACTCAATTTTTATTTTTATTTTTTTTAAATTATTATTATTATTGACATATTTCGCTGGATGGAAGTCCTTTAACCAAAACTAACCCAGAAAAATTAAACTTCAAAATTTATTCTCAGCTTTGTGAGTCAAGTTCATAGTTGGACCTATTTTCATATCATCTATGAAATCCACCGAGTTCTGAGTTCCTTCTGTTGGTAAAACTTAAACTTTTTTTTTCCTTCTGACTTCCATACATCCCTCTTCTTACAGTTTCTATTTTAATAAACCTGTTTTTACAAATACCTTTATTGTTTGGTGTACCATTGAACTCTGAGACTGTGTCGATCCTTAGAAAAGTTATGGCCTGTAACAGCAGCAGGTTCCTGGCACCCCATGCCTCATCTTTACCTCCATTACACTAACATTAATGGTGCAGGGGTTTATGTATTGCATTTTTTGTGTGGGTTAAAAATAGCTCTCAGTGGGTGACTTGCATATTGTAGTGAGTCTGCCTGTCAGTGTTGACCTTTGAAAGTCATCTTTTCTAGAAGTCTGCTCCCTTTCATCATTTTGGAAGAGAAGTAAGGTATTAAATAATTATTACATTTTTGTTTGTCTGTATGTATTTTACCCATGCAATTATTAAGATTGAAGATACATTAACTAGAAGGAATAAAATAGGGTTTAACTTTATGGCTAGCAGAGAGTATTTCCTTCTCAAAACATCACTAGAGGGACATATTTAATCTTGGCTACATAAGGGACAAAAAATTTTTACAAATGTTGATGAGCAGGTGGAAGTTAAAGATTATAAGATGGGCACTGACTGCACGAAGGAAGTTGTTGCTGTCTCATAGGTAGAAGGATGGTTTTTTTGCTGTAGAGAACAATTCTTTCCATATACACTACACACAAGCCCACCACAGGGTTAAATTTCTTCTCCATGCTATAGCTCAGTCCTTGCTGAGATACAGGTTTCCTGAGATTGCTTCTAGCCTTATGTTTCTACGATTTCACTCCCTGAACAAGAGCTCTATGCATAGTGACTGTTATATTTCAGCAGAAACACATATTCCTGGGGAAGTGTTCAAAAACCAAGTAGAAAAGGCTCTTAGTGACATGGTTTAGTGGTGGACTTGGCAGTGCTCAGGTAAAGGTTGAACTTGACCTTAAAGACCTTTTCTAACCTGGTTGGTTCTACGATTCATGAAGTGCCTGCCCTCAACTAGTTATACCTACCACAACTTTGAGGTTTTTCCTAATGCTATCACTGTGTCCAGAAGATGTCTCAAAAGTAACAATAGTAATTGGGATTTCTCCCACAGTCAGAGGGACAACTGAGAAGTAGGCTGGTGTTGCAGAGTTCCCTTTAGCCACCAGAATCTGCTGCACAGCCTTGTCCATAGCCTCTGTGGTGCACAGCCCCTTTGCTGCTTCCATTGTCACTACAACCTGCAGAAACAAAGCAACGCCTACGATTAGGCCTAGTGCAACACCACACAGGAAAATTATTCCAGTTCTACCATGCCTGTCTGGATAAGAATGGAAAATGAGAAACAAGTATAACAGGAGACGAGTTTTTGCTTAAAAAAGCAAAACAAGCAATGCAGACATTTTGCAAGACAGAAAGCGTTTTTCACTTCAGTCACCTGAGTTTACTATTGTCCATTTATAAAATGGGAAAACTTTTTCACCAAGAAGTAATCAAATGCTGGCATAGCTTGTCCAAAGAGTTTGTGGAGTCTCCATCTTTGGAGGTATCATTACCTAACTGGGCAAGGCCCTTGAACAACCTGATCTAACTGGACCTGCTCTGGAAAACAGGTTGGACTAAGACCACTGGAGGTCCCTTCCAACCTAAATTGTTCTATGATCATATAGTCTGTTAATATTTTTCTGCATTGACTATGGCTGTGAAGGTAAATCAGATAGTATTTCTTCATTACACTGAATTTTCAATGTAGTTTTGGCTATCCCTGAACCACAGGGGAATGAGAAGGATAGCACATTTTTATACATCCCAGTTGCACACCATTCAATGCAGTTCAGAAGATGCTGGTCAAGCAGAGCTGCCTGAGATAGGAAGAGATGAAAAAATAAGCATCAGCCTGAGGATCACGGAGGCCCTAAACCCAGTGATAACTGTGACCATATGTGTCATATGCAGAAAAAGTGTGGCTTTTTATTATATGCACAATGAATTTTGAGGCTAACATTGGATTATATGCTCATAATTTACCCCCATACCCTGTGTAATCTGCTTTATCAACAGCTGCATGTTGCCCAGATTGGCAGGCAGCAAAAAAGTAGCTGGTTGCTTCAATGAAGGGGGAGAAGGCAAGGAATTTGGCAAGGAATTTGGCTGTGTACTATGGTAAATAAAAGCTGTTTTATACACTAAAATTGATTAGCAGATAGAACTGGATCCTGTCCTTGGGCAGAATTTCAAAATGGAAGCACTATATCTGCACTGCAGGAGGGCACTGAAAGGTGCTTGGGTCATTTACATTAGATTATTACATAGCCATGCATCTAGCTAGATAGATATCTATAGCAAAACAGTTGGTGGTAATACTACCTGGACATCATTGGGCAGGTAGTTGTAAATCACTGCTTTTATTTCTAGTTGTTCATGTCGTCTGACTGAGTATGGTAATCTCAGGGATACAAAAAAGGCTTTGAAAACTGCAAAGGTGTGGGGTTCAGCTATGCAAAATCCTGAGATGAGAAAAAAAGAGAGTTGAGAATTGCACACTTAACATCAGCTGATAAAAAGTTGAATGTTTAATCAAAAGTCATTGTCTGGGCATCCACTAGGTCAAGAGCAGGGGAGGGAGACAGGCATATCCTTTCAACTCACCTGCACTAGAGACCCATCTCAGGAATAGATGATTTGCCCTCTGGAGTCACTGACATGGTTTTTGGTTGGTAAAATTTAGCAGGAATGTTTGTAGCTTTTTTGGATGAAATGTGGTGTTATTACCACTACCTTTCTTGTGGCTTCCTGGCCATGTTGAAGTTAAAATGAGATGGTTTATAGAATGGAAAGAGTAAGTGACAGTTTTGATTGTATAATCCATCCTCCTTCAGAGTCCACTTTGTGTTGTTTTTTATAAATGGTAATAATTAAAAAATATTTATCCCTCAATTTCTGGCTGGGCTTAAATATGTCATAAAAGACAGGAGTAAATGTCACAACCAAAATACTTTTGTGCTTTCCAGTACAGGCTGTCTCATTCTGTCAACATAACACTGTACTTCTGTTTTAAAAAACATACGTTCTCTATTCATCTGTAAAAAAAAAAACAACAATAAAATACCCAATACTTATACCTTTTTGTGGAGATATGCTTATTGCTTGAACTTCCCAGGAAGTTATAGAGTCAGGAGCAAAATTTTCTATGCTAAGAAGCAAAATAAAATATATTAGGAAGTATGGATAAAATGTAAACATCGTTATTTGCCAAAGCTTGAGTATTGTAAGAGAAAAAAATAGTCCCTCAATTGTGGAAAGAAAGTACTTGCAAATATTCTGAAGTCATCTGTATCAGATAAAGCTAATATTTATATACATTCTACTGTACAAAAGTAAACATATTCACCTGGTTCTGTAATACAGTACCTATGATTTCCAGGGTTTTTCACTTCTTCAATATTCCACCACCAGCTCTCAGGAAAATAACTGCGCAAGTTGGGAGAGGTTTCGTAAAACTCTTCTTCTTGGTCATCATAGTCTGTAACACAAGAGCGGGGGTTCTGTTTGAAGTCTTTGGCTGCTGAACCCACCTTGCCTTGCAAACCTTACCCTTACCCTTGCAGGGTAAGAATTGTCACTTTGTCAAAGAGAAAGCAACATGAAAAATACTCTGAATGAAAAGACTTCATCTGGGTTTCATCTTCTCTTAAAAAAGAGAAAAAATGACTAAAGCTTGTCATTGAACAAAAGGCTAATTCTACTTTCCAAGTTCAGTGGTTATCCACTACCAAACAACAAGACATTCCCCTTTAGCAGTGTGTAGCAAAGATTTTCCCTCTATACCATATTCATGACAGACAGAGCATGAAAGGGAAGCTCTGAGAAAAATGGTAGCAGAAATTACACTTGGAATGGGGTCATTGGCAACACAATTTGTTTGTTTGTCGGTTGGCTTTTGGTTTTGCTTTTTTTTTTTTTTTTATGACATGATCCCTGTGTGATCAGGGGAACTCTGGGGAGAAGAAAGGAAGGAAGGCAAAATTGTGCCTGGCTAAAGCGGCCCCTTCTCACGAGGTAGTGTTTGAGAGGTACTGGGTTGTTATAACAATAGTATCTCTAATAAAATAGTTATGAATCTGAGATCACTCAGAGCCCTGAGCACAGACAACAACCCTCTTCTCTGCTCCTCTATTTGCAGCCTTCTGGGGTGCTTGAGGGGCCAAGACCTCCTCCATAAAGCTGTTCCGCTGACTAGATGATTCCTGCCTTTTCTCACCCCAAGAAGTTATTAATCCCACTCTGACCCTCACAGTGCACAGTTGTGAAAATGCAATAGAAGCTCTGAAATACTGATGTGAAAACTTTCTCCTCTGCCCCCAGCATTAAATGCCCCTTAACCTCCATTGCCACCAAGAGAAAGGCATTTTTCTGTAGACAGTTGCATTCCAGAGTTCCTTACGTCGTGCCAAGCCCACTCTGGGCCTAGTCCACTTTTCTTTCTTTCTGAGGGCTGTGGCCTTCTCACAGCAGTCCTGGAAGGCTCTTCTGCATTCAGGGGAGCCAGCCACTTTTGTTAGCCTTTTCACACAAGAAAACCCCATAGGATTTAATTTCATTCCATCTTGACAGCATTTTTGTAGATCAGTGTTTTGATACTTTCTGGCTGCAATATAATTAAAGCCCAGAATTAGTGCTGTAGAAGTAGTGTAAAGGTGCTCATCATGCTCATTCCTGTCATTCTTTGCAGTTAGTTACTGCAACAGACCACCTTCAGCTGGGGACCTGCTCTCTGTTCTAAAACCAGTCCACAAACACAGGAGGAAAGCATGGGTCCTATGGCTTCCTAGATATTCTATTCTAAGCTTTCTCTTCAAATTTAGGCTGTAAACTATAAATGCTTCCTTGGCAGACTGGAATTAGATAACTTGATAGAAATAACCATGGCAGTGTTCTCCTTGAACAAAGAGACCAATTTCAGAAGTATGAGAGATTCCAGCTTTAAGTCTTCCTGTCTCCTGGCAAGGAAATACAGATTTGTGTACACGGGTTTTTTGGGGTTTGTTTGATTTTTTATTTTTTATTTATTTTGGTTTTTATACCAAATACTATACTAGCTCTTCTCTTAATTGGAGCACAAAGTGCCAAAACCAGCACAACTTCAAAGCAGAATATAAAGAAAAGAAATATGATCTATAAAACTGTTTTTGGCCACACAAACAATTTTGAAAAGCTTTGAAACCGTGACTGACTCCATGACATGTTATCTAGTAGAGGTACTTCATATTTAGGATTATAAACTGATGAATTAGTTTCCTTCTGCAGCTGGGCCACTCTTTGGGTTAGTTTTTTGTGGTTTTTTTTTGTTTTTTCAATTATTTTGATAAATGATGCATTGGGTCTCACAACACAGTATGCACACTTGTGCTAGGTTTTGTCACTTAATGCAAGAAGTGGGACCATATCTTGGTATCCTTTACTATTCCATCACTTCTTGCTCCCTAGATCCCAGCCAGACCCTTTTTGACTCCCCCTGCTAAGCCTTTCAGGCCACCCAGGTGAGCAGACATACCAAGTCCTGACATTTTCCTCTGAAAATCCAGAGATCTCTTCTGCCTTTTGGTAACCTGGAGGCATTTATAGCCTGGGAAAGCAAAACAGAAGAGCTTGGTCATGATATTACGGCAGTAATAGCCTGATCATTCAGTTCATTCATGGAAGACCAGTCCTGGGACTTAACCTCATTCATAGAAGACCCATATTTTGATGGATTACCTTACAGCCCTAGACAATTTCTGCCTGCCCCAGCTATGATGCGTACTAAAGGACCAGCAGCAGTGATCTGGGCTAACTGAGCTGCCAGAACTCAGTGGAAGAACAGAAATAGAAAAAATCCACAGTCAAAGAAGATTTTGCAATATCAGGATGAAATGTTTCTGGTATTTAAGCAATCAGTCTCCCCAGATCTATAGTGATCTTGTACAAACATCTAAAGTAAAGGGCAGGTTGCACTTACCTTCCCGAATTTTGGATTGAATTGTATCTGATAAAAAAGCCAGACCAACATCAGTAAAAACTTGAGCACTATCTGCACCACCACCTGCAGAGCATCCAAGATCATACGAATTCATAGCATTAAATACCTGCCAAATAAAATAGCATAGGTGGACTGTATATGCTTGAAAAGTTTTGGTTATTTTTATATACATTAGAAAAATTCTTGTAGTCATTGACATGCAGAAGCAAGACAAACTGGTGGTACAAGCTGTGATTGGAAACTGAGGTTAAAGCTGAGAGATATTTTAGGTTGGCAGTGCTTCCAAGTAGTACCTTTTTAATTTAAAAGCTTGTCTGCTGTAGCATGGAAATCCCTATCTTAAATATATCATTAATCTTAAATAGATTTTAAATTGCAAAAGCAAAACCAGTTTCAGGTTTAGTAAAGCTGTGATTTAGCAATTGATAGCCATTAATTACATTTTTGATTCTCTTATTAGTCATGGAAATTTTTGCTTGACTAGTAGATATGATATTTCTTCTTACAGGTATCTTACTTTTTTAGCTGTAAGCTTATTTTTCTTGTTCAGAATAAAAACTGATTTATCAACCACAGCTAGGGCAACTGCTCCTGCATGGTCTGTTTCAATTTGCAAATTGACTTTTTCTGTTGGTTCATACATCTCTCGTTCTGTTCGCACTTTAATCTAAATAGAAAAGATTGAAACAAAAATATCACATTTGTTAATAAAAAGTGAAGACTCTTTGGGCTAGGAATACTGTCAACAGGGATGCTCCTGTTTTATGATGTTTCTGTCTAGGATCCTGGTTTTTTGAAGATGTAGATGCAGGTATCTCCTACTGGAGGACAATGGCAGGAGGTTAAAAGATGTCTCTGGGCAGGATAATGGATGCTGCCTTTCAATGACACTTAAACACCAATGGGAATTAAAGATGTGTAAAGGGTTTGCTGAACTAGGGCCTTCATAATTTTATTATTTTCCAGTGGAAATAAAATCACCATGAAATGCAGCAAAAGACTAATTAACATACAAAATTAGCTGGTTTAAACCAGGTAATCGTAGCACCTCCTTTCTATCTCACACTTGAATTTTTCAACATGACTGGATTCAGATCTGGTTCATATCTGATGTAGATACTTCTATGGTTTAGGAGGAAGAAGCCATGGTGATTGTGAATAAATAGGGAATTATTAATGGAAATGCTAACTTGAACATAACTGTGTTTTGTCATTTTACAAATGAAGAATTGGCTTGTATGTTAGAGATGGATAATTTTTGTTGAAAACTTTTTTTTTTTCCAAATGTAGTATCACATTCTTTCACCCAAAACAACTTTTTGTTTTGGAAAAACATAATTTTAGAGAGCTGACACTTTTTGGCAGTTGTGTTTCATGATACTGGGAATGATTGCTGTGTCTTCCTTTTTTTTTTTTCATTTTCCGTTATGATACCAATATAAGGAAAAGGAGGAAGGTGAAAGAAAGGCTTAAAGGGGCTCCTATTTTGTTCACACTTCATTTTCTAATGAGAACTATATTTCTTTTACGTGCTTTACTCGCAGCTGTATCTTCTAGCCAGAATTCTCAGGACTCCCTTTTTCAGTAAAAATTAAATGTCTTTCACTTTTTTACTCCAGTCCTGCACTTGCTCTGCTGATACCCCATGTTTTTGTTTTTATTTTGGAATACAGTAACAAAATCTACTTGCTTTGAAAGTACCTTTCCTTCACAGACATCCATAACATCCACCCATACAGAGTCGGCAACAATCTCTTGATGGCCCTCATTTGCAATGAAGTAGTAAGCTAAAAAGCGAAAGGCGGGCACCATCTTCTCGGTGATTTTAAGGTTTATTATTTTGCTTGAAGAGGAGACCCTTCCCAAAAGCTCAACTTGTCCCTTTGTCACAACCTGCAGGGCATAAATCAACAGAAATCAAATATAGCGAATACACAGTAAATGGGGCATTATGTTGCATAACTTTCTATACATATATAGAATTTTCCAAGACTATTTCTGTTTAAAATTTATTTTCTTCCAGTGGCATTTAATTGTTTTAATTCCCAACCTGCACACCAATAGCCTGGAGGAGACCAGCACACCGTACTTCTAACACAGGAAGTGTGATAAAGCCTCTGCTGCACTGATCATGAGGCCCAGGTTTGAACACAAATCTGTCCCACCTCACTCAGTCTTACAGCTCGAACAGGGGGCCCTAGATGACAGTCTTATTTTTGCCTTCTACAATAACAGGTCATCACCCCCAAGAAGGTATCAGCTTTGTTTAATGTGTGATCAGTATTGAATCTTTCAGATGGTGTGGAATGATTGGACTAGGAGGTTTCACCCGAAAGTATTATTCAGGACAAAGTACTATAGACTGGCCTACAACTGATTTCAGCCCATCTCTCATTATTTAATTTCTTTCTCCCCGTTTTATAGTAATTATATTCATGGCTGGTCAGAGGAGTAGAAAACAGACACAGTGGCGCTACTGATAGCGCTCCGCCCTGAACAAAATACACAAAGCTTTCCTAAACACACAACAAATGGCCTTGAGAAAGAAAAAAGACATGCTGCAGCCTGGTCTTAAACCCTCACTGCCTTCATGTAGATGATCAAAGTCTGGGAGAGAGCTGTAACACTGTCTCACACTACGCCTTCCACACACCTTGTCTGCCTAGCACTGAGCCTTCCCAGAGCCCAGCAGCAGCAATTCCAACCCTGTGCTAAGTCATCCAACGAAAATAAACCTCCAAACCTAAATTTAACTCTAGGTATACAACTATTCCTATATAGAGAGTCCTATTAAAAATAAATGGGAATTGGTGCCTGTGGTGCTTATCATCCTGGGAAATTTAAGCTGCCAAGGAAAATTAAGACAAAGAAGATATAAGGGGATTAAACACATTTTATGTTTAACAAATTCACTCCTGGAATGTATCCATTTGTCTCTTTCAGCAAAATAAATACTTTGCATTATTTGTCCTGGCTGAGCAGGATTGTTTCCTCACTTTTTTGTCTATAGAACCAGTTTTCAGATCTAATTTCAGGATGCTATTTAGGGCCATAACAGCCAGTGCTTTCATGGGTCCTTCATGGGTCCTTCATGACATTACCTGCTGGAGATAACACTGACCTACCTGTTAACTAAGATCAGGTGCAGGTAATACAGAGCAATGGTAAGATAAGAATTATGTGTTATTCATCAAATAAACTATAAAAGGCATTTTCTGAGATAGTCAAGGTCCCCTAGAATACAACTAGGTTTTCTAATTGCAGGGACAGAATCTTTGTATATGTATGATCTACCCACAACAAGGTGGGAGTTCTGTAATAGCTGAAAAAAAGCATTTATGTGAATCAGACCAGTAAAAATGATATCTAACGCTGGCTTATTATGAAGAAAGAATACAGATTGGAAGGAGCAGGAAATAATGAGATCTGGATTAGGAGAAATCAAATTGCCGTAGATATAGAAGTTATCCCTCTAGGATTTCGGCTTTCAAGCTGTCAATTTAGTATCTTTCAAAAATATTCACGTAATTATGCATACAAAAATTACCCTATATGGACCTATTTGTTCTAGACTGTTTTAGAAACTACAGGCTAAAATTTACAGTTATGTGTCTTTCTTCAGAAGAAAAAATTACAAAGATTTGTGTATTACATGTCCAAAATATATGCAGACATAAAAAAATACAGAATCATAAAAATAGTTTCTGAGAGGGCCTGATGGAGATCTCTAGTTCACCTGCCTGCTGTAAGATAAGCCATCACCAACATAAGATTAGGTCAGATGTCGTTTTCTCTAGCTGAGTGTTGAGTCCTTCTGAGGACGACAGTTCTCTAAACTCTCTGGGGAACCTTTACCAGTACCAGGTTCATCACTACAAGATTTTTAAAAATGAACCTTCCAGGCCATAATTTGTAGCCTTTGTCCCTTGTTATATTGCATGGCACCACCTAGGAAGGTTTTTCTCCTTTATGTTTGTAATTCCTTTTCAAGTAATTTTAGGCTGCTATTAACTCACTTAGCCTCTTCATCAAACTGAACAAGCTCAGCTCCCCCATCCTGACTTGGTAGATCAGGTTGTGCTGGGATACTCTGGTCTCTGTTGCCCTTTGATGGATCCCCCCTGATTTCCCATGTACTAGTAAATAGGTAGATGTTCTATGTTGCATAGTTTCTAAAAGAAATTACTGATGTGATACTATTCTGTTTACCATATAATAGAAATAGTCAATGCTTCCACTGCCAGGCTGACGAACATCATTCAAGGTGATATGTAAAGTATCTCCAGGTGCCATAACGGTATGCAGGATGCTGATGCTGAGGTAGTTCAGGGAAACAGACTGGTATCTTTCAGCTCTGATACTGGTTTCTGGTGATTCTAATTTTTCTTTTCCCTCTTCAGCCTTTACCTGTCAGGGAAGAAAAAGGCAGAGTAAGTGTCCTTCAGGAGACAGTATAGTGTCACCCTTCATTCAAATCTTGTCAGGTTATTCAGAAACAGCTGGGAAATGAGATGAATCACTGCTGAGAACTCGTTAGCAGAACCTGGCATCAAACAACAGGGTTTTGATTATTTTATTCTTTTACCCTTTTTTGTTTCCTTCTGTATTTGCACTAGATATTTTTCAGCCTTTGCTCCTTCTGAATGAGAACAAATGGCTCAAAATCACAAAGTGATTTTGTACTTAAACATCATTTGTCTATTTTTATATTGTGCACATAGTAGAACTCTCTCAAATGTACTCAAATGTAGACTACTGTCTGCAGTGCTCAGGACTTTTCCTTCACCTTCTTATCATTTCCTGTCACTTCTCATGGCAATACTTCTTGCAGTCCCATTTCCATCCTTCATGCCAGGAAAATACATACCTGAACCACAAACCCCCCTACCCCCCACCACTACCATCAATGCATGCACTCCCAAAGATCTGATGTACAAGAGTGTCCACTTCAGTGAGACATTCTTCAGGCCCCTGGTCTCTCTAACCTATCTTACACAATCTGGACAAAGCTGTGCAGATAGTGTAAGAAATCATGTTCCACTCTCTGTGCTAATTTAATGAAAATAGATCATCTTCACAGTCATTAATGATTGTTTTATGAGGTATTCTCAGTGGCATATTTTTAAACCTAGATGTTTGGGTTTTCTTTACCATTATTTCAAGCATCTGAGCATCTCCAGGGATGTTAAATTTAAAGGGGATTAGACCCTCTTCATTAGAAAGTGCAGTCTTCTTCATTGAGGCATGTCCAGGCAAGGTAACAGTAGCAGTGACAGGTAGAGAGGCAGCAGGAGAGCCATCAACTGAAGTGACAGATGCCTATTGGAAAAAAATGTTTTTCTGTTACTTCAATGAAATGCCTGAGTTTAAAAACTGCCCACAAACCAAAATCAGTTGCTTTTATAAACTGGGAAAATACGAAACACGTTGGTGTTGGAAAATTTGGAATTTGGGAGAATGGGTAGCAACTGACTCAGTCTGGACTCGAGCTAATGGTAAAAATCTTGGAACACAACAACTGCCCAGATTTTCACTTAGCATCTATTAGATCTCAGCTGATCCCAGAGATATTTGTCTTTTCTCCACCTTATAATAAGGTAAATTTCTAACTTTAAGTCTCTGCAGAAAACTTTGTAGAAAAACTTGAAGGTCTGAAGTTTGAAAACTAAAAAACTTAAAAACTTTTTTTTTTAAAAGACAATACCCTGTTTTAGTTTTCAAAATTTGAATTTGATATGGGATTAATTTGATACATTATTACTTTAATCTTCTGATATGGAAGTAAGGAAGAGACTGCTCCACATTTTATGACGCCTTGTTGTACAGCACTGTGCAGATGACTTCCAGAACAGAAAACCAGCGTTTTCTGGCTTCAGTTTCCCTGCTTAGGATCTGTGCATGCAGAAATGAGACAAACCAGGCACACAAACAGTAGCTCTGTGTTGGACCTATTCCTAAAGGTCTCTGTTCTACAGAGCTCCCACAGGATCAGATAAGGATTTCATAAACAGGGCAGATATAAATCCCTTGCTATGGAGGCAAACAGAGTCAGCTTGATACTACATACCACAACAGAGAACGGGGCTCCGGGCACAAAATACTTTTTGGTGTTAGACAGATCAACAGCATAAGGAGATTTCACAAACTTCACATTGCTGAGTTCCTCTTCCCTCATCTCACCACCTGTTAATATCAAACAGTATGTGTTGTTATGAGAGCAGTAACTATGTGATCACATATTACCATAGCATCCATCATTTCTGTTTTCAATATTAATTGCTACTGAAGAACTTCTTGATAGGTATGCTCCCTGCTCATGTCTTGGATGAACAGCAAGACAAAGTTATTGGGAGTTGACTGTGCTTGTGCATATATCAAGTATCACGGTCTGATAAAACTGTGGGAAGGTATAAAAGGACAAGTAGGACTCACAAGGGCTAGATCATCTGCATCGCACAGTAGGTGTAGTACATATTCCTTACCTTTAGACTGATAGCTCAGCTAGCTGAGGTAGAAAGCAAGCAAAGATACCAAGCTCAACTAATAACTTTCTTTGTATGGAAGGAATAGATGAGGCTGAGGTGCTCAAAGAAGATCTCAAGGGGAGCAATTTATCTGTGCTCATACAGGTGTCTGGTATCACTTCAGATGGACTAGGGTACCTTAGATATCCTCACAGGGGTGCTTAACATGGGACAGACCGTACAGGAGAGTACTTACGGTAGACCTGAGTACTGCTGTAGCAGCAGTGGAATACCACATAAGATTACATAGGACATTTAAAGTAGCACTGGACATTTGTGTTCAGATAAGTGAATCCCACCCAAGGTTATGTTTGTCCAAAGAAGGGGGTCAGATGAAAAAGACTGTGATGCACGGCAGTATGAGCAAGCTTTGCAGTGAAGATTGGTACAGTGGACAAGATTTGACACACAAAGGGTTATACCAGAGAAAAATCAAGGTAAATTTTCCAAACTGTATCAGCTAAAGCATAGTGTACTCACTTGCAGTTTCTACAGTGGTAACAGCAACATATAAATGAAGTCCTTCCAGAGTGAAAATACTCTTCTCTAATTTCTCTTCCAAAAGTGAAGTATTTAAAGTAACTCTTCCTTTTCCATTTTGAATCTGAAATAAAAGTGGAGAAAAAAAAAAAAAAGTGACAATCCTCTACTGGTTTGTTGCCATTAGAATGAAAAAACTGTTGCTTATAGCATGACTACGGTATTATAGGGACCTATGTTTTGATAATTTCTGAAAGTATTCAGGTCACCACAATCAGAATAGTTCCACTGAACTCCAGTACTTACTGATAGCTGTTGCTCCAGGCCTGGAAGAAAGACTTTTCTCTCATTTTCATCCATTATGCCAAATCGCACATATGCAACACCTTGAATACCTTTCCCGTAAGTGTGTCTTTGGAAGGAAGAAAAGTAAGGAGATGAATCATTACATTAATAAAAAGCAAGCATAAATCAGACTAATTCTTTTTTGCTGAAACAAAACTGGGATATCTATAGGCATGCCATCTGTAACTAATAACTTGGAAACAAAAATTAGTCCCACTTACTGATAATTCAAACATGAAGACTTTTACTGCTCTGTGTGCAGAGAAATATATAGAGTAAATCCTATTGGCAGAGTCACATGTGGAGGCCTTGTCTGACAGAGTTTACACCCGAGTAGTTTGTTTTGTTTTGGTTTTTCTGTTTTTGTTTTTTCTTTTACAAATTAACGAGAACTCTAGTTGCATAGTGAGGTCTCACACAACTCATCCCGTTCACAGGAAGCAAGAGAGGTATCCAGTGTATTTAGATTGGATGAACAGCTAATTCCTTTGTATAAGACACCTCATGAACAGACCATTTAAAATAAGGGACCAGAGAATCATCTCAGGGACCTACATAAAGTATTTGGTAGCTCTGAAGACCTTAAGAGACAGATACTACCTGCTGATATTTTAATACCTACATTAGGCCAACACCATCTGCTCCATGTCTCTCCTATGGATTGATGCAGTATAGCATAGGAACCTCTGTCCAGAAAACCTCTGAACTCTCCATATAGGTCATGGAGACAGTGGATAGGGCACGTTGTTGCACCTGGCAGGCTCCTTACTCAACAAAACCCTGGCAGATGGCATCCTCCCGCAGCACAGCATGTAATGTGCTACGTGAGACCTGTCACAACTATGGTGTTGTCTTTTACTTGTGGAAATACTACTTCATGTCAGTTCTGTAATGACTTATTTTTGCTTAAACAAAGGCTCCTTCAAATTGACCTGATCAGCAGCACTGATCTATACCAATGAAACTAACTGAGAGACAGTTCTTAGGAAGACTGCTTAAAATGCCAGAACTAATAACCATGGGAAACAACAGTCAATATACCAAATAAGTGTTCATTTAATGCATGCCCAGTTCAGAAAAATAAATTCAATTATCATGAATTCCATATGCTGATTTTGATGAAAGTCAGGCAGGCTGGTGTAGTATCACTAAGACCTTGTCCAATAGACAAAAGAACATTATCCAGTTATTCGATTCCAGTTTTTCCTACTAAGTAATTACAATGTTAATGAGTAGTGAAGTATACATGAAGGAGTTGCACAGTCCATAAACTCAAAAGTGAGTGCTGCAATTACATACAGAGTTCCTCTTCCCTAGAAAGGATTAAAATATTAAACCCAGTTACCTGATACCACTTTATATCACAATATCAAGTAATCATGGATAAAGCTAGTTATTATTCAATAGAACCAAAAAAAGAAGTGAAGGTGCTCAAAAGGAGATTAAAAGAGTTGAGTTTGTTCAGCCAAGCAAAAGGAGGTGAATACAGGGTTCTGCCAGCACTCTGAATGTGTGCTGGGCAAAGGAAGGACCAGCACAGTCAAGGCAAAGAGCTCAGGGACAGCAGGCAGAAGACCAAGAGGCCTAGGATGAAATTAGACTAGAAATAAAACTCAATAGAACTTGAGGGCTGGAGGATCAGTCTTCCACTTAGTTACAGTGACAGGGTCAATGTAGTACATTTAGCCACTGCACCCTGTTTGGACCAAGTTAATTAAATTGAGTGCAGTGCTGTGCAGCTGGTTAGCACAGCACAGACCATGCCTGCTCTACTAAATGCCCTGTCTTCCACAGCAGGGTGGCCACATTCAGACCTGGGGTGTCTCTTGGTCTGTGCTTCCTCCCAGAACGTTTCCAGGAATTCTCTGGGGAGAGCTGTATAGTTGAGGCTGAGCCTGTGCCACGCACCAGCCAAGCCATCAGCAGCCAAACTCAGGGCTCAAGAACCTTCCCTGGAACTGTCTAATTTACTGCCTAGGTTACTCAAATACCTTTTCCGGTATTACCTTCAAATCCAAGCAAAGTTCATAATGTATGAGAGTAATTTTGCATAGAAGGAAAGCATCTAAGAAATTGTATCTCAAAAGAGCATAGAATCATAGGATGGTTTGGGTTGGAAGCGACCTTAAAGACCACCTGTTTCCAGCACCCCTGCCATGGACAGGGACACCTTCCACTAGACCAGGTTGCTCAAAGCCCCGTCCAACCTGGCCTTGAACACTGCCAGGGATGGGGGAGCCACAGCTTCTTTGGGCAACCTGTGCCAGTGCCTCACCACCCTCACAGTAAAGAACTTATTTTTAATGTCTAATCTAAATCTAATCATCTTCCAGATTATTTCTCTCTCCATCTTCTTAATGTGTAAGGTGGGCAAGATATTTCTGGCCATTTTGGTGTACAGCTGAGAGGTAAATAAAGAAAGAACTTTCTCCTAGGAGGCAATCATTAGTATTTCCACTCCTAAGAAACTTGAACATTACATAGTCAAGAAGGCTTGATGTAAGTTGATGAGCCACTGTTAGATCACACAGCAAATCTAGATCTGCCAGTGCGAGATCGAAAATACCTGAGCCACACAGCACAAAATACTTATCCAATCAAGGTTCAGTCTCATTCTTCCGAAGTACTCAAAATATTTTGATGAGTTAAATTTTCATTGTCTGACTTTCTACATTAATAGATGTCTTAGGCCATTCTAACTTTCTAATTTGATATAAGATCAGGTGTAATTTAGTCTCCATGGAGCCCTGCCTCATAATCTGGCCAGTTTGAGGGCTGAGCTCTGTAGCCATGTCTCATCCAGATCAGTGTTGCACTACTCTGCAGTATTGCATGTGTCTGTAGTGATGGTCATGGAAAGTCCTCTGATCAACTGTGTTTATTCACCTGGAAACACTTCAGCACAAAATCGCTACTCTCAAATAAGCACTAGCTTATTACTTACAAACTTCACTGGGCTTTGAGAGAATTTGATCTCCATTTCTACTTGAACTACATTGAATAGCAACATCTGAAGCTTTAGGATGTTTCTAAATATTTAAAGCATAAAGTGTAAAGAAAGGCAGGTTATTGTTTTGTCTGGAACCTTATCTAGCAACAGAGAGCAGGATCCTAGTCACCTTTTTACTATCAAACTAAAGTATTCAGAAAATCTTGTTTCATTTTCATCACCTCCACTTGGGCCCAGATAGTATTTCACACTAATATCTCAAGTTAGTAGTGGAAACACAGAGTATATAGGATTAAAGTCAGATTCAAGTAAAGCCAGAAGCTGATTAATTGTTAATGAAGAGAAAAAGGAGGAAGCTGCAAAGCTCATTATCTACTTCTCTGCCTTGTAAAACAGCCTTGCCATGAGCACACGTACTCTGCCTCGATATCAAACACAAAGCTGTCATTCCAGATGTGGTAGTATGGCTGAAGTGGGATGAGTTTGACTTCAAAAGATGGAAGCTCTACATGGAAGAAAAAAGAAGATAAAAGGTCACAACATGCAAGTTTCAAACTTATCTTAAACTCCTGGCATGTGGTAACACCCTCTGAGAAGATGCAGCAGTGCTGAGAGGATGTTTTAGTTTGACTCAGTAATGCACTTCTGAAGCAAATCCGATCATCTTCCCTTATACTGCTTTACTTCATATAGTAGAGCAGTTTTCACGCACACAAAAATGATTTACATTTTCATTTATAATGAAAAAAAATCAATTAAAAATTTCATTTACAATAAAACCAAGCCAGAAGATAAGCTTTAACTGCTAACAAATGGGCATTAAATGTCCTGAACCAGAAGCAGTCTGAGGTAAACCCACCCTGAAATGGAATGAGTGTGAATGAAGTTCTCAGCATCAGCTATATCACTCTGCAATTTGTTCCTATAAAGCCTAACTATCTACTACTGTAAATGTAACTAGAGAAATTTGCTCCTGGATTTAGGTTTTACAGAGGATGCTGTAGCCTCCACTATAATGTTATACCCACTAGCTAAGGCAAGCCCAGTTTTATTAAACTGAGATTTTAATATAATCCTGAGAATTTCTTTCATCTTTAAGAAAAAATAAAACAAACAACCCCACTCTAAATTATAGTGCAAATAAATCAAGCCATTTCTTACCCCAAATTGTTAAATTCCTACATTTTTACTTCTTTTGCAATGCCCTTACTTTAAAAAATCTTCTCTCAGTATAGGTACAACTCTAAGCAACTTCAAAACTGAATTCTACTGAGAGAAAATAGGCAGCTTTCTTTTTTATTCTAGTCTTCACTGAAAGCTTTGGTCAGAATTGCAATGATTTTAAAATGGAGCTCATTTCCATTTTTTTTTTTTTTTTCTGGAGTAGAACCCTTCCAAAAAAGGATATCTTATGAAAATGTTTAAGTTACTTAATTTGTATAAAAATAAAGGTTTTTTTGAACTGTAAGTGGAAGGCGCACAAAGCCAGAGTTCTTTTGTGCATCAGAGAGAGCAATGAGGCACTGAAACACTATGAATTTTGTTCTTAGTATCTAATTACTGCCAGGTTTAATCACTATAATATATCTTTTAGCACATAGAGATGACTTCATGTATTTATAGCGCAAATTACATATTCTCTTACCATAAATTTTAACTTCAAATTCAGCAGAAACATTAGACATTTCATATTCATGAAACCAGGCTTTGATTTTCCAAGTTCCAGGCCTGAAGATCAGATTCAGCAGAAAAAAGTTGATTAGGATTCTTTAGGTATTTTTATGATGCTAATATATTTAAATTATCACTAAATGCTGATGTTTTCCTTGCCTTGATCTCATCCCAAACTAATTTATTAATGGATTTCTCTTTGCTAGGAGCCAGAAACATATTTCCAAATGTCCTAGGAAACACTCAAAAAGACTTCATGAGGAACTGCAAGATAAGATAATTGCAAGCCACATGTAGCATGCACTGCCTTTGAAAAGTCCCAAGAAATAGGTAATTCACCATATATTTCCTATAGCTGTGATGTCAGAATCAATCTAACATGCAAGAACACACTGAATATTAAGTAAAAGCTTGACTGTTTGAAATCAGAGGTAATTAATTACACTTTGTAAACATAGCCCTTACAGAAGTGCTCTACTTAGTGTAGTCAATATGGTTGAGCAGATAGGTAAGCAGTTTACTAAATTGTTCCTTACCAAGAGAAATGTTACTAATTGCAGCATATTAACATTAAATTCTGGACTCATCTCTATAAGATGAGGTGCTTAAAGGTAAAAAGATACTAACCATAGGTTCAATCCCTGCTCCATGGTGAGAGAAAATCAATTTTGAAAGGTAACTCAAACAAATCAGCAGTTAAAAATGTTAAGTACTTCAACAGATAAGAGGAATGAATCTGGGTGGTTTGATCCTGCTAACAGGAAGTGGGATGAGTCCTCCTCACTTTAGACATTATACTGTGAGGTCTCTGATCTGCATAGATCCCCTTGGGCTCCTTGACAGACAATGGAGAGAAACAGACAGTGATGAGACGTGGTTCATCTCATCCTGACACAGACATCTAAAGCAGCTCAGATGAATCACAACCTAAATATCATAGAATCATAGAATCATAATATGGTTTGGGTTAGAAAGGACTTTAAACATACTCTAGTGGAAACTCCAGCCCCCCTTCCCCAGGCAGGAACACCTTCCACTAGACCTGGCTGCTCAAAGCCCCATTCAAACCTGACCTTGAACACTGCCAGGGATCTCAGTGGCAACCTGTGCCAGTGTCTCACCACCTTCACAGTGAAGAATTTCTTCCTAATATCTCATCTAAATCTACCTTCTTCCTTTTTAAAGCCATTCCTGCTTGTCCAATCCCTATATGCCCTTGTAAAAAGTCCTTCTCCAGACTTCTTGTAGACCCCCTTTAGGTACCGGAAGGCTGCTCTAAGGTCTCTCCAAAGTCTCTCCCATGTCAGAGAAGGGAGTGTGGGGTGACACACTTAGGTATAGACCCCTGCTTGACAGTAGGCACCAGAGCAACCATGCTTGGTTAACTGCTGTCTCATGCTGCCAGTGTGCCATGGTACTTCCCAGGTGCAATCAGAGCACAACTGTCTTCTTTAGTGCACCTCCTGTTCTGAAGAAATGGTAAAGCAGACAGTACAGAAAAAGAACAGAGGAAAACAGGAGCATAGCAGAAAGAGGGGAAGTGAAAGACAAGACTTGTTTTTATCTTGAAGATAGTTCTGCTGTGAGACATTTTGACATGTGAACTGTTTCAATGCTCAAGGCACAGCAGTAACGTACTCAGCAATGTCAGGTATTTCAAAGTTTTCAGTGAACACTGCTTTTATTTTCTGGTCTGACTTTTTAACCACCATTCCTTTTGAATTCTGTTGAGAGAGAAAAAACAAACAAAATTGTACACCAGGTGTCAAAAGTCTACATCCAAAAGCTCAGGTTCATATGCTAGTCCTAACGAAGAGAAAATGCTCTGCTTGTTTTCTTGCTTTAATATTCACAGTATGTTTCCCTCCATGCTCCTGAAATTAGCTAAAAATAAGTAGACATTTCTCAAAATGTGTAAATACAGTTTTCTGGAGAGAAGGCATAGTTATAATTTTACTTTCAGATCTTTTTCATAGTTCCTGTGCCAAAGAATCACTCATTAACTTTTTTTTGTCTACTTACTAGCACAGCGACTGTAACTGTGTCATCTGCTGGCCTCATAGCATTGTCCAGAATGAAGATCCTGTATTTTACTGTTTAACAGAAGAATAAATTTTTTCACATATTTATTTCTGGCCTTTCTAGGTAGCAATTATTACAAGCTCTGAAATGGGTTACTAAATTTAAGATAAAACATTTTCTTTTAATGAAAAGAAATCTGAGAAAAATAAAAGAAAAATAAATGCTTTGCATGTTTCACAACCAAACAGATACCTTTTAGAAGCAAGTTCCAAAAAATACCCAAGGAGATTCACTCAGTATTGTATCCCTTTTACAGTCAAGGCCTGCAACCAAATTCAAGAACTTTTTTGACTTGTCTCTCTTGTTAATTCAATTTTTAAGTAACAAAACAGTTGCAGTCTTTAAGTGAAAAGGATGCTGGTGTTGAAAACAGAAGCAGTAAGAGGTTTTTCACAGGTTTCTCACAATTTTGCTTTCCAATGGAAAGCCATTGTTAGGCTTTTTGACTAAAAAAGAACAGATTTTGCCTGGCTCCTATTAGAAGAGAGAATGACTTTGTAACTCCGGTGACATTTCCGCATGGGTTAATACCATGTGCAGAGCACATCCTGTAGAAGCCCTGTCTGTAAAAGGTGAGTTTAAAATCTGGACCAGCTGGTAAGGACAGAGGTAGGAGGGGTTAAATGAGAAGGATGTATACTAGGAAGATTCAAGTCACTGTTGCTTTTTCTAATCATGCCCTTGTAGTATTTATATTTGACATCTGAAATGCAGCATTTGTATTTTAACCTTTGGAATTTGGTGTGTATATAGGCTTATCCGTCTGAATAAAAATGTAGCCTTTCTTGGAAGACAGGAGGATGCGAGTGCGTTGAATGGTCTGCTTATAAAGGTCTCTGCTTTCAATGACTAGCAGAACATATGGCAGATGACTCCTCTTGAACAGATCCTGTCGTTGAGTTCCTGGCTTGACCTGAAGAAGACAAAAGAAACACACCCCACCCCACCCCCCCCAAGAACCTGGTAATTTTGGAACCACACAGCTAACGCCCAAAACACCTGAAGTGTTTAAATCATTTTATGAACACTATTCAAATACAGATACTAAATTATATCTTTCTCACTGAGCGTTGTATCTTTCTAATTGGGTGAACATTTCTTTTTTAAGTATAAATGCTATCTAATCCCCCATTTTCCACCATAGAAATACATATTCTTCTGTCCAGTGGCAATAACTCAAGCCCAGTGACATTTCTTTAGTCTATGTGCATGTTAAATTCTAGTTACCATGTCATTTCGAAGTTGTAGCAGCTTCTTTTAGTCCTTCACTTGCTGAAATCCTGGCTATGAGATTAGAGCTTTACCTCATGGTGGTTAATACAATGTTTCTAAACATCATGCTCAAGAAGAACCTGATCTGAAAGCTCAGGTTTTAGCTTTGTGAGTAATCAATCCGAGCTAAACTGAGTCTTGCTCTGTGCTGTTTTCCAACCAAATAGCCCAAACAAGTACTCGAACTAAATGCTGCCAGACTTCAGAGAGACATGTCAGAAGCAAATGGTGCAAAACAGGATGCAAAGAATTAATCGATTTACACGTTTGCAGAAACATCACAAGCTTTGGTCTGAGAAACTGCACGTTTCAAGGTTTCTCCTGTTTTGTAAAAATGGGCAGTATGCCAGAGGCAGTCTTAGTTTAAATTATGCAGAAAACCAAACAGCAATAAAACAATTACATGTTTTAAAATTTAATTTCATCACAGATCTACAGTGACGAAAAGCTCTTTCATCACCATGTGATGAGCATGCTAGTAGGGCACAAAAGAGCACCACAATCATCACTGAAATTATATTTGTGATTGTTTTATTAGCTGTTTGGGTGAATAGGGTGCTGCTGACACTGGAACTGGTGTTTTGCCATCTGTGTCTAAGGATCAGTGCTGTCTCTGTTCCAGTGTATTCCTAGTACAGATTATGGATTTTTTATCACCAAAGTAAAACATTTACATCACTATGATGGTAGACTCACCATTAATTTTTTCATGTCTTGGTAGTTGTTATTTTGGTTAAGGTTAAAGATGACCCTCTCTGATAGCAGCTGATTTTTTGTCTCATCTTTGAAGTATGCAGTAACTTGCACAGGATGTTGTGCTCCGTGGACTTGAACTGTTATTGTCTCATGTGTACCCAAATGTACCACATTTGGGGCAGTAATTAGAAATCTAAACCAACAGAAAAACAGATTGTCCAGTATGAAGAATGATTTTTGCATAATTAAAAAATGCCCTTGAAAGGGGAGGAGGGTTTGATATTTCTGCTCAAATATCTCATCAAAGCTCTTGTCTGGCCATGGCAAACACCTAAATGCACTTGATCCTGGCGGTAACAAAACAAGAGTCTCCTCTTCAAAGTCAATTTGAAGGACTTTGTTAATGCTCTATTGATTTGCTCAGTTACATCTATTTCCCAAACAGAGGAATTTGTCCAACTAGAAGAACCAGTATCAACATATGTAAATGTCCACTCAAATAGAGGATAAGTACAGAAAAATTCTGAATCTCTCCCAGAAGTGAGACCTTTGCTTCCTGCATTGCAGAAATCAATTACAGAAAGGAGAGTTATTCTTTCCCAACCAGTCTAGTAAATGTCATAAACTAAAGAAGAGCAGACAGCAATAACAGCATGAATATCATGCTTCAGCAGGACATTTGAAATTGTTTGTTACAGAATGGATATCTCTCCCCTTACAAGTTCCTTGAAAAGGCAGTTTTACTTTTCCCCTATTTAAGGTAATACAAATTCTCAGTGGTAAAAAAAAAAAAAAACAGGCTTTGTTGATTCTCTATCAAAACCTTTAGCATTTCCTACTTTCAAACAATTTGTTAGGAGTGAAGAATTATTAATAAAGTGTACTTACGATGGTGCTTGCTGTGCGCTGGACAACAGCAAACAATAGCTCATCAAAAATAGCAGCCTTTCCATTGGAAAACTCTACATCTGCAAAACAGAAACACCAAACAGCCACTGTCAATCTCCCCTTGAGCTGCAGGTTGTAAGGAATGTTGTAAGGAATGAGCCGATGGCATACCGCAGCAAAGAGCATTGCCTATCCTGGTTATTTATTAATAACTAGCAAAACTTTGCAACCAATAATGATACACATGCTAGTGATACACAGATTAAATAGCCTGGGAAGAGACATTTTGGCCCGAGCCACAGTTTTACATGTGATTATTCATTCATTCTCTTCCTAGATTCAGCGTTTTCACGATAGCAAGTAGAGGTCATGAGCAGAGAGGAGTTTTCACAAATATGGCAAAGGCAATCCCCAAATTCAACAAGACGCCATGGCGAAAAAGTGTCTGTTAAGCACTTCTAAATGGAGACAAATGTAAGTGACAGGTCCCTTCTCTATTAACTTTACTTCTTCATATCTTCTCTACTTAGCTTCAGGCATCTCTGTGGTCCACCAAAGTTGAGAGAAAGCTCCTGGTTTAGACAGCACCAAAGGAGTTGTGCTGGAAATCTACCCGTACAACTCAGTCCCAGTTTGTAGTCCTTGAAGGCATTAATGCTCTAACTTAAGTGGAATTAAAATAGGTGTCTTTCAGCTACTCACAAAGTTTTGCTTTATGGTCAAGACAGAGGGCTTTTCCAGAGTGTAATTAGTCTGATATTAGCATGAGCACATAAGATGATTCATCAGTTGAAGGCACTTCAGATTGCAGAAAAGACACACAGTCTCTTAAAAGGCAAGATACTCAAAAAAGGGGACAAAAAAAGTATCTGAGGAATAACTCTGCAGGATTCAGTTTTGGTCAAGGGCAAATGAAATAACAAACAAAAAGTCTTACTGGGTTTCATTTTTGCAAGCTTTTACTGGATTGTTGTCCCACAGACATAATTTTGTTGACTAATGAAAAAAGAAAATTGCCCATCTGATTAACAGGAAGGTCAAATCCCAGAAATGATTACATGCCCGTCCGAATGTTCTGGGGATAAACTGCCCTTTAATACACCACATTTAAATCTGTGTCTATAATTATTAGCAATGGATGCCTTAAATCACCACTTCACTATTTGTAAGGGAAATTCATGCTCACAGAAAGGGCTGCTTGCACTGTGAGGGTGAAGAGGCCTCCATCTCACCCCACTCCTTGCCTAAGAGACATACTTTTCCTTGCTCTTCAGACAAGCTGCCTTAAGACAAGGAGGTAGGTGAATAGGAGAAGGTGTAAGGTGTCAACAAACCAGTTCCCTATTTTACACTGGGCTCTTCACAAGTGCTGTAGCTCCCTCTGACTCAAAATCAGACAGATGGCAAGTGCTTTCTGTCAATTGGTGGTCCCAGAAAGTACCAGCAGTAGTAGCAACAAGAATGTTTCTGGCTTCAAACTCGCCTCGGCAAAGGCTAAGATTTGCCTGCTCTAAGCATAGCTTTTTTCAAAGAGACAGTTGCCTTCACCCTTCCTCTTGTGGTTTCTACTCTCATTTCAGCTGTCAGACAAGGGGGAGAAGGTGAGAAAAGGTACCTCACCTTCCTAAGGGCCCAAATCCATGCTTTTCGGGAGATGTTTGCAGGAGATAGAAATGGGCACTGTTAAGACCAAAGTTACTTTCACTCTGCCCTCCTTCCCCACCCTCTCATTTCCTCTGCAGTTATGCCCTGAAAAGAAACAGTTTATTTCCATGTCAAAATCACATAATTTTCCTCAGGGCCTCTGGCTTCCAAGACCCAAGCTGGATGGTGAGGAACAGCGGCAATTTTCATCACCAATATGGTCTATGCTCGGGACAAAGACAGGTTTTGTGGAAGAAGTTCTGGTGGGAACAGGGCTCATGCTCTCCCCAGGGAGCAGAAGAGGCTTGTTAAACTTGCAGCTGGTAAAATAAGAACTTCTCACTCCTACATGAACAAAGAGAATGAGGGGAGCTAATTAACAGCAGCAGAAACTGTGGAGCATGCTAAGGCTCTGCCCATTTTCAGAAACAGTTTCATTTCTCGGTCTATATGGCTACTGTCCAAGGTCAGGGCTGATGCAATCACTGAGTGGTTCCAGTGACAAAAACAGGAAAAGAAACTAATATTAATGGATCCTTTATATTTTAATCTAGAGAAATAAAACATAATAATAAAAAACTGTTAACATCCACAAGGTCAACACCCCAATACCCTCTTGTTGAGAAACACATACAGAAATATCCCAGCTGAAAACTCAACACAACCAACATGGGTTTCCTATTCCTGAAGTCACTGGAAAGGCAACTTTGCACAGTGGGTCACACCAAAATCTCACTGTTGTGCCAATCTTTATCAGAGAGGAGGAGAAGTGCTTTCCATTGTCCAGGCTGGCTTATTTGTCAGGGGACTCTGCTCTGTTTGTACAGCTATACAAAGAGCCAACTACGAACTCACAGTGAAACATTTTCACAGATTGCTTTTTAAAGGGGACCTTGCAAAAGCCATTTTTTTGCTTTCAATTTTTTTTTAATTGGATTTGCACACTTTGGCTTCCTTGTGAAGTATGGCTAGGTACATGTGTGTACTTAATGGTGATCCATAGCAATGTGTTGCATGACCATGCTATACTTGAATTTAAAGAGGTGTTCTTAAAAAGGCGTTTGTTATCCATAATATAAACAAATAATTGTAATTAAATAAGGATTTTTCTCTCCATCTCTCACAAAAAAAAAAAAAAAAAGAGCAAATGCATACATAACTTTTTAGGCTTAAAATTCCTTATGCTTTATTTGACTGTCTATGAGTTTATATAAAATGATCATTGTGCTTGTTCTCTGGTATCACAGATTTTTCAGATTGGCTGGGATTTTGATTCCTAGGAATATGGAAAATATTCCAGTTCAAAGCCACGTTAAAATATAACAAAATGAAATGAACTGAAATAAAAAAACGAAAAAATTAAAAATGAACTGAAATAAATAAAATAAATAAAATAAAATAAAATAATAAAAATTTCTCCAGCATATGCATGAAAGAGAGAACACAGAAAACTCACCATAAAATAACTTCTGCATCCATTATTTTTCTAAAGACAAAGTCCTTTTCTGTTTACTCACCACCTACTTTTCACCTATTGATCCTTCAACTGACCCACAATCCAGTCCAGTGTGTGGAAAAATGGTCTGAGATTAATGTATGTGTAAGAAGAAACTAGTGAGCTCTGAATGTAGGGAGACAGACTCGCATTATTTTGAATATATGCTATCTTTCTTTTTACTAGCTTCATTTGAACTTTGTAGGTTTTCATAGTCTTTTGAGTACCAGCAGTAGTGTTTGTTCTTTGGCTTGAAGTGCTTCCAAAAAAGCTTTTTCCCCTTAATCTCACTAAATACTAACAAGACCGAACTTTTATTTCAGTTTCTTAATGCACTCTTTCACCTTTTCCTGGCAGAAGAGTACAAAGGACAGCTTCTCAAAGCACATTTTACAAATAAGCACTGTGGTGATATCCTCTTTGTCGAGTTATAGGGAATTATGATAAACACAAAAGGCAATGATTCACTTCTGGCATTTCAGAAAATTACATTTTAAAATCTGCTTTCAACAGCATGAAGTGTGGGTCTAATTTGAATGGTTCCTCTTAACGGCAGGATAACTTCTCTTTAGCTTCAATGTAAATCGAATATGTAAATTTAGATGATACGATGATACTTTTTTTCTTTATCATAATCTGGTCATGAATTAAAAAGTTAATCTAGGCTTCAGTTGCTTTTACCATGAAAAATTGTCCTTTTTGTCTATATTTTCTTTAAACATTCTGCATTTAGTGCTCCTAAGAGTATCTGCTTAATCCCCAAAACAACCCAAGCTCCTAAATGAAAATAGAAAAACCCATGGATATATCGGTTTTCCTAATACAAACAGATCAAGCAACCAGCCTTAGTTTTTTCTTATGGGTTCCTCCTTCATTTTTCCAGTAGGTAGGATTGATTCTGTGATTTTCTTAACATAGTGCCAAAAAAAGAAAAGAAAAGAAAAGAAAAGAAAAGAAAAGAAAAGAAAAGAAAAGAAAAGAAAAGAAATTTAGTATTTGTGAAAAACACACAAACCCAGCACTGCATGTGGGGATGAAATGGGTTGCGAAAGTGATCTATATAAAAGATTATGTATTTTTTTAGGTGAAAGAATAATTGTGTTGTACTACAGACATAATATTTCACCCCACTGTAGTAACACATCCTGGGTTTTGGGTTAAATGTTTGTTTGTTGTTTTTTTTTTTTCCTCTGAGTAACAGAGCTTTTGGTACCTTTAAGAAATGTAGGTCAAATTTAATAAATATACCGACTAGAGCCTTGCTGAGAGAAAATCCATTGGACTGCATATGGCCAGGAGAGGAGATGTCTGAAAATGCAGATGGCTCTCTCACCCCAGGTGAAAGAAAAGAACTGCTGGAAAAGAGGAATGAAACAACTTGGCCTAAATCATAATGGATATTTGGGGTACTGCCATTGTACCCAAACATCCTGAGACTGTCTACAGTCTTACTCTCAAAACCATCCTTTGTGTTTTGTTATTTTTATTTTTTCTTAATTTTCTTTCAATTTCATTGTAAACCCCAAAGAAAACCCATTTTTTTCCTTGCTATCAACTGTAACAAATGCACATAACTTACAAAATTTAATATATTTCAAATATTTTGATCTTTCCCAACTCGTCCATTTTTATTTAATGGACTTTAATGAACATAATTGTCTCTTTAGGGCATTCTTCTCCTTTTCATGGGAGAAAAAGACAGGAAGTTAAAAAAGCAAAAGGCATCTTGATCATATCAGTGGCAAAAACTAAGATTTTAACTAGCTGAGAAGAGTAAGAATAAAGTTTACACATCCAGGTCTGTGGATGTGGAAGCATATAATCAAATCAAGGAAAACTAGTCTTTTATATTGGCAAATTTTAAAAAGCAACTAAGAACTATTACTGACCCTTGTCCTTTGAATTTCCTGACTTGTTAAATGGAGATACTCCAACATTTCGGACAATGGCACAATTATGCTAAAAAGTGTTTCACAAATGAATAGGAGAAAAAAAATGAAATGCCATGTACAACCGCAGCTCATCGTGTGCCTGTCTGCCACTGGAAGCTTTCCTTGTTCTGATCTGCAAGTTATACCTAAAACCTTCACTTCATCCACTAACTCAGAGGAACATGAGCCACCAGAAAGTAAAACACCACTTAGCCTGGTGATGGGACATAGCCAGGTCCTTTGAAGCGAAGCATGTGGGCCTCCCAGAGCACTGTATGCACAGAGCCCTGGTACCGTCCAGTGGGCAGCTCCACCATGGCAGCGAGCTTTCATGAACTGTGAAATTGCCAGTCCTGCCTTCTGAGACCCCCTGCTACCTCCCAGACAGGTACTTGGAACAATGGGGAGTGCAGGTTGCCTGTAGGTGAGCTAAGTACCTGAGCTCCACCACAGTCAGTACAGGTAGTGGGTTTTGAAAAATTATTTGGGTTATCCTAGTGGAGGGACTTACACCAGTCTGCTCTGAATGCCTAAGCACATGTTAAAAAAGAAGAGAAAAAGAGTAAAACCAGGTGACCCACTGGCAGTTAGGATTCAATCATGCATTCTCTTCTGGTGGGATTCACTATGGGATACTGAGAACCACTCACCTGCTGACATCAACAGCCTTTACTCCACTGGGTCCAAAAACAACTTGTCTGGATAGAATTCCAGGTTTCTATACAGCTTTTTAACCCACTGTTTAGTCTATCATCTTGAAAGAAAGCACACCAGCAAAAGCAGCGCTTGCTGCTCAAGCCATGTTTTAAGGGTAAGCTTTTTATATAGTCAGTGATGTTCTCAGTTGGCAGTTCAGAGCTAGTCATGAGCACCTTGCTTTACCCAGCTACATCAGCTTCATGGCACTAGACCCTGGAAGGCAAGGTGAAATGTTTTGTGGTGACCAGCACCGTTTATTGCCAAGAACAAGCCTTATCTCACTTGCATCCTTT
This sequence comes from Pezoporus wallicus, assembly GCF_028554395.1. Lineage (NCBI taxonomy): Eukaryota > Metazoa > Chordata > Aves > Psittaciformes > Psittacidae > Pezoporus > Pezoporus wallicus. The sequence continues at coordinate 1,299,029 of NW_026636323.1, read as the reverse complement.
CTGAAAAGATTATTGCAGTCAGAAGCCTGACCCCTCTCCATGCCTTCTGGACTTTCTGCTATACTGCTGCGCACTCTTCTTTCCCACTCCCTTCACGTCAAAATCTTATCTGGAAAACATGGGGCCCCTATTCTGTGTTCCAGCTAAATTCCACTTACAACTAAAAGGGAGGGGGAAGATTATTTTAAATCATTTTTAAGCTCCCCATATTTCACAATAGGCAGAGGGCTAGCTTCACTTCTAAGGAACTAAAGCACCTTAAGATTTTGTGATATAGGGCCAGTTATTTAGAAATGCTAACACATTTCTGGCACACAGAAATAGGCTTCTCTGTCATAACACCTCTGAGGTTAAAAGAACACAGAGACAAAATACACCTTGTACAGATATTTATTTTACTCTTTTTACCTATTCCTCTTTACAGTGTGCAGATAGCCCTTCTCCCAGGGGGGTTATAGTAGAAATAAAGGCTGGCTTAATTGTATTTACAGTGCTCTTAACAAAATAATAACCCTATCTGCAACTCAGATATCTGAAAGTGCCCTCTCTAAGGAGTCAGACAGGCAGGATCCCCTACACAGAGCAGTCCAAGACTGTATAAAAGCAAGATAATGTGTATAAGGTACACAAGAATGCAGCTGTGAGCTTAGGAAAACACTCTTCAAGCAAACACAGATAAAGACATTCCTTCCTTTTTGGCAGCCCTGAGAGATGTACCTTGACCGTCTCCATATCTGCCTGCAAAGATGACCCACAAACATCCTGCCTTCATTCCTGGGTGCTGCTTTTCACCTCTGTCACCTAACACAGAACTGTATCCTACCTACATACCTACATGTTCTTCACTATAAAGTCATCAGTTAAAAGAAGCTGAGACCCAAGGACCCAGCCCTTGTTTCTTGGAAAGTAGCACACCCCTTGTTAGTGGCTAAAGACCAGAAAATGAAGTATTTCTCATACCTTGGAATTTGGAGAATCAGCCAGGCCTTGCCAAAGTTATGGACAGTCCTCACGTGGCTTTAGAGGAAATACCGGTAGGAAAATCAATGAGCAGCAAGCTACTCATATCCATATTGTTGTGCTTTATTTGGGATAACAGAAGATGGGGGGGGGGGGGGGGGGGGTGGCATAAGAAACATCCCTTGTGTTTGTTTTTTGGGGTTGAATAGGGATCATCAGCAATACAAAACTCAGGTTAAAAGTCATGAAACACAAAAGCAAAACTTTGGGGCTGGAGCTGTGTTACAGCCTTCCCATCCCACTGTTTTCTTGTGTTAGTGTGCAAGTGTGGATGCCCAGTGTGCCCTGGCAGAAGCTCTTCAGCATCCCTGCATCAGTGAAAGCTGAGGAGGGAGATTCTTCCAAAGCAGCTCTGAAGGGAAGTGTGTGGAGGTGAAGGAGCTGAGGATAAGAAGGAGAAATAAGCAGATACAGATCTTCATCCAGTGAAGTCATTACAGAGAGACTGGATGAAGTATCACCTTCCTCCTCCCCCTTCTCCCGTAACAGTGGTCAGAATTGACCTAGTTTCTGGTTTCCTTCAAAATCCTTTAGTGAGCACGTTTATTGTAACAGCCAGAGTGCAAATAGCGTAGCTAAAGGAAAGCTTATGCGTAGAGATTTCTGTAGTTCAGAGGGATTTAAAAGATGTGTGCATATGTATGCTTACCTGCGTGTGCCTACATGAGCCTGCGCACTCATTTTACAGAGGTTTCCAGTGGTTAGTTTTCTTGGGACTGTGCAAAAGCCAAAAAGAACAGAAGGTGGCAGGTTTTCAACATTTTCATGCAGCAAAAAAAGTACAGTAAATGAAATGCAGGAAGGAGCTATAGTAAAAGGAAAATGGGAAGGTAATAAAGGAAAAGGATACCAGAAGGAAGAAGAGAGCTAAGCCAAGATTATGTCTGATTTGATATACCTGTGCTGTTGATGATTATATTAACACTGAAGGCTATATTTTCCCCATTTTTGCAATGTAATTCACTGATGCTGTAAGGGCTGATTTTGCCAGACTCTGAAAAAAAAATCACACAGTGTGGCCAATTTATCAAGATCTATACAGAATACAAATGTGGCTCTGAGATTTTCCCTTTAAAGTGCAGGTACATCAGAGAGTGCACCAGGCAAAAAGGAGAATGAATTTACATTTGCCATAAAATTATGAAACAAAACCCCAAAGGAAATAAATCAGAGAAGATGGCAGAACTATTTGTTCTCACATCACTAAATTAAAGATATTCCTGAATGTTCGACCAGGCTTTGTGAAACTGATCCCACAAACAGGTGCCTTTTAATCTGCAGGCACCCTCTTGGCCTGCCTACTATTAAGCACACATTTATCTCTTTTTTCCAACAGATCTATTTCAAGAAAAAGGTTTGCCTCACACTGTGTGTCAGCAGCACAAAAAGACCTGTTTGCAGCCAGTGTTGGCGACTTACCGGGTGGGATGTTCCTTGTGTCTTGAGCTCTCCTTTTCACTTTATTCTACAAACTAATTGCTGCAGCTCGTTCAATAAGAAAAGGACTGAGTGTTAGGTTTGAGTGCTTCAGACGGACACCAAGGGCTGGTCTGAGCTGGAGCAAAGCAACATCTCCTGCACTGGTGGGGATGCCAGGAGCCACCATGGAGTTAAGGTCCCATCCACAAGCACTCATGTGGGAATAAAGCAGTACTTCTGTGGCCCTTAGAGAAATTCTGGACTGTGTCCGACAGATGATGGCTCTTCTTTGTTTTGCTGCCAAATTCCCTCATTCCCTGGGCAGCTGATTAGGTTTTAACTTCATACCTTCACCAAATGAAAAAGGCTCTCTTAAAATGTCTGGGGACCAGGGAGAGCAGCCTCACGTGGCCCAGACACTGGCAGCATCCCTGTCACTGGCCCTCAGCCTGCTGCCTTCCTTCTAGCTGGAAGCATTTCCAGGCCATTATGCTAATAAGTGACCAAAACCAGCTCACAGCAGTAACAGAAAGGGAGATGAGGGACCAGCAGCCCAGGAGAGGGGCGTAAGGAGAAGCTGCTGCCATGGCTATTGCTTTCCATCCTCCAAGCAGGGGGAAATCCTGCTACTGCGACAGCATAACATAAAAGAAATAGAAGAGGCACCGAAACATGGACTTTTGGAGAACTTCTGTCATTTAACATCTCTTTTTCTCAAAGCATTTACTTGCTGCTCTCCAAACACAAGGTATTTTGGAGGAATGACTGTGCTGCTCCCTGGCATCCAATAGCAGACCAGCACTGAAATGCTCAGGCTGGAAGTAGAGGTGGCAGCTGCTGGTCCCAGGAGCCACCATCTGGGAGACAGCCCTGAATGCCATCAGTTTGCTCGTTTTGGACTCCAGTAGAGTGTATCAAATCAGTCTTCCTGATCCCAAGTACTGAGAGGTGCATTCTCAGGTTTTGCTTGTGGGTCTGGCTGCTGTGATTCCTTCCAGGCAAATACACCTTGAATTCTCCTTCTCAACCCGTAACACTTCAACTTTGTGATCTTATCTAAGGAATTGCATAGAAATAAAAAATTTCATTGTATAGTACAAAAATATAAACACACACATAAAATATGTACTATTTACGTATATCAGCACCTGTTGCCTACCATATAAAAGCCACAAACGTATTATATATAACCATATGTAAAGTTTAAAATATATATTACATTATAAAATCTATACAAAATATATAGAATAATAAAAACATATTGTGTGTGTGTGTGTTTATGTGTACACACACACACTTGTTGCAGTCATGACTTGAAACCAGTCGTTTTGTTGGAGAATAAAACTTCTCAGCCACTTCATGAGGAGTCTGGGATAACTCATATTACCACAGCTGACAGTTCCAGATGGGAACTACAGGCAATGCTTAAATGCTGCAAATGCAATTTTTTCAATTGTTGGCATCACTCTTAACAGTCATAATGGTGTTACAGATGTTGAATGCACAGTTCCTGAGAAAACTGGAATTTCTGCGGGGAGAAATATTTTGAGAGCTAAATTAAAGAGGAAAATCCAAACAGCAGTGCACCAAGTCAAAGAGCTCAGACAGGAGTTGTTATGGGGGGTCCTGTTCTAAGTACAGTGTCTTAGGGTAAGAAAATCCCCACTACTGTGGAAATAGTAATAAATGGGTGAAGCAATTGTTTGCAGGAAGTGCACACACAAACTTCTTCAGGCTAATGTGTGATTACAGAATCTGAATTTTCTGGACAAGCTGTACAACTATACTACTAATTCAGAGAAAACCTGCCAGCAAGAAAAAGCAGTTGTTGAATTGTTCCCATTTCATCTGGATACATAAAAGCAAGAAGGGTGTTCTGTCTCTGAAACTCACCTTTTTTTGAGGTTCCAGCCTGGTTAAAAACATTTAGGTTAGCAATGAAGGAGCTGCAGCCACACACCACTCTGGTTATATCATGCACACAGCCTACTGCACTGAGACTCCCTGTCAATGAACTAAGTTTTCCCATAGCCAAACATGGCATGTAGACTTGTTATCAGCAGCTGGAATCGCGCTCCTCTGTTCCACTTCTGTTCAGCAAATTTTAGGTGTCTGTGCCCATCACAATACAGTCCATAACAGCTTTTTTTTGGACCTTGTTCTCCCAAGGGAGGGTGTGAGTGCGGTTTAAGTGAAGCGAGCATGGTCTGCTGAGACTGTTGCTTCTGAAGTCCTGGAAGATAAGAAAGAAATGAGCACATTTAATGGCAAGTTAATGGTTGATATTGCAACCTGAGGTGGACAAAGTCTCCCAGGGTGGAGAGGAGCCCCAGGAGTGCCTGTGCTGTACTGTGTGCTCTAATGCATTAGGGTTGCATGGGAAAACCAGCTTTTAGCAGGATTCAGATTATTTTCCTCCCTTTCTCAAAAACCTCTTCCTCTGTATCATAGAATCATAGAATAGTTAGGGCTGGAAACAACCTTAAGATCATCTAGTTCCTACCTCCCTACCATTGGCAGGGACACCTCACACTAAACCACGTCACCTAAACATGAAATGTCATCAATGTATTGCAAGTGTTCTGGAGCTTGCCCCTGTTCCAGTGCAGTCTGGATCAGTCCATGGCAAATGGTAGGGCTGTGTTTCCACCCCTGGGGCTGTCAGTTCCAAGTGAACTGGACACCTCTCCAAGTAAAAGCAAACTGTGGCCTGCACTCTGCTGCCAAAGGAATTGAGGAAAATGCATTGGCAATATCAACCAACCACTTGGTTGCCTTTGACTCCAGCTCATACTGAAGTTCTACCATGTCTGGTATGGCAGCACTCAATGGTGGTGTGACTTCATTCAGGCCACGATAGTCTACTGTTAGTCTCCATTCTCTGTTAGACTTTCACACTGGCCATATGGGGCTATTAAAGGGTGAGCAGGTCCTACTGATCATTCCTTGGCTCTCCAGTCTACGGATCAGTTTATGGATGGGAATCAGGGAGTCTCGGTTGGTGCGATATTGCTGCTGGTGCACTGTTGTGGTCACAATTGGCACTTGTTGTTTTTTTTACCTTCAGCAACCCCACAACAGGATGATCCTCTGAGAGACCAGGCAAGGTGGACAGCTGCTTAACTTCCTCCATGTTCAAGGCAGCTATACCAAAAGCCCACCAGTACCCTATTGGATCTTTGAAGTACCCTCCCCTGAGGTAGTCTATGCCAAGGATGCATGGAGCCTCTGGACCGGTCACAATGGGATGCTTTTGCCACTTCCTCCCAGTCAGGCTGATTTCAGCCTCCAGTACAGTCAACTCTTGGGATCCTCCTGTTACTCCAGAAATATAGATGGGTTCCACCCCTTGATAGCTTTATGGCATCAGGGTACACTGTGCACCAGTATCTCCTAGAACCTATTACTTCTGTGGGACTGGTGTGCCAGGCCATCTGATCCACACAGTCCAGTAAACCTGATTGTCCCCTACCTCCACCTGGCTGGAGGCAGGGCCCCTCTAATAGTGATCATAAGATTCTCCACTTCTTGTAGAAAAGGATTAATATTCCTTATCATAGGAGTTAGAGTGAAATCAGGTCTTCCACTCTAACTAGAAAGCTTCTCACCAAAGACTGGAGCAGCAACTTTCTTGTGAGGATCATTATTGAGTTGTTTTCCTTTTCAATGCATGCACCTCTTCATCCAGAACTGAGGTAGTTTTTCCATCCCACTTTCTCATGTCTCCTCCATGATCCCGCAGGTAAAACCACAGGGTGTCCTGGGATGTGTACCTCCTATATCTTCTCTCTCAGGTAATAGGGTGCCTTCTGTTAATAGCTGAGACATGGGCTGGTACATGTGGAGAGTTTTATAGATCAGATAGATCGTTTCTGAATTGTTTGACTTCCTGGGACAGTTTTTCCACAGCTGAAATGACGGAAGGGGTGAGACTGTCTTCGAACTCTCTGATTTGACGACTCAGTTCATCCACTGTTGTGGTGCTGTCTCATTCCAGATCATTGATGCCAATGAGTAGGCATATGATGATGGTGCATTCCATGTAAACTTCCACCACATGGGTCGTATACATTCAACTTCATCTGGATCTACAGGTGCATTCCCAGCAGCTGGCCTATGATAGATCATCTCTAGAATGGCTGATTCCTTCAGGTACTGGAAGCCTTTCTCTCTTGTGGTCCAATTGCTTGGATGATACATAACATCATCCTTGTAGGGCTACTTTTCCTTCACAGCTGCCAACAGCCACCTTGAGAGGCCGAGGACCTGTTTCTCTTTTGCAACTGCTTTGTCGATACCTCCTTCCCTAGCAAGTGATCCCAGCTGCTTGGCTTCCCTACCTTCTAGTTTGTGACTGTTGGCCCCATTGTCCCAGCACTGGAGCTATCGGGTGGCAATGTGGTCATCTGGAAGACAGCTGAAATCTTTTGGCATATTACACAGCTCAGTCAAGGTCAGGGATCTAGAATTTACCTCTTTTTCCTCCTCTGATTTGTGTAGCAGTTCCTATGTTTCAGATGTCACTCCTCTAGTTTGAGCACTGAGTCTTTGTGTTCCTTCACTGCACAAGCTGGGTTTTGTGCCTTTCATTTGTTTCTCTTCTTGCTTATAGAGGCTACTGATACTGGCATAGACTGATCCTTTGGTTGAGATGCAGGGTCTGTCACTGGGGCTGGAAAGGCTGCAGTGTCTTCCACTGAAGTTGGAGTGACTGTAGTGTCTTTCACTGGGGTTGCAGTGGCTGCAGTGTCTGTTGTCAGGGTTTGAGTAGCTGCTGTGCTTGTACCTGGAGTTTGGGCAGCTGCTGCACTTGGAGTTGGAGTAGCTGCATTGTCTGTTGCTGTCATGGTTTGAGTAGCTGTTGTGCTTGTCACTGGAGTAGGGGTAGCTGCTGTGCTTGGGGTTTGAGTAGCTGTGTTGCCTGTTGCTGTCAGTGTTTGAGTAGCTGTTGTGCTTGTCGCTTGAAGTTGAAGGAGCTGCTGTGCTTGAGGTTTGAGTAGCTGCACTGTCTGTCGCTTTGCCATCAGATCCAGAGACATCTTTTTCCTGCTTCTTACAGAACAGGTCTCTGTAAGTGTAGGCCAAGCCCCAGGACGTTGCAGCAAACTGTCTCTCCCTGGTATCGCACACCACATCTAAGTGTTTGGTTATTTTGTCCGGATTCTGCATTGGAAGGGCCAACTGGCCTAGATACTTGCCCACACAATCCTACACACCCTGCCACTCATGACTGTCCAGCCTTGGGGAAGATCTCTTGGTAGTATTCTTAAATAGGCTTTTAACCTTAGACAAGACCCAAGCCTGACCCTGCTTAGCTTCTGAGATTGGACAAGATTGGACGTTCTCAGGATGGTCATGCCGTAGGCAAAACACAGCATATTCAGCATCAAGCTGGTTCTCAGCAAAAGGATCAGGGTGCTTTCAAGGGCATTGAAAGGACATTCAAGATCTTTAACATTTCCAGAATCTACTTCTACTATAAAGAGCCTAGCAGGGGAGCAGAGGGTGTGAGGGAACATCTCCTACATGGTTGACTGCCCAAGAAAAGGAAAGAAAAGATGTCTAATTGTTAAAAATTCCCATTACATGCCTCCCATAATACAGAGTTGATGACCACTCTGAGAACACATACCAGCCCAGTTTCATGATCAATGAATCTATTGTATTACAAGTCATTACCATAAAGTACAGCGAAACGAGAACCTTAGCCCAGGCCCCAAAGCCAATAAATGCTGAAACAGCAAATACTGCCTGCAAGTAAGGTGGAGAAGAGAAGGCTGCATGGAGACCTCATAGCAGCTTTCCAGTATCTGAAGGGGGGCTATAGGGATGATGGGGATGGACTATTCATTAGGGACTGTAGTAATAGGACAAGAAGTAATGGGTTAAAACTTAAACAGGCAGTTTAGATTGGATATAAGGAAGAAATTCTTTACTGTGAGGGTGGTGAGGCACTGGAATAGGTTACCCAGGGAGGTTGTGAATGCTCCATCCCTGGCAGTGTTCAAGGCCAGGCTGGACAGATCCTTGGGTGGCATGGTTTAGTGTGAGGTGTCCCTACCCATGGCAAGGGGGTTGGAACTAGATGATCTTAAGGTCCTTCCCAACCCTAACGATTCTGTGATTCTATGATCATGCTGACACTCTGAGATCAAACACAACAACTCTGAGAGCAAATAAATCAACACTGTGTTGAGTGACTATTAATCCGAAACAATAAATGTTTATCACAAATACAATTAAACATATTCTGGTCAGATCTGTTTTTATCTCAACACTTTGTGTCCCACACTGGGCGCCAAAAAGGACTGTCATGGTTCAAGCCCAGCTGGTAATTCAGAACTATGCATCCACTCACTCATTCTCCGTGCTTTTCCCCACCCACTTTCTCCCAGAGGGATGGGGAGGAGAATTGAAAAAATGTAAATCCCACAGTTTGAGATAAGAACTGTCCAGTAACTAAGGCATAATACAAAATTACTACTACTACTACTACCACTACTACTACTACTACTAAGTAGAAAGAAAGAGGGAATATAAATTTAAAAGGGGAAAGGAAAAAATACCCAATAAACACAAGTGATGAACAACACAGTTGTTCACCACAAGCCAGCTGATACCCAACCTGACCCAAGCAACGATCTGGGCCTTCCAGGTAACTTCCCTCAGTTTATATACTGGGCTTGAATACCCAGTACGGAATACCCCTTTGACTAGTTTGGGTCAGGTGTCCTGTCTCTGCTTCCCCCTGGCTTCTTGTGCCCCTCCTCAAGGCAGAGTATGAGACTGAAAAGTCCTTGATTGGAGTAAGCATTACTTAGCAACAACTAAAAACATCAGTGTCATCAGCACTGTTCTCAGGCTAAATTCGAAAACACAGCACTGCACCAGCTACTGAGAAGGAGAAAAATAACTGTTACAGCTGAATCCAGGACACTCACCCAGGCTTTTCTTGAAGTAAATGGAGATAGAGAGGCTTTTAGAGCATTATTCATCTTATTCTAAAGTTGCATTCTAAGTAGTAGTAAAGCAGTGTTCTAAGGTAGGTCAGATTAAGTGCAAATAAACCCCACCTTTTCTTTCCACTGATAAGAAAAGGAGCCTGGAGTGCTGAGCACAGAAGTACATTTCACTCTAGGCATCTGAAATCAGGTGTAAAGAGATGCTTCCATCCACTTCACATTCATGGCTATCCTGTGGGAATGCAAATACTTGAAGGGGATTGATTTTTTTTGTGAACTACACAATAAGAAAGTTTCCCAAGAGTATTCCTGTTTTCCTTCCAGTGACTTGTCTAATTTCCAGGATTGAGGTCAAAGGAATGGGATCTTCAGTCATTAGATTGAAGAGTAATAGGTTCTTCCTTCCATCAGGCCCTTTGTTAGTCTACCTTTACTCAGAACGAATGAAGGTTTTCAAACCTTTTCTGTATCCTGGCAGTTCAGGTAAAAGGCAGAAATATTTTAAGTCCTCTTTTGGTTGTCAAAAGCCTAAAATCTGCCTTTAGTGCTTCCTGAAAAGGTGCTCTAACCACTAGTTTATTTGCACATATCAATTGGTTTACATCTTCCTTAAAACAAACAGATGATAAAGACTCACAATCTCTATGGTTTATCATTCGCTATCTGTTTCTGACAATTTTATATAAAAATAGTAACAGTAATGAAATAACAAAGGATTATCTATGATCTGTGACACTTTATTTTATAGAGAGATCTGCAAGGATTTATCTGTATATATGCTTTGGGATTTTTTTCAGCAAGTATATGCATATGGTTTTTCTTTATTTGTTTTCAGACTATTTACTTATGTTAATGCTTCCATTGTTTTACAATGTTCTGGAATGGCTGGTTTCAGATCTGAGAAATATGTTTGCTTCTCATCTGAAAACTTCACCACTGAGTTGAAGAAGTCCTGGTGTAGTTCTGGAAAAACAGATATATAAGAAAATTCTCAGACAGACTTAGGAAATATGGTATGTTAAAGTGATAGAAAAAATTTAATTTCCACAAATTCAAAATATTTTATTAAGTGAAATAATGTAAACTTTCCAGGACATTTAAATAGGTCTGAACTAAGAATGACTGCTCAGTGCAACATTGTGTTGTGTTTTTTACTGACCTTTTGTCAGTCTGTAGTAAGGAGCAGAAAAGCAAATCTAAGCCTAGACATGTACTGGAGAGTAGCACATTATAAAGATTAAGGTTATATAAATGAATGGCCTGGAATACTGCATGCAGAAATGGTGACTTGCTTTGTGACGATTTTGCTTAATTTGAATGATTTCATAGACAAGAGACCCTAAGGAGGGAGAATTCTCCTATAGGCATCTATGATCTGTTTACTGCACATTTGGACCTTCAGGTATTGGGATTTAATCCATAATGGGCTCTGAACAGACCATTTAAAAAAGAAAAATAGTTGTATTATTTCTTAAGGCATATGAACACATAAAACCAAGGGTTTAAATAGTAACAAGGAAATCTGCCATGTCTAGAAATGGGGCAAAAATAAAAAGGTGTTTGGGTACAGTTGCCAATTTTACTTTTCTTAACATAGCTGGGAATACCATAAAAACTAAGGTTATCTGACTGCAAATACTTATTTAAGTACCTAAGGCAATTGGCAAGATCTCTCTAGATGCTGTTGTATAGCTCCTGGTGATCTCAATTTACCTGCTTAGCTGCAGATTTACATACTGTAGTAGTCTTTATGGTGGTCAGATACTAGTAGCCTCTGACCCCATCCCTCATTATCTGGTGAATGTATGTTTGCTAATTGAGCTGTTAATGGCAAATAGCTTTTTTTAAGGAAAAGAATTTTTATAGCTAACTGTGTTTAAGAGTGGGGAAGGTAGATGCACATTGCTCTGTTGTTAAGTGGGTCCAGAAACTCTTACTGCAAAACACCATTTGCTCTATTTTATGCGCATTTGGCCAAATACATTCCCGTTGGTGCACCTTTGATTTCAGTGGACATGTCTGGGATAAATTTGGCTTTCCAAGACTCTTAATACAAGGACGTCACAATGGCGGGCAATTAAATTATTAACTATTAGTCAGCCAGTTAACTATTTTTACTTTCTTGTGAACAAGCCACTCAAATCTCAAAGGTTGAAGCACTAGCTTTTGAACATTCTGCAACACAAGACTTCTGTACTGCATTCCATATCAGAGCAGTAAAGAGAGCTGAATCACTTGCAAGCTTGAGGATGCTTAAAGAAAAGATTTGGCTTCTTTGGGAATACGAGTACATATGAAGCGGAAGGTCTTGTAGAAGTGCATTTAATTGGGGGGGGGGGGGTGTTGGTTTTGTTTTTTTGTTGTTGTTGTTTGTTTGTTGTTTGGGGTTTTTTTTGCTTGTTGGGTTTTTCTTTTAATCATTAAAAATAGAAGCCCTGGAGCCTATGGCTGAGAGCTTTTAAATCTCTGATATCTTGGCATGGCATTTATCACATCTAATTTTGCGAGTCTCAGAGTTTAGCACCTAGTCCAAACCAGGAATTTAAGCTTCCCCATAGCATGGATGGAAGGACATGAGCACTTCTCAGACATTTTCCACAGGATGAAATGCCTCTAACTCACAACTCCCTTCATGATAACAGGAGGAGACGCTCTATGACAGGGTGATTATCTGACAGTTGTCACAATCTCCTATGTTCTAATCTTAGGGCAGCAAGAAGTGATTCAAATCTCCTACTGGGGCTGATAGACCCTGGTTTAACATAATGTCAATAGAGGAAGTGAGGTACAGGTCAAAATCATACACCTAAAATAAATGATCTGATACAGACTATTTATGTTCAAAGGGGTGATGAATGACAGAACACTGGTTTTCTATAAGGTTATTTGACATATATTTGAAAGACCATCTCCTTATTGAAATGTCATAAACTCATTTTACTTCAAATTTAAGTTAGAAAGGGGAATGGACCAAAGAATCTTTCAGTTTAGGCAATCCTATCCTGCCTCTCACACTGTACACATACATATTGAGATGGCAAATCTAAAACTAATTCATGGTTCATTTGAATGTGAATAAAAGTCTGGAGAACTGGTTTGAAACAAATTTACAGAAGTGCCTGGAGATGAACTTGCAGCCTTATAGATGCCTTATTTTAATAGATAATGCAGGTGAAACAGACACACGCATCCATAGGCCCTGCATATGAACAAAATCCTCATCTGTCATATTTTAAACTGCCTGTGATTCTTATCTTGGCAACACCCAATAAAGAGAATATGAGGTTTGTTTGAGAGGAAGCTACAGTATCAGACCCAAAAGGTTAAGATGTCTGTATATTCACATTAGTTGTGAGCAAAATGGGAGTAAAGTTAACACTGGCTAATTTAGAGAAATCTCTATGGAAAAAGGAAGCTTAGTAAGTGGTTGACATTACTACCTGGAGTAGTTATGGAGGGGAATGCTGGTTCTTGTTCTCTTCACAATCTTAAGGCTTAGCTCTCATTTACTTTTCAGCCTGTGGCTGTCTAACATAGAGGCCAGTAGTTTATAGTCACAAAAAAATGTGTATTTGGCAGTGATACTGTTTGAATTATATGATGAAACTACTTGTGTGGGGTGGTTTTGTTATGACAAGTGAAGCTGCAAAGATTAGGTAAAATTTGTTTTATAAAGTGGGAGAGAGAAAATTACAGTGAAGGGCATCTGAATTGCTTAAACAAGTTTCTTCAGCCTTTGATATGCAATTTTAACAGTTATCCAAGGTCAACACAGAGATAGCAGAATCATCCTTCAAAAGAATTTGTTTCATTTTATGGCACATACCATGGTGTTCTGAATCATTAAAAGCATTCAATGTGGGGATACCTGACAGCTTGTTTAACTGAAGTTCCGAACCTAATTTAACAATCTTTACCATGGTACGTGACTGCATACTATACCAAATGCACAGTGTGTCATGTTTATAGTATACGGGTATATAAAAAATATTTAGTTAACAGAAAAGAGTTCTGTTAATAGGAAAAAATCAACATCTTGCCACAGATATATTCAAATAATTCTAAATATATTACTAAATACATTTCTGTGAGCTGCACTGTTTTCAACAATCTAACTTACTCACTGTCCTGGGTTCAGTGAGTGAGTGAGCAGCTGCATGGTTCTGAGTTACCAGCTGGGCTTAAACCGCAATACTCACCCACAAACATACCTCCTTCCATTAGACCAGCAGCCATCCAAAACACATAAAAAAAGACAGCAACATCTAGATATTGGTGCAATTGTTTTGAGAAGAACAATGTCGTACTCATGTTATAAAAGCCTCTTGAACACTGAGATTACTCCTCTAGAGAAAAATGGATTAGCTCTTTGAATGAGCTACCTTAATATGATCTAAGTCCTTGGTGCAATCCAATCTTTCCCCAACACTGACCATTCAGCTAAACACAAAATATGCAGAAAATGATTAATCATTGTAACCCATGATAGAAGACTATCATCCTCTAATGAAAGTTCAGCATGCATGGCTTCATTCTGTAGGGACTAACCAACTTTTCTCTCAAGCTGCTTCATAGATTTACCATAAGTAAATTAATTTTTGGCAAATATTTTTAATTCTCTGTTTCTGCAGCAGGCCGGGACATAAGAGAGGCTTACACAGTTAGAGGTTTTTCTCTTTTTCACCAATAATTTCTATTAAATCTGTTAAAAGTTATTACATTTATGTACAAGTCTTCCTTTGCTAATTTAAGGGGGAACACTTAAATCATAATAGCCAGAACACCGCCACTACCAGTCAAAGATATTAAACTGTAGTCACAAAAGAGGAATAGACTACTTCAAAAAGTTTCACCTCAGCCACTTTTAACATCTGTGCTAGAATGAAATAAATTTAAAAAAAAAGTTTCACCTCAGCCACTTTTAACACCTGTGCTAGAATGAAATAAATTTAAACTCCTATTTTTTAAACTCATAGTTCTTAATACAGAAATCAAACGTGGATTCATGAACAACTCTGTCATGAAAGCTAGAGTTTGATTCTTTTTATCCTTTTGAGAACATTGCACCAGCAATTGAATAACAACTCTAGCACCAACAAAGTGAGCCCTGGTCTTTCAGCCATTAGTTTTCCACAGGCGGTGTCCATTCCACTCATAAAATGTCAAAATGCACACAAGCCACAGTGCAAAACAGCTATACTGAAAAGCTATTATTCATCCTCTCTGGAAGTATAAGAACATGGACAGAGAGGAAGAGAAATAAATCTTTGTTGCATTTCTTATAATAACAGGCATGTGTTACCAGGGAAAAAAAAAAAAAAAAGGAACAAATCACAATATTGCATGTGGCCTAACAAGAAAATATGTATTTGTAGGGCATTTGTGGGACAGGAAGAGTTAAATAAATTAGCCTGGATGGCAGTAGCTTCCATTCTGTTTTCTTTTTCAAATAAAGTGGTGTCAGGAATGTCTCCCTACTTATTTCATTAATAAAATATATAAGCACTTGACTGTACTCGAATTTCAGTGGTTTGTAATTAAGGTCTGACAGTGAGAGTTAGAGCAGATAACCAGCACAAACACAGTTTGAAGTTTAAAAAATAAAAATAAAAAATTAAAAATGGCACTCAAGATAAACGTATACACATGGAAGATTTTACTGTCTGGACCTCCACCAGCTATTACATATTTACATATAAGCAATAAAAGTCTTAACAATAATTCCTTGTTAATACATAATTTCAGTTATATGCATTGGGTTTTGATGGCAAGGCTTCAGAGGCAGTGGGTCTACAGGCATGGCTTCTGTGAAAAGCTGGTAGAAGCTTCCCTGATGTCCAAATAGAGCCAGTTCCAGCCAACTCCAAGATGGAGCCATCAGTGGCCAAGGCTGAGCCCATCAGCAATGGTGGTAGCACCCTTAGGGTAACATATATAAGAAGGGGGGAAAGTTACAACTGGTGAGAGGATAAAGAATATGTCAGAGAAATAATCTGCAGATAGCAAGATCAATGCAGAAGGATGGTAGGAGGTGCTCCAGGTGCCAGAGCAGAGATTCCCCCACAGCTCATGGTGCAGACCATTGTAAGGCAGGCTGTGCCCCTGCAGCCCATGGAGGTCCACTGTGGAGCAGATACTCACTTGCAGCTCATAGAAGACCCCATGCTGGAGCAGTCTGCTCCTGAAGGACTGCACCCCATGAAAGGGACTCACAGTGGAGCAGTTCATGAAGAACTGCAGCCTATGGGAAGGACCTCTACAGTTCTCCAGAAAGTCTCCTGTGGGAGGGACAGCACACTGAGGCACGGAAAGAGTGTGAAGAGTCTTCCCCTTGAGGAGGAAGGAGTGGCAGAGACAACCTGTGATGAACTGACCACAACCCCATTCCCTGTTTTCCTGTGCCACTGGGGAGAGGAGACAGAGAAACTGGGAGCAAAGTTGAGCCTAGAAAGAAGGGAGGAGGGAGGGAAGGTGGTTTCAGGATTTGGTTTTATTTCTCATTATCCTCTTCTGATGTGATTAGCAATAAATTAAACTAATTTCCCCTAGCTGAGTCTCATTTTCCCATGGTGGTAATAGGCGAGTGATCTCTCCCCATCCTTATCTCAACCCACAAACATTTTGTAATACTTTCTCTCCACTGTCCAGTTGAGAAAGGGAGTGATAGAGCAGCTCTGGTGGGCACCTGGTATCCAGTGTCAACCCACTACATTATGATTTATATAAGCGTAGTCTAACACAATATATACCCATACCAACACATAGCTAATATGGATTGCGTGTTGAGATAACCTTGTCATTGATAACAGCATTTGGCCAGTTCCTGTCAAGAACATTTCCAACCACTCACCAATTTCATCCACGGAAAACCTGAGAGAGGACTCAAAAAGTCTAGGTCTCTAAAACCTTTTTGAAAACAGCTATGTTGCTTATAGTATCTTTATTGTTGCCTTCATTGCACATCAAAGAACATGTGTGTGTGTGTCAGGGTACATTTAAATGTAATGTTATAAATTCCATAATAACAGTAAAAAACTTCAGAGTCCAAACACAAGGCATAAACCATTGGTAAGGAAGTTTGATGGAACTACTTATTTACTTTGGTAAATTACCAAATATTTTCTCATTCTTAATGGGAGATCAAGAAATTGTATTTTGGCTTTGAAACAAAAAGTAAGAATGATCAAAAGGTAGAGGAGAAAAACTGTAGAGGAGAAAAATTGTAATATAAACTGGGAAAGAGCTTGAAGAAGATTGACTTGAAAAGTAGGTTTACAAAGAGCCCAGGTTGAAGTAAAAATAGTGCTAGAGACATGGAGGGTGGGCAGGGCACCAGTGCTAGGCTGGTGAAAAGAATTATTGGGGCAGCAGCAGAAGAATCATCTTAAGGTGCTAAGGCAAAAATCTAAGAAGAGCTTTAGAAACATGGAGGGTGACTTTGTATTAGGTTTTGGAGTGAATGCTGGCTGCGTTTTGTGGTCACATTTAATACAAGTACATGAAATGTAGAAACCAGCATTATTCTCACCCCAGTATCGACAGAAAACAATTTTGAAAACAGGCTACGTAGTAGTTTCACTAGTCATAGAATAAAACTTTACTTTGACAGTAGCCAGTGAGGTTTTTTCACACTACAAGGGGAAGATTTACGTGGGGCAGACGGAAATAAAACTATGATGCAAGATTTAGTGGTGTTGGATGCTTCAGGAACATCTCTGCCTGGAGGACAACAGATACTGGGACTGAAACATAAGTCATGAAAGAAATGGCGAAGAGGTTCAAGAGAACGCCACATTTACAGTGTGATGGTAAAGACACCTCGGGAACAAGAGAGAGGATTCTTGAGTTAACTATCTGCCTCTTGAAATACCTGGCAGAAAGAGGAAGACTGAAAGTTACATGTTAGCAATACTCTTGCATATACCCAAGGAAAAAGCTATACGTGATAATTTAGAAAAATCCATTTCTGTAATAATTTATTAATGAAATGAGAAAAAGTGATTATGGAAGCAACAGAAAGGCTGTTTCTTAACTGCAGCTAAACACAGGGAACTGAGACACTCTTATCTGCCTGATTTAGCATTTTCAAATTTTCTACTCTGCTTCTACAGACTATACAGGATTGTTCTTTGCTCTTTGTACACTAAATCACCAGTCATATTGTGAATGATGAAGATTTTCTCTGTGCCACAGTAGGTACTGTACACCTTGTTTTTACACAGCCTTCAAAGCTGAATAGTAATAGCAAAATTACTTATACAACTCATTAGTGTTCAAATACTCCCGTGAATCTCATTTCCTGTTTCCATCCTTTCCCCCTGCTCTCTTAATTTCCTAGGCAAGATAGTTATTATACATTGCCAAGAGATGGCACATCTTTTTGAACCTGTAAGTTATGAAATAGTCATGCTATCTCTTTGGAAAATGCTAAAAGCCCCTGATGTTTCTATGTCACATGTAGTCTCCTTTCCCAGTATTTAATAATCAATATTATTTCACTTTTACTAATTCAGTAGAAAACTATCTCTGGAATTAATTTCATCTTTAAGTCCAAAGCTGCTATGAAAAGTAATGCAATAACAGAAATCAGACTTTACTACCATTAAGATGTTAAGATTATACCATATCAACAGAGGGCAGTCTTTGATAACTTTCTATGCTTGGTGAAAAGTAAACTTCTGCTTGACTTACAAGGGAACTGAGTTGTGTGAGTGTCAATAAGTAATATAAATCTGTGATCCATCATCAAAAGCAGAAGGCAGATGCCCTCAGAAAGGGTTGCATTTAAAATAAGAATAAATTTGAAGTCATTTCTAAATAAACAAATGTCTTACAATACAGATTTATCATGAGGAAAATCACAGGTAATTTATTTCAGAAGAAAAATTCATCACTAGATTTCCATAAGCACACATTTATTAATACTTTATTATATGAGCAGGTCTTCTTTGTTTTAAAGATTTCTCTTTCTGTTTAGACTCAGAAATATATAGTAGTAGTACAGCAGAGCTGCAAGGATATGTAGACTCTGTTTTTCCCCATGTCAAATACCAGTTACTTTATTCACCAAAAATTTATTTTAAAAGATCAATGGACTCCTTATTGGGCCCAATTCATATTTGTTACATTGAATTCAGAGACAATTGGTAGAAAAACGCTCTGGATTTACAGCTATGTCTCTAAATCAGAATTTAGCCAAGATGAATTTTCTGCAATTACAATCTGAACACAAATGTTGGCACAAGCCAACCAGTCAGAAACTCAAGGAAAATTTGATAAAAAATCTTAGCAGCTTTATAATCTGGAGCATTTTTAATTTTATGCTGCGCTGTGAAAAGAAAAAAACCCTACGTCTTGCACTTTGGACTTGGAGTGTGGCACAAGAGCTCATTGACTTGTTTGATAAGACAGCAACTGCCAAAAATAGAGGACTTCTGCTGTTTGTACCTGGAGATTTATTAATTGATGATGGTGATAACAGAGATCAAACAACCTGACCATGTATCTACCAAAACCAAGAAATTTCTGTTCTGTCAAACCCATCCCTTCAATACTATACTCTTGATCTTTTTTTCTTCCAGTTAAGAAGCTAAATATCTCAATAATTTATTTGTTCAAATACATGGCTTCATTCGCTTTCAACAGTTATTTCAAAAACTATTCCTTCCAGATTTCTACAACTCTCTTTACCAGTTGAAGAGATGTCCCAGGTATGATCTCTTGATAGACATCACAATAAATACTGGACTGACTTTAACAGAGGAGAGATCGCTCTGTTACGAACGTGGTTCAAAACACATCATCATTAGGGACAAAATATTTTAAAAGTACATGTTTACCTGCTATCTCTAACAGTCCAAGAATATAACAATCTTTTTTTTTCTGTTAGAACAACAAATTAAAAAAGCAGATATGATGTGTAACAGATGCGTTACCCTTTTTCACCAAGTCTCTCTACACACACGGATATCTGCATGTGCACACATGGTTTGAGTGTCAAACTCTGCAAAATGGAGTTTATTCTGAAAAAAAGAAAGATTTTCTCCCCTGAAGTGAATAAATATGAAGATTTGTCCTATTCTGGAATCAAGCTTAAATTGTATATGTTCCTTTAATAAGTTAAATTATGAGTCACCCCAATGGTACCTTCTAATCTCTGTGCTGGATCACTTGGTTTTGGTTGTTTTTTCCATTTTGGTTGGTTGGTTGGTTGGTAATAGAATCACTACCTCCTGCAGCAGCATCCAACTTGGTAATTCAGTATAGACATGTTTAACAAAATAGCTTTCTGCAGTTTTCCACAGTGTGTAGGCGAGCCTAACACGTGAGGTAAAGGTCCCTGGTGGCTCCCCATTTAGCTCCTCCCTGGAGAGTCCTGCTTTGGCTGCTCCCTAGAAGGTCCTGCTTTGGCTCCTACCCAGAGAGTTCCGCTTTAGAATTTCCCAGAAAAGTCTCGATCCTTGGAGACCTTTCTAGGTATTGTTGGCCACTTCTTCCGATGTAAGCTGGCCCCCTGCGTCAGAATGAGTGTGCATTTTTGTCAGTATAAAAGCCCAAGCCTCATGCGATGTGAGAATGCAGAACTTCATACCATCCAGGTCAACGTTGCCTCTGCAGGGACACCCGCCACAGTAGAGCCTGCCTCCTCACACTGCGATGATGATCCTCAGAGCTGGTTTCCTGATAGTCTTCACAGGGTCCTTGGGGTTGGTAAGGTATACACTCTTCGGAAATATCCTTTACTGTATCTGTTAAATTCTCTATATTTTCCTATATTAATAAACTAGTTGAGAGTTTTCTATTTGTCTCTCTTTTTCTCTTACCTGGAATCCTTGAACTCTGGAGCACATGGGTAAGTGAATAACAGAACAGAAAAGTAAGTCTTAAATTACAATAATCCAGTGTTGTGGAATAGATGTCCACCAACATTCCCCTCCTCTGAACCAAGCTGAATTATTCGTTGGAATGAATACTTATACATAAATGTGGTTGATTGTGCCCACACCTGAAATAGCGAATTTGGGATTTCCATACAGGAAACAAGATCACATGCCATAATGTTACTCTACCATCAAAGGACAATTTCATAGAATCACAGAATAATTAGGGTTGGAAAGGACCTTAAGATCATCTAGTTCCAAGCCCCCCTGCCGTGGACAGGGACACCTTATGCTAAATCATATCACCCAAGGCCTCGTCCAACCTGGTCTTGAACACTGCCAGGGATGGAGCATTCACAGCCTCCCTGGGCAACCTACTCCAGTGCCTCACCACCCTAACAGGAAAGAATTTCTTCCTTATATCCAATCTAAACTTCCCCTGTTTAAGTTTTAACCCGTTACCCCTTGTCCTATCACTACAGTCTCTAATGAAGAGTCCCTCTTCAGCATTCCTATAGGCCCCCTTCAGATACTGGAAGGCTGCTATGAGGTCTCCATGCAGCCTTCTCTTCTCCAGGCTGAACAGCCCCAACTTCCTCAGCCTGTCTTCATACGGGAGGTGCTCCAGTCCCCTGATCATCCTCGTGGACTTGTTCCAACAGTTCTATGTCCTTTTTTCTTTATTAATTATTTTTATTTATTTATTTTATTTATTAATTTTTTTTGTTAATGAAATATGATCCACAACCTGCTTTAAACAGGTTCCTAACAATAGAAAAGCAAAAAATACTGAGAAGGAGCATACTCAAAGATGACCCAAGGCTGTTTGGAAATGACTGTGTAAATTTGTGATGCCTTCTTTTAAAATAATCTTTGAAATAGCAAAATCTTGGATCAGATTCTCCTGGAAGGCATGCTAAGGCACATGAAAAACAACAAGGTGCTTGGTGACAGCCAGCATGGCTTCACTAAGGGGCAATCCTGCCTGACCAATTTGGTGGCCTTCTATGATGGGGCTACAGAACTGATGGATAGGGGTAGAGCAGTTGATGTCATCTACCTGGACTTGTGCAAAGCGTTTGACACTGTCCCACATAACATCCTTGTTATAAATTATAACATGTTGGATGTTATACATAAAGGATGTTATAATTATAAAGTAACTAAAAAAAAAAATAAATAAATAAATAAAAATAATTAATAAAAAAAAACAGGACATAGAACTGTTGGAACAAGTCCACAAGGATGACCAGGGGACTGAAGCACCTCCCATATGAAGACAGGCTGAGAAAGTTGGGGTGTCCCTGCCCATGGCAGGGGGGTTGGGACTAGATGATCTTAAGGTCCTTTCCAACCCTAATTATTCTATGATTCTAACAAGAAAGAATATTAGCAGTTGTGAGAGAAGACGAATAAAAAGTCAGAGCCTGCCATTAGGAACTCTAAAAGGCAATTAACTCCCGGAAACTTAAGCTGTTAGTACGCTTTTAACTGCAGACAGAAGGTGGCAGACACGCTGTGAGGCTTTTATTCACTCACTGCTGCGACTACTCACGTTAGAGGAATAGAGCTGGGTACTAACTAGGGTGTTTTGCCCCGGAGCTATTTATCCCCTTTCTTTCTGGCTCAAAGACAGGAGGTGCCGGCAGCCGGGTCTCTCCCCGTCACCCGGAAGCAGCCCGCCGATCCGGCGTCAGCCCCTTCTCATTGCGTGACCGCCCCCGGTTGCCCTCAGGCACTTTCCTCCCTCCCCGTTAACCCGCCTCGGCTGTCGGACAACCCCGCTCTAACTGAAGGGGACCGGGTGCGTCAACCCGCTGCCACCGCCCCGTGCTCCTGTCCCCTGAAGGGAAAGGGAGCCCGAGCCACTCTAGTTCTGCCCCAGGGCGCCAAGGTTTAAAGCGACAGCGGGGAGCTTCGGTGCGGGGGGGGGGGGGGGGGGGGGGGGGGGGCAGGGGGGCGGCAGAGCGCTCCCGCTTTCGGCAGAGGTGTGCTTCTCCGCTGTGGGCAAGCAGCACCGCCCTCCTCAAGGCACGGCGCCCGCGGTGGCTGCCGGCAAAGCGATCGCGCCTCCCGCTTCCCCGTTCTCCCCACTCCCGCACACCCAGAGCTCTCCCCCGGTCCCCCTACCACCCTCTCCTCAGCAACCTGCTGAGGGCCACGCTAGAGACGAAGAGGCTGTCTCGCTGTAGCTTGCAAGATTGGCAAGCAGTTCTGTCCAATCGCGTCTGGCGGGCTCGCCCCCCGCGGCTGCCTACTGGCAGCTTGTAGGCGCAGGGCGGGTCTTCGCAGCTCGCGGAGCTCCCCTCCGGAGCGGAGCGCGCTCTACTCAGAGGGCCGCGTGTGCGTGACGGGAGTACCTGTGGACTGGCCGCGCCGGTGGCGGGAGCGGGGCTGCGACTCGGCACCTTTGGGAGCTCCCAGCGGTTCGCTGTGCCCACAGCAATGATGCAGGCTCTCCCCGCCGCGCTGCGGCGGCTGCTGGCCGGCTTGCTGCTGCTGACCATCTGCGTCTGGGTCGGGTTGTCGGAGCCGCCGCCAGGCAGTGCCGCAGTCGCCTTGCCCTGGGCGCCGGAGGCGGACCCCGTCGTGGTGGCCAACCGCGGGCTGCGGGTGCCCCTGGGCCGTTCTGCCTGGCTGGACCCCACGCGGGACCTGGTGCTGCAGGTGCAGCCAGGTGACCGGTGCCACCTCACCGTGCTGGACGAGGACCCGCTGTGGCAGCGCCCGGGCCGGCTGAGACCCCGGCGCTTCCCCTGCGACTTCGGGGCCCGTGAGGTACAGTACTCCCACCTGGGCGGCCGCAGCCCTCCGCGGGACCGCGTCCGCCTGCAGTTGCGCTACGACTCGCCGAGCCGCTCCCTGGTGCTGCCCCTGGTGCTGGAGGTGGAGGTGCTCTTCACCCAGCTGGAGATCGTCACCCGCAACCTGCCCCTCATCGTGGAGCGCCTGCGGGGCACCAGCAACCCGCTGGACGCCCGCAGCCTGGAGTTCGCCTTCGAGCCGGGCCGGCAGCGCTGCCGGGTGGGCCTGCTGCCGCCGCTGGCCGGGCTGCCCCGCTACGGAGAGATCCTCAACTACCCCCAGGCGGAGGTTCCGCCGGAGGCGGCCGCCGCGGGTGAGGAACCGGCGGCGGGCGGCCCCGTTCCCGCCTCGATGTGGGACTGCGAGGAGTTCCTGCGCCTGGGGCTGCGTTACCTCCACACGGCAGCTGGCGGCTCTCCCAACCGTGACCTGGTGCCGCTGGTGGCAGAGCTGCGGGAGGCGGCAGGTGGTGGGGCACTGCTGAAGCGTGAGTACTTCCAGGTGCTGGTGCGGATCCAGGCCGGGACTGAGAATGTGGCCCCCAGACCCAGCTTCTTTGCCATGCTCATGATGGAGGTTGACCAGTTTGTCCTCACTGCACTCACACCTGACATGCTGGCAGCTGAGGATGCTGAGTCACCACCAGACCTGTTGATCTTCAACATCACCTCTCCCTTTGGCCCTGGCCAGGGCCACATGGTCAGCACAGATGACAGGAGCCTGCCAGTTTTTTCTTTCAGTCAGAGAGATGTGAGGGAGCTACGCATTGCCTACCAGCCCCCCATGGAGGACTCGGATCAGGAACGGCTCTTTGAGCTTGAGCTGGAGGTATTGGACCCAGAGGGTGCTGCCTCAGAGCCCTTCACCTTTGTGATTGTGGTGAAGCCCATGAACACCCTGGCACCTGTGGTGACCCGCAACACTGGCCTTGTGCTCTATGAGGGGCAGTCACGGCCTCTTTCAGGCCCTGGTCCAAACCCCAATTTGGTGATCAGTGATGAGGATGACCTTGAGCAGGTGCAGGTGAGTGTGGTGGCAGGGCTGAGGCATGGCCACCTCACTCTCCTGGAGGACACTGCAGCACCTGCAGCCCCTCGTAAGCACTTCACAGTGGCTGAGCTGGCAGCAGGCCAGGTCATTTACCAGCATGACGGCAGTGAGTCTCCACTCAATGACAACTTGGTGCTGCGGCTGGAGGATGGTGGATCTCGCCATCGTGTTGAGTTCCTTTTCCCTATTACCCTGGTGCCCACTGATGACCAGCCACCCCTACTCAATGCTAACACAGGGCTGGCCATGGCTGAGGGTGAAACAATGCCCATCACCGCCCGTGCTCTTAGTGCCACTGACATTGACTCTCAGGATGCCATCCTGCTCTTCACAGTGGAGTCTGGCCCCACTGCAGGGCAGCTTCTCCTCCGTCAAGCACAACCACCTCCTGGCTGGGAAGAGGAGGAAGAAGATGAGGGATTTTCTTGGAGGAGGGTGCCAGGTTTAGGGGGGAGCTCTATAATCTATGAAAAGACAGTGAGAGAGTGGCTGCAGCAGGACATTACTGAAGGGCGTCTCTATTACCACCACTTGGGGCCTCACAGCCCTGGCCCTGGGGTTGTATTGGACCAGTTCATATTTAGAGTTCAGGATGACAATGACCCACCCAACCGCTCTGGACCACAGACTTTTGTGATCCGGGTTCAACCCATAGACAGATTAGCCCCTGAACTGCATAGCAGCAGCAGCCTGCACTTAATAGTTGCAGAGCAGCA
The DNA here is from genome assembly GCF_028554395.1 of Pezoporus wallicus. Taxonomy (NCBI): domain Eukaryota; kingdom Metazoa; phylum Chordata; class Aves; order Psittaciformes; family Psittacidae; genus Pezoporus; species Pezoporus wallicus. The sequence continues at coordinate 1,274,177 of NW_026636323.1, read as the reverse complement.
GGTGACCCCCCTGCGGAGGAAGCACTTGTGTTACACAGATCAGGATTCAGGGGATCGTGAACTCCGCTACACAGTAACTCAGCCCCCCACTGACACTGACACTAACCATCCGCCAGATGGATATGGAGCCCGCCTTGGAGCCCTAGTGCTGACTGAGGATCACTCTGTGGAAGTTACCCACTTTACCCAAGCCCAGATCAATCATCACAAGATCTCATACCGTCCCCCACAGGAAGAACTGGGGGTGGCTCCTCATTTGATTCAGTTTCAGTATCAAGTGCAAGATGCAGCTGGCAATGCAGCTGAAGGGACTTTCACCATCTATCTGCAACCTGTGGATAACCAGCCTCCTGAAATCATTAATACTGGCTTCACTTTGCCTGAGGGAGGCAGCCATGTCCTTAGTCCAACTGAGCTGAATGCCAGTGACACGGACACTGAACTTACCCATCTCAGATTTATCCTGACCCAGGCGCCCCGTTATGGCCAGTTGCAACTTTCTGGATACAGTTTGATTCCAGGAGGTGTCTTTGGCCTGGATGATATCAGACAAGGGAGGGTGGTGTATGTGCACGGTGGAGCTGAGACCAACAGTGATACCTGTAGGCTTGATGTGAGTGATGGGGTTCATTTTGTGCCCATCACACTGAAAATGAACGTGCACCCAGTTGATGATGAGGTTCCTACACTACGGTTGCCCCCAGGCACTCTTGGTTCCTACCTGGATGTGCTGGAGAATGGTGCTGCAGAAATCACTGCTAATGTCATTCAGGGCACAGATGAGGATACAGATGACCTAATGCTGACTTTCATTGTAGAGGATCCTCCTCAACATGGAAACATCCTGGTCCAAGGAGTACCTGCAGAGAGATTTTCCCAGAGGGATCTGCTGGATGGTGTTGTGGTATATGCTCACACTGGTGGTGAAATAGGCCTTCTGCCCAAAGTAGATACCTTCAATCTTACCTTGTCTGACCTGTCTGAGAAGTGGAACGTCAGGGGCAATGTTGTTCAAGGAGTTTCGGTCTTGGTGACCATTCTTCCTGTTGACACTCAAGCCCCAGAGGTTTTTGTAGGAGAGCAGCTCATGGTAACAGAAGGTGACAAACGGGTCATTACTCCTGCTCACCTCAGGGCTGAAGATGTGGATACTCCTAATGATGATATACTTTGCACCATTGTTGCTCAGCCTGCATCTGGGTACGTAGAGAACATATCTCCAGCCCCAGGATCTGAAAAATCCAGAGCAGGTGTAGCTATAAGTGCTTTTACCTTGAAAGACCTCCGTCAAGGACATATTTTTTATGTCCAAAGTATACATAAGGGTGTTGAGCCTGTTGAAGACAGATTTGCTTTCCGCTGTTCTGATGGCATTAACTTTTCTGCAAAGCGTTTTTTCCCCATTGTTATTATGCCAGTCAATGATGAAGAGCCTGAAATATTTGTGCGAGAGTTTGTTGTGATGGAAGGCATGAGCCTGGTTGTTGATACTCCTATTCTCAATGCAGCTGATGCAGACATCCCTGCTGATGAATTAATGTTTGCAGTCGTCAGGCTTCCTAGGCATGGCCACATTGTGAACCAGCTGGTGAATAGAACTGTCCTAGTGGAGAGCTTCAGTTTGGATCAGATAACAGAGAGCTCCAACATACTCTATGAACATGATGACTCTGAGACAAAGGAGGACAGTTTTGAGGTGACACTCACAGATGGTAAATATACCATTAGGAAAACAGTACTCATCATGATTATTCCTGTAGATGATGAGACACCCAGAATGGCCATCAATGATGGTTTGGAGATTGAAATAGGAGAAACTAGAACTATTCATAACAGAATATTGAAGGCTACTGACCTGGATTCTGAAGACAAAACCTTGACATACATTATAAGATATGGGCCAGGACAAGGCCTCCTGCAGAAAATCAAGCCTTCAGGTGGAGTTGAGAATATCACCCTGGGGATGAATTTCACCCAAGATGAAGTGGATAGAAACTTAATTCAATATATGCATTTTGGCCAAGGAGGAGTTCGTGATCTTATCAAGTTTGATGTGACAGATGGAATAAATCCACTCATTGACCGCTACTTTTATGTCACGATAGGTAGCATTGATATTGTCTTCCCAGATGTAGTCAGCAAAGGGGTTTCTTTGAAAGAAGGAGGGAAGGTAACCCTAACTACTGATTTGCTTAGCACCAGTGACCTGAATAGTCCAGATGAGAACTTAGTTTTCACTATTACCAGAGCACCTGTTCGTGGTCATCTTGAATGCACAGATCAGCCTGGGGTACCTATCTCAACTTTTACTCAACTCTTATTAGCAGGCAATAAAGTCTATTACATTCACACTTCAGAAGATGAGGTGAAAATGGACAGCTTTGAGTTTGAGGTGACTGATGGCTATAACCCTGTATTTCGTACTTTCAGGATTTCTATCAGCGATGTGGACAATAAGAAACCTGTCGTCACAATCAACGACCTGGTGGTGAGTGAAAATGAATGCAAACTGATAACCCCATTTGAACTGACTGCAGAAGACAGAGATACACCTGATGCATTGCTAAAATTTATCATCACTCAAATACCAGTTCACGGTCAGATCGTGTTCAATAACTCCAAACCCGTCACCAGCTTCACTAAGCAAGATCTAAACGAAAATCTAATCAGCTACAAACATGATGGCACAGAATCAGTTGAGGATAGCTTCTCTTTCACTGTTACAGACAGCACTCATACTGATTTCTATGTCTTCCCCAACACTGTGTTTGAAACAAGGAAACCTCAGACTATGAAGATTCGAATAATGGCTGTGGACAACAGTGTACCTCAAATTGTAATAAATAAGGGTGCTCAGACTCTCCGTGCTCTGGCCACAGGTCACATCGGGTTTCTGATTACCAACAAAGTGCTCAAAGTGGAAGACAGGGACAGTTTACATGTTACTCTTAAGATCAGAATCACAGAGGGTCCACGCCATGGCTTCCTGATCCATCTGGGGAAAGGCAACCATAGCATCAGCCAGTTCACCCAAGGTATTACAATACTCCATGCTTTCTATAGATTGCTGGAAATGTTTTCATGCTAAACTCTAATAATTGATGGGAAAAACTTTTCAATAGTGAGCTTATTTATAATGGCTGCATTATTTTTCAGTTCTGTTTATTAGTTATTGTACCTGTGACAGCTTTAAACAGGAAAGAGTGTCTGCTGGATAAACATCAAATAAGGAGCATCTTTGTTTAGGAAAGCTTACAGCCCAAAGAACTGTGGTTTAGACTTTTTATCGATAGAATTTTGGATAACAGAATTGGGCTGCATGTGGTTTCAGATCTTTAGAGTCTGTGTGCCTTGTTTAAACAGTTTTATTTAGGGAATGCGGTGGGACTGGCCAAGTTATTATTAACTAACGGTCATACCACAGCGAGGATATCAGTTGCTATACAGTCTGAATGCAGTTAACTGTAAAAGCAAAATCACTTCCCAAACATGGGGAAATAATGTATTACAAGTGCATTTGTTGACTTAATTACACAAATCTTAACCACAAAGTGTTTGTGGTAAATTAAAAGGTAATGTAAATGTTTTAAATTTATATCAGTGCTCCTTTGTATATGGAACTAAAATACTGAGTGGTATAAGTAGGATGAAAACAACATGTGCTGTATGTTCTAAAATAAAGCCTCAACACAAAGATATAATGTAACTCTAATTGAAAAGAGAACATTAGCTATTCTCCAGAGAATTTTCCATGTTACTTTGCAACAAGTTAATAGCAGGTTGATTAACAGTGAAATAAGGTTTCTTGGAGGCTTCTGCAGCTGTGGAGAGAGCAAACAGCAGAACAGTATGAGGACTCAAAACTAAAGGTGCCCAGACAGGCTGGCCTGTGTAGGTGGTAAGGCTGGAGATGAATACTTGTAGTTGACTGTATTTTTTCACAGAGCCCATACCAGTATGTATTCCATGTTACAGTCTTGGCTGTAGTGATGTCCTTGTCAGATACACCAAACCTTGCGAACAGGCATGATGAACTTCTGAATGGCTGGACTGCTGTAAGTTTTGCAGCATTAATGCTATGAAGAGGATGAGAAGGGACCAAACAATGTCTAAACTTTGGGAACCACCAAGGTTCCTTAAGTGTAAGGCTTCAGTAGGGAACTGCAGGTAGTATTAAGAGTGTTGTCAGAATATGTGAAAAACAGAAGAGAATGGGAGCGAGCAAATAAGCAGATTATCACTTTTTCAGTGGGTTTTCTCTTACATTGGAGGATGTAGAATTATTATTATTGAGTGGATGGTCCTTGAAAGCAGACCACTGCATAGCACAGTGATATTCCTATTTTTTTTTTTTTTTTTTTTTGAAAGGGGGTCTCTCAGTAGAGGTACATGTTCCATTCTCTTTTTTGCCATGTGGCACCACTGAGGCTTTCAGTTGGCAGTCTGACTATGTGTCAGGCTCACTGGTCTCCACACAGGGTGTCTTAATATTCTGGGTATGCCTGAGCTGGATGAGAAGCTTGCAACCCTTAGGAAAGGAATGGTTTGAAAGCTAGTGAGGATCTCTATAAAGTGATACAGCTTCACAGGTCCTCTGACAGTACTGGCACAAGCGCTCTAATTAATGCTGAACTGAAGAGTGTTTTTAAGAAGTACACATTTCTTCAGTAATTTTGTCCTTTGGTCTCTATAAGCAAATACCTCCCGAGCATCTGTGTTATTTCTGTGAAATCTGTCTTCAACTTCCTGAATGCTTATGCTATACTAAGACAAATAATTAACTAACATTTAAGGCAGAAGTGAACAAGACCCTTTTTTGTAATATCCTTAATGATACTCATCCGCTTACAACCATTGCATATAAATCAGATTTTGTAGTCAGTCATGATTAATAGTATTGATTTTGGGATGCACCTATATTAGGACTTGCTGTTACACACTTGCTTTTTTTTGTTTTGATCTCCCAAGTTTTTAGGGGTTTCATCCTGCCACGTGGGGCAACCTCTTACAAAATGCTGAACAGCTCTAGTTTCATAAACATTGTTACAGTCCTCCAATTTATGTTGGAAGAGACCTCTGAAAGTTGTTTGATCCAGCCCCTACTCAAAACTTGGCAACTTTGGAGTTGGATGAAGCTGTTAAGGGTCACATGCAGGTGAATTCTGAAAGCTACTCAATAGCTGGGGAAGTCCATCCTAATACTTTTCCATCTCACATTCCCTGGGTTTGGGCTTGTGGTTGTACGAACAGGCAGCCGAATCATAGAATCATAGAACAGTCAGGGTTGGAAAGGACCTTAAGATCATCTAGTTCCAACCCCCCTGCCATGGGCAGGGACACTTTGAGTTAGGTTAACATTGATGAAATAAGATCCATTGTGTGCAAGCAGCTTGAGCAGTCTGGTTTTTCAGATTTGCCGTAGTGGAAAGAGTGGGCAGAGTGATTGTGTAGTAAACAGCTTTCTGCTTCATGCTTGAGATTGCTTTTCAGTATCTGTCCACAAAACATTATCAAGTGCTAGGAAGGAAGTCATCCTAGATTTGCAAGATGAGCTAAAAGCCTCCAGTCAAAATGTGGTTGTGCAGAATGTAGTATGTCCATGCGATTTTTTGTGTAGTTTGTTCAGGAACAATCAGTCTGGGTCTTCCTAATTAGCATGCATTAAATACTTATGCCACAAGTACAGTAGAAAATCTTTTGCTTCTGAGACTCCTAGAGTTAATTGGGATTGGTCAAAGGGGGTATTAGAGTGTGGAAGGATTAACTTCTTGATAAAAGGTCCCCAAATACTTCAAATAGTTGGTGCTTTTTATTTATTTTTATTTAATTGTTGAAATAATCTGAATGAGAAAGAGGCAGGCAAATGACAGTAACAAAATAAAATACTCTTAAAATATGTTAAGCAGTTCCTGAGATTATTCAATTCCTATCTGTCATTTCATGTTACATCTGAAAGCAGCAGTGTTAATTATTTCTTTGTGCTTTGTAGTTAGTAAATGCAGAGAAAGCTTAAAGAAAAATGCTTGCCACATGGTAATTTCTTGTCTAATGCTGTCCTAGAACAAAGCAAACATACAAAGGATATTCTATGCATAATTGTACTGCAGTTGTCTCTGCAAGTCAGGGCTGGAATTTCCTCATAGCAGATATCCATTAAGATTAGATAATTTGTTTAAAAGTGAAGAGAGTCTGCTAAGGAACTGGCAAGTCTTTCACATTTGAAAAATTTAGTGGTATATAACAGATAGCTGATGTTTGTATGATGTTTTGAATGTATAAAGTGTGACGGACTGCTGAGCACTGTTTTGTGACTCCCAGGTCCCATGTGGGTAAGTTTGTGAGTAAGGGCCAGGTCACATCCCAGAGTTGTGCAGGTGTGCTGAGGAGCCGGGAAGAAATAGTGGAGAGTAAGCCTCTGCCTTGGCAATAATACAGCTTGGTCAATGTCTCAGCACTCATGTAGACTCCTGAGGCCAAAAATATCTAAATGGCTGCTTCAGCCAAATATGCAAAACTTTGCAAACAGTGATTTTATTCAGCATTCACCTTGATAATACTTTTTTTCTTGTTTTTCAGGCAGTTGTTTTCAGGGAGATGAGTGAATTATGTTGCAAAGTGCATTTGTTTCTTAAAGAATATGTGTAACCTTTAATAACCACATCAGTTTTGCAGGTTTTTCAAACAGGAAATCAGTGCCTTGATCCAGCGGAGATAAAATTATTTTTTTGATAGGAATTATGTTGGATGGATTTCAAAATTATGCTGGAAAATTTCAGTATCATATCAATATTTAGCAGGCACTGTAGTTATACAGCAATGAATTGTGCTTACAACTAGGCAAGCTCTAATATAACTTGTATAACCCGAATCAACCGTGGAAGGAAAGTGTAGAATTGCTCAAGTGACTGTGAACGTGTTCTTAGTGAACAGAAAATAGGTCATTCCTTTGAAATTCTTTTGACAAAATTTAGGTGTTTGGATGCCAAGTGGCTTTTTCTGATGTGGTGGTCCTGGTCTGCCAAACACTGGCTCAAGAGCGTTGAGCCAATATATCTTTATATGTATTGGAACCATAGATTTTGAGAAGGCTGCCCTCATCGGCAGAGCTGAGCACTTGTATGTTTGCAGGATGAAAGATTTATTTGCTCCGCTGACATGAAGAGGTATTTGTTGGCATCCTCTTTATAGCCCTGTGAATTTTTGATCTTTAACTGAAACATTTATGGAAGAGATTCTTCAGGGACATGTATTTGCTGATAATGCTCTTAACTTGTTTGCCCTGGAAGATGTCTGGCTGCTTTTGGAACTCAAGATTTTGAGGAGCTCTGACAAAAGTGCTTTTAGCTTCTTTTTACTAATGCATATGCCCTAACATGAGAGGAGAACTTGGATGGTACTTGAGTTCCACTTTAATGCTATTAATTTATAGCACTTTTTCTTTAAAAAACTATCAGACATGGATTTTTTCCGACAGCAGTCTTTCAAAGAAAATGTCAAAAAGTATTTTTTATGTATTACATGTTTCTTATCACTGTTCAAGGAAACCAGAAAGCACAATATTAAGAAATACTTTTTTACCTTTTACATACTTTTTTATGCAACTGATTATTCAGAATTGTGCATTGAATTGCTTCTTACTGAAGTCTTATCTGTCTACTTACATTGCATCTATTTGAATTCCTAAATCAGCCAATCACTGTGTCTGAGCACTATTTATGGCAGTTCATATAGATTATATGTCATATCCTTTGAAAACATGCTGATAGGAGGGATGGTCTGGTGGAGAGGGCATTTTTGTGGGGGACTAAAGACACTGAGAGCTCTCTTCTGCAGAATGTGTAAAGATATCCTATCCTAGGGGTAGAAAACATGCCAGAAGTAATCTAGTTTGGGGGTGGGGAAGTAGGGTGGTATGAGTGTGAACTAATTTGTCTTGCCTCTTGAATGAAGGGTAGAACTTCACATAGAAAATAGCCTGGGGTTTGCTCCTGTTTCAGCCACAGGTTTTATGTGGTCTCTACAGTACTACTCGGGATGAAGAATGACAGGATCAGTATCTTAGAGGACGTACACCTCTATTTACGAAAATACATCACTAAATTATGACATAGATCTGACTGTTGAGCCCACGTTTTTACACTTCCTTTCAGTTGCTTTTGTAAATACATCATGAAAGAGGGCACTGGGGAGGGGGAAGTAAAGGGAGGAAGAACAAATGGTATCCGTAAAACTTCAACACTGTTAATACTGAAATTCCTGAGCTCTGCTGGAAATCTTGACTTCTCTCTGTTGAAGATAAACAATTTAATACATGTTTGGTTTTTTTTTTAAACTAAAAACAGTTTCATGCCTTCAACATTTAAAATAAAATCTGTTTTTTTCCTCACGCTTTCTAGCTGATATTGATGACATGAAGATATGCTATGTTTTACGAGGGGGTGACAATGCCACCAGTGACATTTTTCATTTCATGGTTGAAGACGGAGGTGAGTACCTATAAGATCTGTGCTTTTGCTGCTCTTGAAAGAGAAGGAACTTAAGTATACTTTGGGAGTTTAAAAACATTGAATTTAATTGAGGAAAGTCCATGTTACATCCTGGAATGTTATTTTTGTTATGAATTTCTTATATTTTGAAGAATTTCTGGTGATTACAGAGGCCTGTTGATAAAATGGTAATTGCATCTAATGAAAAAACACTCAGCCTATTCTAGTGAGAAAGTGACATTCTAGAAGCTCACACAGATACCTGGGATCTCTGTATTTTTACTTTTGTATTCCTTGTCCAGGCTCTTGACGCGTAATTTCTCATAAGCCTTTTATCTTGAGATACTTCCTAAACTTTGATTTGCATGTATAGGTGCCTACACCTTTAAAGGTTCCAGGTAAGAGGCTATTCATGTGAATGCTTTGTCTAATGTACATATTTCATAGAAGTCAAGTTTAGACTCTACCTACTTAACAGGATCTTTAATGGTTTGTCAAAGATCTTTGTCAGGTGACTTATGAGAATTCTCCTACTGTTATTTTGTAGGATTGTGGAGTATGAACAAGGAAAGAATAAAACCAAATTGAAAATACTGGCATATACTCACTTAAGGAAAAATATATGTAGGGGTTTTTATTGTTGTTGTTTTTAAAGAACAACAGAAAAGAACAGTTTAAGGAGCTAAAACCCCACATTAACAGGCCTATTTTTTCCATCCAAAGTCTGTACTTAATGTGGATATTCCTGAGTGTAGATATTCCTCTGTGTGGTAACAGGTGGCAATATTATGTTATTTTAATACCTTTTTTAATATGTGATATATAGCTGTCTGAGTAATTGGAAATTAGTTTTATTAGTTGATTTAATAATAAACTTCTTAGAAAAAATGTTTCAAGTTAGTTTATTGTCGGCTTGTGTGCTGAGCTTCTGTTAGTGTTTCATAAGAAGCACACCTAATCAACAGTATTATGATCAGTGAACAGGGATTTGTCCTGTCTGTCACAGATTGAATAGTTTTGTCACCATCTACCGTTGCTGGGAGTGGGATATTAAAGCATGTTCTCCTTATAATTTTTTTGGACAAGAGCAGAAGAGAGAGTTCTTCTAGGGACTCCTGAGAATGTCTTTGCAAATCTTTGTTTCATTAGAGAAGTAGTGAGATAACAGTTTGTAACACTTGACTTACTTTCCTTAAATGTTTTATTTTAACCAAGATATAGGTTAGAGAAATTTAAAGCTAAGTAAAGGTAATGGATCACAAGGTGCTATGTTTTCTTAGTAATAACATAATTTTCTCATGGCAGGTGTCACGAAATGGTGACATTCATGATTTTCTGTTGTTCTTCTAGTAGGTGAACAAATACTCAGTCTTGATGTTTCAAGGTTTCATGTGATGGGAATAATAGAAGCTGAAGAAAGTTTGTTCTTTGTGAACTGATTAACGTCAGTTCTTAAAATTGAGTTGTTCCTTGAGAACCCAATATTTGTGAGACTTCTCTCCATGCTATTTGAACACTTTCTAGTGGCAAATGTGTATGTAGAGCAAATTGCACTTAATATATTCTGACTTCATACCAAGAAATTTGTCTTTCATTGGAAAGCTTACCTGCCACATCTGCTTCTGCTTGGCAGAGTTGTAACAGCCTGTCCATTGTAACAGCATGCTGTTTTTTGTAATGCAAAGAACCTTTGCAATAACAAGGTGCTTGCTGATTTTTTTAGAGCCTTTGGAACTTGCAATGTTATCATTTTGCAGACTACTTAGCTAGATGGTCTTTGCTTTCCTGAGGCTAACTGTTGACACTGTGAAAAATGAGCTGTATTGCATTACAGAGTATTTCTGATTTTCTGCTTGACTGAAGGTGGTAAAACTGCATTTAAAGGGATGAAATTATGATCAAAACATTAATATGAGCTCAAATTTCCTAGCATTGTCTTTAGCAATGGGTGAAAAATCCAGCAATATAATCTAGCTATATTTCCACCCTCTTCAGAAAGAAATCAAAGCTAGTGTTTTTCAGCTCAGGTGTATTTGGGCAGAATTTCAGTGGTATCAGGACTATTGTTTTTGTGGTTTTAAGTCTGATCATAATAGGAGATTGCACGCAAGATCTGACAGAAAGATGCAGCATAGACTACCAACATCCACAGTAGAATGGCACTCTTCAGACCTCTGTCTTGTGTATTGGGAACTTTGCAGTAGTTACAAGTTTGTAATGGCTTACCACGCAGTGCCTCATGCTGTAAATGAGATAAGTGGGCACTTAAGCTGAAGAATTGTTCCATAATCCATAAGTGATCCTGTTGAAATCAAAATTAAGAGGGGTTTCACAATGTGATTCCATTAATGAATATGTGTTCATATTATTCAGCTGAAGTTATTTCCAACCAGTAAAAAACAAACAAAGAAAAAAAAACAAACCAACCCAAAGTACCCACTTATTTTATATCTTCCAGTCTTCTCATGCCTTAGAGAGGGGCAAATGCAACACCAGTCCCTGCTGTCTTCAAATAACATGAATTAGAATGTTGATTTTGCCCTATACCTCTAGTGTTGCCTGCAAAATACTTTTTTTTGTTTTTGGAATATTTGTTCATTGCCTATGAACTGCAAATAGGAGAAGAAGAGCATGGCTTTATCTCCATCTTCGGATACTCATTATACTGCCACTCTTGTAGGCCTCTTCTGTGGAATCACAGAATCATAGGATGATTTGGGTTGGAAAGGACCCTATGATCATCTAGTTCCAACCCCCATGCCATAGGCTTGGACGCCTTGCCCCAGACCATGTCACCTAAGGCTCTGTCCAACCTGGCCTTGAACACTGCCAGGGATGGAGCATTTACCATGTCTTTGGGCAAGCTGTTCCAGTGCCTCACCACCCTCACAGTAAAAAACTTCTTCCTCATATCTAACATAAACTTCTGTTTTAGTTTAAGCCCATTACCCCTTGTCCTATCACTACAGTCCCTGATTAAGAGTCCTTCTCCAGCACCCTTGTAGGCCGCCTTCAGATATTGGAAGGCTTCTAGAATATATAATATATATGATATATGATGATAGTCTAATTGGGGCCCAAGTCTGTTATCTCAGGCAATTGCCTGAAGATCAAGCTCAAAGAGTCATCAAACTGCATGGTGTGTATTTTGTTGTGGATCTAGAATTTTGTTTATTTTCTTATATGTAGATAGCATTTATGGTAAGCAAGTTAGGGCAACAGCCTACGAGGTGGGTAACATGAAAAGAAGCAAGTCAGTGCTCTGCCAGCTCTTGGCCCCTTGCCTGCTTGGTTTCTCACCATGGGAGTGAGTGTGCCATGCTGTGTACCAACCAACCAAATCATGAGCTGGGAAAGCATCGAATATGGTACTGGGACAAACTTGTTTACTTACTGGCCAAGGGAGAAGACTGCAGTCTAGACAAATGGAGAATAGCTCAGGGATTACAGCTGCCTTATGGTAACTTGCTGATTATAATTAAAGAGAATAGAAATGGGCTCAATACAAAGAGAAAGGAAGGCCATTTAAGAATAAAAGAAAGCACTTAGAACTGTAATTAACAAGTGAAAGCATATGCCTGCTGTATTCAAACCAAAATTGGAGATTTCACCAGATATACTGGTTGAGGTTTTAAACTCTGAGAGAGCCTTACTTTCAGGATCAGCATATGTATGGCTGTAGTACTTTTCTGGCTTTGAATGTCATATTTCATAAGAGTAATTAAAAGGTGAAATAAAGTGAACACAATTAAGCTGTTTATCACACAAATAATTTTTAAAGGTAGAAATGTTTTTTATTCCTCATGTTAAGGGATTTTGCCTCAAGATGACTCACTATAAAGTTGGGCGAGCTCTTGCATTTTTGTCATTCTTAGAACAAGAAGACACTATAGAATACTTGATGCTGCTGAGTTAGCTGTGTAATGTTTTGAAAGAAACTATTAACTTTTTGAAATTAACTATTTGAAACTTCATATTAACAATCTGCTTTCTTTATGTTTTGATTTTTGATCTTAAAATAATCCTGTGGAGATCTGTTGATACTGAAAAAGTGTTATGAGTCCATTTTAGCAAAACCTTGAAGAAAGTGTGGGATTTTCTTTTTCAGAAAGTTTGCAAAATCACATCAATAGAATCTCTTTCCTCAGAAGTGGACTCCACATTCCATTAACAAGGTGAAGAAAAAAAACATGCTTAGCAAGTGCAAGCATGTGATGCTGGTGAATCCTGATGTTTATATTGCTAACTTCTTAATGCAGTGGTCAGTAAAGGAACCAATACTATCAGAAGGCAGGGAAAATGGGATTTTTTTTTTTTTCCCCAGTGGCAAAGTAAAAAAAAACCCAAGGAAATCCAGGCTGATAGTTGAACTCCTGTGTATATTTATGATATGTAAATTTGTATATTATTGAGAAACTCACTAGACTGAAGAAAAAATCCAGCTGAAAATGATTTGGCCTTTTAATTAGTGAAAGGCTCACAGAATAACTTAAATCTGATAAACTTAATGAGAAGCTGCAATGTGTGTGGCCACCTTGTATTACAGAAAGCTTGAGGAAACTGGATATGTATGGCACTGCCAAATATATGCATAGAGTCGGTGCTTCAGCTATGCAAAATAGCATTAATCTGTGTGGAATGAAAGTTGACACAGAAATCAGCTCCAGTGTGTTAAGCTCTTGTGCCTGCTTCAGAAAACTGCATGCTACAATTTCATGCTTCATCCCTTGTGGTTTTTTTGAGGCATTTTTACTGCTTACATGAGAAACTAGCACTGAAAATGCAGTTAAAACTGAAGTCCGTCATTTACCTTCACTTTATGCTTTGCTTGGCTAAGATTTTTTTTAATGTCACTGTAGTAAGTCCTAATAATTGAATAATAATATGCATCCAAATGCACATTTGTCCGGTCTGTAGGAGGTATTTTCTCATGAATTGTGCTGCTTCAAATAACGTGAAACTGGTTGAACTGGTTTAAGGCAAATTTTTGGCCAGATTCTGCTGATTATATAGAGTAAAACAAACACACCCAAAAGCCAGCACTAACATGAAACCCCAGCGCAAACCCCATACCTCCAGAGTCAATATCAGAGTCCAGTATATTCCTTTGCCCAGCAATGGGTAGTGGGACTGGGGTAGGAGGTACTAGAGCAGTGTGCTGAATACCAGTTAAAAAAAGAAGAGCTTCTGTGCAAAGGATTGTTCTATTTTCATTTTTCTTCACACAAGAAAAATGGTTGTATTCAGGTGTTAGGGATAACTCTGAAATGTTCGAGTTCAGATTGTGTAAAGTCAGTGAAGGAATGTTTATCTCTTCTAAATAGTGATCTGCCCCCAGATATTTTTAAAATACAACCTTGCTTTTGACTTACTTGTTGCTTGGCTAATACTCTTATCCCAGTAGTCTGCCTTGCTTATTCTTCCTTCTCCCCTGTCTGTCTTCTGAAGCTTGGGAAACTGTCAACCAGGGTTGCAGCACCCATGGAACAAATTTGGTATGTGTTTCAGTATTTTTCTATTACAAGAGGCTGGCCCCATATTTATAGTGTTTTGCATTGGAGTCAGTTTTACTAAATTTTCCAGTTTCGAGGAGAAAAATGAGATAAGACTTAAAAACCCCCAAAATAATAAAAAAATTGTGTAATAAGGAAACATATTTCCTGTTCAACCTAAATTTGAACCATAATCTGTCCCTCCCTTACCTAACTGCCTTCTCTGCTCCAGTGCTTAACTGGAGTCCTCCAAACTGCTTCTTTAGGACTGCTAAGTGGTATCTTGCAGTATAGTGCCTCAAGGGTAGAATGCTTTCAAAGGGGAAGTAATGACAGATTCTCATGCCTGGTTTAGGAATGTGAGGATCACTAGGGAAGGAAAGAAACAGGATTTTGTTTTTTTTTTCCCCAGGTTATTTGGGCAGCTTTTCTGAGTTAAAGCCAAAGTGTTGCAAAGCCAAGTCTCACTGAAACTGGTGATTTACATCATTAGCTAAATCTCATTTAAATTTTTCATTACAGATCCCTAAATGCCTGCATTTTCCTGCACTAACATTTGGTTAAATCCCCACTGAAGCAAGAATCTTTGAAAAACAATTCCCTGATGTTAGCCTTTAAACCTAATTTCTGGGAAACATCATAGACTTTTCCCAAATATTTTTTTTTTTGCAATAGATTATGTTAAAGAGGCACTGTTCTACTGCTTAGAGAAAACTTCGAGTAAGTTTGTGAAATATAATTATTTCATCTGTCATCCTTCATTTTACTAAAAAAAAATATATATTTTTATGAATTTCACCATTTATTCATTTCTGAGAGAACAATATTACACTCCTGAGTATAATCATTAAATGATAACAGTTGTCAGTGCTGCTTTTCAAAGCCATAACACTGATGTATTTTCCTGGTGAGCTGTAATAATAGTGTAGGAACAGACATTTTGGACTTGATATGTGATGGTTCTTAAAGAAGCAGACTGCTAAAATATCATTGGGAATTATTTGCCGCATCCTTGTTTGACCTCACATATGGTATTTGGGCACACTAGTCTTGGCAAGAAACATCAGCTACATTTATCTTTGGCTTAAAAATGAGGGCATCACATGTTGACGGTACTTTTGCCATCATTTGCCAAGTACTGTATTGGATTCTGGTTTGTTGCCAGGCTTGTTGCTGCTGTTTTGATGTACTCTAGATTGGTGCCCAAACAATTTTTCATATGTCAAACTTCTTACTGTAAGTATTGTCAGGGGATTTAAATAGTAGTTTGACACTACAGTTTATAAAATCCCCCAAGCAAACTGAACAAAAAAAAAGCCTTTCAAAATAAACCTTTCTGTAAATAAAACAGACATTGTTGTATGTGGCTGCAAGGTCACAGCAAAGTTAATGTCTGTTAATGTATACAGGAGCAAGAGGTGATTATAGGGGACCTATAGAAAGTCTAGTACAAGCCATACTAATCTCAGTGGAAAGACTTTCAGTGTCTTTTGTACCAGTTCTATTTGTTTCTTTGTACTAGCATTTTAGACTGGCTACTGGAAATTATTGAATTTTCCATTTCTAACTTGCATATCACCTTATCCTCTAAATATGTCCATAGAAAAGGTCAGCTTTATCTAGATAAAACAAAATGGTTTCTGGAGAGGAAAAAAAGTAGTTGTTTAATTTGGCAAGAGAATTTTTGTTTCTTCTAAATCATTTGGGTGTAATGGTGATTTTAATGGTCCCGAAAGTAAAGCTTTTCTCTGCTCCTGAATTCATTTTTTTTAACAAAAGCAAAACAGCATAATTGAAGAGGGTGGATTTAGGTACTAGGGATCAGGAAAGGATCTAATTGCCTTTTATATAGAAGTTAGGGTACTTTGTCCAAATGTGAAAGTCTTGGATGTAATTCCTTCCTTCATTTGAACCCTCCTTCATTGTTCCCTCACTTATATTCTAGTTAGTTTTGTATTAATTTTCTGTTTGCTGTCCATGTATGCAAGTTCTTAATTACTCTTTGGAATATAGCCTGGAGTGCAATGTTCCACTTTCCAGCTAAGTACTGTTATCAACAAATCCTGTCTCATTTTTTGTGTGGGTTCCTCCTCCCTTCTTTCCTGTATATTTCTCCTTTTCTGCTAATACTTTTCATGTTCCGCAGAGTAAGATGGCTAGAACAGGCCAGTTAAGAGCAATATGTTCCAGAGTAACACTTAGGCCGATGGTTTAGATCAGGGTTAGGGCAGGGAGGTTTTGATTCCAATTCTCTTAGAGTCAGAGCCAATAGTCTTGTCTTCCATGCAGAAAAAACACCCTGACTACTGTATTGGTTTGATAGAAAGGAAATGTCTCCAACATCATAGATATTTTTCTACTTTTAAGCTGAGATCACTTGCTGAATAATCAAACTTTTACAGAACAGTGTATTCACAATAAAATTCACCAGCTCAGCACCTGGAGCTGAATCCTGCTTGCTTTACCAAGCTGAATAGTGTCATTGATTTTATTTGACCTGGCCAGGTGAGAGGCAAGGAAGATAATGCTTAAGATAGCCCAGTAAGTACTTAGCAGCCCTTTTTTTACTTAAAAATAATCCATAATTTAGCTTTCATATTCTTATGATACAAAGTCAGGTGCCGCTAGCAGCAAAAGAGGCATGACTGAGTAGTAAAATTAGCACAAAATGCAAGAAATAAAGAGATTAAGAGGACACACTAGGTATTGAGATCTTTCAGGAGTAACACTGATTGCCAGTGACATGAGAACCTGCAGAATGACACTAATTCCTAAAGTGAGCTATAATAAGTGTGTGAAATTATATTGGTTGTTGGTTGCAAATATTTTTGATTTGGACAGACTAAGGAGGGCTAGAGAAGAATGAAACGAGAGAAGGGACCCTGGCTGCTGTCAAAGAACCCTGGTTGCAGGGTTTGTTTTCCCTACCTGTTTACACAGAGGGGTTCTAAAGAGCCCTGAAGATGAGTTTAACATTTATCACTTCAGTTGCCAATTAACTGTAAAGTCTCTAGAATTCCCATAAAGGATCATCTGATCAGTGTATAAAATATATCTGGGAAGTTCCTAGATTTCTTTAAAAATTAGACTACTGTTTATACAAGAGGGATAAATACTTCTGAAACAAACTACAGATATGTGAAAACCAGTACTCTAACAAGAAAAGTTAGTGAGTCTTTACCTATGGAAATATATTAGGAATAAAGTTAAATTAGAAATGGAGGAAATATAATGATGGCATATATTGTAATAAAATTTTTGCAATTTGTGCTTCTTAATTTACAACATTCTTGCTATTGTAAGATTCTGTTTGCCTTGCTAAATCTTAGAATATAAGGACCACTCTTGCCCCATTAACCTCTGTATACTTTCTGGAAAAATGAAGATATTTGTTTTATTTCATAAGCCCAAATTGTGTTTGGATGCTGTTCAAATTTTCCCTGATATTATATGTCCTGTTCTTTATAATTGGCACTGCAGTATGCTAGGGAGTGTTTTGATTGTCTAGAGCTTGATGGTGGTGATGAAAAGATTGAGTGTTTATGGGTAAGAATCAGAGAGAAGGCTAACAAGGCAGATATCATGGTGGGAGTCTGTTATAGAACATCCAACCAGAATGAAGTGGCAGACAAAATATTCTATAAGCACCTGGGAGAAGTCTCACAATCTCCACCCTTTGTTTTCTTTGGGATTTCGTCTTAGTGGATGTCTTCTGGAGATAACATCAGAGAGGGAACAGTCTAGGAGATTCCTGGAGTGTGTGGTAGATAACTTCCTGATACAGTTGCAGAGTGAGACAAGGGAAGGCATCCCACTGGATCTGTTGTTTGTGAACAGAGAAGGACTTATGGATGATGTGATGGTTGGAGGCCGACTTGGACGTAGTGATCATAAAATGGATGATAATAAAGTAATGGTAATAAAGGAGACAGGCAACAAAGGCTTTATTTATCTCTACAACTACCTGAAAGGAGGTTGTAAGGAGGTGGACATCGGCCTCTTCTCCCAAGTAGCAAGTGATAGGACAGGAGGAAATGGCCTCAAGTTGCACATGGAGGGATTTAGATTGGCTATTAGGAGAAATTTCTTCACCAAAAGGGTTGTCAAGCACTGGAAGAGGCTGCCCAGGGAAGTGGTGGAGTCACCATGCCTGGAGGTATTTGAAAGATGTGTAGATGTGGTGCTTAGGGACATAGCTTAGTGGTGGATTTGGCAGTGCTAGGTTAAGGGTTGGAATTGATGATCTTAAAGGTCTTTTCCAACCTAAGCAATTATATAAGTCTGTGAAGTTCAGAACCAGGAATAATACAAGAAGAGTAAAAATCCTGTTAAATTAATCAGTTAATTTGACTTGTATTTATTTTTGTTTGTGTTTGGCCAACATGAGAATTTCTAAAGTCAGAATGTTGTGGCTTGTTTTCTCTGGGTTTTTTTCATTTAATCTTTTGCAAATTTATCTAATTAGTTTTTGGTTTTAGAGTAGAATTTCATTTAGCAGTAGACCCTTAGGAAGCTTTTTGAAAAGACAGAATATATCTTTTTTTTTTTTTTTCCCTTTCTGAAGAAGGATTTTAGCTTGTTTAAGTTCAAGTCATTAGTAAAACATTAATTGAGCCAGTTTGATACAGCGCTGCCCTGAATGTTTGCCAGGATTTCAATCTCAGTAACTTTTAACTTAAGTACCAGTGTAGCACTTCTGTCACTCTGCTCTATAATGTGCATTTTCTTCAAGGCTGTAGGAATGCTGTTACCACACACCTTGCTGCCTCTTTAAAGCTTTGTAGTTAGGGTATAACACAATAATTAGAGAGGGAATTGTAAGGATGCCTTTAAAGAAATACTTGAAGCCTAATTCAAAGCCCAGTGCCTCCAGTGAGGCTTTTTGTGCCTAGAGGTTTGTGGTTTGATCCTGCGTTAGTGAAATCTGTGAGCATATTTTTTTTCACTTAGTACTACGATGTTGGAGAGCAGGTCATGCAAGATAAGATTTTCATAAATAAAAGCATGCTAGTATTCTCTGCCCCTAAAACTATTTTACCTTAAAAAGCTTTTAATTTAGGACCCTCAAAGTATTTGATTTCTTATTTTGATGCCTCCTCTTAGGCAGAGCTTGTGAGCTCAAAGTCTGAGACACTGTAACCAGTTTAAAACCCACTGCACTACTTCGTGTAGTATTTTAAGACCTTCCTGGGCTTTGTGCTGAATTAATTCCCTGTCTACACTCTTTAATCTCAGTAATGCCCTTTTAAGATGACTTATCATTACAGTAGAGAATTTGTAGTACAGTGTGCTCAAATACATCCTTCCTGAGGGAACAACTGAGTCTTTTGGGCAGAGAGCCTAATGAATAGGAAAATAGTAATTACCAAGTTGTTTTTTCCTTTTCCTTTTCTTTTCTTTCTTTTTTTTTTTTTTTTCTGGCAGATACACAAGAGCATCACTCTCAGCTTTCTCATCAGGGACAGGTCATGCATTTAAGATCCAAACTGCAGAATTTATCTGGTGGGACCTTTGAGTGAGATTATGTCCTGGATTCATCTTAATCAAGTGGAGGTCCCTAAAGTGCTAGATTTTTAGCCATAATCAATTTAGGTTCCTTCCATAACCAGTAACAAAATGAGAGACACCTTGAGGATGAGTAGATTTAGATGTGGCACAGGAGTGATTGCTCTGAATTCTAGTCCAGTTTTGCCCTTCACTTTTCATGTGTACTTAAAATTGCATAAAACGTACTAAGCGGGGCAGCCCTGGCAAGATTTACAGGTCAGTTGGTGAAGTGGGCATTTTCTAGCTTGTTGACTGATTTGGGCATTATGCTAAACAAATGAAACTTCATGAGATTGCCAGCTCACTTTTACTTACATAAGTCACTGCATACTGTATTCACTGCTGATATTTGTGAACAATTTCCTCTGCTGCCCAAGGAAGCTTAAATAGATTCCTACACATCTGCTGTAGCCTTTAGGCTATAGGAAATGTGAGGTGAATTCCTCTCAGTGAAGCAGAGTAATTTTGTGTGGAATGAATAACTTCACTATCGAGCACAGATCAAGCTTCGTGTCCCACTGCACCGAAACCAGGTCCTTTTGGGCTGCTCCTCAACTCGTGAGTTCTGTGCTCTATCCAGCGGTGGAAAAGCCTCTTCTATTCCTTCATAATTTTTGCGTATGTGAAAGCCTAACTCCCTATTTATCCTGGACCCTAGGAGTTTCTGCTTATGCCTGTATGGGGTTTGTCCAGTTATGTTTTCAGTTCTCTGCCCTCCATCTCCATCCAATCAAACTTTTTTCCTTCCCCTTGGTTGTATCATAGCTTGGTTGTATCAAGAACCATTGACAACTTAATCAGATGGTTATCAGATTGCTAGATCTGCTAGGGACAGAGGGCCTAGCAGGAACTGGGAAAAATTGAGTTAGCCTATGATCCTGTAGTCCTATTGTTTGCACACCAGTGGCAAGTTGGAACGAAATAGAGCAAAGCCTTGCTTTTGGCACTGTTTTGCCATCAATTAAAAACCATAGGCAAAATACAGAGAGCTGTGCCTGATCCTTTTGAACATATTCTGAAGGGACTGAATCTTTTACCCTTCAGAGAAGTTGGAATAGACAGACCTTAGGCATTACATTGAAGCTATGTGGACTGCAGTGACTGAGTTAGCCTGAAACTGAGAGATTTTAATCATGGCATTGGGAACTATCAGTCAGACAATATATTCTCATATAGCTCTTATTTTTTCCCCACTTAAAGGCAGGCATAAGATCATTTAGTCATATGTCATACAGGTATTATAGCCAACTGTATATACAAGTATTATAGCATAGAAGAGTCCTGTGTGTCAAGATGCACAATTTCTACATACTTTGTGCTTATTTTCAAATATACTGCTTCAGATCCATAGAAAGGTCACAACTGAGCTAGATTCAAATAAGCAGGACAATTTTCACCAGCAGTGGTTCAGCCTAAATCATCTAATGCATAATTCTTGGATTTCAGATTATGAAGAACAGAGGAACAGATCACAAATGATTTTTTTTTAAATTTTTGTTTATTTAAAGGAAAACAAAATGCAACTCCAAACAGTATTAATGCACTTGCTGCCTCTGAAGTACCTTACTCTGTGTACCTGTTCCAATTCAGTACATACATGCACAAACCTACAACTCTACTTCAAGCTAGTGACCCTGCAGTGGTTCCTGTGTCATGCCTCCGTCACCTTGAACAACGCTGCTATTTGAACTCCTTTTCTGCTCTGTTAGGTTCATAACACAAGTAGATTCAAGACGATATGATTTATTTGATAATTTATTGATATATTTATTTTGAAAATATGTCAGTGCCATGTTCCAGCTAATGACCAGCAAATGTTACTTACACTATAGGAAAGAGGATGAGCAAAAAAAGGGAAATTTTTTTTGTTAGTCTTTTTTTTTTTTTTCCTTGAATCGCCTCATGGCATTCCCTGAAACAGCCTAGATTTAAGTGATCCCTCTTTTCTGTCATCAGAGAGCTGCTCCTGAGAAGTACTTTTTGGTACTCTTGGAGTGCTTGCCAATTGAAAGAAGCCTCAAAGGTATCAACAGTTGAGAAGCACACATTTGTTAATTGAAATATTTAATTGAAATGTTTATTTTAATGTTGTTTGTAACTTCAATGTATTGAGTAATAAGTAATGTAGTTTTGGATTATTAGTCTTTATGTAGTTACTGCTACTATTTGTAGTAATTTAATAATCATCAGTCATAGGAATTCTGCTAGGAATCATATGATAAAATCGTGTCCTCCTCTTGTTTGCTACTATTACTGCCAATTAAAGCAAACAATTCTAAATATGCAGCTTCTGATTTTTCACAGTTCTTTACACTTCCCTCAATTACAAATGTAAATCAGACCTTATTAATTGTTTGGAAGTCCCAAATTCAACTAAATATCTGAGGAGTGTAGTTTAAGAGTACAGCCAGCCCTGAGACAATTTCAGATTACTGAATTGCTGAGTAATCTCAAGTGACTGTATTAACTTCTGGAGTTGCCTGCTTATAGGGTAGCCTCACTCATCTCAGGTACCTCAGAAATAGCTCTTATGTGTAATGAATCTGTTCTTTATTGAACAGTCTTCCCTTGGTTTCCACAACTGAAAGAGAGTAAATGAAGATTTTCAGTGGACTTGACTTATGTTTTTAGTAAGAGTGTGTGCAAATGTATGTTTGCTCTTTGGGACAGAGCTGCATTTCCTACCTGGGACATACTTTTGCAAATGCAGATGTACCCTGATTTGGCCACATATGGCTTTGCTTAATTATCCTCTCACCAAGAGGCAGTGTATTATTTTGGTAAAAAAAATAGCTTCTATGATGTTTTATCCTGCAGTACTTGTACTTTGTTCTTTGCATGGAATAGATGCATGTTGTAAGACATCTGCAGATTCCTTGGTTAAATGTCTTTTTTCATACCTTTTGAGTACTTTGAAAAGCAATAGTGTAATTTTTTCTTTATAGTATTAATTTTGACTTGTTGGGTTTTCACACAATGCTGTTCATGTAGCTTACTTCAGATTCATTCAGTGAACAGTTGCAAATACTTACAGCTAAAGTTCGCTTCTGCCTTTTTTTCTTTTTTTTTTTTTTTTTTCCCTGTTTGCTGACTCTGGAATGAGTAAAGCTATGGTGGGATTGAATATTAGGCATGAATATAATCACAAATACTTAATACAGGCTTTCTTTCACAGCATTTGATATTGTAACACGTGACAAAGTAATTTTAAAAATTTAGACACCACAAAATTTGGACATTCATAAAATGACAAGTTTGGACAGCTTGAAATGTTTTTTTTAAGGGATCTTGTCAACTTTTACAGAAGCTGGGAAGTGCAATTTCCTGAGATGCCTTGTTTAATGAAATTTAACAGTAACGGTGATTTTGCTAAGCAGTCTAAGCTGCTTCTGGTCTACTGGCCATTTTTGAATGCTTGATTTCTATATTTCACCCATGGTAGGAAGTTGGCATAACAAGTGTCAGTGGTTGGAGGTTGAATGCATCACAATTCAGATTAGAGATGGGAATGTAGTCTTTAAGAGTGAATGCTCTGACTTGGTAGCAGATTTTCAAAGCAAGTGGTGAATTCCCTGATGTGTTCCGCAACAGCTAACTTATGGGAAAAACCCCTCACCTGTTAAGCTACATCCAACACAAAGTTACTGGATGGAATTTTATGTCCTCTTAATACAGAAGACCAAGTTAGTCATAAATGATGGCATTGGCCTTGAAATCTGTGCAGCAGGAATTTATAGAAACTCTCTACTATTACTGACTTTGCATGGAACTAGAGTCAGCAGCCGAGCTTGCCTGCAGTTCAGTGAGTTAAAATTGGAAAGAGACTATATGATTTGCAGGAAATTCTTATCAGTGCCATTCTTCCAAGTTGTATATTTAAGAAACAATTCTTACTCCTCTCCAATCTCCCTCCAAGATCCTTAAGGAAATTAAGAAGTGCAATTGTGAAAGCCATAGAAGAACCTTTAAATCACATAGCTGAGAAGCCAAGAATTTAAAGAAGATAAAATGAAAGCTGAATGGTACAGCCCTCAAAATCTGTGAATTGTTATGCCTTTTCATATAGTCACTAGTAACATTATTTGCTTAGTATTTCAACATACAATCTTATCTTTCTCCCACCCACATTCTTGTAAAATATATCTTGTTGATCTTAATGTTATCTTCACATTTTTTACCTCTGGGAAGTTTTTTACAAAAAATTCTAAAAGTAAGCAGCACTTAAAAAAAAACAAACAAAAAGAACACCCAGACGTAAATAACTTTACCAATCTTGGAGAATTTTAGAACTACCTTTTGTATTTAACAGTTAAAAAGCTGGCACCAAATTTTAGATATGTTTTTATGTTTAAAACCTCATAATGTGCCAGCTTTTCATAAAATAATATTATATATAAATGTGGGTGCAATATTTTTAGAATTGTATTGTTTATCCTGTTCTTCTTAGCTAGATCAGGGTTATTCTGACCTAATCAAGTGAAATAACTCTATCCTTATGTAATTGAAAGTAGCACAAGACTCATCAGCTCTCCACCCCCTACTGGACAAAATTATTCCCACAGAGTTATCCAACATACATTAGTATGTTGCTTGGAAGAATTTAAACAGATGAGAGTGGGATTTCATGTTCATCACACTGCTGGCTTTTTTATGGATGCGCTGTCACATGATACCAAATGTGGCAATATGAGTGTCCCTAGAAGATAAACCTCAGGTGTAAAGGGTGGGGCCAGTTCTGCGCATGTTGTGCCTCACCTAAAAAATCCACTGCGCAAGCCCGAAGGGTTTACTCACACTTGGAAAGCCCTGTAACGACAGGTGAGGGATGAAACAGCAGGTGATAAGGTGCACTGGAAGCCACAGACCCAACCCTGCATGCAGGCGATTCAGGACATTGGTTGCTTGAGATTGACCCAGGAGATGAAAGTCTTGTTCCGAAACATCCTGAATGACCAAGCAGCTTTTTCTCCAACTGGATTTGCTTATCCCTTTTAGTCCTCATCGCGCTTGTAGTAAGCGTGGGTAAAGCTCTTCCCAAATCTTCATTCACGAAGCCAAGCCATCATCATCATCAGATTGCATAACTGCCCACTCCTATAGCTGTCCAGTGGCCCAAACATAGTTACTTCACTTTTGTTTCACTATGCTGACTTACATGATTGCCTGTAAGGTAAATGTTTTATAGTCTACTATAAAAGGACTATATATGTGTGTGTGTGTGTGTGTGTGTATGTGTGTGCATCTATATATAAAAAGGATGGTATGTAGTCCTTAAACCATCTAGCCTCTTTGAATTTACATAACAAGTACATATTCTAATGGGGTATCTTTCTTTCCTGCTTCACTCCTTTTTTTTTCCCATGTTACACTGATTGCTTTGGTGAGTAACATAGTTCACAATTAAGGCTTGAACTTTGAATTCTTGACATGCCTGAACTGGCTTTCTACCTGAAGAAAAGCAAGTATTCCCCTTTCAAGTGCTTAGCTTTGCATAAACAGGTCTTTACTCTGACCTTTGCTTATAGATATTGTTACCCAGTCAGCTAGTTACACTGGAATGAGAGCATACTGTTTCAAGCAGCAGACAGATTTGAAATATATAAAAAATATATATTTCTTTTCCATAGGAAAGATTTCAGTTTTAATGAAAAATAATTATTTGGGGTCGGGGGAAGATGGTCAGGAGTTATTTTCACACTTCTACAGAATACTTTTTAGGCCAACTTTTAACTCTCGCTGTTCATAGTATCTGAAACGACAGCTCTCAGGCCCAACCCACCTTCCCAGTGTAGAGCTGATAAGATTGGTTAAGAAGCTGATAAACATAGTCAAGGATTAAGAGTAAAATGAAACATTTGGCGTGTGCTTTCAGTGCGGAGTGGTGTCCGTTAGTCAATTCAGATTATTTTGTTTTTACTTACATATTTTTAAATAGCTCTTTCTCTGAGCGTCTTTTAAAAATCTTTAATTGCTTACTGTGCAGTTCAGTAGTCCTTGCCTTATTCCCTGCTAAGGTAAAAAAAATCACTTCTTTCACCCACCATAAATACATTCCCTCTGAGAATTTCCCTTTGGGCAGTGTTGTTCAGCTCCATTCCAGAATACAAGGCTGTGTGATAAATGTCATTGAATAGGATACACAGGAGGAAGAAAAGTATGATTAATTGTATGTGATGACGTATTTGTTTTACTTCAAGCTGGCTGCATAGCTTAGAGTAGCAGAAGCCACAGCATGAATTCTAGCATATGGTAATCCAAGCACAAACTCTCTATACATTCTGGATATACATGCTAAATAAATTACAGACAATGATGAAACCCGCATTACAATCCCTTAATGACTAATGTTTCAGTGCTAACTAAATCAAGCTAGCACAGGTACACTGTCATGTAATTGTACTAGTATCTTAATTTTTATTTTAGATATGTGTTCTATTTAATAAGATTTGGCCAAGTTTGGAGGGGGCTGGTCGCATACTTTCTTGGGCAGCTTTGTTTGGTTGCATTTTTTTAACGGAAGGTCTAAAGAGGCAATATATTTTTGCAGTCTATTCATTTATGACATCAAAACAAAACATTTTTCTCTTCAATGTACAACCAGATTTCAAATTCAGAAAGAAAATAAAAACAACAGGAATTATTAGTTTCCAAATATATGGTTCCAAATCTAGTTATAATTTTGAGATCCTTTTATAGTTGAGTTGTTAATCTGATAAAGTAAGGGTGATTCATCTCTATCTAAGAGACAAGCTATTAGAGTAATTAAATTTCCCTCCTGGGGTGCTTATTTCTTCATATATGGTGAAGGGGGCCTGGAACAATTAGAAAGATATTAGGCATCTAAAGATGAAACAGGTGAATCTGGCTCCTAAAAGTTAAAACTATCCTTTTGTCACTGAAAGGCATATTGCTGTTCTTTATGTTCTCTGGGGGACGATGACTGGTAAAGCTTGCTCTAATATATATATATTATGGTTGAATCAGTAGTTAAAAATAGAGTATTTAAAACATCAGATGTTTTTATATAATAGTAATACAAATCAGCAGAAATTCCTTAATCCATGAGGATACTCCTGATATTAGAAAAGATAATGAATTTGTTAGGAGTCCAAATCAGGTATATCAAAATAAATCTTTCTCAAAGCCCTTCCCAAATGGTTGTTGCAGTAGGTAAATAGTCATTGTACATCAGTGAGGTAAGGTGGGTTTGTGCTTTAGATATGGGTTGGGCAACAGTAAAGATTAGTAGAGATTAACTTTTAATTACCTGTTTTGTATTTTGCCTTTGCTGGTGCTTGGAGTTGCTCATGCTTCCACTTTATTTCTCTATGAGTTTAATTACTGTAACATATGCAGTAGATACTGAGAACAGTTATAATGAGTTGATGGAATTAATAGGATTAAGACTGTTATCTTCACTGTAAATTTGGCAAACCACATTCATTTGCAGTGGCCATTGCTTTTATCTAAATAGTTGAGAAAGAATACAGAGATAATTTTTGGTGGAGTGAAATTCCAAGAAGTCGTGATTCAGATAAAATGCTTAGAGATGCAAGTAACATTTTTATCTACTATTGATGGCTTGGCTTTGCGAGCAAAGTTTTGGGAAGGGCTTTAACCACGCTTACTACAAGCACAGTGATCCTTTAATACACCAAGCGATTAGAGAAAATATGGAATTGTTTAGAAAAGATTATACTGCAAACACTTCTTTATAAATATTTAACAAAATTTTTCTAAGTACTTGTGTGAGTATGGAGTGTCTTGATCATATTATGTTCATGTGCATGTGTATACAGGAAATGCAGTGGAACTATTAGCTGTGAAGTTAAGGAAATAAAGACATTATGTTTATATTGAATATTCTGAATATTCTCAGCTTTTAGGTTCAAATAAATAACATGATTAGAAAATAATCTAGTACTTTCCTAGTATTTTTGTTTCTCTAAGTGGAGAAAGGATGTTTTTGAGGTGAAGTTGCTAAAATGGATTTTACACTTGGTATGTGACTTCATGCAAGCCATAGAATCAGAGAATAACAGTGTTTTTAAAGCGCCTCTGAAGATATGTAATCTGATACCCCTGTGAAGAGCAACAACTCTTCATTCCCAGGAATGAGCCCAATCAAGTTTTGAGTGTCTTCAAAAATGGAGACTCTACAACCTCTCTGGACAATCTGATGCAGAGCTTGAACATCCTTACAGTAAGGAAGTTTTTTCGCTTGTTTGAATGAATCTTGTAATTCAGTTTGTCCCCATGGTTTCATGTCCTGTTACTGAGCACTTATGAGAACAGTGTGCCTCCCTCTCATTACACCCTCCTTTCAGGTATTTATAGGCATTGATAAGTTTCCCACCTGAGTGTTTTTTTCAGGCTGAACAATCACAGCTCTCTATTTCTCCTTGTATGTTAGGTGCTCCAGTTCCTTAACTGTCTTTGTGAACTTCACTGGACTTGCTCCAGTATGTCCATGTCTCTCTTGTGTTGGGGAGCTCAGAACTGGGCCCAGTACTCTACATGTGTCTCACCAGTGCTGAGCTAGAAGTGAAGGATCTCCTATTTCAACCTACTGGCAGTCACCCTAATGTAGCCCAGGGCACTGCTGATGGTCATGCTATAATGTGTCAACCTAAATAAACCCTAGGCTTGTATAACGGCAGTAAGAAAAAACTCAATTCCATTATTTCATTCAGCTGTGAAAAAGCAAGACTATTTCAAGTGTACAAACTGTCATGAATGTGAGTGTCTTACAAGTTTTATCTGCAAGAAGCATTTCCAAATTAGTGTGAATCATTGATAGTTGAGTTAGGGCTAGAAACAGGTTTCCATATTCACCATGAAAATGGAGTATAGTTAGAAACTCATCTGTAAGAAGAAAGTACATCTCAGTAAGATTGTGGGGCAATCACATAAAAAGTTGCATAGGCAACTCCCAGGATTTATTACCTTGGCTTATGCTGAAGAACTTGCAAGCTGTTAATTTCTCTCTTCTCTCTTTATATGAGGTAAGTATTATACATTAAAGTATAGACAACCCTATCTACAATGGCTGGTAAAAGCAGAAAAAACACAGACACCAAAATATTCATGTGTTATGAAAGGTTATTCTGAACTATGATAAAAGTGTACTGCTTTGCAGCTCGAATTAAGTGATTATTTTGATGTCCCCCAACTTTAGAGAGTTAAATTGAAAGAAAAATGAACACTTTCAAGTTTTCCTCTTAACTCTGTGATTTTTCTACTTTTACCAGCCATTGTAGACAAAAAAAATTAGGTTAATGAATCAGATAGTGTTTGGCTGAGGGGAGCCGGAGGGAAAGAGAGAATCCATAATCCATGCTACCTAGATCTTAACACTTGTGAGCGATGCTTCCAAAGCTTTAGGAAATGTTGAAGGCATTTCAGGTTTTATGCAGTGTACCAAAAAAAAAAAAAAAAAGTGCAGTAGCCCTCTGGAGTTACTTGATTCTCTCCATCATCTACAGAGTTTACAGGAGTTGGGTTCCTCCCTTAAAATGTAGTTCAATGATACAGTGAAATTGACTTGATGACCTGCTGCTGCCAAAAGAGAGCCCCTTTCCCTCCATCATCATTTCCTATCTCAACGCTAGTTTATAGCGTGCTAAGTTGATTCAACTAACTGTCCTGGCAGAAAGCCAGTAGCTTTTTAGGCAAAGTGAGTGATAAGGGCGTTGAGTTGGTTTAGCAGGCAGGTAGTGATGAGCAGCATAGAGACCACATAGCTAGGAATGGAGGGACCTGAGGAGGTGAAAGAAATGGGGCTTCCTGAGTTGAGGGCTTTGAGCTGTTGGATTGGTTCAGCTCAGTTGTCTAGTTATGCTGCTTCACGCTCAGTTCAGGTAGGGCTTCACAGACTGCCTGAGGTAACCTGAAACTGTGCTGCCTACCTAAGGGGAAGTCCCACCTCTTCTTCGCATCTGGCTGTATCTGTTCTCCTTGTGCTGGCACTAGTGGTGGTGCAGCCACACACAAAGGCATGGGTTGCCCATATCTACAGCATCCTATAATTAATCAGTTAAGCCCATCTTGCAAACATACTCTTGGGCTCTTCAGGCTAAGAAGATTAAATAGTTAAATAAATAAACAGCTCTCTAGCCCCCATTATAAATATGTTATTATGGATTTTACCGACTGGTGGCTTAGCAGCAGAGAAAATATGATTTATAAAATATTATGAGTCCATTTAGTCTGTAGAATGGCATTCCATCCCATTAGCATGTAGACAAATTTTTCTTGAAGTTTTGAATATGCCATAGATATTGTACTTTTAAAACAATAATCTAAAATATAAAAAGGAGAAATAATGAGTAAAACAGGAAAAAAAGATGGAAAATGACATACATATCTCATATGAGAAAAAATCTTAATCCATACATAAGGAAAAAATATGTTGTGTGTAGCATTGCACACAAAATAACATGCATTATGTCTTAGAATTTGTAATGTTCTAATCACTTTTATTAATTTTTTAAATAATTTTAATTTTTCAATAAAGGAAACTTCTGATTTTCTTTAGAATGTTGCATCCATGTTGGTGATGGACTTGGCTTGGAATTGAGGTAACAAGTGATGAAAATATAGGTTAATTGGTCCTGTGTAAGGAACATCATGCTACGAATTCATTGTCACTAAACCAGAAGTGGATTAAACATCCAAAGTACATAACACAAGATGGTGATTTGTGTGCTGTAGGACATATGCAGTTTGATTATTGAAATGATAGGTCATGCACCTCTATGTTTTGGCTTTATAATCCTATGAAACTTGTGCAATAGAAAGATCCAGCTGGCTATGTCTTGTGTTCTACCATGATAAATGGCATCTCTTACATCAATTGTTTGATTATCAGGTTGAATGTGTCCCCCATACAATGAATACATCATTGAAACAGTATCTCTTTTGGAGACATCAAAACATACAAGGAGTGATGAACCAAAGGTCATCAGGCAAATGCTTCAGTGTTGGATTGAGTAAAGGCTACTGGAGAACTATAACATCATGGGATTTTTCAAAAGTTGGTTCATTGATTTTGTTTCTTCTTTTAAAAAGAAAGAAAAAAGTGCTTCTTCATTTTAAAAGGTCTTGTGAAGTCCAGAATGCTTACGTGTTCTTTCTGAATGGCTTTGAAACAGTGTGTAATTGTTGCTATTGTGCATGTCAAAGTAGCCTCCATCTAGTACTGAGTCAGCAGCTTTCTAATGCTGAGGATGAAGTCAGGAGTCCATACTCATAGGCTTGTGCTCTGGAAAAAGAAGGGCTTCTTCAGAAAGCAGCTGAGAGTACTTAGCTTCTGATCTGAGTTTGTGCTGAAGCGGCCTTTCTCTCCTTGCAGGAACTTCAAGGGAAGTTAAAGAGATTC
This sequence comes from Pezoporus wallicus, assembly GCF_028554395.1. Taxonomy (NCBI): domain Eukaryota; kingdom Metazoa; phylum Chordata; class Aves; order Psittaciformes; family Psittacidae; genus Pezoporus; species Pezoporus wallicus. The sequence goes on along the minus strand of NW_026636323.1, from coordinate 1,243,272 downwards.
GTCTCCTAACCCAGATATCTTAACTTTGCTGCTCAAGTTGGGCTGAAACAGCCCCTCAGTGTGTGTGGGGGGTAGCCCTGTTTCAGACTTCCAGGTAATTTGGGTTAAGGGAATCAGTGTTACTCACATTTATCAAAGTATATTTTTAAATGAAGAATTCAGTAAGCAAGGAAAATGGTTAGTAGAAGCTCTGAGCAGTCTCATTTTGCACAAACTACTGTTCTGGTGTGACCTCCTTGTCAGTCAATAACTGTCCATTGCTGTTTCTGACTACTGGGAGAAATCCAGAGATGATGTTGTAGTAAAACAAGAAATTGCAGCATGTTTGTTCAGACATGCAGTGTCTGTAAAGATGCCAACTTATTCTGATATTTTACTGTTGTTTTGCGTAACAAAGAAAATGTTGCCTCTGGAGATTTCTTTCAGAAGACATCTCTGTTTAGAGCCAGTGCATGCAAATGCATGCCAAATTTCCTGTTTGTGTTTGCTCTTGGTGTTGCAATTTTTTAATCTAATGTAATCTCATACTGTACCACAAATCACTGTACTTTACATTTTCATATGTAGTAGGGATGAGGTGTTTCTAATTTCCCAAATAGTATAGTGATGAGCTATTTAATGGCTTAAGAGAGATGATTTTGATGAACAGAGGATCCAAAAATATTACGTCAGCATTGCAGTTAACCAGATAATTTTTGCATGGAAATAAAATGTAATCTTTTTGCACTTCTAGAGAAGGTGACATGGTAAGCTGACTTTGAAAACTATATTGTACATTCAGGATGACTCTGAGCTGCATCAAAGGAGACCTAAAGCTTCTATTCATAATTGGTTTTGTGTGTAAATCACAGCAGGCTAATTGTAAGGCAGAGTAATCACTGTAGAGTTACCTGAGCTGACTTTACTATCTGGAGCAGGTACCAATAATAATGTAGCTTCAACAGTTTGGGATTCAGCTTGACCTGCAAAAGCAGTCTGCAGTAGTAAGGTGCAGCTGTTCATGCTGAGTTATGCTTTGTCACTGCCATATACATTCTTTAACTAAGTTTAAAGCCAGGTGCCATGAACCTAAGTGCTGCAATTGCTTATTTGGATTGCAGACACAATGGCAATGCACGGTACGAAAAGTTGGGAATTGTGCTACCCTCACTTTCTTTGTGCTCAGAACAGGGTATGTTGTAGAAACTGCTGTTCCTCTGCAGCATGGGAGTGTTCTGCTCCAGTGGACTGACTGGGATATGAGAAAGGAAAATGAACCTTTGTGAGGGCAAAGATCTGGACATTATTTTGATGCATTGACCTCTTTTCTGGTTAAAAGCTTGCATTTTTGCTTTTAATCAAATGTATCTAAGTTTGCTAACACTACTTGCCACACCTTTTGTCCTTATGCTCTTCTTAAAGATAGTGGGAGGATTTCTGGAATAATAACCACATTGGAAAAAAGAAAAAAGTTTTTACTGTCATTTAATGAGGGAACAGGTGTGGTGGTTTAATATGTTACTATATCCCCCTCTGCCAGCGGTAGCTGCCTTTTTTCAGAGTCAGCAGAATGGTATGCATATGTTAGTAATGCCAGCGTTAGTTCAGCTCTGTAGCGCAGCTAAGATACTGAACTATGAATGAGTGTTTTAGGGGAAGGTACACATACTCTGCTTCACTAATGCTGTCACAGGCCTGCCAGTAATATAGGAAAGGGGTGGACAGCTGTGGAGGCAGTGTCTTAAAGCTGATACGGCAAGATTTGCCAGGGGTTGCCTGTCAGGTACGGACATGAGGTCAAGATTTGTATCAGAATGTACAGTATCATGCAATTCATTAATAACTTTTATTGGCTGCTGATTTGAAGTACATGTTGGTGTGTCTGGCATGTCTAAGTTTGTACCTGCTGCCTAGAAGCCTATCTTGATGTACACAGATTTAAAACACCCCATTGACTAATTGTCATCGAATGCACCACCCTCTTAATTGTACTATTTCTGTATTTTTATTGCAATTATGGGTATTTGCATGTTAGTACAATGCAGATCACAAATAACATGTTATGAAAAGCAATCCTGTGTTTTAATAAGCACTACACCAAAAATTTCAGGTTTTTAACTAGCTTTTAAAAATACATAGTTGTAACAAAGTAAAATAAGTTTAGGTTCACCTATGGGTGGGTTGTTTTCAATTCTGCCTTCTTTGGTCTCTGGGCTTTGTATATATTCAGATGGATGGCTGCTTAACCAGATCAGTTCCCCCAGACTGCCCTTTTGGTAGTGCTCTACCAAGTGATTACAGTATTAGGCGTCCCTGGTACAAATAATCCATGATAATTATAAATTGTACATAAGGAAATAGATCTAACTGGAGCTTTCTGAGAATCTGCCATGAATGCTATTTTGCACTAGTCTGCCAAGAGCTGTGGCTGATCAGATTGTTATTGTCGAGTAAAACATAGGTGTTCTGTGTGGAGCTGGGGGCTTGGGAAGTGTTTGCTCTTTTGGATGCTGTGTTCTTTGGCATATGCTGAGTCACTGAGCATGAGGCCTAGAGCTTTTGTTACACAGTTGCAAGGGCAATTGCGTACTGATTTCTACGGCCACTACGGAGGTTAGGAAAGTACTGTTGTCATCACATAGTCTGATTCCAAGCAAGCAAAGGAAGTAACGAATGCTTTGCACTTCACATCTCTTCATGGCAGGAGGAAGAGAAGCTGCTGATCTGTGATGCTGTTAAAAATGTGGCCATTTAGATGCTTTTGTTTTTTTTTTTATGGGATTAGAAGAGATGATGATAATTCATAAAAATTTAGAATAAGATCTTGTTTCTTTTCCCATCTTATGTCCATATAATGAAGAAAAAAAATGCCCAGTAAATTTTGCTTCAAATAAAATGTTGTTGAAATTAGAAGTGCTGCACTGAAATTACGAAATCATGTAAACATAAAACCTGGGAATAGTGCAACCCCTTGCGAGACAGGTAGACTTCTTCATTGTCCTAGAAAGATAAATTATTTTTTTGCCTTCATACCACTTGAATTCTGCTACTGAAACAGTCATCTCTTCTGGGCTTGTCAGCTCTGTGCCTCATAAAGTGGAATTGACACTTTGCTGTATAAGATCTTGGTACTGATCTTCTAATCTCTTTGTACTGGAGATGCATGTGAAGTTTCACCAAAAAACAGTGGCTCCTGAGTCATTCAGATGTTTTTGAAAATGTTATCTAGTAAGGGAGAACTTCGGAGAGGAATTCAGGATTAATTATATAAGCAAACTCACAGTTATTTGTGGGCGGAACTAATTGCTTCCACCCTGTGCTAAACTTGACCCGATGCCCTACAGGGTTGTTTGCCTATCTGCACATCATCCTCCCCAGCATGTCTCATAATTCCTTTGTTTTTATTTTTCCCTTTTTTTCTGGGATTTCCCAGGCCCCTTAACCTTAACCCTGGATAATACAGAGTTAAGTGTAATTCTGTGTTGCTAGAACTGCACTTCAAAATTTACAGGAAAGAATATAATGCTGGTTTTACACAGTCCAAAGGCTTAAAATTTTATGCCATCTGATTTTAATCCTGGTGAAAGAAATGTCAGCAAACTGGTCTTTTGTCACAAGAGTGTATACAGTTACATCTGTTCTTTGTAGGACAGGATTTTTTCAGGGATCCAATTAAGGAGGCATTTAAAAATGCTTTTTTTCGTTTTAATAGAAAACTGCTTCTACTTTAAAAAACTGAAATCAAAGTGTGGTCGCAGAGACATGTATAAAAATATTCTGTTGTAAGCCTCTCCTCATCTCCTTCTGGCTTCTCTTCAGAAGATCTTTATCTGTTGTGCTTGAGGAAAAAATAGGGGTTGAACTGCACAACCCTTAGTCTTTCTGTAGCAGTTCACATTGGTAGGAAAAACCCTCTATCCCCTTTTCATTGTCGTTCTTCAGCCTACAACATCTTTAGACTGTCTTTCAAGGGAGGGATTTATTTCATCTAACATACATTTATTTTAGATACCTGTTTTGAGATGAGATGAATCCCTGACTAAAGACAGATCTTTGAAGAACTAAAGCATGATGTTTACCTGCAGATTTCTGCATTTGTTCTCACCCTTAAAATAGGTATGCTACAACATCCTGGTGTATCCAAGAATAAAATTACTTGGGTTTTAGAATATGGCTAATGAATACGTCACAAACAGAGACTGATAGCATCTATGCAAAACATATTTACATTGGTAAAAGATGAGCCTTTTCAGATTTTCTTGGACTTGCTGGATGTGTGGAATTGATTATTCAATCTAGTGTAATTCAGTGGGGGTAAACAAAAAACACCAAAAGTAATGATTGTAAAATATAGTATAATATTCCTCAGACTGCTTGCAGTGCTGTGCCTCACATACTGACTAGACTGACAAGTGTCTTGGACTTGTATCGTAAACTTGTGTACATAAAAATCATGGAGTTGCCAATACTGGTACGATCTGTGGGGAAAAAAAACAGTCAGATCAGATATGAGGTGCTGCAGGCTGGAAAGCTGCAATTTGTTATCTAGCAGTGGAAACAGAGTTGCTATGACAAACAGATGGGCTACCTGGAGGGGTTCAAAAAAGGTGACCAAAATGGAGTGAGCTGTGTGTAGAAGATCTGCAGAACGGTGCTTTACTGGATCTGGAGGGGAACACAGAAGGCATAGAGCCAGGGTAACCTCACCTTTGTACTCCTGCGCAGGACTGCCCTCAGGAACTGCATCAGGAATATATGAGTTTGATTTTTTTTAGTGGAACTCTTAAGGGCTGTGATGAACGTGGTTATACCTTTTATTACTGGCAGGTCTTGCAAAGGAATTCTCATTTTATTTGGAATCCAGGAGTGGTTTGGGGAATTGGTGGAGGGTTAATACCTGAAAAGCTACAAGGTATGTGAAGTGCTCACAATCCCTGCTCACAATCTAATACACAGTTTGCCAATGGTGTGTGTCATATCACTTGATGGGACATGCGAAGTCCTGTGATGAAAGCTGGGCTGTGACACTAAGATGTTGCTGAAGAACTTACATTTTTGCAGTGCTCTGATCACACGTCGCTTATAGGTTGTATATTTGTGGCTATATAGCAACCCCTCTCTTGCACTAACAAACAAGACAAACTTAGTTCTTGATTGCAGCTCACCTCCGGGACATGGTACTGCAAAGTGGACAAAGAGCCGGGGCACAGTACTGCAGGTGTGCAAGATACAGGCTCAGCCATGGGGATCATGGAATAAGATTTACATGTATTTATTTGCTTCTCATTTGATAAGATATGCACTCACAATAAACCACACTTCCCAAAACAGCTAGGAAGCTCACAACAGCCTTCTGAAATGAGGTTACAGTGAAAAGAGATTGTGTTGGTTTTGCACCAGGTCTGGCACATTAACAGTATACTTTCGTATTGTCTCTCTCTCTCCCCATATTTTGTTTTATTTGGTGTGTTTGTCTGTGGCCACTGGAAAGGGAACTTTAAACTTACAGCGCTGTGCTGTGTTCAGAATCTAGTATGGGATGTTTCCTATATTTAGGACAGAGTTTTAAGCAACTAGGTAAAATGAAGGAGATAAGCACCCAATTTTTATAAACCTGAGCATTGCCACCTTTTTTTCTCAGAGTCGTAAATGTCAAATGAACATGGTAAAGCACTGAAACAGAAATTATATGAAAGTTTTTTGGCTTTGTAATAAAAATTATACTTAAATTCTCTTAGAAGCCACATTAACAATACTTTTTTTTTTTTCCCCTGGGTGATGGCATTAGCATAAGCATCAAAAATATTTGTTAGCAAACTGACATATTTTGTGATTAACACCATTTCACACATTTATTCTAGCGGATGTAGGTTAAACATAAAGCAAGGAGTGGTTTTAGTTCACTCTTTTTTTTTTTTTTCTTTCTTTTTTTTTTCCCCTGCTCTTTCTGGCATAAAGTACATAAACCTTGAAAGATAATTTTTAACCTAGGAGTTACCGATTCATTAGGAGAGTTGAAAGCAGGATACATTAAGTAGCTGTTTCCTGACCTCAGAGAGAGCTGCCTGTGCGCTTTCAGATCTGTGTCCAATAATTGGTCCTACCTAGGGGGAAGAAAAGAAGAAAGAAACTACGCAGACTGACTGAATGATCACTGAAGGGTGCTTCCAGAGTAATAGCTGGCTTCCGGCAATGCTCCTGTTCATGTGACATAGGTTGAAACACCTTTTATGTTACCCAGGGATATCTCCTACCTTAAGCCTTTAAAAGGTCATTCTTGAAAAGGAGGAATATCAATTAGTTAGTGGACTGAATCTTTAATCTTAGTGTCTATGTTATGATCAAAAAAAATGTATGTTAAAGACTTTAAATAAATGAAAATGTGAGAAATGTGAGAGATTTAATTTTCTGAACTCTACAGGTATACCAAACTGCTAATAGCAAACTTCGCCCTTAAATTACATTACTTAAATACTTTTCCTGTGAGTTAGAACTCTAATTGTCTTTAGTGTGAATCTTCCCTATGTACAAAATCTGCTAAATCTGTCAGGTTAATGCTTTTACCTTGAGATGGCTGCCTTGGCAGGGGAGTCCATTCTAACTCCATTTAGTGCAGCTCATCAGCTACTAATATAATGCCTTTGCTCTGGAGACTCATTCCAGAGCGGCTTTGGTTTTGTCCATTTTCACTTAGCTTAAACTGACTTGAACAAGTGAACTCAATTATAATGTGAATGCTATGTAAAGGGAGAAAATAATCTTAACAACTATAAGGAATGATGCTTCTGGAAGGTTTAATATGTTATTTTAAAAGGGATGTTTGATCAATCCTTTGAATGACATTCATTGAATGTTGCTCCTGTGAAGTTAATAAACTCCAAGGTAAGTAGAAATCAGAGCATCTGACAAATCTAAGCTTTTTTCCTTTATGTAATTTGTTTGTATTTTACACTTCAAGTAGCTTGATTGGCAAAGCAAGACTTGGGTTTTTTGTGTCCTCTCTGTATAACTTTTTCAATTTCCCTACTCTCCTTGGTGTTATTTCTGAGTTTCTTCTGCTGTAGTGAAAATGCCAGGGTGAATGCTGTGAGCTTTAGCTCATACTACAGATAATGAACTCATGGAAATGTATTGAGAATTGGCATTCCACCTCCTTGGCAGTGTATCGTTATCATCACTGCTGAACTGATGGAGAGCAGGAATAAAGAGGGGCTGATATCTTATGTTCCAGCACACTCTGCAAGGTCAGTCAGCTGGCAAGGGGGTTACTGTCTTTCTGCATCCTGAACTGAGCCAGGGGTTGCACTATGTCTGTACCAAGACTGAGAGCAGGCTGTGCTCTTTCAGTCTTGGACTGGTAAAAGAGAAGAGAGCAGGTCTACCGCAATGGGCAAAGTTGAAGGGAACTGGGTTGTGGTGGCAAGAAGCAGTTTTTGTGCCAGAGTCACACAAGGACCGGGTATCCTGATGACACTTTAAATAAATCAGCTCTTTGGGGCCTTTAGTGCTGGTAGGAAGTGTGTGCTATGAAACATGTGCTGGGAATTAAGGTGAAAAGTGAGTTTGGGGTGGAGGACTGGCTAAGGAGGTCTAATTAGTTTAGTGAGTGAGGGCTTGGAAGAAAAAGAAACATGCAAGTGTGCTCTAAAACTGCCACATAAGAGGATAGTTTAGCTTCTACACATTTTGCAGATTAGAGATGGAAGTTAAGATGAAAGCATTCATGTAGAGAGGCAACCACAAGCATTCTAGAAAGGTTTCGTGCTTACAGAAGGGAAGGTAAGACTAAAGGAAAGCAAAGCTAGAAAGCTGCTATAGTAGTGAAATCTCTACCTGCAATACATTCCAAATACAGCTCAGCATATGTATCTGTTTTGCTTTTCTGTTCTATGGGAGAAGACAAGATACATAGTCAGAATAAGCATCAGCAGCAGAGGTAATGTTTGTCAATGGGTCCTTTTTTTCCTTGCTGTTTTAACCTCTTTCTGAGGTTAGATGTACGTTGTACCTAAAATGTTCAGGAATGGAAAATGTTGGAATGAGCTTCCCTACAGGTGAGTTGGTGCCTTTCTGGTTAGCCAGTAGATGTCATTGCAAGACTGAGCCTCTTTGTCCAGGAGCTGTGTAGCACCCTTCCCTAATCCTTCACATCCTTGCCAGCTCATGACTGGCAGAAACTACGTTGCAGCACTAGAGTGTGTATTTTCTGGCTGACAGGTCATGTAGGCTAACAAAGTGGTTCAGTCATCGTACAGAGGAAGTTCCACTTGCTAAAACACCTTTCCAATGAACCAATTCTTCTTGAGCTCTACTGGCAGCACTTAAGAAGTGTTTGAAAGACCTTTCAACAGAGGAAGGTAACAATCATGCCCATAGGAATTAGGAAATAGCAGGGACAATGTACTCAGTAACATAAAATTGTGCCTTATAAACAAGGCTGCAGATATTCCATATACCTTCAGCTGCAGTATCTAGCCTGTATATTATATTCCAGAATGGAAGGGTATGATCTGCAAAAGCATCCAGTATTAAACTAATTCTGTCCTTGCTGAATAGGAAAAGAAATTTAGCAATTGATCTTACCAGGGAGTGTCCTGGGATCAGGACAGGGAGAAAGAACTATTAAAAAAAAAATCAAAAAAAAAAATCTTCTGAATTTTTAATTTTAAGAACTTATCCTTATCACCAAGAACAGTGTTTTAAGAATGAGTTCCTAAATGTATGTGTCTTATAATAGTGCAAGTAGGGTAGACCCATGACGTAGTCATCTGGCCTCTAGTTGCCCCTTCACAGCAATGCAGGTTTTCCATAGGTCCCAAATGATACCTGCCAGTCTGCACTGACATCTGGTTTCCATAACCATCTTAAATTGCACTAGATGCCAGTGCTTACCACATCAATATGGTATTTTTTTCTTCTGAAATCTGTAAGCATGCTGTAGCAGTTAGCATATGTCTGACCTTGCCCATGTATGCATCTCAGTAAGTTAACACTGAGGCCCTTTTAGACAATCATAACAGAAGCAGCTGTGGGGGTTTAAGATATCATTGTTCTTCAGCTGTTCATTACTAAACCTCTGCTGAAGGCTGCAATCTTACAGAAGAGACAACAGAACACCATCTTTCTCTGTTTCAGCAAAATGCTACCTGAGTTAATTTAACTTGCTGATGAAGGGGGTTTAAACTAAGCTGGCTAATTTAAACAGATGAGAGAGGTTCATGAGATCTATTCCTTTCCATTGCTAGAGGGATGACAGCCTCTAGCAGAGAAGAAACAAGCAGCCAAAGTATATTAGCTTATAATACCATTTAATTAGTTAATTTCTTCCTGCAGCCTAAACTTGAATATAACAGTTTTGTTAGCTGCAGTGATAGAGCTAATCTCCTTCATATGCTTGCTCAAGTAATTTAAAGTATTGCCCCCATCCAAGACTAACTAGACACCAAAATCTCTGGCTTGCCATTTGCTCATCTCAGGATTCCCAGCTGCTCCCGTCTGATAAATATGTGAACACTGGAGTGTTACTTCAGTGCCCTGAAACTGGAAATGCAGATGTAACATTAAATACTCTGCATTTTACATCATAGCTGTATAAAACAGGAATTGTATTGATTCTCACCAGAGTTTGCTTGAACTCGGGAAACTCTTCAAGACTTTTGACATGTAGCTGCATCTGGTGTGGAAGTTTCATCTGTCCGTAGTAATTCTGGACCTGCCTATAACATTTGAGTTCAGTTTCCTTTAGAGTGTGCAGTGTGAGCTTTTAGATGTGAGCTTTTGGAGATGGCAAAGAGAATGTGTTCCTGATAAAGCACAGAGCAGAGAAACAGTCCTACAGAACACGTTGGAACATGAGTGATGGTGTGGCTGTTCTCTTCTATGTTGGTTCTTACTGCACTCCCCCTACACCCTTCCTATAGTATCCAAACACCTTTCTGTAGTACATGAACAGACACGATTAGCATCTGTCACAAAATGTTCTTTCTTTCATCCTCTCCTTGGGGTAGAATTGTGTGTGCAGGGTAACCTAGCACTTTTTTTTTTTTCTTTTTTAATGTATATGTTACTTGTTTGTTAAAGAGAAATCAAAGGTGTATGAGCTGACTCAGATTGGAAGATTAGTGATGGTTCTTCATTCCAGGGAGAGTTAATTTCATAACCTCAGCCTAGCTCCCAGGCAAGCTGTGTTTCTTGCTCAGACAAGCTTTACCTTCAGGAGAAAAAAAATAATCTATTATGCCTGAGGAGTATTGCATTGAAGTGGAGCTTTAAGCAGTGTTTTAAATATGCTCAGTCCACAATAATGAGCCCCTTGAAGGACTGATTTTTTGGTTTAAACTTAAGTCAGAGTTCAGTATAAAGTAATCAAAAAGAGTGTTTAGCAAAAGACTGGACAAACCCCTTAAAGTCTCTGTTGGTCAGATGGATGGAAGATTTGCTATTATTTGGCATTCACTGTGGGTTGAAGGCCACGTGTTAAAGATGGATCACATCGCTGTGACCATGAGAAAACTGACAAAAACAAGTATAACCATTTTTTTATGTAATTACAGATAAAAGCAATGCCTTGCTTAGTGACATAATCCTTCCTTTTGGCTTCAAACATAAACCAATCCAAGCTTTTTCTGGGGAAACCTATTCTCGATGCATCAATTACAACCAAAATTAAGTCTTGTGTACCTAAGTTACAATCATCAACATCAGAAGCAGGCCAAGCGCACATTCATTTTTCAAAGCTAGACATCTTAGACATGATAAAATTTAGATTCAGTCCTGGCCAACCATAATACCTAATTTAAAGCTTGCACTTACAGTGCAGCTTCTATGGTTAAAGCACTTGCTCCCAAATGTTCAATGCAAATTGCGCTTCCACTTTCTTTAGAGATGCCGCATCTTGTGCAATGATGCCTACAAACCGTGCTTCCTACCATCTGCCTGCTCATAATAATTCCCTGTTCCATTCCTTCAGCATGATAACCTGTCACCTGATTTAGAGGAATTTTTAAGACAGGTATGTTGTGTCACGTACTAAATATATCTGTCTCCAAAGAGAAGCTGGTTAGCATAGAGATTTAACTCTGAATTAGGTGAGGAGATTGCCATTCATGATTTCATAGTTATAAATGGCCAAATTTTCAGGCTTGACTGCTGTTGTCTGCTGATATCCATAAAATTAAGAAGGATGACATCAGATTACTTTCCACTCACTGAACATGCAAGGAGAGCTATTTTGCATATGCAGTCTGTTCTTAAAAAACAGATATTCAGGAACATAAACTAGATTTGAAAGTATACTCCAGAACATTTCAACTACAAAGCTTTTCACTTCTGTTAGACAACTGCAGTTTTGAGAGATGTCTGTTGTATTGCACAGAGGTAGGGCCTGCTTTAGCAGTGACAGTTTCTGCAGAAAAAAAAAGAAAAAGAGAAAGAAAAAAAAGTATTTTCTTTTGTCCTCTATTGATATCTAGGAGTCACAGGGATGTTACTGGAGAGAAATTTTGTATATCCTAAGTGGGAAAGCACAAAAGTTTTGACTAGCTGCTCGCCTTACTGTTCTGTTTGTTCCAGAACTGACATATCGCCTACAGTGCTTTTACATCGTCATGTTTCTTATTCATTAGTCTGCTTATCAATTAGTCAGTCAGCCCCCAACCTGTATTTTTGCCTGGGGTAATTCCTCTCCAGGGGCAGGACTTGGTTGAAATTTATTTGCTTTCTGTCAGCCTATTTCTCTAGCCTGTCAAAGTGCCTCTGAATAGCATCAACCGATCTGATAAATCAGCCACTCCTCCCAGTTCTGCATAATCTGCAAACTTGCTGAGGCTACAGTCTGTCCCAGCACCCAGGTCTTTAATTATCCAGGTTAGAGAGTATCTGCCCCAGTATTAATGTACCCTTGGGGTAAGCCATTTGTGACTGGACTTCGTGCAGCTGATCATAACTTTAAACCCAGTTATTCATCCAGTTTTATTGCCCACTTATCTAAGTCCGTAATTCTGCAAGCATCATTTCATCTTCATAACTCCATACTTATCCTCCCTGTCACCTGTCACCTTCTTGTCCTTCATGTGTTTGGAATAGGTTTCGAGGATTATTTATTCCATCACCTTCCTACTGACAAAAGAGAGGTTGACCTGCCCGCAGTTCCCCACGTCCTCCATTTTACCCTTCTTGAAGATAAGCATGATTTTCTCATGTAGACTGAAATTCTGCTTGAAAATGCATTAAAGCAAATTAGAAAATGATGCTAAGAAAGCAAACTGAAGCGAAGTTACTCAATACTGCTAATCCCTGAAAGCACTTAATGTCACTATAGCAAAAAATCTCTCACAACTTCTTTGTACCATTAGGTTAACACTCACCTGATCTTCTACAATAAAGTAACCCACCTGGTTGATGAGGGAAGGCCTGTGGACATAGCCTGTTTTTGTGGACATAGTCTGTTTGGCACTGTCTAACTTTCCTGGAGAAATTGGCTGCTCATGGCCTGGATAGGTAGATTCTTCGCTGAGTTGGAAACTGGCTGGATGGCCAAGCCCAAAGAGTGGTGTAAATGTCATCACATCTAGTTGGTGACTTGTCACTAGTGGTGTCCCTTGGGGCCAGTGTTGTTTAATATCTTCACTGATGATTTAGATGACAGGATAAATTGCACCCTCAGTAAATCTGTGGATGACACCAAGTTGGCTGGGAGTGCTGATCTATTGGAGGATAGGAAGGCCCTGCAGGGGGTTCTGTACAGGCTGGGTTGATAGGCTGTGGCCAGTGATATGAGGCTCAACAAGACAAAGTGCTGTGTCCTACACTTGGGCCACAATAACCATATGCAATGCTCCAGGCTTGGGGAAGAGTGCGCTGGAAAGCTGCTCAGTGCAAAAGGACCCAGGTGTGCTGATTGATGGCTGAACATGAGTCAGCTTTTGCCCAGGCAGCCAAGAAGGCCAGTGCATCCTCTCCTGTATCAGGAATAGGGTGGCCAGCAGGGCCAGGGGAGTGATCATCCTCCTATACTTGGCAGTGGTGAGGCTGCACCTCGAATCCTGTGTTCAGTTCTGGGCCCCTCACTACAAGAAAGACACTGAGGTGCTGTAGCAGGTCCAGAAAAGGGCATCAAAGCTGGTGAAGGGTCTAGAGAATAAGTCCTGGGAGGAATGCCTGAGGAACTGGGGTTGTTTAATGGAGAAGGCTCAGGGGGTACCTCATCGCTCTCTACAACTACCTGAAAGAATTAGCTGGGTAGGAGTCAGTCTCTTCTCCCAGGTAACAAGGGGTAGGACAAGAGCTAATGAACTCAAGCTGTGCCAGGAGAGGTTTAGATTGGATATTAGGACAAATTACTTCACAGAGAGGGTGCTCAGGCATTGGAACAAGCTGCCCAGGGCAGTGGTGGAATCACCATCCCTGGAAGTGTTCAAAAACTGTGTAGATGAGGCCCTCAGTGACATGGTTTAGTGGTGGACTTGGCAGTCCTGGGGTAATGGGTGGCCTTTATGATTTTAAAGGTCTTCTACAACCTAGTTGATTCTATGATTCTATGTTACTGATTCTGATTTTGAAAGCTGCACTTTGCCTGCAGTTTTACATCTACATGCTACCTGCTTGATGGATATGATGTTAATTACATGAGACTACAGCACTTGGGCTTCTGGAAGTGAGGCATTTTCATTTTCTCTCCATCCTTGTTCAGGTGACAGCTGAGATTTTTACACTTGTATTCCCATCACAAGCCTGTTGTATAAGACAAGGAACATTCGTGTGGTCTGAAAATTGCCAAAAGCAAGTAAAAAATTACCCATTTAAAGAAGAAAGGGAACAAAAAGAAATCGTATTTAGAGAGGTTGTCCTTGTTAGCTTGTTAGTATTTTGTGTTTACTATTTGGATTACTAATATAAACCAGAAAACATTTCATAAGATTTCTTGTATTTACAAATAAACAATTTATTTTAGTATGTATGAAAGAAACCAAAATCAAAATATGGTACTGTAAGCTATGGTTTTACAAAATTTATCTGTATTTATGGAATAGAGAGACTGATAAATGCCTGATGAAGTTCTTGCAACTGAAAGAGCCAGTGGGATGCTAAAATAAGAAATCTGTTGGTCCAGGTGTTGATTATTGTGTTTCCTGTAGTAAGGCACTGAAATGCCATGCTGGAGCCCCTTATGTAGTGCATGAATACACCTCCTTCAGTTTTTTCATTATGGACCTATTTTTCTGTGTGTCTGGAATGATTACCATCACCTTTTGTATGCAGATTGCACATGTTTTAAAGATGGACTTTCATGTGTCCCTGCTGATACTGTGTGAGCAGGAAGCAAGCCTTGTTTTACTGTAGGCTCAGATTAATCTAAAAAACAGTGAAATTTAGTCAGATACAAGGTTCTTTGTATACTGTGATCTTCATGCAAGAGAATATGGTGATTATCTTGCATGCACTGTCATGTACTATTAAAACATCACCACATTTATAATGAACTTGAACGAACATGAAACATTGAGGTAGTTTAATTGGTGCCAGAGGTTAATGTGAAGTTTGTGTATGTGCGTATTAGTTACATTTACTGTAGTACGACCAAGAAGAACAAAAAATATTAAAGAACACATTGTTCAGATTCATTTTAACTGAGAGTGCATTTTCTTCACTGTTTTTGCTCTGGTGTCTGTTACAGTCAGGCAGATCTGTTTAATTCTCTAATATGCAAATAAACAATGAAAAAAAAGGATTTTTCAGCAAACATGTCATTGGCTCTGTTGTTCACATAGTTATCTATATGGATAGCTTTAATATCCATAAGATTACCAGATTTTAAAAATTCAGTTGTGTTTACAGGGCTAATACGTGTGGAAGGGGCACTCACTTGAAGTATTGCAGAAGGGAGCAACTAATATACAGATCTTAATTTTCAGATAAGAGCCATATTCTTCATCTTTCATTCTTTCGTGAGGTCAAGATGTTAAATGGCTTAGTAAAGAGAATATATGTTGGCATAATTCGTATATATATATGTTAGTATACATTCAGAAGTGACTCCCTTAACACATTTCTCAAGATAATGAGGTCTGCAAAAGCAAGGGATATATTTTGTTTCATAATATGTATCTAGATTTTTGTATTTAGCACATTGTTACAAGTGATGGGTATTAATCAGACAAATTCCTGAAATTCCTTTTCTTTATTTTTTTCCTTGGTCTTCTGCAGAGCAAACAAACCATGCTTCTGTCCATTTAGTTTCTTTTTCTAATCATACATTCACTTTGGAATTCATTCTTATGAGTGCTTTACATGCTGTATGTTTGCCTGTGGTAGGTGGGTATATATGTAAAGCGTAAGCTTAAGGGGATTTATTTTTAGACAGAATGTTTTTTTGTGTGAGCTTTTCCTGTAAATCTGTGTTTTGTGGAGTGACTTCTTACCTTGAAAGTGGATGCTGGTTGGCAGTTAGATGCAAGGTAATGTCTCACAAGTGATCAAAAGGAGCAAGCTGCAGCATTTCAAGAAACTGTGCTTTGTCACATTAGTGTCCTGGCCAATGGGTTTGATGGAAAAAAGCCTTAGCAGAAAGCCTTAGCAGAAAACTCTGTAGGCTTTTGTTTTTCTTGGGAAGCATACTAAGGCTGGACCTTCATGACCTCTTTAAATAGTTGCTACAACATCTCCTGGCTTCTATCAGGAATCATTTTCATGTTGTTAAAAGTGATGTGATTTGTGTCAGCATCAAAGTGTGTCTTCCTTGGTTATGCTCTACATTAGGTATAAGACTCGGGGATTAAGTTGTTTCTTAGTGGAAATAACACAGAAAACTCACTTTTCAGAATAATGGCCAGATTTACACTCTAATTTATACCAGCAAGGAATGACAGCATAAGGGTTTAATTTCATCATTGATGGCAGTGCTGCCCAGTGCAAGAGTCCTGTGCTCTCTCCAGCTCTGGTATTTGCCACTGTGCTGCTGCCTCCTTTACATTGGCACAAGCATTCTTACTGCTGTGCCATAAACTCTGGGTCAGGGAAACTGCCCAAATGAAAACTAATCTGTTTCTTTACGCATTTAGTTCTACTGCAGACCAGTTCCCTAGAGAGGTTCCTTAAATGGCCACACAATCACTTGCGCCAGGTCCAGGGACAGGATAAAGCAGAAGCTGAGACTGAGAACCAATGAGGTAACAGGGATTTGCTGATTTCTTAGGCAATGCTTGGTCTATACTTGCAGAATGCATACATGAGGCCATGGGTCAGGGATGCATTTTCAGTAAGTTTAAGCCAATCAGAGACCAAAACTGAAATGGATACTGTCTCCTTCACTTCATTGCTCCGTGTCATGTTCCTGTCCTACCCTGTTTGTGTATTGCTTCAGGCTGCCAGTTTGATGTGTGCAAGCATCCACACATTCATCTCAAAGATATAATGCCAAGAGGTAGGGTTTGCAAATCTTTCTTTTAGAAGTACAGCTGCCCCGTAACATGAGATTTGTTTTTCTATCTGCATACTCTCCTCCCTGAAAAAAAAAAGGTTTAAATATTATATGTGGAAGTTTGTACTAGACTTAAGACACACGGTTAAGTGTCTAAATGCAGGATTCTGAATGTGTCTAGTTGTCTCAGCTCCCATTGTGGTCCATGAAGCTCTACATGGTACAGTCTGTAATTACAAAACTATTCAGCTGATGCAAGTGTCTTCTTTAGGACTAGCTGAATAGCTCTGGGCACTGTTGGGCAGGATTCAGTTCCCTCAGCATAGGACTGAGCAACCTGCCTGACCTTTGTCCAACTCCAAATGGCATGAATTTCCTGTCAGTCCTGTGTTATATTTGCCAGACCTCTGCAGATGTCCGAGATACCTTAAAGTATCTCAGATGGCCCCTCAATACCTATCTTTAGGCAACAGAATTCTAATCCACTGACTAGACTTTCATTAGCTATAATGGATGCTTAGGATAGCTATCTTAGGATATAGATATCTAGTGTTCAAAGTTAGGTGAAACAAAACCCAATAAATGCTTTTCATAAAAACCTGTCTAATGTAACATGAGTGTAATTCAATGCAGCAATGTCTCCCTACACAGAAAGTCCTGGAGAGAAAGTGGAAGAGAGCTTCCAGCTGCTACTGGCAAGAACAGTAAAGGACCCGCAGCTACAGCCAGCGGGTCTAGTCATAGGTGGTCAATACCATTTGTAAAAGGGCAAGGATTTGACTGTGGTTATAACCGTGAGCTATGTGTACTCACCCAGCAAAGCCCTCTGCGGTGAGGCATAAATGTTCCAGTAAAGAGAATAGATAAAGGAATGCCGTAGGCATCAAGAAAATTTTTCTTCTTGGGATAACCATGACATTTTTTTTGCCAGAACATTGGGCCCCGCAATCTCTTTATTTATTGGGCTGTTTCTAGTGAGTCAACTGTGTGGAACAAGCAAGGGCTTAATAGTGTCCAACCCAAAGGCCTGATGCTGTCCAGGTGAATGTCTGAGTAATGGTAGATGACAGCTCAGTGTGTTATACCAACTTACATTGCTTTTTTGAAGGTAGAAGAGATTGCCTAATATTACTGTGCTGGGGAGGGAAAGATAATCCGTCACTCAGAAGGGTTCCAGTCTTGATTTATTAGCAGAATGGCAAGTTTTAATCATGTGTTTTGGGAAACTGTATGAACTGATTTCTCTTGTGTGTGCTATGGGAGTCTGCTGCAGTCCTGCACATGTGAATTTATGTGGCATAGATTGGTTTGCACAGGAGGATCAGCAGTGGATTGCTCTCAGCCTGCCCAACTTGGTCATTCAGCTTTCATGGGTGGGCTCAAATATACAGCTTTCCAGAGGTGGCAAACAATGGCCCAACAATCAGTGACATCTTATATATTGCATAATTACCCATGTGAAGATTAATTCTTCTGCTGTCTCATCTTCTGATGTTAAATCAATTGACATCTGCACCTGTTCCGTCCTACAGAATAGAGGAAAAAATCCAGTCAGTGTAATTTATGCATCTAACCATTCATTAATCAATCCTGCTAAGTCCTTAACTTTCTTCTCTAATTTAGGTAAAAAGGGGAAAACAGTATCCTTGAAAGACATCCACGGGAGAGCTCATTTTCCTCAACAATAAGGCTTTCAGCAGAGCATCACTGGTTATTAGCTAGAGGTGTTTCAGCAACTGTATATACTTATTTGGCCGGAGGGCTACCCATGATGATTCAATCTGGGATGTACTATTAATCTCACTGAGCAGTATGTGAGCTTTGTCATACCACCTCTGCTGTATCCACTGTTCTTCACTGCCTTACAGTCTCTGAGTCTTCTCTGATGCTCATGGAATGGGCCTCACTCTCCAGCATGTCATTCCATAGAATCATAGACTAGTTTGGATTGGAAGGGACCGTAATGATCACCTAGTCCAAGCTGGCCTTCAACACTTCCAGGGATGGGGCAGCCACAGCTTCTCTGGGCAACCTCCTACTAGAAGTAGGGATCCTAACAGGTAGCAAGGGCACTGTCAGATTTGGTGAGGGAAAGAAAATAAATATTTTGAATAGCGATGAAATCAATTAAAAATAATGAGTTTGATACCCCCAGCCAAAAGGGGAGGAAGGCGATGACAGCTTGGCACTGTGTCATTAACATCATTTGGATTGCTGCAGGCTGAGGCAAAAGGAGCTTTCCCAGCAGCTTCCCAAGTGTCCCAAGTTGTGCTGCAGCCCGGGGATCCACTATGGTTTGTGTGTCAGCTATGTTATCAGCTGCAGTGGGTGACACACAGGAGGCTGAAGTCCTGTCCCAACAGGCGAGCGCTGTGCAGCTCCCTTTCAAGACATGGTGGGAAACACCTTTCTTTAAAATTAAAAAACATTTGTGATAGCTGGCATGTTAAAATTGCTGTGGTTGCACCTCCACACATTTCTATACAAACTCTATGGCAAAAAATGTAAACTTGAGCCCACAGATACCCAGGCCTTCACCTGCTCATGTGCGACAGCCAGCAGATTCAGTGGGAGCTGGACTTGATTTGACAAAAACATTGTTTCCCTGGCCCTTGGGAAAAAGCTGAAGGATTTTTATTTCCAAATATGTGTGGGAGAGCAATTATGGAAATCTTTATCAAGGATTTCTCAAAAGCCTGAGTGATGCCAAATCAAGTTCAACTTGACATGTCAAAAAGTACAGCTTAGTATTTGAAGGTCAATATGTATTTTTTGAAAAAAATCTTGCCAAGGCTATTATAAATAAAGGGAATTTATGTAAATATTCCTTTTTGCTTATCAAGACAGTGCTGTATTCTGCTAGTACATTAGGACAGGGAATTATATCTAAACCAGTAATCACTTTTCAAGCTGTGTAAAATGTGACACATACATGAATAAATTAATTGTTAAGATCTGTTGTGTGCTAAAACCATAAATATAAATTTAAAGATGCAATTTTTCTACTGATTATTTTAATTTAATTACTTATCTCAAAGCATAAGTGAAGATTACAGGCATATGCAGAGAAAAAGAGGGAGAGAGGAATAATGTGTTGGAAGCATTGTACTGTTGAGTTGTCATAATTTCACAGTCACTTCTGTCTCCTTTCCCTCTGCTTTATGTCTGCTGAGCTGTCTTGGGAAACTCACAGTGGTCATATGATTCTGGATTTTAAATTTTGCTTTTAATTTCAGTAGCAAATTTCCTCTACTTAATTTTGATATTTAAAGAGATTTCTCTCATCTGGACATGAATCTTTTAAGGAATGTTTGGCTTCTCCTAATTTATTTATTTATTTTTTATCTTGTAATTTATTTTGTGACTGAAGCATAAGAATTTGAGATAAAATAAGAATACAGGAATACAATTGCTGCTTTAGGAATATACAGCTCTGTTCCATAGGATAGGCCTCAAGTAACACTAAAAACCTTGACATGATATAAAAAGCCCACACAATTAATGAAGAAATATTTCTTCCCTCAGCAGAACTAATATCTTTGAATACCTCTTTACAAGGTTTATCTCAAGGCAAAGTTACAGTTATTTTAGAAAGGAACCCTATTTTGTCCTTGTCTATATCAACAATTTTGCATGCTTTATAGTTTTATACTCTGCCCTTCCTTAGCAGGACTAAATCACCTGCAAAAGGTTGTAGGTTTGGCATAGCTTAAAAAGGATCAAAGGAACCCCAAAGGAGTTTCTCAGGTAAGATAACATTAAAAGTTAAGTATTTTAGATTATCTGCTACAATTACTCTGAAATGAAATAAAAGTAAATGTTAAATGAACGTGCCTGACATTTGTTCTCCTCCAGTCAGTCAGGCATTTCATTTGTTGCATTGCCAGAACAGCAAAGAAACCAAAATTCAAGTCTGTGGAAGTGAATTCTTAATAAAGAAAAACAGTTCAATCACTTTTTTACATGGAAAAGAATAATTTTCTTATAAGTACTCAGTAAGTTACATCAAGTCCAGTTGATAAAATGGAAACTTCTGTTTAGTTTTAGCTGTTCCTTTTTGTTTAGAGTGGATTTTACAAATAACAACAACCTTTAATCCCTCTTGCATACATTTTCCTCTTCAGGCTATAAAATTTGAGATTTATGAGTTTGGATTGTCACTGAAATGGAGGGTAACTCTGCAAAGACAGTATTCAACAGTTAGAGTTAAAAAAGTTCACCTGCTTCTTCGAGGGAAATCTTCCAATTTGACACAAATACCATTCCAATTTCACTATGAAAAATTAGAGGCCTCAGTTTCAGATAGCACCCACTCATGTGTCCTGATTTTAAGCATGAGAATGATATTGCGAGCATTGAAATATTAGGCAAATATGAAGCAGTTTGCAGTAGTGGGTTGTGAATTAAAATGTTACTTAAAGAAATGGAAATCAATATATATTTTTCTCAGAATAAAGGCATTTCTTAAAATAGCACAAGACAATACTTTGACTGTATGTTCCTCCTGGCTCCTATTCTCCTGGAATGCCTTTCATTTGTGAGGTTGAAGTAACCTTTTCTGTTATTACTTATTAGTTTCAAAACTGAGACTGAGGATAGCCCAGGACCCTCAAATTTAACACGTTGCCTGGTTAGGCTTTAAATGACAGTCATTTTCTTACAGGCTGATATGTGTGTATCACTGCTTTAAAGATGTAATCCAGAAGAAAGTTCCACATGGGACAGTAACTATGTTAGGGGAGCTAAACCTGTTATTCTGTGAGACAAGGAAATGAACCTTGCTTCAGTTCAGTTGGAGCCTGGATTTGGGAGAAGTTATCTGGTGCCACAAAACGAATTAGTAAGCAGAGACCTGAAGACCACTAAGTTTATTTTAAGAATGTGTTGCCAGAGATCTAATAAATTTACTTACTGCTGCAGGCCATGCATGCATGAGACCTTACTAATCCAGGTGGTGTTTTTTTTCCCTCAGAGGGAGGTGCAGGGTGTGGATCCTTAGGAAAAAAGGTATTCTGCTTTAGGTAATATGGGCCTTATTTAATGATAGACATGACAGCTTGAGTGGTATGTTTGGGTTTTCTCTGTTATTACTCACAAGGAAGTTTAAATTATTTCTGATGCAACATTAGTTTGTGACTATGCAACGTGATAATTAGTTTAATGACAACATGGAAATAACTTTGTAATAACATAGTAATTAGTCTAAACCAAATAGATTTTTCTTTAAATAATCTGTATTTAAAATATTACTTTTAAATATTCTGAAGATTACTTTTAAAGTGTTTGAATTTACAAGTTTACTGTATTACAGTTCAGGATTAGTTGTATCTTTGAGTTTTCTCAGGACTCTTCTTCGTGCATGTGTGAAAATCATGTTACTGGACTTCTGTTTATCCATCTAGACTGGTGGGCTTAAAACTCTCTCATTGTATTCAATGAAGTGGGCCAAATCTTTCCAGAGGGTAATCCTGCTGTTCATATCAGATATACCTGCAGTTCTTCCCATTCATTGTACCTACACAGCTAGCCTAAATTCAACATACATCTATTACACGATAAAATTAGATTATATGAATCCTACCCTTAAGTAGCCGGTTTCTTGTCTTCACCTTTTGTGGAACAGGTGCCACAAGAGTTGATTATGTTCCTGTGCCCTGGGACCTGAGAAACATCATAGTGTTTTGTCAGTAGTGGTTATTCCCTGGAACTATTGAATTTGGATGATTTTTTTTTTTTTTTTTCTGCTGAGAAGCAGTGGTCAGTTTTTATCCAATAGGCAATAACATAAAGCATCGTTTCAATATATGGACATATCTCTACAATAACAATAAAGACTTCTGAGAACGAAGTGCTGCTAGGTGTAGTGGGACATACATAATAACTGTCAACTGTCTTCCTTCAAATGCTTCCTCTCCTGTCATTCCCCTTTGGTTTTGTCCTGCTTCTTTTGAATCTGATTATATGAATTAGCTCTGCAGAAGGAAGGGTAAGCTCCCAAGCTTTTTACTACTTTCACATAAAGGCTGTCAGCAGTGATTACTAGCTGCTGATTAGTTTAAAATAATTACTGGTAAGTGCCTAGCAAATAAGGCTGTACTAACCAAGAGGTATGTGGCACATGTATTTTGTTTAACTTGTTTTTTTTTGCCTGCTCATCACCTTATTGACAGGGCAAAATAAAGTAATTTGAGTGAGAAGAGGAATAATATGAATATTTTTTGCCCAGTGGTACTGTGTTCAGTCTTGCTAAGAACTTTTCAGGTAGCTCAATGTCTTTCTCTTCTGTTACAAACAACGATTCAGCAGCACACACGGGTATGTGCTTAAGCATTTACTCTGGATCCATTAAATTATTTACATATTCACTGTTGGAACTGTAAAAGTGGGAATCACTCAGTTCCTACAGAGCTAGTCCCTTGCTTGTAAAACAGAATCCCAAGCCAGAAAGTGGATCTTTTAGATTCTCTGGAATTCAGTTACAAAGCTAAACACTTCATATCTATAAAGGCTTTTAAACACATGTGGTGCTCCAGCGTGGGGTGTTTGTTTTTTTTTTTTTTTTGATGATTCAAACTGCGTTTCTCTTTATCTGTTTTGCTTTTTCCTTTGGAAGTTCCCTGCATCTTGCTACAGCCAATAGAATGAAGGTGTCCTGGCATTTGGTGAACTGATTTGCACTGAGCTGATTTACACTGAGATTAAGTAAAGACTATGAATTGAAGTGACAGGAGAGACAGTGCAAATTTGCTTCCACAGTTTCTGTAAATGAAAATCTAGGTAATCTCTTAATCAGAATCTTTTAATCTCCTGAAAAAGAACTGGACATAGACTTGAATTGTCCATCATATTTGAAAAATCATGGCAGTCAGGTGAAGTTCTGATGACTGGAAAAAGGGACCTATAACCCCCATTTTCAAGAAGGGGAAAATGGATGACCCGGGGAATTACAGACCAGTCAGTCTCACCTCTGTGCCTGGCAAAATCTTGGAGCAGATTCTCCTGGAAGGCATGCTAAGGCACATGAAAATCAACAAGGTGCTTGGTGACAGCCAACACGGCTTCACTAAGAGGAAATCCTGCCTGACCAATTTGGTGGCCTTCTAGGATGGGGCTACAGAACTGATGGAGAGGGGTGGAGCAGTTGATGTCATCTACCTGGACTTGTGCAAAGCGTTCGATACTGTCCCACACAACATCCTTGTCTCCAAATTGGAGAGTCATCAATTTGATGGATGGACCACTCAGTGGATAAAGAACTGGCTGGGTGGCCCACATAAAGAGTTGTGGTCAATGGCTCAATGTCCAGCTGGAGACCAGTAACGAGTGGTGTCCCTCAGGGATCGGTGTTGGGACCGGTCTTGTTCAACATCTTCATCGCTGACATCGACAGTGGGATTGAGTGTGCTCTCAGCAAGTTTGCCGATGACACCAAGCTGTGTGGTTCGGTTGATACGCTGGAGGGAAGGAATGCCATCCAGAGGGACCTTAACATGCTTGTGAGGTGGGCTGATGCCAACCTCATGAAGTTTAACCATGCCAAGTGCAAGGTCCTACACCTGGGTCGGAGCAATCCCAGGCACAGCTACAGGTTGGGCAGAGAAGAGATTCAGAGCAGCCCTGTGGAGAAGGACTTGGGGGTGCTGGTTCATGAGAAAATGAACATGAGCCGGCTTCAGTGTGTGTTCGCAGCCCAGAAAGCCAACTGTGTCCTGGGCTGCATCAAAAGGAGCGTGACCAGCAGGTCGAAGGAGGTGATCCTGCCCCTCTACTCTGCTCTTGTGAGACCTCACCTGGAGTATTGTGTGCAGTTCTGGTGTCCTCAATGTAAAAAGGACATGGAACTGTTGGAACAAGTCCAGAGGAGGGCCATGAGGATGATCACGGGACTGGAGCACCTCCCATATGAAGACAGGCTGAGGAAGTTGGGGCTGTTCAGCCTGGAGAAGAGAAGGCTGCGTGGAGACCTCATAGCAGCCTTCCAGTATCTGAAGGGGGGCCTATAGGGATGCTGGGAAGGGACTCTTCATTAGCAACTGTAGTGATAGGACTAGGGGTAATGGGTTAAAACTTAAACAGGGGAAGTTTAGCTTGGATATAAGGAGGAAATTCTTTGCTGTTAGGGTGGTGAGGCACTGGAATGGGTTGCCCAGGGAGGTTGTGAATGCTCCATCCCTGGCAGTGTTCAAGGCCAGGTTGGGCAGAGCCTTGGGTGACATGATTTAGCATAAGGTGTCCCTGCCCGTGGCAGGTGGCTTGGAACTAGATGGTTTTAAGGTCCTTTCCAACCCTAACTGTTCTATGATTCTATGAATTGGCAATTGCTTAAGTTAACCCAGCATATATCTCCAGACTGTACTTGGAGACATCCTTAATTATGCTTAGTTGAATTTTACTGGGATCAAAATTTAATATGCAGTAGCTAGCCTTTACATCCATGTCTCTTTTCTCAGTTCCCCTCCTCATTTTGTAACAAAACAACTCTACAGTGTTCTTCAGATTTTTTTCCTGCTACATGACTTCAAACATTTGTCTGAGCCCTGGCAAATGGGGCCATTCCATCTTCTTTCTTGTGGGGAGACATAAAATAGAAGCAAAAAAGAATTACAGAAACTAGTGAAAGATGGAAACTGTCTACAGTTCATTGGATACCAGCAATTACACTCAAGGCAAGCAAAGTCCATAACGCTGGGAAGAGTGTGTTTTCTCATGAGAAGTCAGAGATAGCATTGTTTTAGTCCCTAATCACTAAGGGCTAGTTTAAGGGGTTGGTTTTGGTTGTTCTGCGAATATATTGTGTTACAGTGGGAGATAGAATGCAGAAGGGTGCAGAGTTCAGCAAGTTTAGTGATTGGAGTTCATTGTAGTACATTTTTAAAAGAGTTGATAAAGTGAAGCATTTTAATGGGTTTCTAATTGGATAAAATTATGAAGTTAGCTTATGCATCTTTGAAGTCAATTCAAAACATTCTAATGGTATATTTTACATACTGAGTTTACTTACACGTTTCACATCTGCAAATAATTTTTCTGTATTAAGTTAACACAGTTTTACAGGATATGCCTTTTCTGATGATCATAACAGAGGGAATAACGTATGATCATAGAATTATAGATAGCTAGTATTGGAAGGGATCTTTAAAGATCTAGTCCAATGCTGTGCTGCCCCAATGACTGAAGAACTTTTCTCATCTATATCATAGGTGGGGTTATGTTAATAGTTTGACAGTCAAAGCATTACTTGAGACCTTTGCCTTTTTAACCTGGAGGTAGAATGTCCTAGGACCATGACATACTATGACAAATCAGAGTTGTTGAAGCTATCCATCTTGAGTTAAACATGTAATATCTTCTCTGTATCTATTCTGACTATCAGAATTGTCTAAGATTGTCTCTTCCTTGTCTAGTCTGCCAAAAAAACGTTTATACAAACCAGGAATAACATTAGCAAATAGTGTGGGAAACAAAAAACTTGAGAAGTGCTAAGGTTGACAGGGAGCTTCCTGACTAAATAGGGAATAATGATGTTTGGGATGAAGATTTCTGCATTTCAGAACAGATTTTAGATCTACTAAAACTGCTGAAGTAACTTTATCCTGGTATAGATTAACTCGGTTTGGCACAGAAGAAGGCTGATCAGAGGATGAGAAAATAGGACAAATGTCTCAAACCAGATGATTCCCTTTTCTGTACTCTCTTGCTGTCTTTGTGTTCTCTGCAGGTTGTTCAGGAGTGGGTTTTCTTCTTCATATGCTTTATGTACCTGCTTCAGTGAGGAGATCCATAGCAAGGAGGGTAGAGTAGTCCGACTTCAGTAACCCTGCCTGAATGAGGCACCCAGTAGGGTCAAATATTCTGAACCAATAAAGAAAGACTGCAGCTCTTGCAGACATGGAAACAAATCAGCAAGTAGTAGCAGAACCTGGAAAGAACTGGAGGAAGAGAGAGGAAATTTTTGTTAAGATGTCTTGCTGTGGTTTTATTTATGCCATATGATGATTCCTGTACTATCACAGTTGATCTGATTCTCCTTTTTAACATCCTTTTGTAGTCTGTTTAGGAAGCAAGATAAGAATAGAAAGGAAAAAAGACCAAATTAAAAATATTAAGGAAACTGTTCGTTCTTAGTGCCTTATTTACCGCTGGGGGGGGGGGGGGGGAGGGGAGGGGTGTGTTTTGGGTGTTTAGGATTTGTTTTTTTCTTCTCTTTCTTGTGTTTGTTTGTTGCCCTGGAAGAATTTATAGGTTGTGTTTTTTCCCATTAAAAAAAAACACTTAATGACTGAAGAGAGCAGATATGTTGCACCATAAAGCTGTACGAGACAGCTGTGTTTCTACAGCAATATCTTGTGGACACAGTGAGACTTCGTGGCTACATTTGTACAGGTTAGACAGTCTTTAGCTGATTCATCTCTGACTGATTATGCCACAGATACCATGTAGGGAAGCCAGTATCTGTTATCAAGATACATCAACTTCTACTGTGTCAGTAAGTGAACACTCGTATAGTTGTATGCTTTTTTTTATGAATTAGGGTTCTGAGGTAGCTCCTAGGGACAGCAAAGCTACAATCAAATGTTCATCAGCATTATAATATGCCCTTCAGGTCAGTGCTCAAGAGACATGATTTAATGATAGAGATAGATGTAATGATAAAGATAGATTTTATAATGTCTTCACACAAACCAGTGATCTGTGGAGAGAACTGGAGCTAATTCTTTCCTTCTCCGAGCTCTTTGCATCATGATAGAAAGTTCTGACAATCTAATCTGAATTTCTCATGGAGGTTTTACATCTTTTAAAAGATATATGAACAGCATGGTTAGAAAGGTAAATGCTTAAATGAGAATATTCATTTTAGTATTTTTTCCCTCTAACCACCTTTTCTCACTAGATTAAAGAATAAGACATACGCTGTTACATTTGTCCCAGGAAACTAATGAGAAGACATAACATAAGGCTAACCTAAAGTACGTGCTGGTGTAGCTAACACTATACTTACTGGGTTTGTGCAGCTCATTAGTTTTTGGTATGCGTTTTTGTAGCCTTTGTCAGTAATAACAGAGATCAAAAGAGAAGAAAGAAGCAGAGGAAAGAGTGCAATGTGATGCTCAAGTATCCCTACTTTTGTTTACCCAAGACCATTGCCTTTATATGAGATCACACAAGTATGGTAGTTGTTTTTTTCTAACAGATGAGTCAATAAAGAAATAGAGAGGCTTACCTCTGGAGAAAAGTGGAAGCGTATGAAAGGGCTGCCTAATTTTTCAAATAATAGAATGGAAGAAACTGGAAGGGGAAAATAAACCTCCATTTAGTTCTTCTTCCAGTACTTAAGCCATGTGTGAACAGACATATTTAGATATGTTTCTCTGCTGCTCAGAGAAATTGCTTTATTCACTGGCTTGTGTACAGAAGTGTTAAGTTCTAAAGGAGGCTCCTGGCGCATTTCAGTCATTACCTGAGCAAACCTGGTTCAGTAGCAGCACCTTGTGGGAAGGAAATCAGACTACAGCCTCTCACACAAGCAAATGTTCCCAGAAGACAGTTGCTGAATGAGCATCTGCCTTCGATGAGCTGAACAGGTTATATGATTCTTGCTATGGAATTTAGAGAATTGTCCTAATAACAAACATATCCAATAGGATGATATACAGGACTTGATTTGTCAAGCTCTTTTATCTGTGGCATCCAGAATCCCTACATTGACAAGAAATGCCTTTTTACTGTGGAAAATCAGTGAACAGATGGCGGTAAACTGTACATGAGAAAGTAAAGCTATGCTATATTTTATCAGAAATGTGTTAATCTAACTGGAGATACTCAGTCTATTGTGCAGTCATTTGGTTTATAGTCAATGGAATGGATGCTAGCTCTTTTCAGCTGTTATCTTTCCAACTGAAAAAAAGTAGCATTTTTAAGTGGACCTTTGAGGGCCATCTGTTTGCAGTTGTTATTTCTGGCTTGCTTTTCTAGACCAAGAAATGCTCCATGAAGCCTGCCATTTCAAGAAATATTTCCTGTTTTGTTACAGTTGTGCAAATCCCATTAATTGTAGACACTGTTGTGTCTCACTCCCATTTCTGCTGGGAGTGAGAGCTTAGGGTGGGATATGCTTAAATATCAGGCTGGTTCTTAGTGCTTTGCAGGTGGAAACAAATGACTTCCGTATCATCCCCTCAAAACTTTGAGGGACGTTTCCTGTATTCCTGCATTGCTTTGGCTTCAAAAAAGGAAGCCTACATCTGCTGATAATTATATGGGCATTTTTGTTTGAGGAGGACTGTGAAGGTTCTTCCGATTACTGTAAGAAGAAATATAGTCTTCAAATTCAGGACAATGCCATCAACAGCTCCTAGCCAGAGGTGCTGGCTTGGTCCATCTTAATGGTTCAGTTTCCCTAGCTGAATGTACTGCTTGTTGTCCTGTGCTTTCAATTCCCAGTGTTTGAGTGCACAGAAACCATTCTTGTTCCTATTAGTAAGACTGTAGGGAAGCTGTTGTGCTACAGCTACAGTAGAGACATTGGAAAGGATCTCTGGAGTCTGCTCACCAGGAATGTGTTGCTACAGTTGTGCCCACATAAAAATAACTATGTAAAAAGAACTGTGAGGACATCTTTTGGTCTAGACTCTGAAAACTGATACTCAGTACACATCTCAGCAACTTACTCAGTTTGGGGCGTTCACCAAATTGTGAAGACAGATCGGTTGCAAAATACTTTAAGAGCATTCTAATAAGAATTTGTATCTCTCTAAATCTTCTTAGGTGACCCAGGCAAACATACTCAACTCAAGATTTAAGTAACTTAAGAGTTAAGCTTAGGAGGGCATAAGCATAGGTATAAACAGTAGCATGTATCAGGGATACTTAATCTTCTTGGAAGCATTTCCTAGGAAGATGTGAAAGCTGTTCCTGGAATCATGCAGTGCTGATGAATCAATTCTAAACCAATAAGAGCAGAAATTGTTAGATTTAATGAATAAAATATTGAGTTTTAGAAGCAGACTGCGTGGGTAAATGCAGACTAAAAGATAGTAGGTATCATCTCCAGTCTCTCTGAATACTGAGGGTCTTCCAGTGCTTCTGGCACTCTGACCATATCAAGGAAGTTCTGTGTGACGTCCTACCTTGTGTGTTATTTGGAAATACCAATATGGTTCTGCAGAAATTTGGATCATACACAATTTTTGTAATTTTCCCAAATATATTTCGATTAATTCTTGTTCTTTTCCCCTTGAACTAAAATAAAATATAAAATAAAATAAAATAAAATTAATATACTTGTTTATATGCATCTAAGATAAAATTTATTCCTATATGTTCCAAATTTATCATGGTTGGGTTCTTTACTTGTTATTTCTTAGTTTTAAATCTTTAAATCCTTTGGATTGCAATAGTCAGCTAAGATACACATCTTACCCAGCTTCTGTTAACCTCAGAAGAGAAAGTAGTATTTAACAAAAAAAGAAAAAATAATAAATATATTTTTATAATTTTGTTTTGCAGGAGGTAATAAGCTGAAGAATCAACATTTTCGCCTAAACTGGGCATGGATCTCCTTAGAAAAGGAGTATTATTTAGTAAATGAAGACTCCAAATATCTTGATGTTGTTCTTAAACGGAGAGGTTACCTGGGAGAAACGTCTTTTATAAGTAAGTGCTATTTTAGCCTTATTAATTGCTTCCATAAATCACTGGCCAGATAGCTGATAAAATGTATCAATACAGCTATATCCTTTTGCTAGTGTTTCATAATAAGCAAGCTAGATTCAAAGGAATATGTTCATTTATTAAAGGAAGTATCTTTTGTTATGGTGGATATGTGATTTCTTTAGTAATATAATGAAATTTTCATCTTTTCAGTCTTCTGCAATTTATTTTTGACTCAACAACCCAAGATTCAGTCCTTCTGCTTTTTATTTGATTGATGCCACTGTTGTGTTTGTTTCACAGAGTACAGTCTCTTTCCAGATTTTATTTTTTCCGGTAATGAGACAATACAGTTGTAGCAATTGGAAAAACAACAATAACCATAGATAATTTTCCAGGAAGGTTATTGTGAGCTGGTCTGATTAGCATGAACATTAGGCTCATTTTCTTCAGTCAGTCTTGGCAGTTGACTAAGGCTGATACAAGAGGTGTTGAAAGTTTTGCAGTGTCTGGAGAGTGAAAAGCTGAAAAAAGATTGTGTTATCGCAGTCTGCAACCTCACGCCTGTCTGTAGCTTCTGGATCTGTTCCCATCCTCTTCCCGGTGATGCATTTGGACCAGGGAGCATTATCCTTTTATAGTTTCATGTCAAACCTATTGTAAGCTTACAATGCTTAGAAAAGGCACTCAGTTTCAAGCTGGTTTTGCAGAGATATGTAAGTATTTACCTGGCATAGAGCACAAGCTCATGCTTATAAATCATGACTTCTGTTTAAGTCTCTTTCTGAATAAGAATCTGAGTTTCAGGTATTAAGATGTAGTTAGGGTACCTGTTTTGACATGAGATTTAAGGGATGTAAGTACTAGCTAAGCGAATCTAACTTAAAAGCGAATCTAACTTAAAAACCAAAACTTTGTTTTGGACAGTGGACTAACTTTGCTAATATATTTCTTTTAAAGCAAGTGAAAGAACAAAAGAGGTTAATTAAATATAAAGTTACAGATATGTGGTTTAAATTAATTACTGGTACTGATTAACAGATACTGATTTTACTTCTGATTCTTGAAATAGCATTTACAAAGCTTTCTACCTATAGATCCAAGTTAAGTTTCTGGATTGAGCTGACTAAAAATCCAACAAAACCAGTTTGCATAAATAGCCTCTGACTGCCTTAATCCTGCAAAGTGGAATTACAGTGTTCGAAATACCATAAAAGATTTTGGTTAAGGTGCTTACTGGCCTTTCTGGTCCATGTGCAGCACCAAAGTGGCTGAAGGGTTGTAGGTTACGTAAAATGTTGGCTATGACTTAGGAGGAGGCCCAAGCAGGAAACAAGAAAGTCAAGGTTTGTAAGGAAAGGCAATACATTTTAATACACTAAAAAATACAGTTAGAAGAAACAGTCAGAGAAGGGGGAACTTTATGTTTTTTCTGAAAACCTCAGAGCTGTTCAAACAGAGGCCAAATGCATGAGGTGTAGATGGTTTTGAAGGACTCTCTAATTTCCATCAGGGGCTGTCAGACAGCCTGAAATTGTGAGGCAAATGCCAGTAAAAAGCCGTTTTCGGGCAGCCTAGGTACCAGGTTACAAGGCCTGTGCTGTATGTCATGGATTTTTTCCCATGACGTTGCAGTTTCAGCTTGACTTGAGTTTAGTGACTGTCATTACTCAAACACTGAAATAAGTGGATAACAATTTAAAACAATGATTACTGTAGTGGGAATGACCACACTCGTTCAGATTGGTTCATCTTTCATCTTATTCTGTATGTTTTACCCCTTCATGTCTTTATGTTTTCCTTACCATTTGAAGGCTGAACTTTTCAGGTGTTTTTTTATTTTCTTCTAAGAGAAATAAATATTTTTGAGGGTTTCAGGCAGCATGTTATTTAGATGTTCTGGAACAGAAGAGAACCCAGAATGTTAAAGAGGGGGGAAATCTGTTTGCCTTTCTTGAACTGAATCCATTCTTGAATTACAGAGAAATGGAAACTTGACTGTGACCTCTGAGAATATAAAGGTTTCCTAGTATTTAGTTTTGCTTTGACTAATTCTGTCCAAACTGTATTTCATAATGTTAATTAATGTACTTTCACCTCTATGTGTGACACCAGTATAAAATTGGTCAAGAGTAACAGAGCTGGCTTGAACACTCTCAGGTTGTGGAAAGTATATTTTTCTAAAAAGTCTTTTTTTTAAAGATGACATAATGAGAGAAAAATTGCAAGTGATGCTTTTAATTACCTGAATTCTTTTTGTTTGTTTGTTTTTTGTTTTGTTTTTTTTTTTGTCAGGTATTAGCACCAAAGATGGCACTGCCAAGAAAGATAGAGACTTCAGAGGAAAAGCTCAGAGACAGGTGCAGTTTAATCCTGGCCAAACCTTAGCTACATGGCGAGTACGGATTTTGAGTGATGGTGAACATGAACAGTCTGAATCCTTCCAAATTGTTCTTTCTGAGCCTGTCATGGCAGTTCTGGAATTTCCTGCTGTATCCACGGTGGAAATTATTGACCCAGGAGATGGTAAGAACCTTTCCAGAACTGTACTGCCAATATGGGCATATACCAAAAGGCAAGCTGCTGAGCAAATGCTGTGAGTAACATTGGATAGTAAAGCTTACCTTTCCTTAGATTATTTCTGAAGACAGACTTGGGCATTGGGTAGTTGTTTGTCCTCTACCACTTTAAGTGATTCATGACTGTATGACTAAGGTAGCATTCTTTAATGAAATACCTACATTTTTCCTATATTATCTCTAGTTTGTTGCTTGTCTAGTTTTGTCTTCATTTTAGGTTTAACAGGTTTTCAGTTCAGTGTGTTTGCAAACAGAGTGTATCTGCATAGGTGTTTGATTTGATTTAATTTGCCATGATAATTCATGTGGGAGAGGATGGTACAGAAAATACAGGCTGATTGGTACCAACAAGTCTGGGTCTTGGAGCAAACTAGTTGTGTCTGTTAGGTCTTAAGCTGAGAAGCTCAGTAAGGGTTCACTAGACCAAGGACATCACAAACTACCAAGAAAAAAATAAAATTATGTTTAAATGTAAATGAAAAAAAATAGCTTATTAAAAAGAAGGAGAAAAAAAATTGAAGAAAGAAACTAGAATGTGCTCTGGTTGCGTTATTTTTTAACTGCATCCAGACACTTGAACTCTTGGGCCATGGTCACACCAAACTATCCTTAAGGAGTCTTTCACATACTGAGTGACAGTAACAGATTGTTTTAAATAGCCTTCCCTAATTAACATTTGAAGAGGACTGCAGGAAAATTGTCAGACATCCATATTTAGTCACTGAGATATGGAAAT
The DNA here is from genome assembly GCF_028554395.1 of Pezoporus wallicus. NCBI lineage: Eukaryota > Metazoa > Chordata > Aves > Psittaciformes > Psittacidae > Pezoporus > Pezoporus wallicus. The sequence continues at coordinate 1,209,911 of NW_026636323.1, read as the reverse complement.
TACTTGAAAATGTGTTAAATCTATTTTTGTATGATCAGTGAGATAGCACAATTCGAGATAATCATCTGAGTTGTCTTAATGCAAACAATTTTTTTTCTATATTTTACATTAAGATAATTTTTAGTAATTATTCATAAAGTGGATTGCATAGGAGAAAATCAGTGCACAACTGCAAATCAAGGAATATCTACAGGAAAAACAGAGAAAGAACTCTGAGAGGAAGGATTGGGTTTCCTGATAATCTTTTAAAGTGCAGGTAATGAGAAGGTCAGATGCCAGCTAAAGAGGAACCATCAAAAGTTTTATTCTGCTTCCAGTGAAAATGATTTTAAAATTAATTGATTTTAATGGTGAAGTCTTAGCACCAAAATAGTGAGTTTGCTTGAAAAGCTGTACCAGCCCCTCAGTGTATGGGACATTAGTTAATGTTTTATTCCAAAAATAGCTTGCATAAAGGTGTGTTTTCTTGCACTAGCTGAGATGGTCTAGATCATTCTCCCCTGATCTTTTATGCTGTTCATAAGATCTGTTAAACTTTTATAGTGTCATTTTACTCCTAGTTGGATAATTATAAGAGAGACAGGAAAAAGAACAAATCAGATTCCTGCATTTTACTTCAAGGATAGAGTTTTTAATTTTGTCAAACTAATTCTAAATGGAGAAATAAAAGGAGTAAATTTGGGGGCTTTAGTGTTACCTTTTGGTTTACTTTAAAACAAGGTAGCGATTTGCTGCTTTTCGCATTTTTTTTTTTTTATTTCCTGGAATAGTGAATGTGTATAGATTTTATCAAACCTGAATTACAGCATTTTTAAGGCAAGCTTTTACCTTAAATCACGCTAGTAGTATTTTCCAGTTGGAGAAATCAAACATGGAACATGTTTTCAAAGAAGTCACCTGGCAATTTTCAGAACATTTTTGCCTAAGTATTCTGCAATAATGAAATTATTTGCTTTGTGCTGTCAGCTGGTACCACTTCATTTAATATTTTACAGAATTATATCCTGTTTGGATTGCAGTCATATTAATGAAACTAAAGGTTCTTGTATGCATAACCACCTTTTGTTCTTGAGGTTTTGAGAGGACAAGAACAAAGCTGAACCTGAATTCCAGTAACAACATAGAATTCAGTAATCTATTTATATGAGTATAAAATAATAAATGAGTTTAAAATGCATTTTAGTGGGGTTGTTTCCTTGAAAAAGAAGATCTGACATGTTTTGGTCCAATACCTTTTAGGGTGAGATTGCTCTCCAGACTTCACTGACTGTATTGGCTATGTCGCCTTTGAGTAAAACAGGAATGTAGACATGAAACCAACTTGAATCAAATGCCCAAGTCAAAGTGAGATAGCAAACGCTCAGTCTTGCGTCCCCTCAATACCAAATGATTTTTACTGTGAGCTTGATAGCATAAGTTAAACAGCAACTTTTCAGAACTGCTGCTTGTGTGTGAGCTATGCTATCGATGCTTCTGTTATTAAAAGTTAATAGTGAAATACCATGGAAATAATAAAAATATAGCCCTTTGTGGAAGATTTCTTCAAACAATGTCTTGCGCCATTACCCCTAGATAAGTTAATTGGTTATGTCAGAGACTGCTTAGCGAGTACTTCTGAATTCAGACCTAATGATCTGATTTTCAATTCTGAAAGACTAAGAAACTCTACGTCTCTCACCCTCCATATTTTTCTTAAAATTTATCCCCGTTGATGGTAAATATGAGTTATTTGTTGCACTTTAGATTATGCTAAAATGCTTCTGGCTAATTTACAGGTGACTTTATGAGGCCATAAATCTATGTAAACAGATGTGTCTGTTCTTTACAGAATCAACAGTCTTTCTTCCTCAGTCCACCTATACTATTAAAGAAGACGTTGGTGAATTATTTATTCCAGTCAGAAGAAGTGGAGACGTGAGCCAGGAACTGATGGTTATCTGCTACACACTACAAGGTAACAGAATTTACTGTAGGAGAAAAAAAAAAAAAAAGTAAAAAATGGAAAACAGGCAGAAAAGCAAAAAGAATTGCACTATCTATTGCATAATAGATTTGTTTATAACTGTTCATTACATTTTTCACCTAAATATCTTCAGTCGCAACTGGAAATGTATTCATCAATGCAATCAGTCTTAGAGTATTACTGAATAAGCTGAAAAATTATCATGTTCCAAATTTCTGCCATTTATTAGTAGGTGAAGAGGATCTGTGTTCTTTATGGTTTTGCAAATTTTTATATGCAGCCCGATGTATCTGAGAGTGGTGGGAACTGAAAGCACTGCAGTGATTGCCTAGGATATCCTTTACTTGTTTATATATGGAAGAAATTGGTATAAAATAATATTGCTTAATTGGCATACTTCTCCTTTCTCTATCTTTCAGTCTCCTATTAATTATATTCACACAGGGCATGGGTTCTCTACACCCCTGCTGTTATTATAATTTTTCATGTGGAGACATGAAGAAACATTTTTGGAGAGATGATCTGGAATAAGAATTTTTTTTTTTTCATCAAATTCTATCTGTTTTAATTCATTTCTGGTCCACTGAATATTCAGTGAATAAATTATACTAAAGGAGTTAACTTGTAACTCTCACAGGGTCTCCTCTGTCAGCTTGTGTCTCTTGTGGTAGACTACAATATTTCTTCTGACTTAAAACCTGCAAATGAATTTGAGGAGCCATGTGCTTGCATTGCATCAGATGCAGAACTAGTTTGTCCAGAGGCCTCAGAAATAAAACCTGTTCAGAGATTTCAGCCCATCTTTCACCTAAAAGTAAATAGAAATTAAAAGATAATAATGAAAATAAAATTCAGCTTCTGTGAGGGGATCATTAGAATATATATCACAGTATGTATAGTGACTGTTTTCCTTTTATGCCACAGGAACAGCAACTGGCACTGCCCCAACCTCTGTACTGTCTTACTCTGACTACATATCCAGGCCCGAGGATCACAACAGCATTCTGCGTTTTGACAAAGACGAACGAGAAAAAATGTGTCGGATTGTTATTATAGATGATTCCTTGTATGAAGAGGCTGAGACCTTTGATGTTATGCTGAGCATGCCAATGGGTGGAAGAATCGGTACAGAATTCCCAAGCACTCGAATTACCATTGTACCTGACAAGGATGATGGTAAGACATCATGTAATTGAGTGATATTCCCAGTTCTGGACAAATAACACTGCATTCACATCAGCACATAGAAACTGTTTTTTTGCACTTCTTCCTGGTGGTTAAAGTGCATGCTACTTCCATCTTGAGATTTGAAAGTAGTACTGGAAAGCTGTGTGGATTTTTAAAGTATTTAGCATTGGTATTTTATGGTTTCAGAAAATCACATGAGCAGTGATTGAGAGTGAGGAGATGCACCTTTCCATTCTATCATGGTTAACAGGTATAATCCAATATGTCACCCTGTACAGTCACCTTAGTATGTGTGATTCTGAGGTGGTGTCCACAAAGCCTTGAGGCCCATTACATTATGCTCATAAGGGCCATATTACAGTTCCTGATGGACCAGAAACCATCTAGCAGCTGCTAGCAGGCAAGCTATATTCCTTTTGTCTAGAAGTGTCCATATATGCCTCCTTTGTCTTTTTAATGAAGCAAATAACCAAAAGATGTTGCTTTAGAAATCACCTTAGGGCATGCTAACAGAAGGATGTCCTTTGTTTGAGTGGTCAATAGTGTTGATATATATTGCACTGAAACGGGCATTTCTGGTGGTGATTAGAGAGAGGTCTATGACTAAGGAAGAGTAGAATCAGCAACTGTTAGCACCATTGTTATCACCATGTATTTGAAAATACTTGTAAATATTGTTGTGACCTCAAGCTTCTCCTTCAGTGTCCTTAGCATTGGTGTGGCAAGTCTTTTTCTAGGAGTGGTAGCAAAAAGGTTTCCTGGTACAATTTCCCTCCTTTATACAGGGAATTTGGTGGCTGACAGCTCAAGTGTAAATTCTGTGAAAGGAATACTGATAAGCTATTTCAGTCCTTTCTACGAGGCCATAAGCCATCTATTGTGACACTGTCATGTTTCCTAAAGACTGATGTGAGGAATTACATAGCACAGTACTCTTTGAAAGTCTGATGCCAAGATAGATTATTATCAGCACAGGATTTCTCCCTAGTTAAGGATATAAAAGGTGGCTCTTAAAGGCAGGAAGTTGACACCCACCTGATTGCAACCTAATTACTCAGTCTGCCTGAAATGTCTCATGTGTAATCCAGTGACAGAGGTGACTTTGTTTTCTCTGTAGAGCATTTGAGTAGTCATATAACATTAGTGATACAACAGTTTGAAATAATACTTCTTGCAAAGTAATAGATCATATATCGAATGAAAGCTGAAATATGTTTATCTGACTTTGCTGTGATAGCAAATGCAGGTTTATTTGTGTAGGTTTTTTGCAACAATTTTATTTTTTGAATAATTTTGATGAATTCATTAACTTTACAGTCTGTAGACAGCAAAGCATAGAATATTGGGAGAGTAGCTGTACAATGACACTGAATTAAAAATTAAGAAAGTTAACCAATCGCAATATAGTGTAGAATTTAACAATTTATGAAACTCCTACAATATATTAGGGAAGTTAAGAAGAAATCTCTTTTATTTTAACCTGCTATTAGAAAACATGAGAAGTAATTTGGTTTGTATACCACCATCCAGTTTTAAGTCTAATTTCCTGCATTTATAAGCACAACTTGCCTCAATGCTACAAACTTTTAAACAGGAACTATTTAACACAAATAATAATATTAAGGGATTTATTAAAAAAAGCTAGGGAAGTGTTTGAGACATTAGGGTAGAACATTTTCACCAGATAGGAAATGAAACATCTACATTTGCTGGTAAGAGTAAACAGTATTTTGGATATTGAAAGATAGGTTTGGATCATTTTTTATAAACACTCACTTGTCTTTTTGCACCCAAATATTGCATATGCCATCTTTGAAATGGTGTGACAGAAATACCTTTTTTGCTTTCTATATCAGTGTAAGTACTCCCACAATAAAGTCCAGAATGTTCAAAAACTTAGTGACAATTCACTTGCTAGTCAGGTTTTCTAGCACATGCTTATAATTTGCAAAAAGCTGTAATACAGAGTAGATAAATTATAAGCTGTACCTTACATATTTATCTATGTATTCACACACATATGTACATATGCTTACTTCAGATTGCGTGTATACACACATATTTCTGTTAACACGGGAGCAATTTAACACCCTGGCAATCACAATTGAAAGTCTACATACATAAGCAGGGGATTTTAAGTGGCTTTGGTTATTATTGTTTGCAGCAAATTTTAATAAATTAAAACAGTATGCTATGTGAAATAAAAACCATTTCTTTAGCTTTTAACAATAAAATATAATTGAGAAAATGCCTAAGATAGAGGTAGCTAAAAGTTTTACCATATATATAATAGTCTATGAGCTATAATAATGTTAGCATACTAAATTCTGTTTTCCACTTTAGCCTCTTTATTTCACATCTACTGATACATTTTTCTCATTGTTCGTTTAAATTCATCTTCTACCTACCAATGTTTCTTTGGATGAATGTCATAGAGCATGTCATATATTGTTATTTCTCCAAATACTGTGACTGGATTAACATTATGCATTGACTTCTTAAGATCAAAAGATACAAACAGCAAAGGTCAAAGTTTAATAATACTGCATGAGATCTTTCCTACGGAAGTCAAGTCAGCACTAGCACCTTTACCTTATCTCCTCTGGCATTCGAGGCAAGTTAATTAGGAAACATTCACCTTCAGTACCTATCATCAAAGCCTTTTCTTGTTCTTTTATTTCTAGAGAAGGCCCTTAGGGTCTAATTAAAATAGCTGAGTTGCTATACAATCATGACAATAAACAAAAATGTAAAAGAGGTGTGCTCACCTTTCTAGTGAACCAGAGTATATTAAAGAAATTCGTGGCAGCTGAATACTTTAACTGGGGATTATACAGTTGTACTGTGCTGCCAAAGCAAAATCTGAAAAAAAAAATAAAAATCACAGTAGATAGAATATGCACAGGTATATTTATGTATTGTGAAACGTGATTTTAAAATCATTGCTGCTGTTGGGACATCTTTTAATTTAGAAAGGTCCTGAAGTTGGAGACAAATAAAAAGGAATAAAATTATTAAGGTAATGAAATACTCAGCAAATGAAATTTTGCATGAAATTTAAATTTACACGTGTCACTACAGTTTAAGCAGTAAAAAATGAAAATATAGATCTGTTGGAGTCCAAGGTTATAGTTGCAAACCATGAATCACTGGAAGGAAAGCATTTAGCTGAAAGCCCTATGCAAATTCACTTTTTTGAGTGGCAGCAATCTCACTTGATATTAGCTATCTATGCATTTAGACATCCCATCCTAGAAAGAGTATCTAAACTGTTGAGATCAATCACTGTGGGTACCTGCTGCATCTGAATACGTTGATTTCTGACAGCAGATATGAACCTTCCCTTAGAAATTTAATTTGCCATTCAACCTAAAGTTGTAAGCACTGTAAGACTGGGCATGAAGGAAGGAATTTTTTTCTGATACTTTGTTAAAACAGCTCCTACTATGAAACACCATTAAACACCAAAGAGATACATAGCTATTCCTGCTTCATAAAATAATTATGATTTCTAAAGAAAAATCTAAAAAAATATTCTTGGAATCTATAGAAACGAATGCTGAAGAGTGCTTCAATAGGTATTTAGATAATTCAAGACAAAATCCGAAACTAAACAAAAAACCTCAACCGTTTTCCATACAAATGTGAATATGTGTTAATAAATCTAGTCAAAATTGGTGGGCTGAACTACTTGTCTTCATGTATTGCAAGGATTTGGGGGATGAACCAAAATCCCTGAAGAATTTGAGGTCAGTTGATTGGCTCAGGACATACATATCCTGTGTAGAGAGTTCAGCATAAAGTTCATTTGGAGGAGGCCCTTTACATGAAAGATCAATATTATGCATCTAGGGAAAGATAGATAAGGTTGCTGTGCACTTTTCATTCCCCTCGGAGAGGGGAGTGCTGGAGTTTAGTCTCAGACCCTGAAAACACTCAGACCCCAGTCTTCCATGGAAATGCCTTAATCCCCACGTACTTAGCAAATGAGCAAGATCAGCCTGGAAGCTGATCTATGTTTTTCCAACCGAAGCTGTGACTCTGGGACCACTTCCATAGAGAGAGAGAAAAAAATAAGATCAAACTTAGTATTCACTGGGGAGTGAGGAGCCTGTAATTTAGTTCCAACAGGAAGAGTGTTGCTGTGTTGTCTGCGACAAGTCTGATACAAATACTTCAGTCCTTGCAACAAGGCTTGCAGTCAAAACTCTGCCCTCTGGTAGTCAAATGTTTTGGGCTGCTGGTTTGGACTTTATTTTACTTACTCTGTTTTGTGTTGTAGGTAAATTTTAAAGAAGCGAAGAGGTGTGAGGCATGCAGACCTGAAAGTTTTCAGCTAAGAGAATGCTTACAATTATTTTGTTTGCTTCAAGTTTTTTGTCAGTGCTTGTCTTCACATGTGATTTTAATTCCATGCTACTGTATTTAGCGTTGCTATGAGAGCACACAGCCTTACAGCCAGGCTGACAAACAGTCGCCTTAGTGGAATTGTTGAAGCCTCATGCTGTTCACAGCATGAAGTACATTACATACGTTTGTTCCACTTCATTCAGGTTAAATGGGCAAGCAGGGATGACTTCTTCTTGACATTTCTACGTCAAGGCTGGGAAATCAAAGGATTCAGCTTTATGTCAGATGTTTGCTTACCATTTTCTTTATAACTGCTCAACTCAATAGATCAGTTGTATCATCGACATGAGAGAGGTTAACGCTGTTGGGGAATATTTTACAGCTGAGGAAACTGGATGATGGTATGATCATGGTTAATGCAGAAAGCCAATATAGAGGTCAAACTGAACAGATCAGTTCTTGAGTCTTCTGGAGATTTCTTAAAAACACTTGCTGTCACTCCCCCTACCATCAGTTAAACTTTGGAAATTCTTAGACCGTTTTCTGGAAACAAGTAGCCACTAGCACTTGTCGAGCTTGCTTGGAGTAGTAAAGACATTTTTATCAATCACCTGAAAAGAGGCAGAAAGTCAGCACTGCAATGCTACATTATAAATTTGTGCTTTGCATTGTCTTCCAGCAGGCATACAGTGTCAGCTAACTTTCAGCGTGTATACTGAGCCAAATTTTGATCTGATGATAATTAAATATTCAATTAGTAACACAGTTTGTCAGAGGGACATCCTTATCTCACAAGGGTATCTGAAATCTCCTTATTTCCACGGCCTCTGAGGCAAGCAATCATAGAATCATAGAATAGTTAGAGTTGGAAAGGACCTTAAGATCATCTAGTTTCAAACCCCGTGCCATGGGCAGGGACACCTTACGCTAAATCATACCACCCAAGGCCTCGTCCAACCTGGTCTTGAACACTGCCAGGGATGGAGCATTCACAACCTCCCTGGGCAACCCATTCCAGTGCCTCACCACCCTAACAGGAAAGAATTTCCTTCTTATATCCAATCTAAACTTCCCATGTTTAAGTTTTAACCCGTTACCCCTTGTCCTATCACTACTGTCTCTAATGAAGAGTCCCTCTTCAGCATCCCTGTAGGCCCCCTTCAGATACTGGAAGGGTGCTCTGAGGTCTCCACGCATCCTTCTCCTCTCCAGGCTGAACAGCCCCTACTTCCTCAGCCTGTCTTCATACGGGAGGTGCTCCAGTCCCCTGATCAAATGCAATCAAATGTGTCTTTTTCTTTTTGAAAATAGGTATGACATAACCTTAAACTGAATGGGTCATTTGTTGATCTTGGTAGTTAATATCTGCTGATATGTCTGTCCAGTTTTAGTTACAACCTGAACACTATAGGCAGAGCATGTCTGTATTACAGACTGGAGTCATGATTTGGCCAAGTATCCCTCACCATTCTCTGGAGATGACAAAAATAACTAACTAGTTGCTCTTTTTTCCTCTGTGCAACCATCTTTAACTACTTTCTCCCTTTTCTTTTTTTACAGTGCCTGTGGGTCTGATGCCTCTGACACTTCTGTGCTCTTTTTGTCTTCTTTTGTCTTTTCAGTAGGCAAAATCTTTGTGATCCCTCTCTTTTCCCCAGTCTGTGGTAACTAGTCAAGGGAAAAAGTGGAGAACAGTCAATTTATGACACGTTATACTCCCAGTTTTCTTTGTTTTTAGTTTCTTATTACCACCAGCTCAAAAGAGTGAAAAACATTCAATTGATGGTGATAGCCTTAAAGATTTTGGACAGTCCCAGTTTGCTGTCTATCACAAAAATAAATCAATGATGTCATATCTTACAGTAGGACATTCTACAGAGGCAACCAGGTGCATTTATAATTTGCTCTTCTAGCATTATCTGTCGCTGACAGTTTATTATATGTGTGTGTCTGCAGGTACACATTCACACATTATTTGTATATATTTATGTATATATATATATATATGTATACTACACACGTTGGATTAATCTTCACTTAGCTGCTTCATATCTAGGTATATAGTCCAGCCTATAGATCTAGTCTGTCATAGATCTAGGCTCCTTTGATAGGTAAGGAGGACAGATCATGACCTCTAGACAGTACTTGGTCCATCTACTTCAAATGGCTCTTTTACCTCAGCTGCTGGAACAGCATACCTCTAAGCCTTCACTACTGCAGATTCTTAAATGGTTACCTTAAATACGCATTGTTACATTTCTTTATGAATTACAGCAGTATTTCTGGAAAAGTGTTGAAATATGGGAAACAGCTTTTGAGTTTTGTACTCAAAATAACCAAAATAGTTGATAAGCCGTAGGTGCAAAATTACATGAACTGCAGAAAATGGATCCTTTCTGTTAGACCTAGA